>NC_132887.1:14886857-16086857 GCF_030463535.1 Salminus brasiliensis | reverse complement strand
ACCCCTGTTTTCTCTGCTGAATCAGCTGCGGTACCCATTTTTGTTGTCCAGTAACCCTGTGTCTGTTGTGGATTTAACTCTGGAGCTTCTAAATCCTTCCCTTAATGCGAGTGTTAATTTTTGATAAAT
Source organism: Salminus brasiliensis (assembly GCF_030463535.1). Taxonomy (NCBI): domain Eukaryota; kingdom Metazoa; phylum Chordata; class Actinopteri; order Characiformes; family Bryconidae; genus Salminus; species Salminus brasiliensis. Next base: position 16,086,728 of record NC_132887.1, on the reverse strand, counting down.
GCTCCCTAAGGCGGCTTAGTTACGGTTCCTAATTGTGTTCCTGTTCCAGACCATTTGGCTCTAGTTTCCAGATACAGTCTAATCCTGGTCCTAGTCTGAGTTAAGCCATGTCTGGTGGTTGAGGGCACTTCCCTAGGCTCAGTTTTCTCTGTCTAATTTCTCTGTATTTACAGTTCTAACACTCAAGTTCCTCCAACCGGCGCTACTTCAGCTACTCCTACTTCGGCTGATCCTGTGCCTCTGACACCTAGCGCTCCAGCCACTGAGACATTCATTGCTTTAGCGCCTCTAACTCTCAACACTTTAACCTCTTTTGCTTCAAGCATTTCTAGCACATCTGGCCTCAACTGCTTCTATCTTCAACCCCATTCCAGTGCCTCTATACCATCACTATTGTTGCAGTTATTTCAGTATAAAACTCCCTGAACCCATATAATTGTCCTAGTAGTCCTGTCCCATTTAGATCTCCTACACATCTGATGATCTTGTGGTTTTCTTCTGCTTCCTTCTTTTCTCTCCTACTGAGTAGTACACATTTCTCTTTGTAGTCTTACCAAGTTGTAGTATTAGAATTACCACAATAATTTTGAGTTGTCAGTGTTTCTTTCACTTGCACTTTTATAATGTTTGTCTTTGAGTCTTTGGTCATTCTGCCCAGCTTGATCAAGATTCCTAGTAAAGCCCAAATAGAGCAACTCTGAGATTTATTGAGCTGGAGACAGATACATTTTCTCATGACAGATTCGTGTTAGCCCTAATCTCTATGATTTTATTAGGCTACCTCAGGGTGTCTTCACAGAGTTATAGTGGGAAAGGATTATTTACAGCCTTTTTGGGGGAATCTTTCATTCTGCCATTTCTTGATCTAGACATGTTTGCCTCATGGTTTTCCATTTCATTCTGAGAATATTTGCTCTTTCATTAAAAAATTGCTTTTTAAGATGTATTGATTATTATTATTATTGTATTTAGCCATGTCTGGAAGACAGTTAAACACATGATATATAATTATATATATTAATAAATGTTCTTTCACATAACCAAATCAAACTGCGCATTTGTGCTGTTCTCTTACAATCATGTTCTGCTATGAAATTCAGACCACTTTAAATCATATTTTTTATCTTTATTTCGCTCTCTTGTCCAATATTATTGTTCTAGTCAAACTAACCTTTATACATGTTATGTTCAAAGCTTTCTATCATGCACTGTAGTGAATGGTATATTAAATGTGGAGTGGTGCTGCAAAGTCACCCATATTGTCTAAAAGCAGACTAGACCAGGATCGCCTGAGCAAGAAACGCAGGGAGGCAGTACAGCTCTTTTCTGTATTGCTCAGCTGCACTCAGAATTAGTCCTATTGTACACTTATGTAAGCCGCATGGTCCAAACACCATGGCCAGAGGCCAGGATAGCCCTTAGATGGAAGCCCCGGTGCTGACTCACTGGATTACATCTTGAGAATGAACAGTATGACTCATGTGGCGGGGGGAATGGAGGAGATGTTTAACACTGATAACATCCAAATCAAGCGTCTGCAGTGAAACAATCTAACCATCTCTTTTTGTGGTCATGAACCTCCAGGAAGACATTTCCAAAGCCATTTTACATCAAGGACATCAAGTCTGATCACTGAAAACAACCAGACTGACTACCAATACTGTGCTGAACTCCTGTAAGATGCTGAAATAGTAATACAACACAGGGTCTGTCCTGCTGCCCTCAAATGGAAATACTTGACCAGTCAAATGTGTAATTTGTGGTATATTTATTTTCTTGAAGCTGCCCAGGGTGGTAACACTTACACTGATGTCATGGTGAATTCTAATTCCCTACACCTGGATCAAAAAAAGAGCACCTCTATAGTTGGCCTGCTTTCACGGGATGTCTTACTGCAGTGGCCTTGCATGAACCTAGAAAAAAGGCTTCTGTTTAGTAGTTTACCATAGTAGTCATCATACAGAACCATAAAGGGAACCATTGGGTCTTAAGGGAAACAGGGTAAAGGTGTGGGAAGACTGCATTCCGTCATCATGACTGTATTACTTTTACCCACATTAAATAGCATAAATGTCAATGTACTTATTATTGTACGGCACATGAAGCCAGATGTTCAACATCATTTGCCAGTGGCTCATGTTGACATTTTATAAACATGCCAAACATAACAAACAAATGTAAGATCTACGTTTCTGTGACATCAAATTGGACAAATGCAAAGGTCAAGGTCACTCGTGTTACGGAATTATGCAGGACGTCTGTTGCGGCATTGCAGCACTTTTCAGAAGGTTTTCCTTATACAAACTGACAGTTTTCCACCATTCTTAAAACAGTTCCTGACATTAGGCTTATTAAGATACATTGTTCTTATTTTCTCAGTCAATATTTTCAATCTGATGTTCTCAGTGTAACAGAGACCTCCAGAAATGATGTCAGGAAGAAACTGCTGAGGTGGTTGGAACTGCTGTGGGAAGACATTTGTCCTGGTAGAGCACTTTTCAGCAGCACTCCCACGAACAAACCACCAGCAGGAGTCTATGGGGAATCTGAGAAAATGGTGTTTCCTGACAGTTACTTGAATATTTGCCATGGCCTACTTGTAGAGCTCTTATTAAACTCTCAATTATCTAACATTTACATCATGGTTCAGCCAGTTCAAGTGAGGGAGAGTGACCCTTATGCACCCATTGACATGTAAATGTTTCTGTTTGAATAACTGCTTAATTGAACTTATAATAAATAATAAATAACTTTTTAACACAGTAACAAGAACATTAAAATCATGTTTACTCCTCATAGTTACTGGATACTTTTATGGTCTTGCCAGATAGTGTTTGCAGTCCTATCTGAGTCCTCTCTGTGCATGCATAAATGATACTAACTAACCTGAAAACCTTTTCAATCATGGATATTCAGTTCTCTAAAACAGTCATTTGTAAAACTGGTCTTTAACCATACCAACATGGTTGTTTTCGAAGAACCTTAGACTGTGTAGTTTCTAACAGTGCCTCATAGCGGCGTTAATAGTACTGCTTAAAAGTACTGCTGACATACAACCAAACTACCTAGTGGTATGTCTGCCCTCGGCTTCTTCTCTGGCTTTTCCATGATTCACACATGATGCCATGAACCAGGCCAGAAGAATTTTCCACAGTATTGGTTTGGTCAGAGCCAAGGAGCTGCCAAACGCTTTCTGTGTGAGCTCATCTGAGCTAAAAGTGCCACATTAACAAACCTACTGAGCTGAAATATCATGGAAAGCAGTGCCAGTCTTCAGTATCCAAGTACTGTTTGTGGGGCTACGTCTTTCCAATGTGTAAACTTTAACCATCTAACCCATATATTTAAAACATTATTTTTTTGATCGAGCTTTCTATTTAAACAAACCACACTATACCACATACTGTACCATACTATACTATCCTCCTTGTTAGGATATCAAACATCTTTATAACCTGAGTCCATTTCTACACTCCTCATAGTTACTGGACACTTCATGTTAGTGTTTGATACCCACTGGCAAAGAAGCAATGCAGTTTAAAGTTTTATTGCACTGCATATATCCAGCCAGACTTTAAAAGACCATGGCCACAACCCCTGAAATAAATCTCTTATAAATAAATAAATTTCTTTTTAAGAAAAGCAGTTTCAACACCACAGATTACAGAGTTCAGATCTATTGCATGAAAAATACCAAAGGCAATGAGTTAGCATTTTTCATGAAAATCCTTACATATTAAAGTTAGTCTTTTAAGTTTTGTTAAGTTTTAACTTAAGTTTTAATGTATGTAAATATGATCTGTAATTATTTCACCTGGTTATTGCTTGTATTGTATTGTATTGTATTTCCAAAGCATATTTTAGTTCTATAGAATCAATGAAACTGTCACCACATCAAGCATTTTTTTGGTTAGATTTCAAGCCACAAAAGCATAAGCATGAACATGTGCAGGACAAGAATGCAAGTTCAACACATGAATCTAGTTAGTAAAAACCCACCTAACTTGCTCTGCTTCCTTGATAATGTTCTGACATTTCCCCCAATAGTGCACTAGAATATCACATGGGAATGGTTTTTGAGTGTCTCAAAGCTGGCCATGGGCCATGTTGTCAGTGCAGGCAGAGTTGCTACTGACCCTGACAATGAAATTGTCATCATATTAAGCATTTCTTCTATGATATCTTAATTTGTTTTAGTATTTAAAGAGATAAGCTCTACATTTTTAGGAAAATTTCAAGGGGTGGGTGCGGCAACATGCCATCCATACAGGAAAGCCTAGGAACAGTCAGAAAACCTTAGCTTTGCAAAAAAAGCATAAGGTAGTAAAAGGGCAGACAGATATCTAGGTGCAAGGACATGCAAGGCTTTAAAGGTTAACAGTATAATTTAAAACAGATGCATTCTGTGATTGGAATCCAGTGTAGCTGATGAAGTTCGGGGGGTGATGTGGGCAGATTTCCTAGTGTATACTAAGAGTTCTGAATGTACTGAAGGCGTTTAGGTTTGTTGAGTTTGTATGAATGGCAGCAGCAAGGTAGAAAACTACATTTGAAACATCTTACTTGGAAACAAAAATCTCTTGATTATAAAACTAGTCAGAAAGCCTCTGCAGTCAACACATGAATTCAGCGGGTGCAATCAATTCACTGCAATGATTTACTGAGCATGACTCACACATTCACAGCCTAGGCAACAGACTTCCCGTAAATGGTGACAAAATACATGCTTCCATGCCAAAGCAGCACCTAAAGCCACAATAGCATGCATGAGCATGTGCAGGACAAGAATGTAGGTTCAACACAAGTGAATTTAGTTAGTGAAAACCTAACTAACAGTTAACTTGCTCTTCTACATTAATAATGTTCTGATGTTTGCCCCCATATTGCACTATAGTACATGCGAATGGTTTTGGGGTGTTTCAAAGCTCACAAATTGACCTCTTTCGGAGGTCAGTAAAGTTTGTGGGCCATATTGTCAGTGCAGGCACAGACTGCTACTGATCCTGACAATGTAAGGGCTATTTACAACTCATATTCTCTTACAATTGCACTATTTATGGGATGACCCGTGTTGCTCCCTTTATGTAGCTGCTTGGTACTGCTGAAATCATGACTGGTTTGTAGCTGAATCTGCTAGCTTATATGTGTATATTTTCTTTTCTTGCAAACTTTGCTTCATAGGTCCACATGTATCTATGTTAGGTGTTATTTTCCCTTACAGTCTCTGGAGATATGGGAAAAGTGGAATTCAGCAGGGGGAAGTTTTACAGGGCAGTGGTTTATTTCACTTATCTGTCAGATACCCTGTCCTTCCAGCTCACTGTTCATGCTGAGAACTAGCTGGCAAAATTGATACAGTATGCTTAGATATAATAAGCACTATAAGGGACTAGAAGCCGAGTCATACCAAACACCAAAGACTCTTACCCTCTCACTATAAGTGTTTATTTGTAAAGAGCAATGTGTAACATCTGTATATTCATAACCAATATAAACAGCTTGTATATTTGAATAGTGCCGTAGCATGTGTAGTGTATGTTTTTGTATAAATATTCTATATTGTATATGTATATTTAAATAACATATAGCTTATATTATCTCTCCTTCCAAAAGTATGTCTTGCACCGTTCTGATGAATGTTAAAATCAGAATTTAGGTAGTGAAAATGAAGATGAACAAAACAAAAACAAAAACGTAAGCAAAATACCTTCCTAAGACCACACGATTCATTTTTGTCTGAGACCTATACGTCAATTTTATGCAATCTTATGCAATCTCTGAATCCTACTGTACTGTTAGGAGGACATCCTGGGCTTTCTGGTGATACCACAGTTGTGGGGATGTTGCTAATAGTGCACACAGACTTCCTTTGCAAAATGGTAGGCATAGCAGCCTTCACATTATATACCAACATGGGAGGTAAGTTATTGATTTGTACCAGATATGCTTTTATTGCTAATAAATTTATTGGTTAACATTAGATTCTCAATATGAGAAGTGTGCAGTTATTTTAACTCTTTCAAAACTTTTATTCAGTGACCTTTGTAGTGGACAGCAGGACATTTGAACCATTTTCCATACTTCAGGAAGCAGAAGACCGAGTCAGAGGCAGAGAGAATTTTACTCAGAACAGTGGAAGGGGAGTCAAATTTAGAGGTGTCAGGGGATGAGGTGGAGGAGGGCCAAACAGTAGGAAGGTGAAAGGTCAAAGGAAGACCTATCAGCTTTCTTAGAGTTAAGCAGGAGCAAAGTGATGACAACACTGATCTACAATCTGAGATCAAGCAAGACCCGATGTCTACCACAAGGGACGTATCATACTAAATAAACAAAGAACATTTTTGGAAGAAAAGAAACAATGCTGATAAAAATATTCTCCTGGGTTTCAGGGGGACATGAATAGCAGAAAAAAACGTTATTGTGATTATTTTTTTTTTTTAATAGAAAAAAGCAACTTTTGCAGTCATGGACACTCTCTTGCCACTTTCAGTTTGTGTTGACCTGGTCTGACAATGAAACTAGTATGCCATGTGATAGATGGTTGGAAGATTAACTTTCTTGTGTCAGACCTGGTAGAAATGAGAATACAATATGACCCCCCTCCCCATCCTGCCCCCCTTCTACCTCACAACCACCAAAGCAAAACACAAAATTAGAGTTAAATAGTTAAGCCACAGACTATTGCTCCATTTTCTATTGTTTTTCTGAAAGTGAAATTATGAGATTGTTATATACACACACAGGACAAACACCAGGGGAGGCAAGGTCAAATAACCAAACCACATGGAAAGCAAAGGGGATGTAATTCTAATAATGTAAACAAAAAATAAATGCCTTCACTTATACTGTAATCTAGCAAGAACAAAATGTTATACCCTCTATAGTGAAAATAATGACCTCAAGATGCAAGTTTTCACTTATCTGGAAAACATTTAAAACACACATTCTATATACACAGATCAGCCCTAACATTAGCAGGTGAATTGGAAAACATTGACTATGTTTGTCTACAGAGGCATCTGACAAGGGGTTGGATAAATATGGCAGCATTTGTGATGAAATGCATTAATATTGTAAAGAATGGTTTTAATGGCTTTGTAGCATATACCTACAGTCAAGGCCATCATTATTTGGACAGTAACACAATTATGAACTGGGATGGGTTTTTGTCGTGGTTTCTTGCAGTCTATTTGGGTTCTTCTGCCCTTGAGCATTACCACAGGTATGTATCCTAAATGAAACCCTCTGTATTTTCTCAAATAAAGGCATCTTTTGATTGTAGACCCTGACAACAATGCATCTATCTCATTAAAAGTCTTCTTGACTTGTTGTAAAGAAGTTTTCCTTCACCAAGAAAATAACTCTGCAGTCATCTACTTCAGTTCTCTTCTGAGGCATTTTTGGTGTTGCTGAGCTCAGCAGTGCATTCCTTCTTAATTAGAATGCATCAGATTGTTGACAAATCTTTCATTTTGCATTTTCCTCCACAATGTGCATTAGACCTGCTAGTTTCTATTACATTATCATCAGTTCATTGATACACACATTCTGTAGGCAGCATTCACTAACTTTGATGAAAATAAAACTGGAGCAGAAATAGACATTTTAATGAAACATATAGAAATAAACATAACATAGAATAAGAAATAACTATTAAGAGTAAATGATCATTTACATTTCTCAAACATTTTTCCCTTTGTAGAAACAAAAACATGAAAAGGGAAACTCGGAAGCATGTATGAAGGAAAAGACCACTAAAAGTGTTAACATGGTTCAAGTGTTTATTGTACTATCAAGGCTTTCATTGAAGCTCTTTTTCTGGACCTTCAAAGCATTTTATCATGTCTGACTAATGTCCCAGACACAACATATGACGAAATTTATAACAGACTTGCACATTAGGTCAAGACAAGATCAACTGACTCAGCTAAAAGTCAAATGTTTCACAACTCCCATGGAGGCTTTTCATCTCTGGCCATTTTTCAGTAATGCTGTTAAGTCACACATTTCTCAGTGGCTCCTTTTAATGATAGTCTCCCCTTTACACACTGAGGACTGCTGAACGTTTAGGAACACTAACATGTAAACAGGAGCATAAACCATTTTTAAGATCACATTTTAAGAAAGTGTGGGAGACAGTGGACACTTTAATGGAAAATGCTATTCAACTATGTGCCAAATTTTAGAGCAACAGAGAAAAAGAGAGTGGGAGAGAGAGCCACTGCTAAATCTGAAGTTGAAGTGCATATTGTCAGCTGTAATTTGAGAGTTGGTATGTTCAGACTGGGGAAAGTGTGTAGGAATTAAAGCCTTTTTAGGGGACCAGAATTTAGGGCACCAAGCATTTTTTTGGTAGTTTGCCTGTCTGGCTGTTTCTTTGCCAGCTTTGTGGCACTCTATTGTAAGTTTGTACACAAGAGGTTAAAAAAAGGGCCTGGAGTTTATTCAAGATGTGGCATTTGCACCTGGGGTGTTCTGCTGTTACCTCTCAAATCTACCAAACCTGAATAGTCTCATACTTGTGTTGTAAATCATCTGTTGCTTACTTGCAGATGATGACTTATTTGCATGAATGTATTTGAAAGAAAACAGCATGTGTGTAAAATCACTGGCCTTTTGCATAACCAGTGTTACTCCCACTGAGTGAGGAGGCAAGGATGCTTGGACAAGAAATCAAAAACACTATCTAACTCTGAATATTTCACTTTTGTGGAATGCACTGATTGCACATCTAGCATCACTATCCCACACTATCTGAGTGTTGAATCACAAGTCATTTTAATGTTCAGACCAAGTTTAAACCAGAAATGCCTTGATTCAAACAACACTAAAATGACAATGATTGAATTGCTCTAGCACGGAAGAATGTGGAATGTCTCTGTGAGTTTCCCACAGTATGTTCCACTGACTTGAATGCCCCACTTGATCTTTTCAGCATCATATTGTGTGCCCTGTGTGTCTTTCATCTGACCACCCTTTTAGGATGTGTTCTCACGTCTTTGAAAACACAAGGTTCATTCTTGCCTGCCCACAACATCCGCATTTATCTATGTCCTCCAGCACTATGTGCTCTTGATCTGTAGCTTTAGGTGTGTTCAGTAATGACAAACTACTTCTGCATTTCCACAGTGTTTATCTGATGTCATAGGGGATCTCCTACTCTTACTCACACGATGAAGGGTGGAGGTGAAGGGTTCTGAAGAACAGCTCTCATCTCATGAGAAAGATGAGGATTGTGGTCAAAGCCTAAGGTAGGTTGAGTACAGTAAAGTTGACTGTTATGAGAATTTCTTACATGGAACGTATGGCAAAATGTCACAAAAATATCTGAAGGAAGAAGTTTTTTCAGACATAGTCTTTTGTTTTATCATCGTCATCTTCAGTGCAATTGTGTGTCTTTTCTCATGAGCTGACTTTGCTAGTGATCAGGTAGCTCAGCTGACCTAAATACACTTTTTCAGGTAGTAAAGCCCTGTGGTATCCAGTTTGTGATTGTGGATTTTTACACTGCAACAGTGTCTGCAGGTGATTGCAGTAGACTGCAACAATAGATGTGCATTGATGTTCTGGAAGATTACCAGAAGATACTCTAAATCAGTAGGTCATATCAGTAGGTGATTCACTATGGACAGACCCCAGTGTAGCCATTATCTAAATCCTACTTTCTGAACTTTTCCATTTTCTCAAGCAGCTTCTTAGGCAGCTTCTCAAACATGTTCTTGGGAAGAAGAAACAGTTCCAAAGTGAACAGCAAGTAAATCCTTACAAAACCAGTGGGCTTTAAAACTGGAAATTGCTCACTTAGAGAATTGTTTTAGGCTTTCATAGTGCACCAACTTCAGACTAGCAGAGTTCAGGCTCTTATCAAGTTTAAAACAGCAGATACACATAAGAGACAAGCCACCAGTTAATCACTAAGTGGGCATCCCTGCTCTAGGTTTCTTTCTTTTACCAACTGATCCAGTTCGCCTTCCATTTTTGTGTCTTACGGCAATATGGAATATACAATATACAGGCCTCAGTTTGAAAAAACTAGGTGTTCCCACTTCGACTATTTGTGTTTTTTTTGGTGGGCCTTACCAGAAACATAACTTTTCTTTGAACATATTTTCGTTAAGCTTACAACGTCTGTAGTTTTAACTCCAGACCTAACAATCTGGTTTAGAGCACTTCAGTCCATGGCCAGCTGCTCTTTAATCCATGCACTGCGTTCTCCTGAAAATATAGATCTGTCCCATTCACTTTCAACTACAAAGTGATAGGCGGTACCTTGTGAATGTTTGGGTAAGTTAAACTGTGCATACTAAATATCGCCTCACGTTCCCGGTCTTTCTCAGGATTTTTAGTAATGTGGTGAGCTGTCTGCTCTTTCTCCAATCATTCCTGCTATTTCTTTTCTCCCCATGCAGGAGGAATTGTTCCACAAGCGATTTAGATCTACATACTTTCCTAATGTGTCCAGTTTTTTCCCTATATTTGTTACATGTTTTCTTTTGGAAAATAGCAGTTTTGTGCTCACCTCTGCATCTATAGCACATGCTGCTTAAACATTCTATGTGGCTCTTGTGGGCTGCATCTCAGTTACTTGGTTAATGTGGCCTGATCCCTCCTAGAAGCATCACTTATCAATTTGCGTTGTCCTTGTAAATTATGCACATCTTAGGCACAGTTCTTACAGCACATACAACTTTCAAAGCTTCAAAATAAACCAGTTCAGGCTTAGTAATTAGCTTAATGTGGTCATACTCAATACCACAAACTGTCTGCCTCACTGCATTATGTTCAAAATTGCAAGCGCAAGCCACATCAGGACTGTAACATGCTCTATTTTTGGAGGTCTACGTAAATCAGAGTAAGATTGGTCAGAATCAGGGTCTTTTCTGGCTAAGCTAATTTTGTTGTACATATTGTCGGATGAATGTGACTAGACATGTTTAATTGTACCAAAAAGAGCTAATGACATAGCACAAGGGACATTATATCCAGAGAGGTATTTTCCCAACCAGTTAACTAGTTCACATGATCACTTATGACAATGCATGTTGAATAAGATGCTAAGATAAGCTTTTTTCTTTGTCTGTTTTACATGTGGGAAACTACTGGGCAACAAACATTAAAGAGCCATCAAACTGTATTTATCTTAGTATAGTTAAATAATGAGAGTTCCCTACATGGAATTGACACATTGTGAACCCTTAAACACTACTGTATCCTCTTTTGGAAGCAAAACCCACATTAGTATAACAGAGCTGTAAAAAGCCATGCTGAAACGAACTGCCTGGCCAGCTCAAGCTGGTTGACCAGCCTAGTGTATGTTTCTGTTTAAGTTTGATGGTTTATCAACATCCATTATCACCCTGACCAAGCTAAACCACCAGTATGACCAAGCTTGAATATGCTGGTTCACCAGCATGACCAGCAAAACCAAGCATGTCGACCAGTATGACCATCATGACTAAGCTGGCTTACCTGCAAGATCAGCAGGACCAAGCTGGTCAAGCCAACCTGACAAATCGAAACCAAGCTAGGCCGACTGGAGGACTGTGTCGCGGGTCAGCTAAAAAAGGCTAAAAACTAACCCAGTCAACCGGCTACAATCTCTTCACCTAGCTGACCACATATCATGCCAACTGGACATGGATAGGACTCAGAAAGGACAGTAACACTAAGACTTAGACTCATGGCAGGTGAACTGGTTGTGCTAAATTACCCCAAGCTGCGAGTGAATGGGTATGTGTGTGGTACCCTGGGAATGACTGGTTCCTTATCTAGATTATTGCTACTTTGTGCCCAGTGATTTAGGGTAGGCTCCAGACCCACAGACCAGCTGACCATGAAGGGTTTTTAATGGGCTTGTTATATCTGAGTATTTTTTGCCCCAACCAAAGTCACACTTACTATTTATGCCTCACAAAAACAACTTAAAATACTTACTAAATTCATTCTTTGACATTCATTCTTGATTTTTAAAGAAATAATTATTTTAAATGCTAGTTGGAAATTTGGTGCAACCATTTAATGCCACTGTATCACGTCATCGATATGGCAGATCTGACCATAGATGTGGCCTAATGTCTATATTTTCTCCAAGAGAAGTTGATCTTAACCTATGTCATGTCAATTGAAATGAATTTGGTTTTCTAATCGACAAAAGTTCAGATGTAATTTGCAGTTAATAACATTTTAGCGAGCATGTAGTGTCTATCTTGCTATGCAATACATTCATTTGGACAATTATGTAACAGAAAGAAGAATTATGATGGGGTTGTGTTTAAACTGTTTAAATTGTTACAAGGCCAGTACGGAAAAGCTGTTCCCAAAAGCCACCAAAAACTGTACTTCTTTTGTCATTTATACAATGTTCTTCTTGGAAAAGTTATGCCCCTCTCTAGTACTGCAGTGTACCACCAAATTCTCAAATCGGTTCTGCAGCCTTGGATGAAACAGCATGCGCTTGTCAAAGAAAGCTGCATCAATCAGAAGTGACTGTTCGGACAGAGCACATATTTCTAAGTCTGAACTTTAGAGACTGGTTAAATGTTGGAAATAGATAACACGAAACAGTTTTCACTAATTGAGAGCACATGTGTTTGGAGGGATCTGAACCGGGATTATAAACACAGAGGTTGTTATATCAAACAGATTCTTCCTTAGGACATTTTGTTATTAATTATTGTACTACCAAATTCAGCAGGTGGCCATAAGGGTTTCCTAGACCAAATATGTTATGATGATGCTTGTTAGTTTGAATATTTTATATATTGCTATTTCACCACAGGTCTTAAATGCCTTATAACAGTGGTCACATCAAGTCAAATAAAAATTAGGCACATGATTCATTTGATTACCTGCAGGCCATATAAAACCTCTAATAGGCCCTGAAACACTGAAGAACTGTAAAGTTGAATATTAGCAGACCAGGGTCAGTACAGAGGACAAGTGCTGATTTCAGATCAGATTCCTCTGTATTTCTGACTTTTGTTTTGTGACACTGAGTGATTCTAGATCAGCACTACACTTTAAGAAGATTAAGAAGATTACGATTATTCATAGTGTTACCTGTTGACATCTGGAACACAACTGAAATCAGAGCTCTCTGTTAGAGCCTCTTTTAGAGCTTCTAAAAGAACACTACATTTCATATGTTTGGTCTGAACCTCAGCTCTCTTTGTTAGTTCAGCTCTCTTCAAAGGTTCTATGAGCAAAACGCTTCGATGTCATGAGAAAATGTTGAACGCTGAAATGTATGAGAGCAGTGCATTCAACCGAATGGGTTTAACAATAGGTCTTGTGTATTCACATCAGATATCACATAATGGCTAATTATGGCTTTGATCTAAAGGAAACCAGTAAATGCCAGTGGTTTTCTAGGCTGTTAGAACACAGATAATACAAAGTATTGTAAAATGCCCCTTTTTACAACTACCAATTTGTCAATCTATTATCTGGGCAATACAGATTCAGTGTTTTACTGATGTTACTGTTTATACTGAATTAGTTTGTCCTTTTATGAAACATGATCATGCAGAAGGATGCATTTAAAGTGAGTACATTCATAGATTGCAGGTTTTTAAAAAATCCAATGTGATTAGATTAATGAGATAAATGGAGCTAGAATCGTGAGTATGCTTTTTATGAGAAACCGAAAGGGGCACTCTATGACTAGCATTTAATGTTATTTGTCAGGAATCAGAAGGGAGTTTTCCTATTTTTGTACCCAGAGAAGCCCACTCTACAGACTATTGCAGCACCACTGGGATTTCATCTTTCATGTTTCAAGATCATCTCCCTTTATCTCATTCTCCCTTTTTAAGTTTTCTAAAAACTGTTACAGAAGAAAGGTCAAAACAGATAGACTGACACGGGTTAAACATTTTCAGTAGTTTTATTGAAAAATGCCTCTTCTGATTCAGAAATAAATAAGAAAAATAATGCTGTGGAATTCACAATGTGCAGTTAAAACATAAAGGCGCAATTCTATGACCATAGCCTTGCAACAAATTCCAACTGCATTTGAGATTGATAAAACAAAAAGAAAAACTATATTCTGATTTTAAAATGTACTTACTAAATATACAACACAGTCATGCAATTCCATCTTTGGTAACAAATGAGCTGTGAGTTGGTATACAACAGATAAATATTTTAGGATAATGAAACAAAAGCCAGGTCTAACAAGGTTTTAGAAATGAGGATGGAATTACAACCAATAGCCTTCTCTGATGATAAGGAAGGTGTGACAAACTGCATTGCAAGAAATAAGTCTATTCTTTTTAAAAACAAACAAAAATCTTAAAAAAAAAATGGGAATACTGTACTTAGGGTTAGTGCACTGCACATGAGTCTCATATAAACATAAAAGGCAGTTATGTTACAAGCCAAAAAGCCAAAAACATGTTTGTGGACAGTGAGAGAGCACACATGTTTCTAAACAGGAAATGAGGGTTGAATATCAGGCTTTTTTCCACTTAACCTTGTTATAAATTTGAATATGCATGAAGCGTGAACCAATAACGACATTCAGTTTCAGATGTTGTCCTTCATGCAGTGGAAATGTAAAGATACTTTCTTCTTGGTTTATGTTTCTATCCTTTTAGCTTGCTGTGTCGATAGTGATCTCTTTCCACGCTGGTTTCGTAAACCGGGGGACTGTATCTCTGTCACAGTCTCTTCTGATGGTTCCTCAGGAATTGGCACTACGTAGGTTTCAGGCTCGGATGGGTAGCGGCCTGGTTGGAAATATTATATATTTGGCCAATTCAACATATGCAGTGTGCTTTTGAATAGTTCGCTGAGAAGCGGACAAAATTTCATTGGCACTACATGCAGCTGGTATGGGTTTACAGTCATTGGTGGTTCTATATTGTGAAACTAAAACCTATCACTTAGTACACTGAAGAAAGAAAAAGTGGTCATGTCAAATAAAGACTATCACCCCTTTTCATAGAGCCAACAATGCTCTTCCTCATAACACGCCGAGGTATTATAGAATAAGATAAATTACAATAACAATAAGAGCAAAATGTGACTCTTTTTTAACACAGCATTTTGCAAAAACAATCAAGGAGAGCGTGGTTACATGTACAAATAGCACATGCTACATTTTTCACCTGAGCAGAGGCTTTAATCATCAATGAAAGCAAAAAAAGAAAATAATAATGAAATTAAAGGTATAAAGGTTATGCTGGCAGTCAGCAAGAAGCAAGTTATGAGGCACAAGCTTGATGACGGATGTTAAACCATTTTAGTTGTCTGTGTAACTGAAACTCATTTACAAGGCACAATTAGTTTATTTACAAACACCTCCACCCTCATTCACTTTTGAACTCAGTTATGAAATCTTCATGGTTAGTAGTTTTACATGCTTCTTCAGCAAAAGGAAGCACACTCTCGCTGTTTGTTGCTTTGGAGTTCAAGATGCATCAAGGCCATTGTACGTGGCCATCACTGTCGCCTGCCTGACAAAGTAGCGGTCAGCTGGTGTTAGTGGCAGTCCAGTCCTTTCTTTGGTTTGATTTGGTTTTAGAGTTGGTCAGCAAATGTTCATTAATCAAATCCATGATGGTTACCCTTAAAAGCTTATTAGCAAGTGTGCTGATCTCTCAGGCACTGATCTCTTTTCAGGATTTCAATGTTTAAGGGCAGGCAGGCAGCTTAGAAAGTATATTATGCCGAACCTGAAATGGGTTAAAGATGGTGTTAGTGCATTATTCTCCTTCATGTGTGAAATCAACTCCAAACATGCACTGGTAGTACCAAGTCACTGTTCTTTCCTTGGGGAACTTTTGGCGGTTCTTCAGTTTGAAACTGTGGAGGAACTTCTTAAAATGCTTTGAGGAACCTCCAAGAAAAAGGGTCATTGAAGGTTCCTCAAAGCACCTTAAGAGGTTTCTCCACAGTGTCAAATTGAAGAACTCCTAAAAGTGTCTCAAGGAATGTATACTTTTTACAGTAACTGTATCAACATTGTATCAAAATATTGTATCTCCAAAATGTACATTAATGGAACAAGATTTGGTTCAGAGTCATTTTGAACCATTTCTGTTGATCCATTCCTCCAGAAAGGTTCAAATGATGCATAGGTTTTAAATGGTTAGGTTACAAGGTTTTGATACAACAACAACACTATGTTCATTTACGTTAAATCATTCAGCTAAATTCCCTGTCACTGATGTTCTTACCTGGGTATCCTTGCCCGTTGTAAGGAATGCCTACGCACTGAGAGGAATCACAGTAACCAGGAGGCCCAGGTGGTCCTCTGACTCCCGAAGCACCCTGACGTCCTGGTGGGCCACGGGGTCCAGCAGAGCCTGTAGGACCAGGGGGGCCAGTCTGGGACAGGCCTGGTGGCCCTGGAAGAAAGAAAGAAAAGGGGAGGGGGATCAAAAACCATCAGAGATCTACTGACATCACTCTTAAATCTCAACTGGAAGTGGAAAGGGAAAACTGGTTTCTAGCACTGTAATTTAAATATTTTGACTGCTCAATTAAAAGGGAGTAGGGGGAGAAAAAAAGCTCCCCCTGCCCCCCTGCCCCTTTCTGTCTAGACAGCATAAACCAACTTTGGAATGATTTCACCCCCTTGCTCTCAGTCTCACACACTCTGCAGTCAGCACATGTGTTGTCAATGAGGCCCCTGGAAGGAAAACATTCTGCAACAGTCTGACCCCCCCACTACAAAAGGTGAGTCATCGTGAGCTTCCTCTTACTGTACTTATACAGTCTTTGTCTCAATTCATTCACTGTGAAGTGAGACAAGAGGTCTTGGCTGGGTTCGTGCGAGGGAGAACAGCTTTAGTGGGTTGCCAGACGTTCGCAGTTCTTCTCATCTTTCACTGATAGTCAACCTCTGGGACCAGGAGTTTTCAGGCTAGCATACTGAATAGTAATTAAATTTGGGGACTATGTAGACTGCCCAGGAGCCAAAATGTTCTCGCTAAGCTGTGCTTGCTTTACACATTGCTGTACTGTGGAGCTAATTTTCCATTTTTAGCCCTTGTTCCTTATCAACCCACAAAGGCTGCATCAGTGGTCCCCTAATAATAAAATAAAACTCCACAATAAATGTTTAAAGGTATTATGCTTACTAAAACACACTTCGTCTTATAACTGAGTACCATGGAAACCACCATGTTGTTATAATGGAAACTCCTTGAGTTCAAATAATGGTTTTATTTCAAGATCGTCATGTGTGTCCAGAGCCCAGATTAATAATAGAGTCGACTCCAGAGAGGGGACCAGGCGGGACCGACATAAATTTCAAAAAGAAAGTGTTTTGCTGGGAATACTTGCACTACATGAAATTTATGAAGCACAGCTGCCCAAGTTGAGGTTCATAAGATGCATCTAGGTAAATCTTTGGCCTATGGGGCCACCACTGTGTCTGAGTTAGACTCTGGTGTTTCAAACAGATGGCCTCAGCTTCTTGATTGGGATGGGGGGTGGGAGGAGTCATGATAGGGTAACTATATTTAGAAGATAAGTGAGCAATCAGGGAACTAATTTCTGTAACATTTATAATAAAATATATAAAAAATAAAGTGAAATAATAATTAATTCTTTTTACAGAGGTACATCTGGATTGCAGTTCTAAGAAATTTGACTTGTCCAGACAAACCAATCATTACTAGTGGAGTATCCTTGTACAATCAATGTCCTCTGGTTTAGTGACTGTATGTCTGCATATTGGGTCAATTTGAAAGGCTTACTGGTGAGCAGAGATGACCACTTCTAACTAGCATTTAGCTTAATCAACAATTCTGTTTCCACTGGACTGATAAAACTAGTTCACAGAAATGCGGGCAGTCAGGGATAGTTGAAATCCGGGCTGAGAGCTAAGATTCTGAGAGCTGTGTTGATTTTAGTGCACGATTTACATCAGACAGTACTGTACTTCTGTTAGCAGACTGTCTCAAGCTGAATTGTTCCCTGCAGGGCAGACCTCCCATAACTGAAAACAGCATCTGCTGTTAAGTCAGCTCTTATTAGGAAGCTACTAAATATTCCTTACTGAAGTACAGAAGAGTCCTATTAATTTTTACTATGGTAATAACAACTAGTCAACTAGTCAAGGCATATTCTATATAAAGCTGGTTTACATAAGAAGGATCTACATTTTTAAAGGTCTAAATTCTGACAGGATGCCCTGTATAGTACCTCATTTAAAAAAGTCATCCAGGCTGAAATGTAAAGAAAAAAGTCTGTGTTCAACCTGAAATCCCTAGGAGCACCAGTATAAACGTGACACCTAAAGAATAGATGGTTTCTGCAGCTTACTTTAGACAAAAGACATTAAGGGACCATTGCACCAGCAGAGCGGTGGTGACTTATATTCTATGCTTTGCAGCTATGCTTTACTACGCTAACCGCTCTGTAACTTTACATGGTCTGATACTTTGTAGCTAAGCTACTGTGATTTCCTAAATGCTTTCAGTTTTTAGTAATACCACTTACAGTCGATGGTGGAATATCTAGGAAGAAAGACATTTCACCAGCGGACTTGTTGCAATGATGGCTCCTATTACAGAACCATGCTAGAATTCAGTGGGCTCTTTAAAACATCCATTCTTTTACAATTGTGTGTAAAGGCAGACTGCATGGATAGATGCTTAATTTTATACATGTATGGCAATGGGAATGAATAAGGCACCTTCATTCAATGTCCCAATACGTCTTGTCCATTTGGGTATATACAATGTGCAGATATACATTTCTCATTCATTCTTGTCTTTTTCATGATTGCGGCACAAGATTCAGACCTATCATAAGATCAGGCCTATCTTTGTGTGTAGATGCAATGAATATGCCGTGCAAAACTCTGATCCAAATAGTCAGCCTGGAGGCCGACTTGGAAAAGCTGAGGATGTAGCTAAATACGCACCAGGTGGTCCGGGTAATCCTCTCTGTCCCCGAGTGCCAACGCCTGGACTGCCTCTCTCACCCTTCTCTCCTGGCAACCCTGTAATGTTTGAAGATGTTAAAGCACCAATCACAAGATGTATCCGAGAATCAAAGTCAGCTTTCTCAATGAGATTTATCAATACTTTTTAAGACATAAATATGCATTACCAGAAAAAAATACTGATTATGACAAAATAGCACTCAGGCACACATAATCACCATCTACTAATATTTCAGAAAGGAAACATGTGGATGATATTAAGGCAGGGTGGATGAGATTTTGGCTTCAAAATAAAGTTCAATGAGAACGGCTACTTGGAATAAATCCCTCTATAGAATGGTTATTGGACCACTTATGTACGTATATTGCAGTTTTAGTGCTATTATCTACCATCCAACATGATCCAAATTGGGTATTACACAGAGGAGAGCAGATCTCTTAAAAGGCTCCATGTGTTATAGTTTAACATTCAGTTTTCAATGGACAAAGGGTTTTTTCCCTTTCCTTTTACACTACATGCACACAATAATTCACTGAACTATAAATCAATCAATGGCCAAATTCCAGTGTGTCGGGGCACTCGAAATTGCAGTTACATGTACAAAAGCGGACTGCAATAAAATAATTTTTTTACACTTATAAAACTTGTTACTAAGATACACTTTACACAGTAGAGCACTGTAACCTCATAGCCCCTCGTCTTGCCATCCTCAGGCTTAGCAAGTGCTGTAAGTCTCATCATAAACCGCTCTCATCAGTACTCGTCTGAGCATATATAAAGCACTCTGCCATCAATCACTTGCACAGAGCTATGTAGACTGTATTTGTGGTACATGACCTCTTACCTCGTTCTCCCTGAGGTCCTGGTAAACCAGGATTTCCAGGGAAACCACTGCGTCCAGCCTGGCCTGGTTCTCCACGGGGTCCCTGGTTTCCAGGAGGTCCTGGAGGCCCAGCAGGACCAGGATTGTTATTACGGTATCCACTGGGGATCTGGTTCAGCATCATGTCGATCCTGCTCATTTGTCCTGAGAGCAAATAAAATGTTCACAATTTTGTTGGGAAGCTCCAACATAACAAGCCAATATTATTAACTATTCAGAACAAATGTGTTCAAAGATAATGTTAAGGCGCTAACTCACTATTAACTATTTGTTCACAGACTTGTCTTGCGATGGATCTCATCATGTTTTGGGAGGACGCATCTCCCTATAGAACAGAGACAAGGCCAAATCAACAAAAATCTGCATCAAATAACGTCAAGCTTTCAAATTTGTATTGGCGTGAATGATAATGGTACATACCCTTTCACCCTTTTCTCCTTTAATTCCAGCAGGTCCCTATAATTGATGCAGGATATAGTCAGTGAAGTAAATACATAAACATGCTTTATTAATATGTATATGAATGAATATGTACATATATTATAGTATTGTTTACATAGTTCATGATCAGCTTTACTCTTACATGGCTTAAAGGGACAAAGTAAACTTATTATAATCTCCTTGTTTTACAAGAGATTTTACATACTGGAAGTCCTGGTTCTCCAGCTTTCCCTGTTTTTCCGCTGTTTCCTGGCATTCCAGGAGCTCCTGGACTTCCCTAAAAGGATACAAGAATCAGCATTTATGTGTATTCATGCCTATACATTCGTAAACACTGAATCACACATTGCGTGCAAATGCGCTATAGCTGTTTTACTGGAGGTGGAAAAAGGGAGAGATTTAAACAACATACAATGATCCATAAATCAGGCTTTTGCCTGGCCGCAAACATATGAGACTCTAGATTGGGGCTGGAGAACATTCAGTGTTTAAAACACATAAATGTATGTGAACAGAGTTCTGGCACAATGCCCAAAAGCACTGTGGGGCCATTAACTGGAGTTAAGCAGAAACTGCAGAACAGAAAATGAGATGCATGCAGAATCAGGATCAGAACCCTGGACCTGTCTTTTATTGCTGATGGTGCAGAAAAATCCTGGAGCAGATTACTGTTGTTTTTCATGCATCACAGACCAAAACATTCTTCGAATAGTAACTAAATAGAAAAGACAATGCTTTCATGCTACACACCATTTGTCCAGTTGGGCCTCTAGGTCCAGACGGGCCTTCTGCTCCTGGTGGTCCCTATACAAATAACACAGACCAATGCAAACTGTCCAACATACACATGATAACAACTCTAGACCATCAAGTCATAGAGAATGTTTAAACATTTCCCAGAGCAAAGCCTCATCCAATAGTAACTAGCGTGATGTAAACATAATGATGTTGGAGTCCACATTATGCACAAAGGCAAAGAGCTGAAAAATAAAATGTGTGGGTGTGTGCGTATGTGTTGTAAATGTTGCAATGCAATGTAAATGTACTCCAGCTGAACTGAAAAGCCAATCTTACCCTTGCTCCAGCTGGCCCAACAGGACCAAGAGGGCCAGAAGGACCAACAGGGCCCTAGAAAAGAATGAAGAAAAAGACACATTCTGTAAGCGACCTTGTCCAAATCCAGTACACTGAACATCCATATGTGTATCTAATGTTTCTTCATCTTATCTTCATTCAGATCCATTTAACAAAACTGTGTTTTAAGAGCAACATGGAACAACATACTAAAGTTTTAGAAAGTTGCACTATTAATGGACAGTAGTCCAGGAAAATGAACTAACAAGGGGAAAGAAGCATTTTACTTCTACAGAGGTGTCTAGTACTGGAAAGGTTTCTATTCAACCAGGTTTCTTTTAGACCTCCAAGACCAAATAATGAACTTACCTCTACACGATATAACGATCTGTAAATCACTTCTCAACCTTTTTCTGATTTTCTGATTTCAAACATACTGTGCATGTAAGTACAGATATCAGATATCTACTTTTTGTGGTATCATAAGAGTATGCTCTAATAAATCTAATAGCCCATTATGCAGCAACTATTGGTCAGATAAATATCAAATATTAATATCTCAACATTGCTTTCCGTTCTTCAGCTGTGAAAACTATGCCATATGGAAGCTCTCCAGGGTCCAGTATTGTTGCTGCAAATCTTTTGATTTCTTGGAATTCTTCCAAGAGCAACGATCAAAATAAGCCAAAGAGAAAGAAGCACTTACTCTCTGCCCAGGTAGTCCTGGGTCACCAGGGTCTCCCTTTGGTCCAGGCCGTCCCTGGAAATTACAGGAAAGAAGTGAACTTGTACAGTGGAACCACAAATCTGCTCCAGTAAAACTAAAACACTCTTCCCGGTTCAAAGAGGATGACAAGGAGATGGAGCCAGTGAGTGATGCCTTAGCTAAAATAAATGGGTCTGTAGTTTTGTGATTTTGGCTGTGAATCAGGCCCATGAATTACAGTACAGCTAGGCTTATATTTTCAACCAGCTTACAGCATGCAGCTTCTACTGAGACAGAAATGAAAATGCTAATAACGACAATGGGGGGGTTCATGAAAGAGGGGACAGACAAAGTGTGAACAGACAGTCAGCACAGCTGTGCACGCTCAACTCACAGGTTCTCCAGGAAGAGAGAGTCCGTTGGGACCCTGTGGACCCGGTGGTCCCATTGGGCCTGGGAGACCTTGCTCTCCACGCTGGCCCATTTGACCCTGGAAAGAGAAAAGGGATGTAGTCACACAGCATGTACTCAGAATTAATCATCTTTAGAGCACCCACAAGGCAAGATAAGATTGAGTGCAGGTGGTGAGGTTTAAACAACCTATAGACCTGCAGGATTTATTAAAGAGCATGGAGCTGGTTAGGGAATTGAGGTAATGGATATCGATTGCTCTTTTTGTTGGTTCAGGATCAGTCACAGTGGTCACAATGCACTGAAACTAAACATCAGTGGCTGTTCTTACCGTGGGGCCTGTCTCGCCTCTATCACCACGTGGGCCTTTCGTACCAGGGTTACCCTGAAAGAAAAAGCACAGTCAGGCTCAAACGTTCAACAGCAGATGATTACAGCACTAAACCATACTGTCAAGAGGCCTCTTAGGGGATTAGAATTCTGCTCAGTTCACATCTTCAAAACCTCTGCAGGTTTCTACTCTTTGGCTCCTATAGCATCCGCAAGTTCCTAGCCCACGCTACAATGCCTGTGTTTGAACATCACCAACACGCTGACTTGCCTCCAAGCATAATAATAAAGAGGTGTCCCCTCTTTCATAGCTCTGGACTTAATGCAAAGAGCAGAGCAGCAATTACCGCACAGGGAGGGGAAATGCCCCTCCATCCCTGAAACGCTACACCTCTCTGTCTTCATCATCAGAGGCGAGATTTGCAGAGCTAGCATAATGACTTTAGAGACCAGGGGAAGACGATGAGAATCTAATGGGTTTACCTGAGGACCAGCAGGCCCTTGAGGGCCTATGCTATCCTGAGCACATGTGCAGGAGTGGGGAAGAGCTGGACATTTGGCTTCATCTCTCTGCAAAGAAAAGAAAAGACAGTTGCTGACACTTGAACTTTAAGAATTGTTTCAAGAGTAGGAGAGAAAAGCAGTGAAAGAGAGCAGCGAACAAGGTGAACAAGGGCAACAGCTAGAACGACCTCATTTGGTAACCTTGCAGACTACAGCCCAAGGGCAGTTCACCCCTTGGTACTGCAGGGTCAAGAGGCCTGTAGGTCAAGGCAGCAGTATTGAAGGGAAAATATAACTGATCATAGAGAGCCGGACAAGAAAGGTCTTTACTTGCCTGTTGGCTTTCAAAGATTCTTCATAATTCAACCGTCAAAATGTAAACAGTCATTCAGAGTGTTTTAAATAGTTCTTTGGAGAAGACTCTTCTTTAAAGGTTGGTGACAGGAACCAGTGGTTGCATTGCATACAATGCGAAAAAAGCTTTTGTGAGTTTTATATTTAATGTTATACATCGTATAAAAGGTACAATAGCTTTGGGAATTTTGTTACCTACAGTATTAAAAATGGTGGCATCTTTTAAGGTGTATAGGACCATCTGAATTTCTAAATGGTTGGCTCTTCTTTACAGCACCACATAGGGTTCCATTATTGTTCGAGTCAGTACTACACTATTTTTGCTAAGAGTATACAGCACCCTATAAATATTTTGCCGCCTTGAATGTTTTTTAAAAATGCATTTTAGGCCAAACCTTTATCTCAAAACTGCCAAAAAGTCTCAAAGAGCAAGTAGCATATCTGTAACAATTTAATGTATTAACTTTCTGTGATGTAGCCTTTAGAGGCCTTTCTGTAATAGAAATATGATTTCTTCCAGATGTTCTTCACCAATTTTATGGTAGATTTAAGAATCTAAGTGTTATTAGCTAACACAATTGACAAGCCCTTGAGTAGTAGTTTCCCTTTCATTATGATGATTGATTCTGGCTGGGTTACACAGACTGAAAATACACAGGTTGCACTGGAAGGCATATCTGGTCACATACTAGTATTGTGCTGTACAGCTGACTAGAATCTTCCAGAATTAGTTTCAGTTGTCATTGAACCTCGTCACTGAATGGAGAAAGTTCCTCAAGAATGACAATATTTCACCATTATTTCTGTTCCAAAGAAAAAGAACATTCATTTCCTTAATGACCTGAGGCTTATTGCTGTGACATTGTTAATGAAAGTGTTTGAGAGGATTATGAAAACCCATCTGCGTAATACCATTTCTGAGAAACTGGGTCCTCTGCAGTTTGCTTACATGCCAAGCAATTTTGTGAAAAACACAACACTGTTTGTAATAGATCATATTCATAAGCACCTAGACGTCCTAAAAGCAAAGACTAGTTTGTATAGTTAACTTTTTAACTATTCTGCAGGTTGATATTTTAGCACAGAAATGAATCGATTTTTAGGATTGATCAGCTAGTTTTATGGATTACAGGTTTTAATATAATTGAAATAATATTTAAATTAATAGTGTTTTATCCACATTGCTTTTGATACTTTACACCAACAATTGCAGGATACGTGTTTGTGAGGGGTTTATTTTTGTGCTGTTGGGATTGTGTTTTTTTTCAATAAGGGACAGAGAGATAAATAAGATTTTTAGTCTTGAACATCTCAATTCAACTCAATTTCTTGCTTTTATTATTATAACAACAGTTGTTTCCACTAAAAATAACTGCTTTCGACATAAGCTTTACACACAATATCACCTTGAAATTTGTTAATTCATCAGTGTATAAACAGATTCTGAGCTGTTCATAAAAGATGATGGTGATGTGTTTTCAAAAAGATTTTTGAAAAATATCTTTTTGAAAGCATCACAATTCCACAAACATTCATAAAAGTTCATATGTGATCACATTATTCCACAGGAGTGTGACACGTGCTTTGCATTATAGGATCTGTATGTAGTCCTAACCCTATAGGTCATAGAAACCACATTCCACAGACAAAAATTCATATGATGATCTTGACGCCAGAACGTCTTCAAGAAACAGGTGGCCTAAATCACGCACTCTGGCACTGACTCAGAATGCATTGTATTCCACAGACCAGTACCATGCACCAGAAAATGGTGAGCTGGACACAAGCACTAGTTTCCATATAGCTGCAGCTGATTTATCAATAGTGGCAAAAGTACAGAAGCATTTCATTTAAGTTGCTACGGCTCATTGAAAAGCCTCTCCATCCAAACAACTTTACTGACAACTTGAACCTACACATCTGCAGTGGCTTACTGCATTTGCACGATATGTGATTAAAGCTTTACGCTACCTGAAAAATGTAATCCGCTGAGTCTGATTGAAGTTGACTGATTGAGCCTACAGTGTATGAGCTATTAGAGAATATAATAACACTCAGCCAAATGCAAACAAAAACAAAAGGAAGCTAACGTAAGACACAGGAAAGAGAGCCCTCCTTGTGGGTCAGTCTATACTGAATATCATCTTACCGTTGCTGGCAGGTCACAGCATTTGTCTCGACTTGTCCAGCCCAAGCTGCAGACAATATCAAACATCTGGAGCTGGAACTACAAGAGAGAAAAAAGGGGAATAGAAACGGATGTTACAGATGGCTTCCATTGAGCCCCAGGATTTAGAAACAAAAAAACATGCCCACATGCACAGGACCCACAGCGAGCTGGAAAAGAACATAAACGAGAATGCTGATGGTTGAGCTGCTCCAACCGTAAGGCATTGTCTAGCCTTAACGGTTCAAAAAAAAGTTTGGATCCAGAGAAGTATTGAGAAAGCTTTCGAACTGTTTAAACCTTAAATGTTCATCAAGAATCCATGTTTGTTTACACAACCTACTCACGCCAGCAGACTAAAGAGCAAAGACTAAATCTAAGACACATTCACAGCTCTGGTATGTGGACTCAGTTAATGCTGCAAGCTGCAAGTATCTAAAAAATGAAAACAGTCAACGGCCAACTTT
This sequence comes from Salminus brasiliensis, assembly GCF_030463535.1. Lineage (NCBI taxonomy): Eukaryota > Metazoa > Chordata > Actinopteri > Characiformes > Bryconidae > Salminus > Salminus brasiliensis. Next base: position 16,060,489 of record NC_132887.1, on the reverse strand, counting down.
TCCATCTTATGCTCATCTAAAATGGAGCGGTATGCCCGCAGATGTTCAGTAACTGCAAAAGCAAATGCCAAAAAATGAAAGGGGCCAAAAATCTCTACTTTTGTCCTTACGTTTTTACAGAGATGATAAATCTGACGTCACTGTTAAAGTGATTATGGATAGCACTGTATATACTCTGAAATGATTGACTCAAACTATCAAAATGTTCCTTAAGGAAGCAAATGTGGCTCTACTATGGCATCGCTCCAAAGTACCCTTTCATAGGGTATGATCCTTTCATAATTAAGAATTTTATGTAATGTGGAACTTATACTTACGGTGGCTGACTGTCTCCTTCCACCACCAGATTTTGCCATTTTACCAAGGACTTCATAGCCATCTGTGGTGATGTTGTTGGCCTCTTTGATCGGCTTCTCTGCAATCTCTTGGCAGTCGATGTTTAGCTTGACATTTTTCGGTGAGATGGAGATATGAAGCTGCAAAATAGGACAGCATTAGTGATTTAAAAAAAAAAAAAACTCTCCATCAAATGGACTTTTCCTCCATGTCAGACACTGATGTGATCTCACACTTGGAATCTAATGAGCAATCACACGCAACCACATCTTTTCCTTTTATATCTGGATCCAATTTACAGACTGACTCAGCCAATTCACCAAATGTTCACATGCCAATGGTCTATTCAAAACCCACACTGCCTTTAACATACCAAAAAAACTTTGATGAATTTACATCCCCAGTAATCTATATTTAGAAATATGTTCAATCTAAAAGATATTCCTGCCAATAGCAGCACTGCCAGCAATATTTCCTCCTTGTAATTATGTTAATTATAGATTATTGTTGTTATATGTAACCTGGCACTAGTGGTAGAAATTGCATAAGGCAACTCTGGCAGCGACATTAATTATACTTTAAAACCTACAACTACTGTTATTTTCCATTTGCATGAGCTATACATACGGCTATTCATTTGATCCAACCTTCCAGATGCCTTTTTCCATGCTGTTCCTGAAGTTATTCTTTCTTCAGACATTTACAGTCCATAGCAGAAGAGCCACATCTTGATGTTATGTCATTTTGTGATTTTGTGGCTGGCCTTCAAAGGTACCCTTGTTTCTCTACTTTCTTGCACCATTGCATTTTTCAGCTTAAAAGCCTGGCGAGCAGTTACCCAGCTAAACTTTTTACTATGCATCAAACAACTCCAATCCACAAGCTGGCCCATGCATCTTGGCAAACACATGCTACATTACGGTCAACATCTTTGGCAAGCAAACCCACCATTTAACTGCCCACTAGGGGAAGGGTCTGAGGTTCTGGTTTGGAAAGAAGAAATCACACTGCACTTAGTGGCCTCTGAACATGAGCAGTTTAATTACATAGCAAGAGCTGAGAATAAGACTGATATCATCTTCCAAATAAACTTAGAGACAGTAATAAGTATTGAAAGTCCAAGTAGGCATAACCTAGACGAATGGTATATGTAACTGAAGGGAGTAACGATTTACAAAATGTATTTGATACAATGCAACGTCAAATCAATGTGATGAATGTTCAGCAAAACTTTAGACGTTTATTAGAGCGTTCAACATTTTAAAAGCACAGCATTCTAAATAAAAGTTGTGCATCTAACACTCTAGCCACAAGCTAATATCTTAGCCATAAGCTAGCACACTAGCCACAAGCAAACTTGCTGGATTTGATACAGTAATGCTGCGTTCCATTTGCACTAGGATGTCAAATTTTAACCGGAGAGCCCCAGAAAGCCGGATTTACTACTTGGAAAGTTGTGAGAGCCTCATCAACCCAGAGTTCAAAATCCAAGATGGCTGCACCACACATCAACAGTAACAGCAGTGGTAATATACAGTTTATTAGAATTTCTATCTATATGTGTCTCATTGCATCAGTCGTACACACAGTACTGTCCAACTTCTATGTGTTTTCATGGTTATCAACTCGCATTACTAACTTAAGATAAGATAAGATAATCCTTTATTAGTCCTGCATTGGGGAAATTCTCAGTGTCACAGCAGAAAGGGATAGCAAGACACTCAGTTACAAAAATTTGGATAAATAATTTACACTATATAGACAATATAAATAAGAATTAAAATAGCAATAACGATATTATTTACAGCAAATGACTCTTAATTGCACATGTTGGAGGGGAGGTAAACGGAACACAGAATAACATCAGTCATTAGATGGGCTGCTGATACCTTAAAGCAAGATATTCCAGATCTACTTACTGAATCTTGCATTTATGGCCACTGCTCTCATTGGCTGTTTCAGTAGCATGAGCAGGACAAGGGTATATATTGTACAGTGATGGAAAGCTTAACGAGACCATATTATTAGGCTTTTTAAGCTTGTTTATGGTAAAAGAATCATAGAACTCTTGTAATTCAGCTTTGTGTTTTTCTAAATAATGCTAGTCTATGAACAGGGATATTTCGTTGGCTAGAATCCAACAGTGGTGAAAGGCATTTTGTAGAAGCTCACTAGATTAATTGTAGATATTTGTGCTTCTAACAGATATTTAAGTAATGCGTTCTCTGCTTTGGGTGATACAAGGGGTTTGATTGTTGACTCCTTAAGGACACCTTAAAGATTTAAACTTAGCCCCTCTCTCTTAGCTAAGCCATATGAACAAAATGCCCAATTTAGTTTAGCGAGGATAGAATGATGTCAGATGATATCGAAGATCAGACGAATCGAAGATCAGATGATAACACAAAAATGTATTGTTTGTAAGCTGTGACACTGCATCGCTGTTCTACACTGCCCTGTCCAGAGATATCTGTGCAGAATAGGGTTGCAGCTGCAACACTGGGAGTTTGTGAGCTGGCTTAGTGAGTGTGTTTGCTTGAGGGGGCAAGACACTTGCTCACTATAATGTTGGAATAAGCAGAAAATCCAAACAGCCTGTAGAAGCACATGCCTTTTGTGAAAGGGAAATAAACTAAAATGACAGAGATTTCACATTTTCCAATTTCTAGGATGGTAGATCCAATGACAAGTAACGTAAATGAAAACTGGCACAGAAAATGCAGACTTGTTTACTTGCTCTCTTTTACATGGACCAGGCCAGGGCAGAGTAGAGCGTAATCCTTTACTCATGCTCTGCTCAATTCTGTCACACTTTCTTGAAGACTCCCACTCTGGCTGTTGCATGTGCCTGCATGCAACCAGCATGTGGTTTCATTTTGTCTGTATTCTTTCTAGCTGTCTCTTCTATCGCTTTCATAATGCCACTATTTCACATTTGCTGGTTAGCCTGCCTAGTTTCATCTAACTAGAACTTTAATGACAACTGAATCAAAACACTCTGTGTCCGTTACCTATCATCAGGCCCACCCTTCCTCAGGGTTTAGCAAGGAAAGAGTTCACAGCCAAGGAAGTGTAAAGTCTTAGGACAACCTCTCTTCTTGATAATATGACAATAAACACATGTAATATTACACACTAAAGCAGCTGATCCAGCTTTGGGCTCCGAAAGTAGCTTTAAATGTGGAGTGTTGGGGCAGAAAAGCATTATATTCACTCATTTACTTTGATTTGTGTAAGTGGGTTTATGAGTCATCCCACCACGGTTAACTTCATTTAAACAGAGGGATTTATAAAAGGGCACTGAATGGAATATAGCAATGTTAAAAAAGAGAAATGGTCTGTGCTATGAGGTATTGGGTTGGGTCAATCAAAGAAGGCCTTTAAAAGCTGCACTGAAATGAATGTGAACACTGGCAGAGCGGATCAGGAATATGAATGGAAAAAATGAAAGCTTGAAACCACACTGCAAATAATGCAGCAATTGTAAGACTTCTGTCTGGGAAAACATACTGAACAATGTAGCCAACTACTGAAAGTCCACCATTCAAAAGAGAAATGAAACCAGCAGTCCGGGTCAGCTCTATGTTAATTGGGATAATATCAGAGCTCAGAATTTCACTGGTTCTGTGGAAAATGTCAGCCCAGCATTAGCGGTGTAAGCAAAACCATAGCCAACAGCTACAGAGCTGCAGGAAAACCACCTGGCTTGAGAACAAGAGGGACCCTAAAAACCTTCCCAGTAGATTTACTAGTAGGAAGCCCTAGAGAGTAAGAATGGTCCTGCAAATATTATTTCCAAGAGCTTCAGTCACATTGTTGAGTTCTGTGTTACTCTTCCAAAGGAAAACACGAGGTAAAACAGTCTGGACTCCTACGCATCATGTAATTTATAGCTCGCACCCTATACAGTTCACTAGCTTTGGCAGAGGCATGAAAAATCAGAACTGAGCATACAGTACCTTAACATTACAGAAACAAGCCCCCACAGGATTTTTCAGTGGCACTTTATGATACCTGGGAATGCATGTTCTGGACATAGCTGAATGTAGCCATAAAACAGAAAAAGGCCACTTCTTCTACAATAAACAGATATATTATGGTTGTTCTTCAACCAGGAGGTTTCCCCACCATTTAACCAACGTGCAATCTTTTGGCTATGCTGGTTAACTAAATACATGAGTCTCTCTAGAAGCTTTCTCAGTGCTGCAGTCCCCAGCAAAGCCTGCGGTGAGAGCAGAGGAAGTCACTGAATACAGTAGACCACAGTAGCAAACCAAAGGCCTTCGATTCCAAGGACTGTGAACTCTAGCACTGGACCACAGCCTGATGACACCACAAGCTTCAATAACCTCCCAAATGCATTAGGCACTGTACTGAACTTTAATTCCAGTCCCCAAGAATTGATTTTACCACAATACGTACAGACATAATATATTCATCAATTAAAGTTCTACAAGTTACTCCATGAGAGTTAAATGACTGACTCCGATGACAGATACTCCATATGTATGTGTGTGTGTGTGTATATATATATATATATATATATATATATATATATATATATATATATATATATGCACAATAAAATAAATAGTTATAATGCCATACAAAAACACATCAATAGTTTTAGTTAAACAAGTTGCAGTTTCACCAGAGATACAAATAATCTGCTAAAAATGTTTAATATATGTAGTTTGCTTCTGTAGTTCAGATATCTCATCTCAGTTAGTTTTGCCCCACACCCAGACCATCATTTGGTTTTGTTCAGTCAAATCAGTGTAGTTTAGAACACAGTTTAATTGTGTCAATAAAATATTTGAACATGTTTATGTAGCTTTTCATGAGATTTTTGAAGTGATTTCTTGTGTGAGAGATTTTAGCATGTGCGTACTCAGACGAGATTGGTGACAGCTGGCCAGTCCTTGTTAGCCACGTTAGCCTAGCATCATCAGTCATAAACTGAAGAAGTTCAATATTGAACATATGGCTGACTGACTATGTTTGCGCTGATAAAGTGCTAATGCATGTTAACTTAACTGTTAATGTTAATAAACATTCTAACAAATGATACGTATATCCTAAGACAGGTCTTTAGGAACTGAAACAATTACAAGCAAATGTAACAACCTGAGCCACAATACATTCTAAGACCTTCTGAATGTTTAACATTAAGACGCAATCCTCAGTGACAAATTACAGCCTGACATACGATTACACAAACACAAGTCTCTCCTTAAACCCTTCACGAAGCAAAAGTAACCCTGAAACCTAGCAGAGTGCTAGATTTATGAACACAGTCACCACTTCAAAGATCCAGTTGAGCTCCTAAGAAACTCCCTAGATTCCTATTAAATTCTGACGGACACATAATGGCTCACAGTAATTGCTATGTGTCTAAACACATCACATTATCTTTCCTGCCATATGTTTTGAAAACCTGTGGCATGTTTGACTTTGGTTCTTTGCCACATCATGTTTTATCTTGTGTACCGTACTGTTAAACACTGCCTTGTATGATATTTTTACAACAGATCTTACCTTGTGGAAACTTCCGTGAAAGATTTTCTTCACATGGTCATTATCAAAGGTAACCTTCTGTATTTCGCCTCTAGTGTCCTTGTTGTAAAATGTGATGGTTCTGCTGGAAGCTAAAAACAAAAGTAAAGAAAGAACATTGGCCAGGCTTTAACAGTCTGTACAGACATAACACAAGACTAGACTGTATAAAAAACAATGATATCAATACTTCCCAAGTCTGCCAAGTCATGATGGGACTGCTCTCAGAAAATCAATTTCTAAGCATATTAACCCTGTCATGAACGCTGTAATCCATTTGCATGGTCTAAGTTCATAAATGCAGATTTATACCAAACGAAGGTAAACTGGTAGCTTAGAGACTTAAAAAACTGGCAATCTGGATATACAAAAGCATGTGTGATAATGCAGAATGAAGAAAGTGGCTCTTACGGTTAAGAGTAAGTCCAACTTCAGGGTTATCATTCTTATCAGAAATCTGCCACAGATCAAAGGCATCTTTCGTGGTGTCAGGAAGCAGGCGGAAGAGGAGTATAAGGGTGTAGGATGGAGGCAGTCCATCTGGATGAATTTCCCTAGAAAGCAAACCTTCTTTAGCATTGTTTCTATATATGTAACAAGACCTCAACAAAAAACCTACCAAAATATTAAAGGGGCCATATCCTACACTTTTCTTGCCTTGTAATGTGTCTCCTCTAAGATCTACCTAACACACTTTAACCAACACTGTGCTTATTATAAATGATTATTTATGTTACCTCACAAGGGTAATTGTTTAAAATACTGGAAAGTGAATGGTACAATTTGGACCTTTAAAAATGTTTACATACTTTATCAAAAAATGGGATTTTCCATTATATTAGCCCTTTAAAACACCCCCCCCTCCCCCAAAAAAAGGAAAAAAAAATTAAAGAAAACTATATCTAATTGTTTCTAACAGTCCTCCCATTGTCATGCCAATAACAGTGAACAGAGCACAACAGATTTTTGCAGGGTAAACTATTAGGGAATGTTCCACATGTCTGCTGAATGTTAAGTGAGAATAAGAGACCTCACTATCCCTAATCCCTTGAGGTGGAGAACCAGACAAAAAGCTGAGTGTGGAGAATGGAGAAAGTCTCCCAAACTATCTTCCAACTAAGACACAGAAAAAAAAGCTCTCAGCCTTAAGAAATTGCAACACATTGAAAGCATTTTCCCCTCTGCTGCTAGAAGTGTTTCCATTTACACAGTCGTCTACCCACGCACAAATACCAATCATTATGGACAAATTAATGGATCATGCTTTGGCCAGAGACCTTTGGACGGAATTCTCGAGTGGCTTCCCAACTGCCTGAACACGTTTTAACAGCCACGATAAACTACACTTCCTGACCTCAAAGTGCCTAGAGTGCTTCCACACTGATATACAGTACATAGTATAGCTGACCCTGAGCTTTTTTTATTACATGCACAACAATCATTTTCTCCATCTGGCACCTCATTTCTATAAGCTGTAAAAAAAAAAAAAAAAGAAAAAAAAGACAAACAGGGCCCTGTGCTGCATCATGCGGAAGACACCACAATTAGGTGAAATCTTCAAAGATCTGGGAACCATTACAGTGTGTAAGGGATCTAAATGTAAAGAGGAAAGAGACAGAGGGGGGAAAACACACACTTCAACCTACTTTGTGGGCTGTGAGATGAATGAATCCTTATGAAGTCGATAGGTGATGAAACTGTTGAAGGAGCCTGATTCCATAGACACTCCATTCATACCAGCAAAAGTCCGGTCAGTGATGTTAAAGGCTTCAAGCATTCTAAAACCTGGATACGTTAAGATTCATAAAGTTATTCAAATGATTATATTTAAGATGTAGAAAAGTCTCAGGCATCTAAGAACATTATAAATAAAGGTATTTTACACACTATTATAATAAATATAACATTATAAAACAAAATCTAGATTTTCAGTGTGTGAGTGTGATAGCATGACTATTCAAAAAGCTAGTCAGTTCCCATCCAAAATCTAGTTTATAATCAGTCCTTCATTTAGAGAAAATCAGGTGAGCTGCTGGACAAATCCATACAGTGTCTGGAGTTCACAGATAAGTCAGCAACCAAATCTTCTATGTTCTTCTACTCAACATACTGATAACTTTTTACAGACAAACAACATGTTACTGTCGTTATTGTTTATTTGTATGTACTGTAATATAATATACTGTTTTCTATGCAGAAAAAAACATACTGCTGATATCCTGGAAACTTTTTTTGAAGACATCTGCACAGTGCTGTACACAATCCCTTGTAATTTCATTTGCCTACAATTAGCAGCCATGTGGAGTATTTTATCAGCCGAAATGAGTATTTTGACCAAGACTGACCTGGTGAGGTAAATCCATCCAGGTAGATCAGAGGACATGCTGTAGGAGATAAGAGAGTATACAGAACACCATAGTCAGTTCTATTCTCCTTTCAATGAGAGAAAGTAAAAACATAAATATATATATACATATATATATATATATATATATATATATATATATATATATATATATATATATATATATATGCAAGAAGAGCAGCATACTTGATGTTGCTGTTTCACAGATAAATGTAATGAGGTTGTCTTGTATCTTTGCAAATGCGTCGTAGTCATCAACAACAAAGACATGTCTCTCGCTGGGCTTGCTTCCAATGTTCCTCAATTCCACCATGTCCACATCGGCAACACCCACGACGAACATGCTGTATCCTGGGTAGAGAGATGGCAATGGTATGTTTAGAAGCTTGCCAATTGTTTATTGACACCCATTCTACTGAACATATACAGCTACTTTGAGTTGAACCCATTGTTGCGATACATGTGCAAAAGCGCAGACACAGCTTGTTTACTCATTGTAGAGAAGTACTGCCAATAGAATCTCTGGAGCAGATGATAGAAATGAACCATGCCTAATGCCATTCTAAAACAGTGGAAGTGTGTTCTCTGTAATGATGGTGCTCCATCTAATACTTTTAGGAGGAGTTGGGGATAAGGTGGGGTGGTGATTATCCAACGTCCTGATTACAATAATGTTGTTGTAGCTAAATGCAATCAAATCCTCACAGCAATGCTCCATAATCTAGTTAGAAAGCCTCCCCTGGACAGTACAGACAGTTACTCCAACAAAAGCAGAATAACCTATTTTTAAGTTACTGTTGATTTCAGAAAAAAACAATGGATGAGCAGGTGTCCAAATATGTTTGTGCATCTAGTGTATTTATGAATGTCTGAATGCAGAGACCGAACATGTTTTTAACCTAGATCACAATTTTGTTGGCATGTCTTTGTAATTACCTGAATGCTGCAGTTTGGAGGCACTCTTCTTAACATCGTCCTGAGAACGGCCATCGGTGACAACGACCAAAACCTTTGGAACGTTCCTCCTCATGCCACTGTCTGAGGTGAAGACCTTATCTCCAACGTGCTTCAGAGCAGCACCTGAAATGTTTTTTTCACAAACATTACGAACACTCCAATCCATAACTCATGACCAACAGTACTGACAGTGATTAACACTGCAGTGCAAATCAATACACTGGGGTAGTTTAATTGCTATCACTGTACTTTAGTAAGGAAACTTCTCAAAGCAGGAGTAATACTAGGACCTATTGCCTTTAACCTTGAAACTCCATGAAAGCCTACTGTCTAAAGCCTCTGAAAACCTTTTGTAGACCAATTCAATATGATTAAATGACAGATGATAAAATCGTCAAACTCGGAGATTAAGAAAATAACCTGTTTTCGTGTTTCCTCCTCTGTAGCTGATCATCTGCACAGCAGACAGAGCCACCCCTTTGTCGTGGTATGTGTTCAATTTGAACTCTGTCTTGGCATCATCACTGTACTGCACAAAGGAGACCTGTTTCCCAAAGGAAAGGGTTCAGAGGTTTCCCAAACAGAACTTGGATGGCACTTCAGCAAGCATGAAAAGAGTTATGTGCACACATTGATCAACATGAATATCACTGACAGCTCAATTACCTGCATGCCCTCATGGCTGATGACATCAAAAGCTCCAATCATGCTGAACACGAACTGGAGCACCTTATTGAAGCTCTCGTCCCCAATACTCCAAGAGCCATCAATGAGGAACACCAGGTCAGCTTTAGCACCTTTGCACACTGTGTTGAACAAGAACATTTAGTAAGGCCAGTAAAACCTCTGCTAAGGCAGACTGAGTAAGAATACTCAGTGCAGTCAAGTAAAATGAAAAAAGAAGTTAGTAGTCACTGAGTTCATCTAGAATTCTGAGCTCTTCTTACCCTCAAGGGCATCAGGGATGGTAGGCGGAGGAGGAGGAGTGGGAGGTGCTGTGGGGGCTACAGTGGGCTTCACCACTAAAAGAAAATAAAGGCGTCAATAGAGCCACTATAGATGGGTGAGATTAAATGCTTGTTGAAATTCACTTACGAGTGCGCTCTTTAACACTGACTCCAGGCCCTTCCAGGTTAGGTGTCTGAGTGTACACTGTGGCATTGTAGAGCGCATCCGGGGTCAGGCCATCAAAGCAGTATTGGGTCTCTGCAGCTGTGATTGTGACCTCTTGGGCTCCCCTGTTAGAGGCTGGTAATGACAAGGAGGAAGAGAAGAAGCCAGAAGTGAAAAAAGTGAAGGACATGATAGTACCAACAATTTACACAACATCAGTCACAGGATTTGTGGGTTAATGCAACTTTGACCCTTTTTGAAGAAAGATATTCGACTTACGGTCAAAAGGGTTGACTTTAAGTCTGTAGGAGGTAGCAGCTCGATGTGGAGTCCACTTAAGGCAGAATGAGTCATAGCCAACGTTGTATGTTGTAAGGTCAGTAACATTCAGGTACACTAATTGGGAAAGAGGGGGAAATCAGCAAAGAGTAAGTGTACAATGTTCATCTTTAATAAAATAAAAATATAATGTAAAAAATATATATATATATTTGTAAGCTGTAATGTGAACATACAAGTGGTTCCTTGGTCGACAAGAGGTCCACTCGGGCCAGCATCATACTGGGCGAAAACCTTCAGATCGTATGTGGTGCCAGGCTGGAGATTGTGCAGCATATGGGTGGTCACATCTCCAACAAACACCTCCGTGAACTGGTCAGTACCTGTAATACCCAATTCATAACATGTCTTAGATGCTACCGTGGAGATCACAAAGGATCTGTGTAAATGGAACAGCTGAGAACATGTGCAAGACTTAGCTCACCCTCCACGGCATAGGCTAGCTTGTACCCATTGACTCTGGCAGGTGCAGGGTCCCAGGAAGCACGGAAACGAGTGTACCACTCATCTGATACACGCAGGTTTCGCGGGCCCAGGAGCCCCACTGAGAACGAGACAGAAAAAAAAAACAGATTAACTATTTAACAGTAAATTTAATTATATAATTGACAGTTTTTTTTATTATATTAAAGTTAATTAAAAATTCTGATTGGCTAAGTAATGTTTTGAGCCTTTGTTAAATAATCAATACACACACGCACACACACACACACAAACTGAATAATGTATTAATATGCCAAGATGTGACAAAATGTTTGGTGTTAGTGGAAATTTTTTTTTGTTTTGTTTGGAAAATAGTTGTGTTGTGTCTAGAATTCCAAGCCAAACATCTGCAAAGAAGAGCCTAAAGGAGACTGCTGAGTCTGAGGGAATATTGTCTTTTTTGGTTCAGGGATTGAGCGCAAGCACTGTACTTGTGTTCAAGCTCTACATCCTCAGTTCAGTCAGAGGTCATGGCCTGATTCTAAGACAACAAGAGAATGCTTTGGAGAGGAGCCATTTCTGGCTTCCTCACAGACAGTTGTCTTCCCAAGGGATGAGATTTTAGATTTTTTTCTGTAATTCAGTCCGAAGTTCATAATTTATTGTTTCTATTCCAAGTATCATCTGGAGGCTTCCAGTTCTTGTATTTATTTTTGTGCATTATGTGTTTGTGCAGCATGTGCTTCTGTCTGCGTTATGTCTGAAATGTGCACGCATTTCTGAATTTGGGTGTGATTACATGTGTGTCCATCTCCAGAAAGATCTCCTCCAGCTCCATCTGGGTACATAGCCACCACGTTGATTGTGTAGGGCGTGTCTGGCTGCAGGTTCTGCAAGATGACGTTGTTTCTGTTGCCAGGAACACTTGTCTATTGGAAATTTGAAACAGATACAAGACCATTTTTCTAATTGTACAAAATGAGAGTGAAAGAAAAATTGAAAGAATAATTAAAACCCACATCACAGCTCAAATCAAGGTCACAAGTTGTTTACTGCTGTGTGGACTGCTTGCACTATTGCCAGCTACATTTTTCCCCACTTACAAACTCCTCGATGGGATCCCCAGTGGTCGGTGCATAGCTGATCCGGTACTGCTGCACAGGCCCGACTGCATGCTCCCAGCTGACAGTGAGAGTGTTGGTAGTGGGGTCATACACACGCATGTTTCTGGGTCCACTCCGGGGCACTAAAATGAGCAGCCGCAAACAGTCGTTATTCAACAAATGGTCTGTACACTCAGTTAGAATCACTTTTATTAGTTATCCGGTCAGAACCAGGACGTACGTGTTTTGCCGTTATCAGTTACTGCTTCACCCTCTCCGTCAGGATAGATAGCAACTACTCCAACTGAGTAATCAGTGTTTGGCACTAGCTGCTCCAACAGGGCGGTGTTAGTATTCCCTGGTACAAGGACCTGAAGGACGATATAAAATAAATAAAAACCTCAGGTTTACATACTGATTATTAATGCAACCTTATGAAGGCAATTCAACTCAAACGATGCATATTCCAAATTACAAAGAAGATCTGATACAAGATACATGGTGACCTCTCATTCATTCCTGTAAGAAAGTTCTAGAAAAAAAACTGAGCTAATTATTCTTATTGAAAGAGGAAGAATATTCAAGATTTTCTGTAAATCTTATCTTTTAATTGGACTTTTCCAGGCTATGGGTTTAAATGTTGGCATTTCCATTACCTATAACTATGATATCTGAGAAATGACCAATCAAATGATTTTTGCTGATTCCAGTTTGCCAATATCGTGCTAACTTTGCCTCAGTGAAATACATTGTGCTAACTAAACCACTGCTCAGAAGCTGCAACAAATACGAAGCAGACTATAGATGAACATACTTCATCACATAACCATCATATTTCTCTCAAACTTGTAATCTGAAACAAAAGATTCATATGCTTGGGACAGTTGCTACAGTTCTACTTAGAAAGGATTTTAAAAAGGTTTCAAGAGAAATTCTCCCACTAAAAGATTCTTTGAGGAACCAAAACCATCTCTTCTATGGCTTCACTCCAGAAGATCTGCATTTTTAAGAGTAAGTCGATATTGGTGACCTTTGGCAATAACAGTAGCTGTTATTCTTGAGGTCTCTTGTGAAGTTAAAAGCAACAGGTGTTGCTATAACAGTGAGTGTTGTTGCTTTACAACAGCCCAAGCTCAGCCTCAGCCCTCAGCCCTCAGCCAAAATGCCTTCCAGCAGTGTCTCTGAGATACAGCTCAGTAGCAGTGACTAACTCATCTCTCTCTCTCTCTCTATCTCCCTGTCCGCTAAGACGTCACACATGAAATTTAAGCTGTTAAGGCACAGGGTCAGCTGGCATCAACTGATGCTAACCCTCCACTCCACTCCACTCCACTCCACTCCACTCCACTCCACTCATCAACCAGTCTTTATGACTGTTCATTATTTCTGACAACTAATCATATCTCCTTAGTACACAGACTTTGGTGTTAAGACTGAAACAGTTAAGTCTCTTTCTGCAGAAAGGAGGCTTCAGTGTGAGCAGAATGTCTGAAGGCTAAATCTGTCAGCATTATGTGACACTTGTCACATTCAATGGAAGTGGAAAACTGGCTAAAACATTGGAAAAACCGAATCCTACATCCATAACAGTTTTCTCAGAGGGGAAAAAAAGAACACCATGGCTATGGATAAGAGAGCACTCATGTTAATAAAGTGGAGCAACACCCCTGTTCAAATCTTGTTTTCTCAAACTCTTTAATAAAAAAAAGTTTGCGCTAAATATTTCTCACAGATGTGGATATTCACGTTCATGTGAATGCCGAATGAAATGAACAGCACGTTCAGTCTTCTTATGATCTGATATAGAGGTTATGCTGAAATGTGATGGCAAGCCATAAACATACACAATTCCAATCCAAAGAGTGTGAATCTGTTAACAGGATTTGGTCAGACATGTGATAAAGTTTTAGGACAAGCATAAGTGTCCAATTCCAGTCCAAATCCAGAGAGGGTTGGCCTAGCACAGTTTGGTTATTCACATTCTCAAACACACCTGATTCAACCCAGCAGTTTGTTGCCAGGTTTAGTAGGTATGTTTGAAAAGGAAAATCACAACACTGTGGTGGACACCAGCCCTTCGAGACAACTGCAGGGCTGTAGGGGCTGAGAAATATGATGGTATTTTGTCAGCATGATAAATGACATCTCAGCATGAAGATGCTACAAAAGGTTATTTGAATGATGCCATAGAAGAACCATTTTTGGTCTCATAAAGAACCATTTTTGTCAAGGAGCTGCGAGTATAAAGAACTTTTAAATTGGTAAAGAACTTTTAAATCAACGTCTTTAAACCTTCCAAAGGTTCTTTACATGCACCTTTTTTCAAAAATGGTCCATAATGGAACCAACAATGGTTCTTTTGTGGCACTGCCAAAAGAACCCTTTGTAGCACCTTTATTTTTAAGACTGTATTGTGTATTCTGATTTAATATTCTTGCTGTATCACTCAACCCAATGCTTAAGCCATTCAGACTGGGACAAAATGTTATTTAATAATTTTGTGCATCCATATCCTAACTTTTAATAAGATGACTTCTCAATCTTGTTGGAGCATGTATCGTACATGTAGAGCAACGTGTTGAAAATGTTTCAAAAACTCTAATTCCACTAAAGGGACACAATGTTTGTTTCTGAACTACTGCAGTGCATCCAGCAATAAGGGTAGCTTTGTGATATTTTATGTAGGGATAGAAAACACAGGTGTCAAAAAAAGCTACAACTCTACATGCTGATCAGTTTTACCTCACCTAACATAAAAATAATATCATGATATCTGAAGTCAATGTGATGATACACAATACTGCATGTTTCTAAAAGTTTGGTAAAGGTGGAACAGAAAAAGTCCTGCTGTAACATTAATAAAAAATAATACATGCAGTATGGTTTTAGAAAGCATATTTATATATATATATATATATATATATATATATATATATATATATATAACCTGGTAATCTTCACTGTGGCAATAAAACATCATCATATTGCCCACCCTTACAGCCCAGCTACTAGTGTAAAAGACACTGTGTGGACTCACTGATTCGGATGGGCGAGTTCCAGTGAGTGGGGCGTAGTCGACCCTGTATTGCTGCACAGGACCCGATGCATGCTCCCAGCGCACATTCAGAGTGTTTGTGGTGGGATTGTAAACCTTGATGTTCCTGGGAGCGCTACGTACCACTGCAGGGAAGACACAAGGAAGTGTCGTAAAAAGAAAAAAAAGCAAGAGAAAAAAAAAGGTTAAGAGTTGCCAAGGAAAGAATGTTCTTCATCATTTAGTGGCACCTAAGCACAGCTTTCATGGAAAAATACAAACACGTGTCATTAAAGCTGGCATTTAGTATTTGCAGCTGTGAACGAAAACCATGAGGAACCTCAAAGCTGATTTAATTCAAATGGAAACCAAACAAACGTCTCTGATCTTTTATTTTAAGCAAATGTCACAAATGTTTCTTAGTGTTAGCTAATGTTATTGACGGCTTACACAAAGCTATCTCGATGTTATCAGTTAAGCTATATCACTGCGATAATCAGTGTGAGAGTGTTGTAAAGGTGAAACCTGAAGGTGTGATGAAATGGATCAGATCTGTTTGGTCAATTATCAGAATAATAAAGAAGTTAGAATAACTTTTATCAGTTAGAATAAAGAATCATAAAAAACAACTATTTATTTTCTTATTTTGGTAACAGTAATCAATTTTGCCTTTTATACTCAGAAGTTTCAAAAAAGCCTTTTATACTCACAAGTTTTCCCATTCTCAGTCAGGTGTCTGCCCTCTCCTGATGGGTACACTGGCACTACAGTGACAGCATACACGGTGTCAGACTGAAGATTCTTCAGTACAGTGTTAAAAGTCTTTCCAGAGACTTGAACCTGACCAAAAAGAGAAAGCAAGCGCAATGGTTTATGGTCACTTTTGCATTTTGCAAGTTTTCCCAAGGTGCTGAGGTGATTCTTGACAGTACAACTGGAACCTATGAACAGATGGTATGCAACTGGCTGGTATGCACTAGCTGCACTGGAACTGGCTGGTATGCAATTAGGTCAACATAAAATCTCAGACTTTTGAAATGCTGTTAAGATAACTGAAGAGATGCTGTGGGCTCTCATACCATTTCTTCTGGGCCTCCCTGAGCCACCCGATATAGGATCCTGTACTGACGCACGTTGCCCTCAGCTGGCTCCCACAGTACATTCAGAGTGCTGGGTGTGGGGTCGGTGACTTGAAGGTTCCGCACTCCTCCAAGTGGCACTGAGAAAACAGATGCTCCAAAAGGTCAGCTCTAATTCAGCTCAAATAAATATGTCACTTATGATTTCCATTTTTTCCTTATTAAGCAATAGCATAACTCTAAATGTTCTATTGCTTTAATACAAAAGTTGCAAAGTATAGGATATAGTAAAGCAAAAATGCCCAAGATATCCATTGATAGATCTGTATATAGAATACTTTTCATAGAATAGAATACAAATAGTATCATTCAGAACTAACTCGAGATGTGCAGCATTACACAGAAGACACAATGGAAGGAGGGGTCTTATATGTTTTGAAATCTCGATCTCCAATATTATGACCCATTTGTATTGAACAAACTTAACAAAAGAGAGATGTTTTACGTTCATGGACACACAGTGTCACTGACATGGAGTATTACTTTTTAGGTCCATGGCCATTTCCATGATCGAAACTTTAGCTGAGCCCATTAAACCTGGGAAGTGTGTCAAAATGTCTTAAAGCATTGGCATATATTTTTTCCAACTCAAATAAGTAAAGAAATGTTGACGATGAGTCCGGACATCCAACAATTCGAGGAATGTCCGCCACCCTCAAAGGTGCTCAGCCAGGTTTGTTTCAAACCTTTCAGAAATGCTGCAAGGAAAAGAACTTTCTGCATCATTTGATGGAACCTAAGCACAGCTTTCTTGACTGAGAATAATACACAATGATGCCATTAGGGCTGGCATTCAGTGTCTGCAGCTGTGAATGAAACTGCCCTAAAATATGAGAGGACTCAAAGCTGATTCAAAACACCTCACAACCAAAGAAGCTGCTGCTTTGACGGCAACTCCCTAGCAGACAGTGAAAATGCTAAAAAGGGACGTAAATAGGACATTTCAAATGAAAACCAGACAATGTTTTTGAACTTTTAATATAAACCAAATGGGTCACTCTAATGTTCAGCAGGTCTACAGTACTAAGAAGACCACATCACTGCTTTTAAAAATGCAAAGCACAAGAGCTAGAAGGAATAACAGACTAGGATCTGTGACATGCTATACTCAAAATAATCACTAACACAATCTCAAAAAGACAGGATTTCAGTCTAAATATTTCAGTGTGTTACAATTCTTTACATATTAGGAGGTCTTGTCAGTATCTATCTCTCAGTTGCTGGTGATAAAGGTACTAGCGTTGCAAATGCTGCAGAAGCATAGGAATAAAGTAACACATATTACAGGAAACCCAACTCTGACATAACTGAGCAACTGGAAAACAATGATGAAGATTAACTTGTTAGTTAGAATGAGGAGCAGACATCTGAAGTTCAGTGAAACAATGTCTTTTATGTCTTTGCATCTCCCACGGTTTTCCATTTAGGGAAGGAGATTACTCATGGATCCCTTAAACCCCTGCAATGTCACTACTACTCATTACAGCTGATAAATCGGGCCTTGTTAACCCCAGCATGTAGGCGCATTTGTGGAGTCACCAGCACATCAGTAGTTCTCCCCTACTGATCAGTCCAGTAAAGCCTACTCACTGTGGGGTAAGGCTTTAGAGTCTTTATTTATAACCCTAATGAACAGCTACCACAAGGATGGAAGCTGACCATGCACAACATATCTGTATTTACATGGAACACAAAGGTTTGACTACATGTGTGCGCAGAAACAACATACTATCTGATTCTCTGAAGTGTACTGTATTGGAGACACTGTTTAACATTAAGCCTCTCAGGATATGTGTTCTTTAATTTTTTAACGAGAGTATCCTTTCCTCTTCTGACCAATTGGGTATGCATCATTGATTTTTCTTTAATGTTTTTTGGTGTTAATAAAGGCTATTTTGATGTTATGAGTTTAACTCTCTTGCTATGGCAACCAGTGTAAGTGTGTTGTAAAACACTTGCAATTAACCCCTCACTAAGAGGCGCAATTAGGCAATTAAGGAGATTCAGCCGCAATGTCCTTTAGTTCACCCCCTTAGCTCAGGTAAGGTACTTCAATGGTACTTCACTAGATAGTACAGCACAATGTAGTTTGTACATGCAGATGCTCGTGGAAACTTGACTGACTGAAAGAGGTGTATTAAATTAAAGGTTCACATATAATGTTTGAGTAACGCCGAATTTACACCAGATTAAACACGTCAGAATTACGTAGGAATTCAGTCTACAATGAGTGGTGAAACGTTCTGTAATAAAATGAACTTTTTCTGTTTGTTTCAGATATAAACGTTTCCATTGGAGCTTACCTAAACTACAGGGCCACCAAGAACAGTTCAGTATATTATAATTTAGTTTAATTTAGTATAATTTAGAATACTATAGAAAGTGGGAATGTGCAATTTGACTGGATCTCTATAAAACCTCACAAAAAATATGAAGGCGCGTGTTTAGAAAGAAGTAAAGGAAAGACTATATTGCACGTGTATCTGTTCCGTCAGATGGACGACTGAAAAACACTTCAGAAAAACACATCTGGTGTGATGTGGTGTGCCCTTTAGAGTACATCACTGCAAACTAAAGAAATATTTTTAAAAATTAAAAACGAGTTAATCTGAACTCCAATAAATGTGTTGTGTTGGTTCCTGGGAAATATATTTGGAACCTTTTTCAAATATGGGTGAATAGAAAGAAAGAAACTTTTATACTCACAAGTCTTTCCATTCTCAGTCATGCGATTTCCCTCTCCTGCTGCGTATATCGGCACTACAGTGACAGCATACACAGTGTCAGCCTGAAGATCCTTCAGTACAGTGTTGAAAGTCTTTCCAGAGACTTGATCCTGAAAAATATAGAAAGAGTTTATGGGTTACTCATTAAAGCTATTTATGGTAGTAACACTATAAACAGACTTTTGAAATGGTGTTGAGATAATTGGAGACACATTCTGTGGGCTTTTTCATACCATGTCCTCTGGGCCTCCAGTAGCAGCCTGATAAAGGATCCTGTACTGGCGCACATTTCCTTCAGCCGGCTCCCACTGTACATTCAGAGTGCTGGTGGTGGGGTCGGTGACTTGAAGGTTCCTCACTCCTCCGAGTGGCACTGAAAAAACAGTGTTCAAAAAAGGTCCCTCCTGATTTAGCTCAATTTAAACTTATGGTCCCATTTTACTGTTGATTTAAGCAAAAGAGTACGAGAGAGAGGGATAGGGCGTGGCCTCACCAGTAACACTACACAATCAGATATTTTGATGTATAATTGGTTGCTGTTGACACAAAGCTGTGAATGGAAAGACGTAGGATACATACGTGTTTTTCCTTGACCAGATATGTCCTTGGCATCTCCGTTTGCATATATGGCTGCCACAGTGATGGAGTAGGGGGTGTCAGGGTTCAGCTTCTGCAGAGTGATTGTGTTCTTCTTTCCACCGATCAGAGTCTGCATAGGAAAGGGTGACAGTCGCATGAAAAAATGCTCTCAGAAGACTATTGGGTTTGTTTTCGTTTGGGTTTGTCTGCTGAGATAATGCAGGGATGAGTTAAGAGTAGAAGAGCTCTCTTATCAGCCATGGTCTAAGGCCAGTCATTACTTCTCTGCATTTCTGATAGCTTAGCAACAAATAAACCATCACCCGCACAAAGAGCTGCTTACAATGTCTGTCATGAGAGATCATCCACAGACTGGGTGACTCAATGATAGCCCCAGCCTAAGCCAGCTCTGAGGTCAGCCTGCAGTTGAATTGATATGTTGGATTTTCTATTAGAGCCTGAAGAGACATTAAGAAAAATGAAGTGGGGGAAAAAGCCTTGTTTGCACAGTGCTCTGGCTAAGGGATGCAGAATGCTTCCTGCTCAGATAGCCACTGACAAGCAATACATTAAAAGTATATTAATTACTCTATTGATATTAACAATCAATTTTATTTGCTTTAGGTTCTATTGACTATATTTCCGCTCCTTCTACCAGAATTCTTGATTTTTAGTTTTTGGCTTTGCCAATGTTAGTCTGTGCAAAACAGCAAGACTGTCTGGCCAATTTGACTAGTTCATTTGTAATTTATGTTTAGCAGAAGAATAAATGCTTTTTGTCACCTTCCAAACAAAACTTTGCATCTGCAGAATCTTAACTTTAGAGAAAAAGGGAAGACTTTACGTTTTAGTAAAAGTTATTAATAAAATGCATGATTCAGTGTTATTCTGGGCTGTTCCTGCTGATCCAACCATTATAGAACTGTGTAAAAATGACAAAGATGGAAAAACGAGGCTTTGTTCTGACAGAGACGTTATGAAAATTGATCTGCATTAACAAATCAAATGTGTGTCCTCGACAACCTTGCTGTTACAAAGAGAAGAAAGTATTGTTCCCAGTGGGCCTTATACTTGGTAAAAGACTAAAAGGACAAGAAACTTTGGCTGGCTTCAGCTTCTTTACTTCCAGATTTCTGGCAATGTCTCAAAATTTAGCTGTTTTTTGACTCCACTGCTGCCATGGACTTAGTGCTATCTTGACAAAATAGCTTTTCTCTCATCTTAAAAATCCACTCTGGTCCAAACTCAAATTCTATGTTGGATTTTCTAAATCACCAAATAAGGACATAAAACAGCACTGGGGCAGTTTTACATTTCAGAATTCAATTGGTTGACATTGAAAAATGATAATGATAAAGAAGTATTTGGCCGTAGCTGTACCTGAGTAAAAATCAGACAATAGCCAACGTGACGATGTGCACAAATTAAGAATTTCTGACAAAAACATAATTTTGAAGACTGCTGAAGGGTTTCTCATGTATTCAGTCTGTAAAGCTAACACATTTGTTTAAGCAAACACAGGCAAGCACACAGTAAAGTCAATTTATCAGATGATTTACCGACTGGGTCCTGCCTCCTGCTACAGGCACATATGAAATTCTGTAGTTCTGTACTCGGCCTGGGGCATGATCCCATTTCACTGTGAGCGAGGTGGTGGTGGCATTGTACACCTGCAGGTTCTGAGGGGGGCCGCTGGGAGCTGTGGAGGAAAATAGTCTGATTAGTTCCTGCATGTCTTATAATCACCACAGCCTTGTAATATATAGTGCGTGAGATCAAAATACTCACGAGGTGTAATTACTATCTTGGATACTATAAAAGGCAGAGAAAAGAGAGAAATAGAATACTTGTTAAAATTCCAAATTAACATAAAATTAAAAAAAGACAATCCCCCTTTCAGATGAAAGTCTTTGTGGTACTTATAGAAATGTTATTTGCATAAATTGGTAGATATATCTAGCATATCTAAAATTGATCCCAACTTGTCTGATGAACCCAAACTACATGTCTTACATGTGCGCTGTCTTCCAATAAGGTCCTCGCTTTCTGATTCATCTGGATAAATAGCAGTGACAGAAACATCATACAGAGTATCAGGCTCTAGGTTCTCCAATAGGTGAGTGGTATCTTCATTGCTCAGGATATCCTATGAGAGAGACAATAAGAAAAAGGTTAAGACATCAAACAACATTCACAGAGCTACTATCCTTATCTCTTATCTCATTAAGGGTTCGTACATATATGTAGTTGTTCTCTCCTGACTTTGTCCAGCCAATGCGGTAGAGCGCTACATCAGGGGCACCATGCTCCCAGTGTGCCCTGAAGCTGGTCTGGGTTACTTCAGAGAACCTCAGGTTCTTTGGAGCTGGGACAACATCTACAAAGTTGAGGACAAAGAATATGATATATTGTAATATAATCAATAAGAAACACAAAGAAATGCCAAATAAAGAATTCTGTAGAGAGCCTAGAGCCTCTAGAGAGATTGCTTCAACTTCTAAGCATTTACCTGTGATAGCCTGGTTGAGCATTGGACTGCCAGTTCCAGAGTCATACACTGGAGTTACAGCCACATCATATTCAGTCTGGGACCTGAGGTTATCCAGGCCTGTTGTCGTCACATCTCCATTTACTTCAAGCTACATGAAACCAGATTTAAAGTTTTAAAGAATGTACAGATTTTAAAGTAATCTGTTTTTTTGCTTTAAGAATTTGGCTCCCAAAAGTGGTCCAGCTGCCTATGCGTAGGCACAAAGAGCCTCACTCTCTCTAAGGGGGAGTCCTAGCTTCTAGGTAGGAAGACTTTATATGAGAGAAGTTGCAGAACATCACAGCCCACATCATGAGATTAAAAAAAAAAAAAAAAAAAGAAAGAAAGTTTGATGTTTGATGACATACACACAGGTAAAATTTCAAAATACACCATTAAATCTTCAGTCCACACCATCAATGTATAAAAACAAGCCTGGAAGTATTTATGTGACATTTATATCCACCTATTCAGCCTAAAACAGTTTAGTTATAAGGAATGTTTCTGTCTGTGCTTCTTTTTAAATAAGATGTTAGTAAAAAAATATTATTTTCTATAAAAACAGTCTATACAAACTTCAGTATGACAATTGTTTTCATAGGTGGGCATCAGAAACCTCAACCTTTAGATTAGGTACCAAAACATCCATATTTTAGATTATTAAAATATTATGAAGCTAACTAATACTTATTAAATATAGTAAATATTAAATATAGTAAATATTAAATATAGCGGCCTTCACAATCACAGGCTCACTTTACAATACAGTGCAGCAGTATTAACAAGGGAAAAAAAACCCATGAAGCACAGGAAGAAGGGAAGTGTTGTTTAAAGAGGAAAGTCCTCAGAGGAGATCTGAAGAAGGAAATAGACACACAGTCTCAAAGAGTTTGGGGTGGGAAATTCCAAAGTTTAGGAGTTACAACACTAAAACATCTGCTACCCACTGAGGAGAGTCTGGTGTAGGGGACTGCGAATAGAAAGCGTACTATAACTCTGTAGCTATTAGAGTCAAGAATGTAACTGTGTTCCAAGAGAAGTCCCTTGTAGTTTAAGGATTTCAAGCAATCTATGTCTTGACATGTGCACATGTCTCATTCCATGCCAGTAATTTTTGTAAAGCTCTGTGAGGGTCTCCAGCATTTCAAACTCGAGTAAACACATTGTTTTGAGAAGTCTTGGAAAACAAATAGAGAACACAATCCACAATCCATAAGAACAACACTTGTTGTTCTTATATAACTAGACTTTGTGATTTAAATGTGCTCTACTATCTATCAGGTAAGAGGAGCTGCTGCTGCTTGAAGGCTGAAGGTGCTTTCTCGGGCCCGGTCCACCTGTGATCCAGCCTGTGTGGGGGTGTTTACTTCATTTTTTCGTCCCAGCGCTTAGAGTTACGAGCAGCGCAGTACTCAGATTTATGCCTCAGGATGTAGCTCTTCTCTGGCCAGAGCCGACCCAGCCAGCTCCACAAAAAAAAAAGATCCAGCAATAAAACATACATCCAAAAGCACAGAGACTGACATGGTTGCTGCATGCCACTCAAAAATCCACAAGCTCCCATCCTCATTTGGTGGCATCTGCTCTCTCCATTTTCTGCTGGTAGCATGATCCCTTCTTTGTACCTGTCTTTCACTCCAAAAACAAAGGCCCTGGAGATTTGCTGCATAGCCTGTCTGCAGCTGCTGCTTCCATTGGGTTGTGTAACTCATTTGCTAGGGTGATAAGTTAGGGGACTCGTATCCATCAACAAATGTCTCCTCCTTTGGTTGTACGTCTGGTGTATTGCACAAACAGGTGAGGATCTTTCCAGATGAGCCACTGATGAGCCATGACCCATCGAGATGTGCTATGTCAGTAGATATAGACAATGGTGACAATTCATGGCTTTGGCCTGAAAAAGTCTTTTACAAATGTATTCCTGCTGACCAAAATTTTGGCCATGTGCTGTGAGCCTCTGTATGGGTCACTCCTTAATACATTACCATTCAAAAAACTATGTGGTTGCGATAAAATGGTTGTTATATGCTCGTTCTGTGTAACTTTACAGGTTTCAGATAATTAGTTGAAACCTAGAAAGCTGTAAAAATGAATTCTCAGATGAAAGAAGATGAAAATGAATTTGAAAACTGAATACCATTGAGAAAGTCTGGTATTTTAAAAGTGTTGTTAACCTAAAATATTGAATAAATCATGGGAAAAAATTGCATCTAGTTTATAATTTGTTAATAAAGTTCAAAAATTGTAAATCAAATGCCAAAATGATTTTACACAGAAGCATAGGAGTGTTATTGGTTCCAATCTGGTCAGTGACAGGCTCACCTCTTTTAGCTCTCCCTCCTCTGGTTTGTAAGTAATGATGTATTTGCGCACAGGTCCAGGTGCAGCGTCCCAGTCCAGCAGCATGGAGCTATGGGTCACATCCGTTATCCTCAACTCACCGACCGGAGGCATGGGCACTGTGGAACAGGGAGAGATAGGCACAAACACACAAACAAACCAGCAATGAGAATCTCAAGGCCATGGCAAGCGTCCTTGCTTGGGGTAGCATGCTCTATCGCCACCTACGGGTCACCCCCTGATTTGTGAGAGGGTCGCTGGTCGACGCGCCGTGCATGGCGAAGACGGTGATGGCGTAGGCTGTGTTGGGGAGGAGGTTCTTCAGCTGGACGTCTGTGATCTTGGCTTTCACACGCATCTGTGAAAGTTAACCATATCATCAGTCAAAGCCTGATGGTAAGTATCAAGCACTTGTGGGATCACTCCAGGAGAATTCGTCTAGGACAATGATGCCAAACTGCATTTCTGGTGGACCACAGATTCAACACATGAAAAGTTCAGTAACTAGCTTGTAGGTTCATTTGATTGTGTTAAGTAGCTGCCTCACCAATAATGCAGTTTGAAACTTTGTCTTGAATAGAATTAGAAAGTCATTTTTATGTATTTTAAGCAGGGTTAAAGGTCTAGGTCGGGAGCTCATAATGTATAATGTATGTTTGTGAATAATAATGCATCATGTATGTGCCTTTTAAATGCTAATATTTGTTCTTTTACAAACACCTACAGGTACACAAGCCATCTAAATTTTGAACCATGTGTTTGGAATCAGTGTTTTCAACACTATAAAACTGTTGGTGGATAAACGATCCTATAACCTCATGTAACTTCACACTTTCATCTAATTACAAATAATATAATTGAATGTAAGAAAGTAATCAAAGCAATAAATAAATAAATATAAATAAAAACAATATTTTGAAATTCTAGATGTGTCTAGGACGACGAACCAGGCTGCAGATAATACTGGGGTTAGGGCTGAAGTTAATGAAGATTAATATTCATTAATCATTAGTCTTTTAAAAGTGGTGATCACAGATAATGCA
Source organism: Salminus brasiliensis (assembly GCF_030463535.1). Taxonomy (NCBI): domain Eukaryota; kingdom Metazoa; phylum Chordata; class Actinopteri; order Characiformes; family Bryconidae; genus Salminus; species Salminus brasiliensis. The sequence goes on along the minus strand of NC_132887.1, from coordinate 16,034,906 downwards.
ACACAACAAATCTCATAGAGTTAATTACAGTATATTATCTTTTCTTTAATAAATTCCTCTTGTTACCAAAATATTTAGGCACCTATTATTATATAGTTCAGAACTTGCAAATCTGCGGTGTATTTTTTGCATGGCTGTTACTGTGGTTAATATGATTAATATGAACCTGATTTTATTGTAAATGGCACATAATGGTAGTGTATATCCCTGTAGGTATTTGAAAAGGCCAATAAAAACAATCACACAAATGAGAATATATTACTTATTCACATGTTCATAAGATGGAAAGTGTGAATGTCTATGTATAAAGGAATAGTATGATCTCTACTCATTGCCCTGACCTCCTTTTTTTCAAACTGAAATGAATTACCACTTTCTAAACACCCTAAAGTCCTTGGTGGAAAGCTGGATTATGACTTGTGTATCAGACAGATGTCAGCATTGACCTCAAAACATAGTTTCCTTAATCTTTTCATCACATAAGTGATGGCTTCTCTAAGATTTAAAACCCCACCATGGCCTTATTATTTGCCTAAAAAAGACAGAAATGATTTGTAGGACATTAGAGCTGTGCAGTATCTACATAATCTTGTTACCAACACTGCTGGCCACTGTTTAATATGTTACTAAAGCAGGCCATATTTGGTTCTGCAAAGTCACAGTGGTAAATAAAGTCTCATAAAGTCTCTACTGTAAATTTACTATTATTAGCAATAGTGTGACTGTATTACTACACTGAGGTAAAAGACTTTCCATGTGGACGGATCTTATTGAGATTAAAATCTGACTGGAGGAAAATACAGAATCTTTGAAGAAATGTAGCTACACTGAACCTTTTCATTTGGTCAGTGTCTAAGTCTGGATCTAAGTCTTCATTTAATTTCGTTAAAGTTCTGCTGGCTTTTTGGACATGTCCAGCTAGTGTATCAAACCAAAAGCAGTGCTACAACAGCTTGTGTTGATGAAATGATGAATGATGTGGGCAGCAGATGCAGCAGCACCGCAGTGGATGCTGTACCGGAGTGGAGAGCTATAGCACCGGTCGTACCTCTTGCTCGGAGGTGGGTTCAGTGGCGTTTTTAGCGCTGTAAAGCACCAGGTAGCCCGTGGCTCCTTCAGCGGGCTCCCATTTCACCCTCATGGAAGTGGTGCGCAGTTTGTAGATGGTCATACTCCTCGCCGTATTTAGAGGCACTACAGAGGGGGAACACGTCTTTTCTCTTCTTCTTTAGTTCATTTTCTCCCGTCTATCTAACTAACTGTACCTTGAGACTAGCAGAGGTGCGGATGGATGAATGACGCATACTGCCGTGGAATAATGGGAACATGGACACGACGGAGGCATGGAAGACAATGGATGGATGGCTATGGAGTTTGCATATCCACAATGATGGATGATGAATGATGATGACAGACAAACACAGCACACACTGAAACTGAACAGATAGACCAACAACACTGCACAGGCCACACAATGACATGAACACTGAAGGCATGGATAAATCAATGACACTTTGCCGTGCCATGCAGCATCATGCTGGTAACATTCATGACTCTGTGAAGGGAATGATGATGGTTATGTTTAGGCCGGGGCTCGTTAAACATAACATCACATACAGCAATAGCAATGGACACACAGCGTAGCATCTGAAAACTCTTTCCTAGTCTAATCAGTATCAAGCTGAAGTAGCAAATCTTTGTTTGAGCTCAAACTAAACGAATGTACTTGAATGTAAGTTACATTAGACAGACTAAAGTATGTTTTAATCTCAGAGGATGCATTTACAGCTGGTATTATTCAGAAAATATTCATATCTGATTATAAAGTTACATGGTTATATATATGGCCATTTTACTCTTCGCACCAGTTACCCCTTATGCATTTATATTTTGCATTCAAATCCATGCAAATGTGTCTTTGCTACGAGCAAAATGATCAGATTGTTGTTGTCCCTCCAGATTTCCACTAATAGAGCACTTTTGGAATCTTTGCAAATGTACACTTTGTAATAAGGCCACAATGCATCCTGGGCAGCATCAGTGAGTGGGTCTAAATGCTGAAAATGCTAATTTTCATCTATTTATGACTGGATTCAAATACAATATTTTGACCATTTACACTACATCTGCCTATGGACATCCCATTCTCAGAAGCTACAGGGACATATTTTAATATCAGCTGTAAATAAGCCCCAAGTTTATAGGAACAATGTTTTATTTAAAACAAATCAGGTATTCGATATCTGCTACTGTATACTGGAAAACAGTGTAACACAAAAAGAGCATTAGAAAATAAAGTCAGGACTGTGAAATGGTTTTGCAGTCGAAGCAACACTACTTACAAAGATTTGCTACATCAACAATGGTTCACATTTTTAAGTCAAAGGAATTGGCAACTCTGAGCCAAAGCCTTGAAAATTACACAGAGAATTGAGTTAACTCTGGATAATATTTATATATTTACTTTTCAGAATAAGAGTACTTATTCTTTTTTTTACCATTAGATGAGAACCCAATGGATTCAATGGGGACAGTATTAAGGCTTTGGCTCAGTTTCTATTAAAAATATAGATAGAACTGAAATTGGTCCTTACATGTGGTCTCTACGCCAATCAGTGGCTCGCTGCTTTCTTCTCCAACCACAGCGTAAACGCTCACTGAGTACTCGGTCAATGAATCCAGACCCTCCAACACCACCGTGGTCACTGCCCCATCCACAAATAACTGTAACAGGGCACACAGGGTCAAAATAAAGCAGCAGAGCACATGCTGTAACTACAGACGTAATGACGAAAATTCGCTAATGGAAACGTATGCTGGAGACAAGCATAAGAGAGAATTCCAATCTAGTACCTAAACTCACACAATCCAAAAATGTGTGCAATTCAAAGCAACTGCTTTTAATTTCACCACTTATCAGCTCAGGCTGATCAGGCCTGCCTGAGATTATACTCAGACAGAAGTCAGAATCCTACACAGTACCGTGAATACCATGAAGGCAAGTTTAACTAAATCATATCAAACTGAAACTTGGCCCTAAACCACTGTTCTTCAGCGTCTGCAGCCAACATTCTGCTGCTCATTTAAGAGCTGTCTGATAGGGGAAAAAAACACAGGCCTAGCATTCGTGTGGACAAGTGAAAACTCTTTTCCTTTTATCTCTCATGTTTTTGGCCATAGAACAAATGTGCTGTACATATACTGCAGCGAAGGTGGTTTTATCATTATTCATATCATTTATAACTGGACATAATGAGGCGGACTATCGTAAAACTATGAGATCACAATCAATTACACACACATTTTTGGATCAAAGAAAGACTTGGACATCAAAGTCTAGATCCACTCCGTAGATTTTAATGTAACCAAAATAACATCATGGAAACATAGTGGTGTGGTAGTGACCCATGTCTAAAGACACTTTAATTCACATTTATAGCACTTGGAGGACAAAAGTGCTTTAATCAATAAAAGGTTCTCTTTAACATACAAAAAAGAGCTGCCTTACACTGCTTATCCACTGAAGGTAACCTTTAGTGAGCTAGAAGCACATCTCCAACCAATAACTCCTAAAATAACATTTTGGGAATTCCTTGCCGCCCCTTGCGAATTTGCACACTAGCTCGGCAGGCTTCCACTGCTCAGAGTGATTACAATAAAAGGGTTATTGACTAAACGAAGTTTAGTAATACCAGCTACAGCCATCAAACCCAATTGTGCAAAACCATGTTTTAGTGGCTTTAAGAAGACATACTTTGGGATTATGGTTTCTTTGTCTGAGAAGATAAAAATAATACCTGCTGAGTTTGGCCTCCAGCCACTGGTACATACTCCACACGGTACTTTTCAACAGGGCCCTCAGGTCCGGTCCAGGTGGCGCGGAAAGAGTAGTGGGTCACTTCAGAGGTCACCAGGTCAGTAGGTGGTGCCACTCCTCCTCCTAAAGTGGATTATGGTGGCAGTTTAACATCTGACCTTTTTAAAAGCCCTAATTACACTGAAAGGGGACTCCCTTGCAACTAGGCTTTTTAGGTACTATCCTTTCTGTTTTGCATAAACATCACTAGGCAGAATTTTCCTCTACACCATTCCATGACCTTTCACTTATGGGCTTAGACAGACTCCCACGAAAAGAAAGTGTGCAGCCACTGACAAATCCTAGCTCGATTACCCAAGAGGCTTTGACAGAAGAGGAATCCCTGCTCCTTTAATGGAAACGAATCCTCTCTTAATCCAAAAGTATTTCATCATGACGTAGAAAATTATGAAGCATCCTTAGGAGATAGAGGCTTGGCCACAGGACAGTCTCTCAGATTTCCTCCCTCGGTGAGGTAGACAGATTTACTCAGCACTCACTGCTATTTCGACAACGATTATAAACTCAGGACATCTCAGGCTGAATATCTGACCCAGCCATCTGACGTTCTTTCATCAGCCCTTCTTAAATACATGAATAGGTTCTATTTAGTCCCAAGGGCTCCACATCTTTGTGCCAAAACTAAGATTAATACACCAGAGTACCTTTCATTACCTTGGTCATAAGAGCATGTCCTTAGACTTACCTTCACCTTTGACGCTCTTACAGAGATTGTCTGACAGCTCGTCAACGATGTCCAGAAGGAAGGAGAAGTCCGCCACGTTATACATGTGAATTTCATCAGGATCAGAGGCGATGGAGCGCAGCTCGTTTTCGTCAGCATTCTTCACGCCTACATTCCACAGTGAGCAGACAAGAACATCACTTCTTTCGTCCATCCTCCATAAAAAAGATGGATGTCCAGATAAAACCCAGGCACCAATCATTAGGCTCGCTTGTATAGTTACATCAACCAAAGGTTGGTAAAGAAATAATACCCAGGTTAAGGTCAGTTTTATTAAAGTCATATTGTGAGTCAAGATCATCAGAGACCCTAGTCAGTTTGTTTGGCCCAAATATGACTGTAGTTCTTTTTTTATTCATTGCCCATGATGGATACCATAGTTATCATTATTTAGCCTATCACTTGTCATGATTCTCAAATGGTCAGTGATCGTTTTCCTACCCATTAGCCAATCAGATTTATTCTACACATGATAGTGCTGTTGCAGTTGGCAAATATTTAACTCAGCCTTGCTTGAAGCTCCACAATTTTAAAAAGTATTCACAGGCCTAATGTATCTAATAGGCCTGTTTCTGTTTGCACTAGGCTAACTCAGTTAAAGGCCGGTTAGCTTATTATGCAATGTCTATAACCAAAGATATTTTAACAATGAATAGTATGTTAGAAGATTAGCCTAAGCCTCCTTAATACCAGAAACTACACAGCATGGCAGCAAGGTGAAGGGTTACGCTTGTGTGTGCAATGCTGTGGGAGTGTATATTCTGACCACACAGAAGTACCCTACAAATTTGTGCATGCATGCCATTATTGCAATGCGTGCCGCTAGTGGTTAGTTTAAAAGGACACCACTCAACACAGCAGCTCTCTGGTGTGGTGTTGGGCTGCTTCTGGTTTAAAATGTGCTTCATTTTATTTGCAATCAACTTGCCTTGAGTACATTTTTCCGAGTGCACTTTACTCCAAGACCAAATGACGAAATAATTACCCTTTATTTCAAAACAGAGACAGGTCTCAAGACCTGAGCGCTACAACACTAGTTGGAAAAGTGAAAGTTTTCTCACCAATCGCATAGAGCTCAATGCCCTGGTCACGCAGATTCTGAGAGTTGGTGATAATGTCATCTTGAGATTTGCCGTCAGTGACAAGCACACCGATTTTGCGGGATTTTGGACGCATGCCCACATTTGCTTTGAAATTGTTCTGCAGGATATAATTCAAAGCAAGGCCTGTGGAAAAGAAAGAAAGAACGAAAACAGGACAATCAGTTCGGTCAGGCATCTGTAACAGGATTGTAACAGATTTCTAAATGCACAGTCAATAAGTTGATCCAAATCAGGGCTGCAGTAAGTGGTAAACTTTATCTTTAAAGTTACTTTATCTATCACTGTTAAATGCATACAGCCCATGATACTGAGTGTATGATGCATATGAGACCTCATTACAGCGCCAACACACCAGCATATTATATAGGTATAAAATACCTGTCAGTGTGTTTCCTCCTTTGTAAGGCAGATTGGCTACAGCCTCCAGCAGTGATTCTCTTGTTCTGTGTGCGTTCAGATGCCATTCAGTCTTTGGATCTCCACTATACTGGGCCAAACCTGTGCACAGAAACAAAACATAGTATCTGACACTCATCTCTGGGCACACATCCATTATGCACCTGGACCAAACGAAGCGTAGCCTTACCGATCTGGACACGATCTGGACCAATGTCAAAAACGCCCACCATGCGAGCAATGAAGGCCCTGATTGTCTTGAAGTTCAGCCGCCCGATACTCCAGGAGCCATCCACTAGCAGAACGATATCAGCCTGGGCAGTGGTTTTGCATTGTATTTCTGAGCAAGCAGAAGATAGAGGAGTCAGAGTGGAAATAAACAGTGCTCAAGTTACTGCTGCTATCTAGCTGAAGGAGTTCTAGAAGTGTCAAAGGTCAGAAGACACTTAGAGGAAAGAATTTGTGTTGTGGGAAGATAAAAACACACACACACACACACACACACACACACACACACACTTAGTGCAGAAGGGAAAAAATACCAAACAAGCCAAACAAAAAGAGTAGTTTATTCAGAACATTTTCATTAATCATTTACATGGATAAATTACAGGCAATGCCAAAGGCCAATCAGAAGAGTAGTGGAAATCAATGTTGACTCTTCATCACGAGAAGAGAATCACTGCGCTCCTCATAAATGGCTGCACATTCTCCAGTCTGCATCGCCCTTCCACTTCTGTGCAGACACCTGAATGAAAGCGAATCCACTGACGTCCATCTGCCCCTGCTCAGAAAGAATGCAGCCGCATGCAGCTCAAAAACAGGACAAGCTCACATTCAAAACAGACTGTGACCCTTTTTTTTACTACGTCTAAATTCCCTCTGGTAAGGAAACAAAAAAAGAAGCCATAGCAAGAGGATGGGGAGAAATAGCATTCGCAACAGTATTGCGAAAATATCATGATCAAAGTTTCTCTGAGATTTTGTACACGTCAACATGTTTTCATGACATGGCTGCGGCCGAGCTTTTCTGCTGCGAATAAAGAGAATTATCCAAGGCTGTCAAAGAGCTGGAGAAGACATACCAGCTAAGCAGATGTTTTTTTCTTGAATAATAGTACAGCTCTCAAAATAAATAAATTGCACTCTCAAGTGCATGGCACTTTAACAATGCATGTAAATAATCCAATGATTCCCAGGTTATTTTGATCACTAATGCATGACAATAATTATGCAGCTGTCAACAACAAGCTGTATTTTAAGATTATTACGCCTGACTGCTGACGGACCCTCACCCTTTATGCAACTGATAAATGAGACGATGTTAGGAGTTGCACAACACAGGTATGATGAACTCCCATGTGTGCTTCCAGGCCACTTCAGAATGTGCAAACACATGCCCTGCAGTTAGCTCTCTTTATCAGGCACATAATTTAAATGCCACATAATGTGCTAGACAGCAAAGTGCAGCACAGGTGAGAACTTGTAGGCAGCAGAGGTCTCGTGTTTTATATTATGTTCGCCCTTATGCACTGTTGTCGGCTAATCAAACAGATGTAGATGCCTTATCTGCAATAGGAATGAACTGAAGTCGTTACCTCGATTAAATATCTTTAAAAACGCCTTTCAACTGCTTCTGCCTCTCACACATCTTACACACGTCAACCCCATAACCCCTAAGGGCCCATATTTCACCCGACATGTTTCTCACACTCATAACTCACACATAGTTTCACAGTAGTCACTGAATAATGAGCCTTACAACATACTATTGATTAATAAGTCTGGGGTTCAGGGGGTTAAACATATTTACCATCCGACTGCACTCTCGGTTCAGCTATGTAGCCATGATGAGCTACACGCTGAGAGCAATATCAGCCAAAGTGCGAGACAGCAGGATCTGCCTCAGTCCATCTTGTCTTCCTCCCCAGCTCATGCTGGCCAGTGAAGCCCAGTCACTGGATCTGCTCCCAATTAAGGAGCTGCATTCCAGACCAAGGTCACAAATCTGTGCTCAAAACTTTCACTGAACAAGTCAGATTTTCCCCTCTTCTCGCTCTCTCAGTCTGCCTTTCTCACACGCATATTCACATGCACATGCGCGCGCACACACACACACACACCAGGCTGTAAAACACAGATAATTCTGAACAGATAAGGTTTTTGTCACGTCCGATCCTAAAACCCAAAAGCAGCCTGAGATGAAGTCACAATTTGAGCAGCCTGAGATGAAGTCACCATATGGGATACTCATTGCTTCTGCTCTTTCCTGACAAAATTAGCCAGGTGGAAAGGCATGTGCCATTACACAGCTGTCTCATGGCTAACAGAAATGATTTATTTAGTCTATATCATTTATTTAGTCTATATAATTGGCAATGCGTTGATTTGAGGACATGCTTTTATTGTCAAGAGCTGACTTTCAACTAAATACTCTTTTAACAACACCTTAGATTTACATACCCTAAATCTAAATGAAACACTCAGTCTAACCCTCAACATTACCTCAACCAACGTTTAAACCTTAACCTAGGCTTAGGTCAAACCCTGACACCAAACCTAACACTGCTAAGACTCAAGCAGAGCTCACCAGAGTTTTCATCTATATAGCATAGATCATCTAAAGGAATCTGTCCAAATCAAGTGGGACCATGTAGTTTATTTCTTTCCTAAGGTTTGCCAATGGATGAACATTTACAGATTCAGAAATTTGGGAAGCGTGGACTAAATCCCCTTGAATTATCATTACAGATTTACATTTCTACAGGTTCATAAACACAGTAAACCAGCCCAGTAGCTCAGCATCACCTCAACACCCTGCTTATAGTAAATACAGCACCAAATACTGGTTTAAAGTATCAGTCAAATCTAATAGGTACGGACACCGACCAGCCATAATATTACTACATCAATATTCAATATTCAGTATTGCCTAAAATTGAGAAGGTCTCTTTCGTGCCACCACAACAGATCTGACCCTTGAGGCATGGATTGCACAAGACCTCTGAAGATGTCCTGTGGTATTTGGCACCAAGTAGCAGATCCTGTAAGTGTCCTGTAATTGTGAGATGGAACCTCCATGAGCATCAGTGAGCCTTAGGTGCTCATGACCCTGTTGCCGGTTGACACAGGTGGTTCCTTTGGTAGGTTCTGACCAATGCATACCAGAAACCCCCCACAAGACCTGCGTGGTGTTTTGGAGAGGATCACATAGCTTTATGCTTAAGTATTTGTCATGCTTTCATCACCTTCAACTGTCATTCCCACCCCTTGACAGATGCCACTTTAGATGAAGACAATCAATGTTTTTGACTTCACCTGTTAGTGGTAATAATGTTATGGCTTATTTGTGTTTATTGAAATCACACTGGGCAGTTCTATAAATCTCTACTTAACTTAAATATGAAGTTATGAGTTTATGAGTTTCACATTAAACTGCTCAGGATTTAAAACTAACCCAAACAAATCATTATTTAGACTGTCTATAAACAACAGTTATCCTGAAGAACGTTAGTGGATCGGAAGATGGAAAATTACCGAATTCATTAGTTTTTGGAGGATCAGGCTCGTCAGAAAGAGTAGTCTTCTCTTCACCAGCCAAGGGCATACTCTCTCCGCCGTCAAACACTCCAAACACACTCACAGTGTACTTGGTTCCAGCTCTGTAGTGAAAGAGATAAAGTTCTCAGCTTTTATTCCACTCAACACATCTATCTATAGGATAAAAAGAGGTTCATTTATAGAAATGGAGAAAATAATGAATGAATGATTTGTGGGAACTAGAATGAAACATAAGCTTGTAAATGACCTACCTAAGCTCCTCTAGAACAACTGTGTTGTCAAAAGGACCAACTATCAGCTCTCCCAAATCCACGTCATTGTCGATAGGATGGAAGGTCACTTTATAGCCCTTCACATCTCCAGGCGCATGGTCCCATGACACCCTGAAACTGGTCTTAGTGGGTTCAGATGTTTGCAGGTTTCTTGGAGCTTTGTACATTGATACTGGAAGAGAGTTCAGGAGCAGGATATGTGAATACCAACCATGCATGAAGATAGTTCATAAGTTTAAAGTCCTAATCAGGGTTAAAGCCAAAATAGTAACAAACGTATCAGTTTTGTTATGACTATTGCACCTGTTCCCACCTTTAATCTACTGAAGAGAGTCAAAATCCCTTTACTGTTTAAACTAGTGGTTCTCTCTAAAGTGTTCTCCAGATGGTCCAAATTTTTGTCTAATCCCCATGTGCTGGGACCTGAGTTGGAAATAAATGTGGACCATCCACAGGGCTCTGAACACTGGTTTAAGAAGCATTTATTAAATTATCTACATCAGTGCCTACTGGTTTGTTTGTTTAGAGATGTGCTGTTCTGAGACTATTAAGTCTCTGGATGAGCTGAGCATTAACTGAAATTCTTTATTTACCATATTTCCATGTAGAAATCAAGGAAAATTAAATATCTTAGAGTTTACTTAATGAAATACGTACATGTGGTTCCCTCTCCTTGCCTTGCTTTTCCATCTCCATGCTTATAGACAGGGACCACCACAATATCATAGGTGGTCATGGGTTGTAGTCGCCGCAAGACAACGGTGGTGGTGCCGGCCTGTGTTTTGGTGACCATTGGTCGTGCTCCATCATGAGGCTTGTATGACACTCTGTAATTAACTACGTTGCCGGGCGCAGGTTGCCATGTGGCCCGCATGCTCCTCTCCGTCTCCTCGGTTACAGTAATGGCTTTGGCCGCAGCTGAGACTGTGGAGCAAACGCAGGAGAGCAAACGGTTGTGTTAAAATGCTGAATGATGACCTTTGCCAAATCAATTCCTTAGCCATAATTCCACAAATAGTCAGTACAGTACATGACAGCCTATTTATATAAAGAGGAGAGGTTTTGCCTTAAGCTGCTGGTAAACAACCACTGGAAAACCTAACCGTACTGCTGGTGAAAACACATCTGCCAAAACGCTCTCCCTGCAGCTGAAAAGACTCTATCCAGACCTAGTGAGAACAGACGCTTTGGGTTGCACTTCAAGCCAAACATCCTGAGTCTGCCCACAATGTTCTCTTTCCATACCGTGACTCCAGGGTGTTTTTCGTGCAGGGGGAAGCCAAATGAATCGTCGAGGCCTTAAATGATCCACGGAACACTTTCAGACCCTGAAGCCGTTTTCAAAGTGAGGGGGTTTTATGGTCGGAAAATACCACATCCAAGTTTCTGAAAATGTGGCCTGACCCAAGTGGATGCAATATGTTACTGGGAAGGCGTTGGTTTCTGAAAGGTGGCGTTGGGAATGGAGTGACCTAGGACATAAAGCACACAGGCCCCCAGTGCTGCCTGAGGCATGTTTCTGACTCAAATGGCACCTTGTGGAGTGGCCAGAATCAATAAACAATTGGGCGAAGAGTGCGTTTTTCCATTCTAACATTTGGTTTTGGTAACCATGATTTAAAATCCCCGGAAATCAGGGTGAATTTTCCTCCATGTGCTTTTCTCATTTCATCCTAAGGTACGTCAGGGAGACCCTGTCCTTCTATGATGCGTTTATAAGCTCCACATCTTCCTTCTAACTCAGACCAGGTGTGACACATTACATCAACAGTTCACGGATACACAGATTTTGTATGTCGGTGGCATTTCAGAGGGGGTGGGAATGCCAGCGACAATGACGCTATTCTTGGTCTTGTGAAAGGAGTCGTAAGTCAGTTTTTTTTTTCTGGATCAAACTGGACGAGTAAACAGAAGGTTCTATGTGAAAACATTTGTTCCTTGTTAAAATACTGGCCTAATGGTTGATGAAAAAGCAGATATATCTTATCTTGACTGTAAACACATTCAAACTATTGTGCTATGATGTGAGCTAATAAATTAAATAAATGTTTGCCATGAACTATATATGAGCTGTTTTTCTGCTTTATACCTTTATAAGGATTAACTATAAAAAGGATACACTAATATGGGAACAAAGACAATATCCAAAATTCCTCATGCATATCTCTGCTGAAGCTAATGCTAATACATACACTTGAACATGCAGAAACAGGGACTAAAACCACCTGGATTAGCATTAAAAATTCATTTTTAATTTTAAGAAATTTTTTAAGGTATATGAGCACAGTAACATACAAAAAGGTAGACATATATAGCCTAGCATCTGATAAATACATGCAATGTATGAGTCATATGTGTACTAAAATGCTTTGGAGAAACCCTGCCCAGGTCTTATGGTACACTTTAGATAAATGTTTCGTCAAATACTTATTTGAGAAATCCATCCATCTGTCTAAAGCCAACAATTTTAAGCCATTTTCTGTCCATACCATAGTGGTTCCATAGCCTTAATTCCATAAAGAATTGTGGTATTTAGAATCACATTATAATTTGTGTACCCGTCACAATTACGCCACATATCTCCAGAAAAATACATTTAACCCTTTACCCAGACACTACTAAAAGACTCCAAAAAGAGCACCAACAAGTTCAAATATAGATAAGCTACTCAATTACACACCTTTCTACAGCAAACACATCACATCACTGTCTGAGAACGAATCAGACAGCTGCATTTTTCCCAGTGAGATTATGGAAAAGTTTCCCATTATACACAGTATATTTTTAATATCTTTTCTCCCTGTGTCAGTACTGAAGTAAGCTTGGGACAAGGGGCCCCTCACAGACAGGAGAGAAAGGTAAAGAGGGTTTGTTGGTCTGGAGGACACATTACATGGGTGAGAATGAACTTACCATCTGTGGTCTCCTCTCCCACCAGTGGCTCTCCCTCTCCACGGCCGTAGGCTGCATACACTGAGACCTTGTAGCGTGTCTCTGGAGTCAGCCCGTCCAACACTGTGGTGGTGACATCACCTGGGACCGTCTTCTCCCCAGCCTCTTCAGTGAATAGGGATTTCCAGGCGACCCGGTAACCACGGACATTGCCAGGCGCCGCGGTCCAGGACGCAACAAAGCTGGTTTCGGTGACATCCTTAGTGACCAAGTCTTTAGGAGAGCCAAGGACTGTGAAAGAGGAGAAGGTGAAAATGTGAAAAACAAATCTGCAGATGAGATATGATTATCATGAGGAAAAGCTTATCATAGTGGTAGGTGATGTGGCATAAACACAGTATCACAATACTGGAAACTGTTAGGGTCCGTGATATGTCACAAAACTGACTTTTTCTCACATGTAATGTCAAAAAAAGGACCAGTGGTGGCATATTTCAAAATCATGTACAAACTATGAATACTAATCTCTTATTCAACATTTCACAAACTGCACTGCACTAGGCTGGCCACAATAACTATTTTGTAGGAAGATATATTGTTCCAGTAATAATTGTGATGACAGTACTGTTTATAAGACCATTATATGCCACTAATACAATTATAATATCATAATATAATAATAAAAGCACAGTTTTTAAAACAAAGTGACATACTGGCACTTTTACTTATATTTACTATTAATGGGCTCTCCTCACTAAGTAAACATAACTGGCAGGATTGAGGTCAGCAAAAATGATTGAGGTTAATAATGTTAATAATTATCGCGACAAGCCTACACTACGCTACGTCCAATCTAGTTACCAAGTAAGGGTGTAGGGATATGTGTAGTCCTACCACACCATCACGGTACAGATGTCACAGTTTGGTGCACACAATCGCACTATGCGGTACAGTGTGAAGACTGCCGAACGTAATGTGAAATCAAACTTCACAAACATGAGCTCCCTCCGGAAACCTTAAGCTGTAAGCCGTTAGCAAGTTAAGTCTTAACTTGCATGGTATTGTGGGAACTGTAGCGGATGTAGGAGCATCTATCTTTCCCTATGTTCCTCCTGCCACAGGTTTTACTTTTTTATTTGTTCTTTAATACTTACTTTTCTGTTTGCAAGTGAAATGCGTGACAATAAACACGTGTTTCACCAACCTTTATCCCTAATATTATATTTTATTTTAAATCATTAAAACATGGTGGATCGAACAAAGTGTCTGGGTGGTTTGACAGTTGCAGGGTATGTGTGCAGAAACACGTCGAACATGCTGACGTTTACATTTTACTGCTGAATTAACTACAGGCTGTACCCACTATCTCAGGGAGGACGATACGAATTTAGAGGAAAGAAACTGTACTTAACCGAACAGACCTTTGTGTACCATTACATCTCTATTATTAACCAGGACTAATTATGTTATCTGGTAAAAGTTCTAGTAGTGCTGACAATTTCCACAATATACTCAGAAAAGCACATTCTGACATACTGTGATATAATTTATAACAAAAATGCGAAACATCATAATATAGCCCACTAAGCTATACTAATTTCACTTAAAACAACACTGATTGGGTTTACTGCAAAATTACAGAGCAGGTAGTCTACTCTCACCAAGCGCAGTTAATATCCACTATGTGTGTGTAAATCACAGTAATGTGGCAGGTAGACACGTTCCGTCTGAAACAGTCTGTGTTATCTTATGGAGAAAAAAGGCCAGTAATTCCGCGGACACGTCGTTAAATCGAAACCAGTCGTTGGCCTCCTTCCGTTTAACCCTTTGGGTGCTTTTGATCAAAGTGATATGGTCGGTTAATAGCACGTCACCCCAGAGAAAGCTCTGCAGAACCGTTCACTCTGTGCGTGGATCTGAGCCTGTCACCACTTTTATTTTCCATCCAACAAGAAACTCGAACCATTAAATGCTGCTCGCTAAAATTGCAGATGCTGCTTTCTTTTCGACCTCACATCCTACCTCACCTCCCTGTCTCGCTCTCTCTCTTAGCTGGAGCGTGTGTTGAGAGGCCAGCAGGGGAGGGAAAAGAGGGGAAAGAGAAATGATGGGGGAGTGATTTGCGGCAGTGTTGACAGGTTGCCAGCGAATATTTGGCAGTGTGCGACGTCCTCACTGCAAAGGCCTTTGGCTCTGCAATCCGTGAACCTCTCTGACCACACGGTGGCTACCTGACTCCCACGGTCCCTCACAACCACCCAGTGAGCTCTGCTCTGTTCACACAGGCTTTACCAGGTTAATCAGTAGCTAAAATTAGGAACTAATATGGGCCTTTGTCTGAAAAATAGGGAAATAGAGTAACAGTATTCAGATTCAAAGTTTCAAATGATGAGATTATTGGTTTGGGAAAAGCATGGCTGTCTGCTTGGTTTAGCGAGTTCTTCTAAATTTCGAGCGGGTGGGAGGTTAGTAGGGGGTGTGCCAGCAATCTCAGAAGCTCAAATAGTTGCTATTCAGCTTGAGGTTATTGCACTCACTGGGTGGTTAGGTTTACTGTGAGAGATAATCCAGGCATGAGCAGTAATGAATTCTACAAGGAACTGATGGAGAATTTCAGGCGTTTCAAATTAACGTACCATGGCAACTGCAGCTGCCAAGCTGACTTGATCCAAGCTAGGCTTCCACATCCCTGCTCAGAAGTCCACCAGACTTCACCAGAGCACTGCAGGGGCCAGACCGCATGCTAACGACTCCTGCAGACAATGCTCCCCTTTTCATCATTAATACGTAGACAGAGCTAAAGAGCTAAAGCACATGACTGCTCGGGTTACATGTGCCGGAACTTCTCTGGTTTCTGAGTTCTTTTCAGTATCTTCATCGTAGTGGAGCGAACAAAAAGGAAACTAGAGACTTAGTGGATGTCCTAATCCCACTCAGACAACACTTACTGATTCTGCAAGTTACAATCTATTGCTTCTAAAAACTAGGCATTTTCCAAAAAAATCTTGCCTTGCCAAACTCAAATGGGCGTCAGCTGAGTAGAAAAATGGAGTTGGCGCTAACTAGGAATGAGGTGATTCCTTTTGGAGCAGTTTGAGTGACCAGTGGGAAGGAGCATGGAGCATTTGTTTCCTCATCTGGCTCAATGCACGCACCCAACCCCCACAAAACAGTAAAAGCAGACCACCTCAGACCCATTAAAGACCCCTATTCACCTTGATTTATGGGAAACAATAACACGGCACAGCATTCAGCGTAGCTAGTCCCTGCTGCATGGCCTAAGCCTCAAAGGTGTAAGCTCAAACAAATCTAAACAAGTAACTGATGTATATGTGAGCATGCCAGCAGTTCTGGATCCGCTGGAAGTTCATACTGGTGCAGTTCACAATCCTCCATTCAAAACGAGCATGGATGAAGCCCAAACTTTTAAGAAGTTGGGGTAAAATATTCGGTAGTAAACCAAAAGCAGAAATCCCAACAGATGACTGCCAGGTTTTTAGAGAACAGCTTACAATTGTTGATCTGAACTCTATCAAACATACGCATTCTTGGCAAGTCCTGTTTCAACTTCTGAGAAAGCTGGAAATTTCTTTTCTACAGCAGGCAAAACTCCATGCAGGAGAGCAGTGTCTTTGTGAGGTGAGTGAGAGGTAAAGCCATTTCCTGGCTCATTCGCTCTGTCTATAGAAGAAACTCAGACAGAAAGCTCTAGCCTGCAGGTACAGAGGCTGGCAAGGGCACAGCCCACGCAACCACAGCCCAGTTTTCACACAACAGGAGCATGAGGAGACAAAACGGAATTCAACCTCAACCAAATATACCTGGTGTTCATCCACATATACATATAAACATACACACTTCTGGATTAAGGAAACAGGCCAGCTTTTATTGTACATACTGCTATCATGTCTACTGCTACCAAGAGCACTGAGGTTTTCCTCCCTTAAATCGATAGTTTAACAAAAAACCCTATTCACACATTTTACCCTTATGAAGACAAGCGTTCAGGTTTTTTTCTGTCCTGGCATTGAAGTGGTGGAACAAACTTCCTCTGAGAGTCTGAACAACAGAATCGCTTGCTGTCTTCAAATGCAGACTGAAGACCCTCCTCTTCCGAGTGTACTTGGGCAAGGAGTAGAGTATTATGGTCTCCTTATTGACTTGTGTTTAGTAGTATCTAAGCTTAGATGTATCTTTCAATGTTTAGTGTATTCAAACTAGCTAAGGTTATTCTTGAAATAAATTTAAAAATTATAAATAGCGAAGCACTTTTGTAAGTCACTCTAAATAAGTAAGTCACTCTAGTCACACACTAAATGTATGCCTGTGTTTGTAGTATAGTTTATTTCTGTAGCACTGAAGCTATGTAGGCTATTGTAGGCTATGCAAGCTGTAATGGAGGTAATGGAGGCTTTTACCTAGCACCTATGCAAACTCATCCAAATCATCTCACACCTCTCCCAAACCACATCGACTTTTCAACTAATCCTAATTTGCTAATGTACTAAACTTGCTAATGTGGTGTCTGACACTGAAACTAGGATGTACTCTTAAACATGGACAACAGTACACATATAACAGCAGCAGAAGCCAGCTTGAGACCTGAATTCTGGCTATAGCTTTTATTTTTTGGCCAGACTATCACTGAAGTTAAAGTATGTGGTCATTCAGACACAGCTAAATGCAACATGATCATCAATTCCAAGAAAATACAGAAACAACGACACCGTTCCCTATTCATTCAAGTTTGTAAAAGGAATGTAAACAGTAAAATTCCCAATTGCTCTGACCAGGTCACTATAATTACACAACACAATCTCACCATTGTGTAAAGAAAAGCTTGCAATGAAACTATAAACAGAGGCATACTGATTCCGGACCGTGACACGTCCGGCTTTCAGGAAGAAACCAAGGCCACTGAGACAACACAGCAGGCAGCTTTCAGCTTCGCTCTATTGAATAACTGCTTCCAAATGCCTTGGCTTTCCTTCACGTTTTAATACATCAACCATCTGTATATGCCCAAAGGCATTTAGGGTTGGCTTTTCTTTTCCTCCTTTGTCTCTGATCATTGCAAACTGGTAACAGTGTTCATTTGTAAGAGCTGTCGGTGGTACTCAAAAATTATGAGTTTTCCACAGGGGGCCACAGTGGAGGGAGACTGCCCACTTTCGACCCATCCTGACTGGCCCCTGCTGGCCCTAACTCATGGCCCTTCCAAATTGTGCTGACTGGGCCTGGCCTTCCATCAAGGATTCCAGGAAACTGATGCCGTCTAACACAAAGAGAGCTGTGTTTGCCACCATGACGTGGAGCTAAATGAGGCTTGGCCTGGAGACAGCGTGTCATCAGAGAGAAACGAGGCTTTTGACCCCGTCTGTGTGGGAGGCATCCGACACTGAGTCAGCATAAACATCGGCTGCTGCAACAGGCAACCTACTGCTAAACCGAGTTCCTCTCTCACCCGAGCAAGGAGAGTAGAAAATGTCCCAGCAAAATTCCATGATCTTCCAATATGAAGAGTGAATAGGAGCCATTGAAGTAGGAAAGTGCAACACTCACTGTGTCCTCCAGTAGGAGAATATGCTTATTTTCCACAGTGTAGGGAAAGAGGCTGATTTCTTGGACGAGCTTATTGGGTTTGCATCAAAAAAGCCCACTAGTTAATGTCAACTCTAAATACTGCTCTTTCTTCCAGAGCACAAGCAGCAGATAAAAGTTTCAGACCTTTCACAGCAGCATTAAGGCATTGCTATTGTGTGATTCTGTGTACACTTTGTTTGCTTTGAGTTGAAAAGGGCTTGGTTTCTGGCACTAGAGACCTGCGTTCAGGCAAGTCTCTCATTTAGACTGAATTGGGTGGTATGTGTAGCAATGCCAAAGCTCCAAGTGCCATGTCAACAGTAAAGAGGTCTCTCTATGCCTGACCATGTAAGATTTCTTTTTTTTTTTTTTTTGTATGTGTGTGTGTTTTCCATCAAAAAGAAAAGAAGTAAAGGTGTGACCACAATAAAAGTTAGGAAACAATGAAATGACTTGCAAAAAGTCTTCAGGATGATAAGGCTGAAGCATCTGAGAACAATTATCTATGGCCACGGTTTCATCTTAAAGATGTTTTTATTTCTTGAAAAATCTTCTAACCCCTTAAAATGTTAGTTTACGTAGGCTACAAAACAGTTATGTCCCTTCACCTACGCAGGAATGCTGCCATTGTTCAGCAACTATGGAGAGAGATGTCCAGAAAAGGAAACTGCCTTTCCCAAACAGCTCCATATGGCAGATGATGGGGGGTGAGGGAATAATAATGATAATTAAAATAAGTAAGTTATAGGACAGGTGAGGGTAGTCAGATTTTCAACATTGGGGAAATGGAAATGTGAAACATTAGTATATTTACTCCGAAAAGTCAGTTTGATAGAAACTGGATGCTGGCCCGCAAAGGTCACAAACATTTGAATGCATTTTCAGAAAGTCAGTGGAAATGTGTCTTGTGTCTTTAAATCCCATCTCTTCGGCAACAGATCAAAGCACCAACCCAAATTCCGGCAAATCTCAGCAGAACAGCACCGTGCTTCCTGTCATCACTCACCTCCTCAACTACCAGCAGGCCAAACCACCTCAAACTGAGCATGTTAGCATCAATGCGTAACTGAATGCCTGCCCTGCCACTGGGGAGGTATCCGTCTGTGTAGTCACCTCTCCTAACACTCTCTCTCATTACCTTTTGGCCGTCTCCTCTCCAGCCACAGCCGGGCCATCTAATGACTTATATGAACACGAGTGTGTAACTCAACACCAGCAGAGCTCACTCTCTTCCTGCCCTTGCACCGCATTCACAGCGTGCTGTAGAACATAATCAAAGACCCAGCAGGGGGAATCCCAGGAGACACCCCAGGGGAAGTCCTCAGTCCTCCAAAGTGATTTAGGTTCTCATCAGCTAGAGCTGATTTAAGCATGACAAATCAGAGGAGCTGACGCTTCACTGTGGGCTCAGACAGAGGAGCTGTTGTTACAGGATGACCAGGCACAGACCTTGTTTAACCCTGCCAATAACCTAATGCCACCAAGGGCTTGCCTTATAGCAGAAACAGATGTCCCCGCAGCACAGACTGTTTATTATTTCAGTCCTGAGGTCGTCCATTTGTGACTTCTCAGGGCACAAACAATCTGGATGATGTTCACAGTGACATGGACAATTACAAATGTGTCATAAGTGGCCTTGCTGTTTGTATAGTCTACTGCTTTCTTAGCTTTTTTGGCTTGGGGGGCCACAGTGATCAATGTTTGTGGTGGGTCGAAGGTCATCAAGAAAAACAAATACACAAATAAGGTTTTAAAACTTTAGTGTTGGCACTGAACTGTATTGTTACAAAAAGAAAACAAGAATTTTAATAAGTGTAAAACTATGTTCCAGGGTGGGTCGGGGGCTTAGGTTAATTCTCCCATTAGCCATATCACAGGCTTATGGGAGAACCCTCACAGGCCCTGTTTGGAGTATTGTACAACAGTGAGGGACAACATATTAAGAGCAATGAAAGCATGTGTTCTTCCTAGAAAAGCAGTCTCCCTTTTATGAGGCTTCAGCTGACTCCACCCAAATTTCCTTTAACAACAGCATGTGTGCAAGACAGAAGCAACTGCTGTGTATGCCTTGCACAAAGCCTGCTACTCAAGCAACATGTGCCGAAGGTCTTCCATGGCTTTTGCACACACCAGCTAAAAAGCAACTGCTGTGGTGACTGGGTCACACAGCATCTTCATCCGCTGCTTAATAGTACTTCATTAGATGACCTCAGCATAACATCCAACCAGACAATGACCAGTCGAACCCTCAAGCATTACTCATGGTCTTTAAAAGCAGACACCAAGTCATCTCTTACCTTCTAATGTGGTGCCTTTTCCTAACAGAGGGTCTCCAAGGCCAGAGGAGTAGCGGGCACTGACGAAAATCTCATATTCCGTGCCTGGCGTCAGGTTTTTCAGCATGGCCGCCGTGGAGTCTCCCTTAACGGCAATCTCTTTCCTCTCCCCGCCCTCAGGTTTGTAGGCTATGCGGTACTGAAGCACATTTCCAGGAGCAGCCTGCCATGAGAGCCTCATGGTGGTCTCTGCCTCGTCAAACACCCTCAGATCGCGCGGAGAGCCCCGAGCTGAAAGGAGATTGTTTGCATGAGTCAATGTGTTGGTAACTAATACTTTCGTAACTATCGCTATGGCTTTCTTTTACACAACTGAAACTCATGGAGTTGCTTTAAGATTTAGGCCTAAATAACCTCTGAAGTCAACCTGAAGTCCCTCAAAATGGACCATTTTAAACAATGATAGTTTATTTCCTTGGTCATATGATGCACACTTCATCATGCAGTATTATTTAATAGACAAAGGTTTTATTTGTCTGTAATCTTTTATCAAAATGTAATCAGAATGGTACATCACTATGCACCAGTGGGCAGGGGAAAAACAATATTAGCCAATAATATCATATCTCACCTTCCACTACCAACATCCCAACGATCAACAAAATACAGGACTAGCTCACAGATGTTCCAAAAAGTGGTACCATGTGACAGCCCAGAAGTACAACATATTACTGCCTTTATGCTTACGTAACCCCCTTAAACAACCTATAATATGACCTCATTAGAGATAGAGAAGTTCAGTTCAGCTTTCACTTTTCATGACAAGCTACATGATAAGCTGGGAATGTGTTTGTGGAAAGCTAACATATCTGCAACATCAGAAAAACAAACATTGCATGTGCTGACCTTCTTTGGTGGTGCCAAGAGTATTCAGAGAGGGCCCCATGCCAGATGCATACTCAGCAACAACAGTCACACGGTAGGTGGTGATGGGAAACAGCTCCTGCAGCACGATGGTGGTCTCGCTGCCTTCGGTCTCTGCCTCCAGCTTGTCTCCGCCATTCACAGGCTCGTAGAACAGCCTATAGCGCAGAACAGACCCTAGGGCTGGCTGCCATGACACTCTGAAGCTGTCGGTGGTCTCCTCTGTTACTCTGAGGTTGCGAACACTTCCTTGCTCTGTTTGGGGAATCAGAGAGACTCAGACTGATGTCTGTATCCAAATTTTGCTACATGGGTAGCATCAACCTTACATCCAGTTCAGACTCAGTTTATGATTCTAGGAGTTTAAGAATTGCTTTATAAGGCAGTTTGATCAGTGTGAGTTTTAGACCCCAGATGTTAGTTACATCATTTCTTGACCAATTGAGGGGTAACATGAGCCTCTCCCACAGAGAAATGCTGTCATGGAATTTCCTATTTTTGCACTGCTGTATGGACAGGTGTCATCAACCCAACAACTAAGGCCTGTGCCCAGTGCTGTGTACAGCATTGTAAAACTCCACAGTCTAGTTTTGGATTAGTGTGGACTGGGTATCAAAGGTAGATTATATCCTGATATGACCAGATTGCCAGGGTTCTAGTTTAGCACTGAAGGTTTCTCATTACTAAAAAAAATAGCTTCAACATTTAAGGGGTCCATACCTTCTAAAGTGGTCTCATCTCCTGTTAATGGAAAGCTGTCGCCTTTCTCATACTGAGCAAAGATGTTAACCTCATAGGTAGTAAGCGGGGTGAGGTGGGGCAAGATGGCAGTGGTGGTGTCAGCAGGCACAGCCATAGAGATGTAGTCTCCGGTGACATCAGCAGCTGGGCGGAAACGCACCAGGAACGATAGGACATCTTGGGAATCAGAGACCCAACTAGCCCTGAAGCTTCTGGATGTCACCTCAGAGAATGATAAGGACTTGGGTGGAAGCAAGCCTGGAAGGACAATTATGGTAAAATCAGTCAAAAAAACTCAAGAATAATAATAAGAAACATATGCTCCAATCAAAAAAGAAAAATGTGTCCACAGAAAAACATGCTGACATCAAAAGAATGTTTGCATTAGAAACTACAATCACAGGAGCAGTAAGAAACATGAAGTTACTCTGGTACTAATAATAGATAGGCTAGGAACTACGTGGATCTCTAATAAGGGGAAAAGGTTATAAAAACACAGACCCTGCTGTTGCCATAGTGGTGAAATACTATATGAGTGATAACATATGCTATAACAGGGTCCGCTGAGATCCCAGCACACAAGGGATCGCTCTGGTAGGAGATTTAAAACAACCAAAGCCTCTCTAGTGTGGACCAGACAAAAAACAGAAAAATGAGAAATTTCTGTTATGAGAAAACTCTGTTAAGATCTGCAATGAAATCTTCCATCAGTCCTCTGAGTCATCTTTATTTATCAAACTATTACCATAAAAGCATAAGAACCAGTTATCCTTAATGTTTTTGAGTTCTACAGCTTATGCTAATGTAATTCATCTTGACTGTCCTCTTTTTTAAGACCCTTCAATTTCCTGAGTGCTTAACAAAACATTTCGCCACAATATTGCACCTTTTAATTAATTTTTTTCGAACTATTTATAATAAGTATAAATAAACATTTTATCATGACTGGCTTTTTTCTTTTTAAGGTTCATTAACAGATGTTAAGAATGTTTTTACCGTCTGTTACAGATGACATTTCAGATGACTTGCTGCACTGTGACACACTGTACTTCTTGATCATAACATCAACAATATCCTGTGTTTTAATAGAACAAAAGATGGCTAAAGGGTCACTGAGTGTTTTCCTACTTCTCTTTTTGATGTTAAGGAGCTCCTGCTCAATCCTGAGACAGATGGACTGGGTCAGCTCCTTGGAGATTCTCTCGAAGGCATCAAAGTCCTCCACCTCAAACACATGGTTGTCAGCAGGGGGGTTGGCGATGGCCTCCAGCTCAGATCGCACAGCGTCCTTCACCCCCACAGCGAAGATCTCAACGTCTGTGTTCCTTAAGTTAGCTGCAGGGTCTTTGAAAGAGTCGGAGGACTTGCCGTCTGTGATGAGCACCATGACTCGTGGCACGTTGTCACGGGCACCTCGGCTGGCCACAAAGATTTTCTCCCTCACGTAGGTCATGGCCTTGCCAGTGTTGGTGGAGCCTCCTCGGTAAGGGAACGTGCGAATGGCCTTCACCACCGCAGCAATGTCATGGTGCTTGTTGAGGGCGAACTCGGTGTGAGGGTCCCTACTGTACTGCACCAAACTGATCTGAACTTTGTTGGGAGCAATGTCAAAGGAATTGACCAGCACCTCCAGGAAAGATCTCACTTTAGCAAAATTAGCTAGTCCTATGCTGTACGAACCGTCAACCAGCAGAACAACATCGGCTTGAACGTCCACTCCCAGAGAACACTCTGTGGAAGACAAATGTATTCGGAAATCAACAGAGGGAGATCTTCATAATAGGGAAAAAGTACACAGCAGAACAGGGTTAAACACACAGTGGAACAGGACACAGGGAACACAGTGTGAAGCATTAAAAATAATACTACAATTTTGTGCAATAAACTACCCATGCCTTAAAGAAGAAGGTAAGGCTCTCATTCTCTTAAATGCTGGGTGTGCATCCAGAGTATATACACTTGGGAATGCTGGCATGGTCAAATAAATGAACCGACAAAACCACACAGAGAGAGAGGGGGGGGAGGAAGAGAGAGAGAGATTTGCTAGATTTTTGCAGTTGTTCTGGCTGAGTTAGCGTTAGCTTGGTTGTTTCTTTCATTCGCCAAGTTTCTCTGCTTCAAACACAATTTTGTTAAAGCTGACCTAACAAAAAGTAGACATACTGCCCCCTTATAAGGACCACCTAGTACATATCTAGATATAGCAAAATATATGGGCCATTTATTGATTAGAATGTTATTTACAGGGCATCTTTTGCACATGTATGTTGTGTGCCCACATAAGAAAGATGAACCTAATTCGATTTACACTTCAATGAATCAGTGTAGTTATCAACTCATTAAGGGTAGCTACCTAATAATCTAACACTTGGCTTGGAATGGATTGACCTTACCTGTTGACACTTTGACAGGCTGCGTCTTCTCCATGGCCAGTACTGGCTCACTGGGGACAAGACCTTTAAGGGCAAACAAACTGATCTCGTACTCCGTCTCTGGGGACAGGTCTCTGACATTTACAGACGTGTGGGTGGCTCCTGTATACAGCTCCTGTCTCTTGCTGCCAGCAAGCATGGGTATGAGCTGCAGCCTGTAGCCAGTGATATCACCTGGGGACGCGTCCCATGTAACTCTCATGGACTTGGAAGAGATCTCTGTCACTTGGAGGTTTGAGGCTGGCTCAACAACTGTGGATATGATCGCATTGAGTAGTTAAATCAACTGAATTGTAGGAATGAGACATTAGTACAACTTATTAGCTTTAGTAAACAAATCATCTAAGCAGAGTGATGAAGATGAATGTGACTGAAGTTTGCTCTGGGTCATACCTTCTTCTCCACTCGCGAGGGAGCTGAGCTGGTCCTCTACACCAGAACACACCTCTCTGATGAGCTGCTGTTGCACTTCCTTTATTAAATCAAAGTCAAGCACATTGAATATATGCTTGTTGTGAGGGGTAGAGGCTATTTCCCTTAGTTCATCCTCATCTGCACCTTTGATACCTGAACAGTGAACAAAGAACAAAGAACTCCATGACATACAATGCAATGTACAGTCTATCTCACCAATTAAGAGTTCTTAATAGCTTTATAATGATGCAGTTAGGGTGAGAACACTTTGCACTTTTTAAAGAGAGAGACATACCCAAGACAAATATTTCTGCTCCTATGTTCCTCAGTCTTTTGGCATATTCATCCACAGGATCCTGAGATTTTCCATCTGTGATGATCATGGCCACTTTGGGAAAACTTTTCCTGGCTCCAGCTGCCTCAGTGAAAGCGTTTTTCACCAGATACTCCATGGCTTCACCTGGTATGAAAATTACAATGAAAATGAACGGGGAGAGATTTGTTAAGCTGTTGGGGCAAGTTCAGTCCTTTCCTTCATCAGATTTACTTTAGGTACCAGAAGGGATTCTCTAGGCAAGAATTTAGTGTCATAAATCATGCTGGAGCTTGGGGGAGGGGGAGATGCTCCCTAAGTTCACGCCTTGTGGATCAAACAGAGAGACATGTACACAGACACACACCTGTCATGGTGTTGCCCCCTTTGTAGGGCAGGTTCTTGATGGCCCGGAGAAGGTCTGGTCGTCTGTAATACTGGTTGAGGTTGAACTCTGTCCTGGTGTCTGTGCTGTATTGCACCACAGCCACTCTGGTCTTGTCCTCTCCGATGTCAAAGGCTCCTGCCATGGCCCCAATGAAACTCCGGATGAATTTGAAATTTTCCCTTCCCACACTCCAGGAACCATCCACCAGGAAAACCAGATCCGCTATAGTGCCCACTGTGCACTCTGCTCACAGAGGGGGGGAGGCAAAAGAGAAAAGCAGAGCATGATTGTACAACACTTAATACTAATAAAAATGGAAGAAAAAAAATCATCTGAATGCATCATCTGAAACTATGACCAACAAGGCCTTAAATGATCAATGTGACAAAGCTGTGAATAATGGTTGCTTCTTGTGGAATTAGGCATTGGTCAGCCAAAAGAATATGCTTACACATTTCGCTCTTCCAAAAAAGGCAACAATAAACCTAGGATTTTATGTTTGCCTTAATGAACCTGCTGCTTTAGCAACGACCTTTCTCCCATGGGCAAATACAGATCGAGCATTCTCAAAAAGAACGGATCTGCGTCTAAGTATCTCTTACCCTTTATGAATGGCTCTATTGAGGTAATTTGCATGAGTCATTAGTAAATATGCTGAGGTCAGTCTGCTGGGATCTTTTCAACCCACAATCCACAGCTGTCCATGGAAATAAGAACTTCCACTGAACATATTTCAATTTCTTTAGACAAGAATTCACAAGTGTCCCAAATTCAACTCGGAAATCCACAAGTATAGGTCCACTGTGTCTTTATCCAGGCCTTTAAGCACATAGTAAAACTGCTGCTTCCACATAATTTATAACTGTACACAGCACAACCTCTACACATCTTGTGTACACAGTCTAGTGGGGGCCAATGGTAAAGCCTTCAACTCTCCAGAAAAATCTTCTGTTGACTCATATTGGCCTTTATGAAAGGTTTTACTGCAATTATTATTTGCATTTCCACAAATCTAAATTTGTTCTCTTGGCTACATCCATGCCAGTAGTAGGAAACTAAGCTTCTATTTTATTTCCCAAAAGTCAAATGTGGTAATACTGGTAATTAAAACAGTACTGCTGTTCTGGATAAACAAAGATTATGCAAAGACGTGTTTATATACAGAGAGTTTCCTGTTTACAAAAAGCTGATTTATCAAGTTTTTTTTTAAGGGTTAAACTGACTGCCCCACTGGACTGCTTTAGGCCCAATGAGTAGTTGCAGAGGTGATGGACATTTCTCAGTACTAAAGCTATCAGTGAAGTTAGTGCTGTAGAAGATTATAAATTATGTAAAACAGATGCAAAAACAAAGTTTTAGTTAAAAGAATTTAGCACATAGCCACTATAAAAAGGCTTATTATTACAAATGTACATTTCTTTGTTTGTTTCTTTGGCCTCACATAAAGATCAATAACCTCTTCCTACGGCCTTTACTGATGCCCTAGATTCATATGCAGTGACTCTAATCTGTTCCAAACTCATACAGTATGTACATTTCCAACCACACAAGACTAAATTCCTTTTTCCAACAATAACAATCGTATGCAGAGTGAAAAGCATTCCAAAGGAAATTCATAATATAGTATAATACTTTTTCCAGTGGTGAAAAAAGCTTTTACAGGAAGCTACTCAGTGGTAAAGGAAAAAGTGTCAGAGGTTGTTTAAAATTAAGAATCTGGATACACTTACTGATGGCATCTGTAACCTGCGGTTGCCTTGCTGTTCCACTCGCGTTACTGGACTGAACTGAAACGCAAAAGATTTTAGTAGGTTTTAGGACAGAATCCTTAAAGTGATGTGTTCCTTTACACTCAACTCTCAGTCACAATCACCCATCTGTCAAACACACCATTCTGGAGTCAGCTAAAAAGGTGGGTGGGTGGATTATTATTTTTCATAATACTGTGGACAAGGGTTCTCTCTAAAGTTAATCTGCTCTCAAAGACATCTTTACCCAACATCTAAAAGCTGGGTGAAACCCACCATAGTTATCAGACACTTACTTGTTATTTGGCCAAATATGGGTATGCTTTCATCTGCACCGACAAAGGAGCTGATTGATACCGAGTAATCAACGTCCGGAGTAAGGTTTGTAATATCTGTGCTTGTGGCCGAGGCAGGCAGAGTCAAATCTTTGGTATCATCTGAAAGAGGGACCAAAAAAACATGTTACATGATAAGAAGATGACAGATGAATCTGCATGAGCCATTACCCTACCACTGCAGAAAGAAGTGGAAACTCACCTGTATCCGATACGACTTGTATTCTGAAGCCCTGTATCGGAGATGATGGCCTCCTCCATGACATTTGCACTGTGTGTTCATTTAGGATGTTAAATTTCAAGTCTGAGGGAGGTTCCACTGCAAACAGAACAGCCATATGTCAGCACACACATCAAGCAACACTGCAGAAAATGTCAAATAAATGTATATTGTATATGAGAGAGTAAAAGGACGACTGGAACAGTCCCAACAACAAACACTTCAAGGCTGAAGCTGATTCGTTCGTTGTTGGGCAAGACGTGGAAACCGACATAGCGGAGTGGGCAACAAAGAGCAACACGACGACAAAAGAAATAGGTGAGGGAAGCCATTTTTGGGCAAAATGGCCTTTGCTTGAGTTGCCTGACCTCGAAAAAACCCTCGGCCAGCAGCTCAAGCAGGAAGATCAAACATACTTCATTCAGACCCATTCTGAACAGTTCATCCACCAAACCCCAGTGCAGACATTGAGTGGACCATCCAATACATGCTGTATGCAGTCAATTCAAGGCATGCCCATTCAGCCACCAGTAATTTTGAATCAAATCACATTAACTCACATTGATTACGTTAACTCATGACAACGTAATGCTTTCATTCACAATGTACTGATTTTACAATGGAATTCCAAATGACATGCCTAAATTGTGTCAAAGTGTCCCTATAAGAAATCAGAACCATGTGTTATATATACACAGTCAATGAGTGTGTATATATATATATACATATTTCATATTTTAAGACTTCAGTACTCTAATACTTTTTGCATACAGAATATAAATCCAGTGTATCATCCATTGCAAACCTCATAAAAAGAATACACAATTTGTCATGAGAGACTCATGTGTACTTCCTTTTCATTGAGACACACACAACACGGTGCAAGGTGACGGGACAGTGCGTGAATGCTCATATGGAGAGTACAGAGGAGAGTGCACATCATAAAAAAATAATAAATAAAAAGATAAGAGGAACAACGAACCAACTATATAAGGTAAGATGTGACAACAACAACAAAAAAATAAAAGAAAGAAAATACTATTCCCGTGACTGGATCTCACAGCGTCATGCACATGTACATGAAAAAGTTGCTGAGGAACAACTTCATTCATTGGACAAAAGTTTCCATGTACATGAGGGACCACACATACAGACACCATAAAATATTTCACAATGATATTCTTCTGCAGAGGAGTTTTACATGCAGTCGAAACTTGCAGTTTCTAATGGAAAGTATTCTAACAGATGTATACCTCAGGTCTAACGTCCAAGGTGACATCTGTATGGAAGCTGGACATGCTTACGCATGCCCCAACAGAACAGTGGGAAGGGCAAGGTAGGGAAATAGATAATACAGTATATAAGAGCAATCTAGGAGATAAAAGAGTACATCCTCTACTGTTCAAAAGGTTTGGATGACTATTTTCAATGATATTAAATAAATAAATATGTCTTTTATGATGCTAACTTCAACTAATTTAAAGGCAACTTGAAAAGAATTGCTAAGATTTGGTTAGACTGATGAGCTGGGCTGGGTTTTCTTGAAAGTCTTAGCACAATGATGATTCATAAATGGACGAACAAATACCCAACTAAACGCCCTTTCTCCCTGCTTAGAGAACCTTACTAGTAAGAAGATTTTGGGAAACCAGAGCCAGAACTGTAGATGATGCCCTAATAACTAATAAAACTACAGAATTCAGTAAAAATAAAGATAATATCCAAACTGCCTTAGATTTGAAATGTGGTCATTAAATGAAAAGCAGATATTTCATCAATAAATTACTCTAATTACATTGTTACAGTGTATTTTATTTACCACAAAATGTAAAAATGCGGAATAAAATGTGGTGCCTAGCCTACTACATCTACAACTGCACATATATTTTTTAAAAAAGCAACAATAATTAATATTACAAGTGACTCCAAACTTTTGAACAGCATTTCATTATGGTGAGGAATGTTGTTAGTAGACTAGTAGATTAAAGAGGCTTACTTTGTTGACATACTACGTTGGGCAAATAGGTCTAATGGGTTAGTGTCTGGCCCCCTGAATGACATGGCTGACCTAACTAATCTACATGCATAACCTCTAACTTGGCCAGTTATTGAAACTGTGGGACAAGGAGTTAGTGACCATGCCTATTTTGGGTAATATGCAACAGTTATGCACCACACAGAGTGACTGGTTGAAAATCAATCTACCTAACAACAATTGTGGCTTTACATATTTAAAACCAGCATTTCTGCTTCACTTGTATCCTAACTCTGCATAACTGTTGTATAAAAGCGACAGAACACTTGAATCTGTGTGTTATCATGAATGACATCTTCATATCTGTGATATCACTTTTAATAACACACTTACTTTCACGTTCTATTGCTTAATTGTACGGCATTTCCAGATATCACTGGCTATCCTATCAAATAATGGTACATCTCCATTAAGATGATTTCTAAGATACGTTCCATGCATTGACAAGCTTGGGTAGTGGGTCAAAAGCATGCAGACCACTGAAGGTGGGTATAATCTCAGAATATCATTCTAAAATACATGGTGAAGAAAGCCACAGCTCACATAACATCAAGTGCACAGGCAGGTGACAAAAAAAAAACACAACCTGAGCAACAAGCTTGGGATCATGGAGGCTGGAAAGGTGGCTCACCAACCTGGCGCATCAACCTCACGAGGCCTGAGCAGATTCCCCTTGTGTCCGAACAGGCCCCATCTCCAAACCATGAGTCTTCGCGGACTCTCAGAAATCAAGCTGAGTGTTCTTGCGCGAGGGTTTCAAGTCACCAGCGTGGAACAGCCATCAATAAACTCGCCTTGAGGGCAGCTAAACTAACGTTGCCAATAACAGTACCATGGAGAAAAATCGCTGGTTAACCCTTTTTAAATTAACAGACGTCTGAGTGCAGTGGTGGACGGTGGTTTTTAGAACCTAGGTAGGAACGAAGGCAGGTAGGTAGGTATGTAGGAAGGAAGGCAGGTAGGTAGGTATGTAGGAAGGTCGGTAAGAAATGTCCCATGAGGAGCACACCTCTTCCACTCCTCAGAGAGACTCTGGCCAGTGTCAATTCCGTTCATTTCCACACTGCCAGGCATTCTTTTTGGCTTGCATCGATGCCAGGCAGCTCCGAAAACAGGCTGGAGACTCCCGGAGAAGCCGAACAGATGCCAAAGTAATTCCACAGCACGTGCTGACATTAAACATTACCGCATATTAACTTTCCATATGGCTTGCAACTCAGCATTTTTGAAAATGGCCACAAAGGAACCTAAAAGGCCTCTTTGTCTTTGTGCTGTCTGAGGTCTAATTTGGCCTTCTCCTATTACATCTTTCCATTCTGTTACTGAAGATACATGGGAGAAGACATCAGATGGCCACAAAAAAACGCTTTTAAAGGAAAGAATTCGATGTTTCCACTCTGAAGTCCCTAATGAATCGAGCTCCACTTTATTTCTTTAAAACCATATCATTTCCCACTCCGATAGTTGTCAGTGCATTTAAATGATGCTGTGTGGTAGCGTAAAAAACACATTCATCTTTAGATAAAACAACTCGCAATTATATGGAGGAACACTTGTTCATTTTTTAACAGATGGTGAACTGTGTAACTGATGGTGCTGAGAGTGAATGTATTTTCATGTTGTATTACCATCATTCTAACCATTTTATGGCATCTTAAAAAATGCCATATTAACCCCTTTAAAAGCCTATGGCCTTGCCAGCGTTATTACTAACTTCTATTCCGAAAGAATAGCCCGACCAGTCTGTAGTGAAGTCCCTGCAGATACTGAATAATACTCTTTAGTGTGTAACAAGCCTTGCCGCGTTAAGAGGTTATTACCTGTGTTTTCTACCATGCCCTTAGTGCCAACAAACACGTCTGTGGGGCTGGATAAATTTAAATTGAATAGCAAAGTCTTTGGATTAACTTAATAGTTCCCTCTAAAGGCGTATGCTAAAGCAAGGAGAGGTGCACGTTTCACAGTAGGCCTGAGGCTTATATTAATGGGTGAAATTTGGGCGTTAGCACATTTCAATCAGCTTTTTTTTACCTCTCTAAATCAGTAAGTAAAGTGGAGGTCCTTACAGGCAGCCAGAAGCAGCAAGCCCAGATTGTTCCACTAACTCATTAGACAAGAACCAACTTGTAAATGGAGACAATTACCAGCCCAAAGAGATGACCTCATGTCTACGGCATTTCTTAAAATCTTTGGTGATGTGCTCGGCCTTACCCTTATAAAATTTTTATATAAAACTTTTTGGTGTGTTTTTTTCCCCCTCCCTTTCTGAAAATCCCCTTTAAACAGGTTAGAGCACATCACTGATACAACTCCCATATAACAGTATAAGAACACATTCAGAGCTCATTTTTAAATTCTGTATGTAACTGAAGTTGACCCAGGAAGACAAAAAGAAGAAGAGAGTGAGTGAGAGAGAGAGAGAGAGAGAGAGAGAGAGAGAGAGAGAGAGAGCAAAATGTAACATTTTACATACCTTGTTATATAACTGTGCCCCATATGTCTATGGGGTTTATGTACTCTGAATTTAATGAGAATCAAACACTGGACATGAAACTGTGTTATTTCTCATTACAGCAGCAACACAAGTGTACAGTTACAAGTACCTTTTCATCAGAGAAAATCAAAAGGAACATGGGGTGGGGGGGTTAATTTAGAGTGAGAGAGGAGTGATGCGGTTGTCATACCTTGAGCCTGTGCTGTATTCAGTAATAGAGTGAGGAGGGCCGCAGCGGCCACCGACAGCCTGATCTTCATTTTTAGACGGAGAGTCAGCAGCACATGAATTAATCTAGAAAGACGAAACCCTCATTCAGCTCAGAAGAGAGACATCATCAAGACTACAAGCTGTCCAAATGCATTAGGACTGAGCCATTTCAGCTCTTTGGGGAAATTCCCAGTTAATCCATGAAGTCTAGCCAGTCTCTAAATCAGGGGTCACAGGTCTTATCCACAAGGGGCCAAACAGTTGATGATTAAGTATATGAGGGGCTCCTGCTTAACTGGAAGGAGACCCTGCAGCCACACAGGAATTTTTTGAGGGTATGACTGCTGACCCCTGGTCTAGATCTCATGACTAAGCAAATATGAGGACAGAACTTTGCCAAAACCAATCTGTGATTCTAGTGATCTAGTCTTATATGCGACTGGTATGAAAGAGATAGACGCTAGTTAACCCAGCGGTCCTCAGAGCCTTGTCTTTGATTTCTAGAGCAGCTCTAGAGCGCCTCCTTATGGATCATGTGAAACTAACAAAAGTTCAAACAGTTCGTAAAAATTCAGGAACACGAGAATACCTAAATTACAGCCACAAAAATCCAACTGCCTCTAAAGTTCAACTGTAAACCGATCATCCTCACTGACAAACAGTTTAAACATAAAATATGTATATATATATATATATATATATATACGGAGAAAAATTAAGAGAGGTTTCAGCTCGTGTATTGGGAACGCTAATAACATTAATAACACTAATTCTTAAATTAATTTAATGAAATAACAAATATATAAAAAAAATAATTTTTGCATCCCTTATTTAGCCGTAAACCCCCAAAACACAAACGGCACAATTCTTTACAACCAACAAAAAAATAAATAAATAAATCAAAATGATTATTGTTATTATTTAAAATAAGAGAAAAAAACAATATGGAAATAAAAAAGAAGTAAAGGGTCCTAACCTGTTGATGGTCAGAGGAGAGAATGTACCGTGAACAGGCGCCTCTCGGCTGCACAGCCCTCTCTGAGCAGGCAGAGAATTCAGACAGTGAAAGCTGCTCCTCTGCCCATGTCTTTAAGGGGAAAGCCTCTGTGAAAAGGGGGAGGTATCTGAGCACAACCTGCTACTTAATAGGGGGCTGTTCCCGCATACTTTTCCACCGGAGACCCTGACGAAAGTCTTCAAGAATGGCACCCCCCAACTTTTAAGTGCTTTCAGAGACGCGGGGCTACTGGAAACCCCTAGAGCCAAATGGTCTGTCGTGATTTGACATATGAGGTCTCCTATTTGCTAAAGGTTTGATTAGATTTAGTGCATTAAACTCCACAGCACTACATTTTTCTAAACCTAACACACAGTCAGGTCTGTGTTCACCACCACAGCTTTCTTTCAAGGGCTTTGACCAAACATATTGCATTAACCGCCATTTTCACACAGCCCCTCAATTTTACAGTCTTAAGGGGCGAGGGACTACTTACTGACAAGCTTTTTCATGGCCAGGAGAGACTTTACTAATGATAAATGAAGGAGATTGGGGTCTGGAGTTGATTTTAAATGTGTGTAAAATTTACACGTGGTAGCCATTCATTCAGAGAGGTGCCAAGGCAAGTGAAGAAGGCCATCATTAGGCTGAAAAAACAAACCCATTAGAGAGAGCAGAAACTGTAAGAGTGGCCAAATTACCAACTGGGTACTTAAAGAATGAACGCACAAAAATATATAAGCAACAACTAAAGTAGTTCCAGCTTTCTATCAAGCCAGGAACCAGGAGGAGGAGGAAGTCTACAATCAAGAGATGTAAACCACTGGTGACACTCAGGAACAGAAAGGTCAGATTGCAAGGACTGCAAGAAACCATCTGGGGAAAGAATCTGACCATTTAAATCAAGATTATTAGATATTTAGCTGGAACAATTAAACTTCAGTAACTTCAGTTCGTGTGGTCATCTTCATTGCCTCACTTCAAGCTAACTGAGGTGTAAAGAGGCAAAACCACCAGCTGCGCCATTGTTCAAACGCTTATGGACTGGACTGTAGTCAGATTTCACATTTGCAAGCGTTTAAGGCCCCCTAGAGGACACTTTGAGTAAGTGCCGGTCTCCTCAATAAAGAAATGGCTGTATTTATATGGCACAAAACATTACATGACTAAAAGCATCACCATCACTTAAGAACCTTTTAACTTCTTGATATGATGTGAAACTGGCAGTTCTTTACATTGTGTCATCTCATGATGAAGAGACTGATAAAATCCTCCAAATTGGCTTAGAAAAAACATTTTTTACTTCCATTGAAAAGTACACTTTTTTTCCCTTCTCTTATAAAGCTTTCATGTTGAAGATTGAACACACAGGTGCAGAATGAGCTAATGTGTCACACGTTATGCAGGTCACTGAAACTGTACCACCACAGATGATGCAAAAATCTTAAAAAAAAAAAAAAAAAAAAAAAAAAAAAAATTCACACAAATTTGAGGTAAATCATTATCTGCTGTATCACAGTTAGAGACTGTCAGAGCAAATCTAATGGAATTTGAACCTGTATTTTACCCCTACAAGTAATTCATGAAAACTAAAACTTAGGTGAATTAATATCATTTTTCAGCTACATAAACTTCAGTTTGCAGTGGCTTTGTAATCCACATTAAATCAAAGTTAGTCAGTCACATACACAGTCGTACACACTACAACTAGCAGTCACGCTTTGACAACAGTCCAGTCACAAAACAAGATATAGGGTAAATGGAAAAGTATAGGATCAGAAAGAACCAGAAAAACAGAAGAGAAGCGATTTAAAATAAGAAATGCGTAGATAGCAATAATGCACATCTAAAAAAATTAACACACAAATTTGAGGTAAATCGGACACTTTATTACATATGAGTGATCCACAGATCAACCAATAAATATTGATCCCATGTATGCATAAGTAAATGTTTACAACTGGATAAGGGCAATCGGACACATGGATAAAGAGCATCTTTATTTCTTCTTAGGCATGGCTGCGTTATACAACTCGAATAGGACAGCCCCCGTTCCTGTAGAGGGAGGAAGGACATCAATTAAAAAGATATTATGGAAGGCACACAATGAATGATACCAGTTATAAAACATGTAGATGTGTACATTCTATACAATATTAATGAGAATCTCATAAGCAACTCACCAGCTACTGTGAGGGCCATTGTTATCTTGTATAAGAAAACATCTTTGAAACCTCCTTTCAAGTGAACAGGAATCCCGTTGTCATCCTACGAGGGGGTAGGAAAAAAAGAAAAAAAACAACACTCATATATCTAGTCTGCATCACCGTTCACACTTACTGAACACTGGTCTCTGGGCACGTTCACATGCATACAAAGAGAAGGTATTTTTTAAACTGATAATGACAAGAATGCAAATGCAAAATTATTGGACAGCTACAAAAAATCCTTAGGACAGAATTTGTGCATTTCTAACTTTGTATTCATCTATTTTTTTTTTTATTGGTGACAAAAAAAAAAAAATGCCTTTAAGCTCTGGCCAACAGAAGCAAAACGTGGCAGTATTTGCTGCAGTGAGAGAGCAGTAAGTAAAGCATCTAAGGAACAGTAAGTAAAACCCCTAAAAGCAAATTCCAGCAATATATACTAATCTAAGTCCCTACAAAACAGTAAACTTAAACGCTGCATTTTGTAAATCACTTTATAAATCAACCAAGAATGGCCTCAGATTGTCTCGTACTGTGTACAACTGACCTTAGGTTGACTGACAGTCAAAGGCTAATGGACCACAAGCACTCACCTGAAACCATTTCTGCTTGTCCGGGACTTTGTTTTCAACCTGCCTGCGAACACTGCTGGAGAACGATCTACTGCACACCTGCCTCAGAGCCTGAGAACACAAGGATCAGTAAGATATACAGCACCACAAAAACATGACAAAAGCTTCCTCCATCTGGGTTTCTGAATTTGTACACATTTATCAAAATTTCACTGAGTCAGGTTTTACAGCAGACTGCACAGTATACAGATTGAGCCAGGCAGCAAAACTGACACTACATGGTTGTATCCAGGTTAGCATGTTAACTTGTGCCTAGAATGATAGCTTGGGGCAATAAACATTAGCTTGATGTTGGAGCTCTAGAACTGAAAATGGAAACATTCATGGTATTAATGTATTTTCAGACACTCATTATCTGCTGTATCAACGTAAGAGACTGTCAGAGCAAATCTAATCTAATGTATTTTACCCCTACAAGCAATTCATGAAAACTAAAACTTAGGTGAATTAATATATCATTTTTCAACTACATAAACTTCAGTTTGCAGTGGCTTTGTAATCCACATTAAATCAAAGTTAGTCAGTCACATACACAGTCGTACACACTACAACTAGCAGTCACGCTTTGACAACAGTCCAGTCACAAAACAAGATAAAGGGTAAATGGAAAAGTATAGGATCAGAAAGAACCAGAAAAACAGAAGAGAAGCATTTTGAAATAAGATAAATGTGTAGAGAGCAATAATGCACATCTAAAAAAAAAAATAATAAACATACAGACAATAGATGGGCAATGTAGAGAGGTAGCACTAGCTACATCCCACTGCCAAAGTAAAGGGACACAGCCTCAGGTATACCATGGCTTAATAACTAGCTACGTTTGGAGCAAGGGGAACAACTGGGTAACAAGTTTTTCAGTCAACAACAGTCAATTCTGGGTCTTTCAATATGTGGATGGGTCAACATACACCAAACGGATTAAACTTAACATTAAACAAAAGCCTGGTCTTCTGAACCCTATGACCTGCGAGTCATTAGGGTTAGTTAGTGCCTACATTTCACTATTAGGCTAAAAGGTAGCTACAGCTAACCGGGAAGTGAACCAAAATACAGTACAATAAAGTACAAATCTAAGTCTAACAAGCTGATCAAACTATGGCACTGATATGGTCGTGTTTAATAAACCTCACTATAACGGTCCAGGTGAGAGGATGCAGGAGGGGGAGTTAGCCGCACCGCTAGCGTTAGCCGCCCAGCTGCCGGGCAGCGGTGGAGGTCTAGCTGAAGAGCTCAGTGACTCTGATATGTACAAAGTCAGTTACTTATGAGGAAACTCGGCTGCACCACACTAACGACCACTGGCCATACTCACCATGCTGTGCCTGAACATGATGGAGCGCTGCTGCTCTCCTCACACCAGCAGCACAAGGACACTTTAAGGAACTTCCTGGACCGACTCTAATCGCTCCTGTAGATTACACTTCCGGTTCGCCTTCTCGGCCGGTGAGTGGTGGTGTCTCCGCCTAGAGGAGCACAGCAGAAGTGTTACACCTAGGTGACTGGACCTGAAGGAGCATTAGTCAATTAGTCTTCCCCCCTTTCTTACTAATTTAAAACTGCTAAATACGTGTAATATTATTATTTAAGCAATGACATTAGCATCCCAGCTGAACCTGGTCCGGCCCCTTGTCTGTGTTTATGCTGATCTTCTGTCAATCAGTGGACATGTCTGAAAATAAAGAAGCTCTGCCTCCTCAGACAAGATTCTGGGGCAGAAAGGCACCTGAGGTTTAGTAATCCAGCCTTCTGTTTTATTGGCCGGAAATGCTAAAGGCTAATGGTGACACGGCTAAATGCTCATATCTAGCAGGGGCTGTCGATACCTTTGTGATTCAGTCACAAAGACCTTCTTGACTGCACCGCCTTCAACAACACTGACTAGTGAGACAGTGTGGGCAGCAAGGCATCAAGTTAACTACCTCCAGGTTCAGACGCAGCCTGTATTAGACACTCTTCAGCGCCCTGTTACTCCACCCACTTCCTCAACACCTCATTACTCCTCCCTCCATCTCCCTGATGCTCCATTACTCCACCCCATCTTCTCAGCATCCTATTCCTCTGCCCCCATCTCAAAGGAGTTGGAGCCTTTTCTGCTGAGCGCCAGGTGACGGTTCAACCAGCACATCTGAAAGAGGCCGGCACACCTTCCAGCACATCCTAAAGCAACCGGCACATTAACCCACACATTCCAAAACAGCTGGCACTCATCTTAAAGCAGCCAGAATGCCATCCGGCACACCAACCGGCACATCCGAAAGCTGCCGGCACACCAGCCGGCACTGGCAATCCAGCACATGCTAAAGCAGTCACCACACTATCTGGCACATCTTAAAGAAGCCTGCACACCAACAATCACCTTCTAAAGCATCCGGCACACCACTTGGCACATCTTAAAGCATGCAGCATGCCATCCGGCACACCAACTAGCATATTCTAAAGCAACTGGCACACCATCTGGCACACCAACCGGCACATCCGAAAGCTGCCGGCACACCAACCTGCCATTCACCTGGTTGAATGGTTCTCTCTTGCTTAGTTCTTTAAAGAATAGTTTAATAACAATCCCTGTTGCTGGACAGGGATATGAGATGTGACAGTGCAGAATTTTTGTAAGGTTTTAATGAACCTCCACTAGATGGCAGTGTTCCAGTACAGACTGGTACAGAACCTTGAAGGCAAATCGCTACACTTAAAACTATGGTGTCAGTAGAGCTGGACTCTCTACAGGATTATTATTATTATTATTATTATTATTATTATTATTATTATTATTATTATTATTACTTTCTGAAGTTTATTTCGCTCCTCATTTATTTTCAATCATCAACATAGCTGAACCGACTCCTTTAGCTCGTGCCGGTGTTCTGTCGAGTTTATGTGACCATATACTTTCTCTCATGTGCTTCATTTAATCTGAGTTTACTGTTAATATTTGCTTGAGTGTTTCAAAAGTATAAACTCCTAAAATGAAATTTTAAAAATACAAAAAATCACCTTATAGTTACCCTGATATGGTCATTAACGCTACCCAAATATCTTCCCTATACTTCTGCTGGGCTTTACATATACATATAAACTGTGAGGAAATAAAAATTTTGCTTTTTTATTTTTCTTTAAAATGCAGTTCACACTTTTGAAACACTCTATCAAATATTAACAGTTAAATCGGATTGTATTAAGCAGAAAAATGAGAAAACGATAATTATCACATAAAAACTGGGGCTCGGTAGGACATTTCGATGGGTAGCACAACTCTACAGAACCCCGGAACCTCTGATTCCCTTCCCTTATTGTAATCGAGTCCAATTCTGAATGACTAAAAACGCAACGTGAAAAACGTTAACGTGGTTTATTGTAATAAAACAACGACTTAGGATCACCCAGCATTTCTCACGTATAACCGGTCATAAGGGCTTTCATAAGGGCTTTCTACTGCTGAAAGGACGAACTTGGGAGCCGAAAGTAAAGTAGTGATTTTGGCGTTAAAAAGCCCAACGTGACTGAATGTACTACAGCATGTGAGAGACGTGTCCTGGTGATTGTTCTTACTCCACTAGAGCCACGTGAAGCCTTTTCTTTTTAATAGGTTTAGCTGGGAAGAAAAAAAGCTTCTAATTGTATCACAGGTTCTTCATTTCAGCAGTAGAGAGTAGCTTATGTATGACCAGTAATCTGTGAGAGAGGTTTGGGGTTATAATATAATAATAGACTGTTGTTTTAGTACATTGAGTCAAGTTAAGCGTTTTAGGACTTTCTAATCTTTTCAGCAGAGCTGGACCCTCTGCTCTCAAAGGCTGATTTCGCTCTCTGAAGGTATTAAATCAGCTGTATGTTTAGTGAGAGTTCGTTTAAAAACATATAAATACACAAAAATTACAGTTTTTACGTTTTCCTCGGACTATTATAGTTATAGACATTTAACTCCAGTCCAGACATCGCACATCTGTATTGCAGATGAATAGTTGGGATTAGGATTAGGTGTAATTATAGGTGTGTGTAGGTGTGATTATATAGGTCTTCCCAAAAAGGTCCAGCCTTACTAAACTGTATGGGGTCACAAATCCATTTAGTAACGTGCTTGGTTTTCTGCAGAGCTGTTGTGATTTTAGTCTGGTCGCTCTCCAGGGCGTTTACGCATGGCTCGCGTTTCCACGCGTTTTGTGCGTTTTCTACGCCGCTACGTTTTTACGCATGGCGCGTTTTTACGCACGGTGCGCGCAACAGAAGTACACTCAAAGCTTAATGCATTTGTCGTCTCTTTCTGCTGTAGTGTGTTGAGACCACCAACATCCAGCACTTCTAGAGTTCTACTTTATCCAAGCTTCTCAAAAAACGCATGCATCAGTTTAGCAGTGTCGAGTTTAACTGTCAAAGCATTATAATCCATTATATTAAGATTTAACTCAACTTGTCACTCATGTTCACTATTTATACCCAGATATCCAAACAAACAAACAGTTCCTACACATGTGATCAACTTGTCCTCTATCCCTCTTTTCACAGCTTCAGAATGGGTTACTTTCCTCCCACAAACAGCTCTGTGTTCTCTGTTGGTTTAACCATTTTTAACACAAATGCAGTGTTTACAGCAGGTCCCCAGGGCTCAAACCAAGATTAGACATTCAGAGTCATTTACTGTTTAATCAATCTGAATGAATCCAAGAGGGCACATCTGGGCAAGAAAAAAACCATTTTAAACACCATGTTCTGATATTTGGCTGCTTTAAGGTGTGCCTGTTGGAGTGCTGTCTGTTTTAAGACTCGCTGGTCGACAATGCCGGCTGCTTTCGGATGTGTCTGATGGCGTGACGGCTGTTGTGTCAGTTGTTGTCTTATGTATCAGGTTGTGTGCCGTCTGCTTTATGTCTGCACTATATATCAGGGTAAAGTGCTAACACTATCGCACCCATCAGACACAGAAGCTTGACTGCCTGCTCTGGCCAAGTATGTGAAGAGCCTGATTAGACTAAATGTCTTTGCGAAAAGAGGCGTGCTAGAGGCTGTTTCTTGACATGTTTAAATGCACTTGTGTTCATGAAATCACAAAATAAAGAATTCAAAACAGGCTGTGGTTCCAGCTTATTCTCCAGTTCTGGACTGGGAAGGTGACGGTATGTTCTAAAACTTTAGCACACCATTCTTGATACTTTGATACAAAGCATGACATTTTTCCCATTTCAAATGTGGGTGTAAACGTAACAGAGACAGAGGGATTTTT
This sequence comes from Salminus brasiliensis, assembly GCF_030463535.1. Lineage (NCBI taxonomy): Eukaryota > Metazoa > Chordata > Actinopteri > Characiformes > Bryconidae > Salminus > Salminus brasiliensis. Next base: position 15,992,914 of record NC_132887.1, on the reverse strand, counting down.
AAATCAAACAGAGGTTAACTCTTGGTTCCTTTATTTGAAAGAAAATGTATTCAGAGAACCAGGGGCAGTGAGGTACACTTTTAGGAAAAAAGGCCTGCAAAGACCACAGGACACTTATTACTGCTTTATAACAAAGCCAGGGCACTTAAAGGGCATACAGAATACAGCAGCATGTGAAAAAGAATTCCATCGCAAGAAATCAGTGTAAATATGCTTAGCCCTTACGCTAAACAAGACCAGCACATACAAATGACTTTGGTCCTATGCATTAAAAAGTGTTCACATCAGGAATGTCTGGCCTTTTGACTGATATAAACACTGCAACATCACCTTATACAACAGACTTCCTTTTTGAACTGATAAAAACCTTCACTAAACTGTTTTAATAAATCTTGGATACTGCCCCAGTACTGAAAAATCATGTGCCTTTCCTTTAACGGAGGTAAGAAAACAACTGCATGTGCCACAACCTGCAAGAACCAGTAAAACACAGACAGGCAAGAAACAAGACAAGCAAGATCAGCTGAAACAAACATAGATCATTGAATTTTAGAAATTTGGTGACCGTAAATCTTGTTAAAATGAGCAATGAAAAACAATGAACGATAATAATGACGATAAGACTGACCTACAGGTACTGTAAAGCCTACCAGCAAGTCCATGCAAGCAATTCTTCATCACGTTATCACACAAATGTAATGCTGGTAGAGCTAGTGACAGCCAACACTGTTAAATAGCTGGGTTTCCCCCCCCCCCCCATTACTTGCACACAACTGTAGCGACTATGGCATACTTTTGGTCAAACTGGGACCAGCACAATCCTGAACAAGGACACAAGGTTTAAGGGACACTGCACTTCCTTAAGCAAGGAATGTTTTACATGCATAACCAAGCATTCAGGTTCAGTTCTCCTCCTGGAGGGCTGATGTCCAGCAGAGTTTGGGGTTTTTCCTTCTCAAACAGATTTGATTCAACCGATTTGGTGATTTTCAGATTTAGTGAGTGTGTTAGAATAAGCAAACTGTGCTGGACAACACCTCACTAGGACAGAAGCTAGCCAAACAGCTCACTGTGTTCACACGCATCCTTCAGTTTTAGTTCATTGCAAAATTTGCATTTGAAATGGCGAAACATTCACTGATCAATCAGATCCAAGCAGACTACAAGCACCTTAAAGTTGTCAAGCTGTCAAAATGACAGTCCACCAATTTGTACAAAAGCATTAATTTAATTTGGATTAATTTAATTTAATTTAATTTAAATGCAAATTGCCTTCTGATGCAGCCTCTCAATTTACTGATTCGTTTATAGGGAGCAAACAAAGAGATTCCAATGTTTTAATGCTAGTGATGCACAATAATATTGGAATCACAGGCAGATCATTTCTTTTACAGGTGATCTGGTGATGGTGCTAAACTACAGTGCTAAAATATCTGCAGTTCATTCATTTTACTGCATTTATATTTCTCTGTAATTCTAATCCAGGTCGATATAGTCCCAGTTTCTGTAGTCTGATAAATGTCCATGTAGAGATACAGCACATCCCCACGTTTTGTACAAAAATATGTAATAACTGCCATATCTCTTCAGCACATCAGACACTTTTAAACCAAACGCATCAGCACTTTTTTTTTTACAGCACTGCCCAATCTCCAGGTTTCTCCTTCTCCAAATAACATTTCATTCACTCCTGAAAAGAACACTACTGAGGAACTTCATCATGGCCTTAGATCAGAATATATAAATACTTAAACCACATTACAGACACTTAAATATCAGTGCTTGATTAAATTAAGATATGTATGCACACAAGATCATCTGGCATGAGATAACGAGGCAATAAAGTGTTGTGCAACAGTGTGTCAAATACTTTAAAATATCATGTCATTTAGCAGGTCCAAGACAGGAACTGCAGCAGTCTTGAGGCTCTAGTTGGGAATGTCAGCATTGTTGTTGCGGTTGCCATATTTGTGGTGGATAACCAGTAGGACCACACCTAGGAAAAAGCACACAGAACCCACAGTGATGTAGGCAATGCCCAGGAATGGGTTCTTCCCACCCATCCAGGAGATTGTGCTGAGGATCATGCGTTTGCGGCCGTCAAAGCTCCGTACTGGGTAGTCTGGATTAATGAAATTAAGGAATATTTGTGTTAAAGTTTACTGTTCTGAACTACAACTACATTACATATTATATATATATGCTACTCTGGGCTCAGCACACTACTAATTGCAGTGTGTAACTTTTAAGAAGTGGGCAGGATAACGTTTGTGTGGACTGCACAACTCTGTGTAACTGGGGTCATATTTGTGTTAAGTCTGGTAATATTACCGCCTCAGTCCACATGCTTCTTCCTCTTACAGTCAGAAACAAAACAAAAAAAAAACATGTTCTTTAGCGGTGGCCCAAAGCGTGAATTATACTACTGACTGCAGGGGGTGCCCAGGAGCAAGACATGACAATTGTCCCTAGTGTTGCTTTACATCTGGAGTAAATAATAAAAAATTCTTATGAGTTTTGAGCATTGTCTGTAAGGATACTGTAGGCAATGTCCAGGCTGTAGTTTCCACGTGGTAGTGTTAGAGTCAGGTTATTCTTCTGGATGATGCGGTACAGTTTCCTGAAAGTAGGCAAAGCGGCTGTTCTCATCCACACAATGAAGTCCTCATTGATGAAGCCATTGTTGTCAGGATCAGTGGGGTCTAGTTCATAGACAGGCTTGTGCCAGTTGACAGGTTTGGTAGTATCTGCGCCAAAAAACCCAAACAAACAAAAAAAGGTTTTCATGCCTTATGTTTTAGAGACTTTTAGTATAAATCAACATTTTATTTGGTATAGTAATTAACAGTCAGCTAAATGTCATAGACTAGAAGGGTCTATGGGCTACGACATTTAGATGTTTCTCTATCACTTTGGGTTTAAAAATATTTAAGTAGTTGGGAATACCTTGGAATGTGACTGTGAGGTTGTTTCCAGCAGGATTCCTGAACTTCACATGCTTGTCAGTCCACCAAGCAATGCCCTTCTTCACAAGAGGAATAAGTGTTCTGGTACCATTTGGGTAAAGATAGTATAGCTCCAAAGTGTCTGACAATACAAGAAGAATTTGAGAGAGCATGTTAGGCACACAATAGGATATAAAACTAGAATCACATATCTCATATATATATATATATATATATATATTTTTTTTTTAGGACATTATTACCATTAAAAAGACTGTTGGCAATGGCACCACATGGCGCAATAGGCTTCTTATCACTTATGTGGTATGGCTCACACTCGTTGCTGGGATTCTGTTAAAATAAAGTAACCTGAAATAAAGCCATAAGCAGTGCAGGGTGGCGTTTTTTAGGCATAACAAGCAACTTCCATCAACTTACGGTTAAAGAACTTTTGTCTCCATTTAGTTGACTGTCATCCCTTGACTTGACATATCGTCTGTGGTTCTGGTAGAAATTGGACAGTCCGTAGTACATAAAAACATTGTTCTACAAGAGAAAAGCACAAAACTAATTACTATACACTTCCAACATCTTGGATCTAGCAAAATTCTCTACACCACAAGCAAAGCAGGCTGTCAGTCTGTTTTTAGAATCCCGTTCCACTAAACAGAACTGCTAAAACACTGCGCAAACACTGTTAATAGAAAATTCAAAGCCTGAATCATGTGAGTGGTCAAGAATACAGCCTTTAAATGCAACTGAATAATGAATGACATCCAAAGCAAAGGCCTTAATGCTCTTGTTCAATTCAAAAGGATTACAATGAGCGAACCAGTGACTAAATATATCCAGCTATAAATAAACTGGCTGTGAATTTGGTCATCACGTCCATGATTGAAAGGTCAGAAAGCATGGTCAGTGTACCTCAAATGGCTGTTCAAGAGAGAAAGGCACAGAGCATTTGCAGGAATCGTTCCAGCTGTAGGCCTGAGAGCATCTGAAGCATGGACTGTTCATTTCAACACCAGTGTAATCGATCTACAACAAAGCACAGGTCAAATTAGAGTGTGTTGACATCATACCGTGTGTGTGTGTGTGTGTGTGTGTGCCTGAAAGGTAGGGGGACACAGAGTTGGTTATCATCTGGTACGCCAAGTAGGGGGGTGTCTAGAAATACTTAAAGAGTCCATTTCTCAACAAACTGAATTGTCACAGAGCATATACATACAACATATGTGAAATATGGTGCAAAACCCAAAACATACAGTAAAAGGAAGTTGAATAGTGTCGTTTACAAAATATCATCGTTTGAGCTACTTAGCAGGGTTTAAACACATCATATAAAATACAAAGGAAAATGTATGAGATGTTTTTTTGTTTGTTTTGACAGCAATGGTTTCCTCCTTGCACCCCACCACCATGAAAATCAAACCTGTGTGGTCTCTAAATGATGGTAGATGCTTGCAGTTTGACATGAACTGTAGGCTGTAGGTCTCATTATGACATTTTAGGATTGTTGGAGACATCTTTACACATCTTGCCACCTGCTTTTGTGCCGAACCTGCTAGGAATAGCCTGACCTGGCCACATTTGCAGTTCACTTGTAAATTATTTTGTAGAAAGCAAGATGTCAGATTGCAAGATTTACTGTTCCAAGATCTTTTTTAACCCCCTCCCAGACTCATCTACATGTATAATCTTCTTTCTGAAGGAATCAGAGAATCTTCAGAGCTCCCATGGTGAAACCACCCACTGCAACAATCAAGATGCGGTTAAAGGGCTGATCTGCTTGGTGCATCCCATTAAATTTTAGGTAGATTTCATGCAGTAGTGAAAGAGGGGATGTCTTAACCTTTTCCTCACTAAACACTGCATTTCCTTTAAATACAGTTTAGAAAATATTTTCATCAGTTTTATTTGTTTAGACAGATCACCTCCATCTCTCTGTATTGTTAAAATGAAGTTTTTACTGTTTATGTTTAAAAAAAAAAAACAAAGGTTTTAATGGGGTGTCCTAATCTCCCCACCTTCTGTTAACTCCAGTCCTATAGGGTTGTCCCAAATACTCGCTTATTGTGTGCAGGAAAGCCAGATGTGTCGCAACATCCATGCTTGGATTATATATGGAAAACTGGATTTATGAGACAAGAGAGCCACACCGGAAAACCTCACAAGTCCATAGATCTCAGATGTAAACAAGTCGTTACTGTGAGCAAATAATAAATAATCATGACTTAATAACATAATTTCCCACAAAAAAAAGTGACTTCCTGACTTCGTTACAGTCCTTCCTTACCTCAAACTCTCTGATGTTATCCGACGTCACGTAGAGCCCGATGCCGATGGGGATGAATATGAGACCGATTACAAAGAAGGCAGGCAGTACGGTACCGGCCGTAAGGATGGGCTGCCAGGCTGGCAGACGCTGTTGTTTAAAAGCTGTGTTGTCTGGTTTCTTGCTCTTCACCGAGCCCGGGCCACCTGAAGCGGTGGGTCCCGAGTGGTGGCCGTCCCCCTCCTTCGCAGTGTAGCTGGACGCCATCATGGCTGCCTGTGGTTTAGCAAGCTGACTTGCTAGCTAGCTAGCGAGCCGGTGAAAAGCCTCTCAAAACACAACTACAAAACTTTCTCTTAGCTGTTTATGCTGGTCGCTGAGTTAATTTCAACGTCCATAGACTCCTCAAACCTACACAACACAGTGTGCCCGGGACTTAACCCCACTTCCCTCCGATCAGTGCAACTGACAAGGCAGTAAACAAGGAAGTGGCGGATACGCGGCTCAGCCAATAGGTTGCTCGATGCCGCTGGTTACGTCACAACGCAGGAATATGTAATGAGCTCCTCTGGCCACGTTTCAGATATCTCCATTTATTTTATTATTACTATTTTAATTGTATGTAACGTTTTATTTAGGACTTATATAACGTATATTTCATTCTTCCCTATTTTATACTTAATTTCTGGTCGTTTTTGCATGCCTACAGGTATGTAGCTTTCTCTCTAGTTATGTTAAAAATAACACAGAACCACCACAATGTGGTATTTACAGGTGGGAATCTCGAATATGCAGTAAGCCATGATTTTCAGTTGGAGCTTGTCAATAAAAAAGCAGAAAAAACAGTATTATAACTGGTAAAATAGAAGTGCTAGAAGTGTAAGAAAATAGTGGTGATGTTTTCCTATGTATAAAATGATATATAACAATTTTCCTAAAATTTGATTTTTAAAATATTCCAGTTTATTGCAATATATTGAATCAAACCCTGTATTGTGATGCATATTATATTGCCTGGTTATGGCCAATAACAGCCCTAGGTACAAATACCTGATTATTTGCTATTAATGCTAGATAAAAAAAATAAATAAAAAAAACAGATTCCAATACCAATACATACAGATATGTGTACGGAAAAGGAAAAAATGCAGGTAAAAGAAAAGAGCACACTTAAAAGAAGACAAAACACTTTATTTCAGTCATCTTATAAACAGTAGTAAAAACATAACTCGTTAAGAAGCTTGGCCTCCGTTATATCATTAACCCAACACATATACAACACTGAATGAGTTCAGCTCACTATGTGAGCATGTCATTCATTCATCTTAAATGGATGGAAAAGTACTAGCACTGCAAGCAAAACTGTCACCCCTGCTCTCTTCAGATATCAAAAGCTGACCCTAATACATAAGAAAACTGTAATACTGACAATATGCAAAGGATTTATAGAGGGAAGCCAGTATCAGCTTTGTTACTGGGGAGAATGGCAGCAGTTTGTCCTTTTATACAATATGATTCCTTAGTTGTTCCTAAAAATAAGGGGGGAAACAAATCAACAGCAACAAAGACATTATCAGTATTTACAATCACACATAGACTGTGCATTCACTTACGATAAAGAACTGTTCGACTTTCTTTTAGAAAAAAGAACTGAGTGAGGAAAATCCCTTCAGAGCTAACTTCTTCTCCACTGACTGATTCCATCACGCAGGGCCTGACTATTTTCAACCTCTACAGTGAACCCCCCTTGTGAACCTCTTTTTCCCTGTTTTTGCTCTTCAGCTTTTTCCACCACTCTGAAGAGTGGCACTGCCTGTAGGCGATTTCTTCACCTCAATACGCATGGACTGGCCCTCTGCCTTCGACTCCATCTTCACACCAGTGGTGATGCCCAGCGCCCCTAGTACAGCCTTTCCCGTTTTCATCCCCCGGGACATAGGAATGCGTGTGAGCCCAGATCGGGGTGACTGGGGATCCATAACAGGCTGCTGTGGACAGAAAACAAAGAGAATAGAAGGATGAGAAAAGGATGCAATACATACAGGTTTAACAGAACATCATAAGGAATTCTGCACTAAACATCTGAACATTTCCCCATATGTTTCAAAAGAGCATCAAATGTCCATAATATATTTTAAAAGACAGAATTTCATGGGGTGTTCTAACTTTTTCACATGACTAAATACACCAGCATGCCCTAGTCTAATGCTGCATTGGAGTGGTGTCAGAATCTGGGAAATACTGTTTGTACCACTTGTAAATTTCACTCAAACAGCCAGTGTATTCACAAGTGGGAAACTCAGGGTTTGAGATGATACACGAGTTTATGAAATGTGACAAATATTGCAACCTTTTACCTTTTCAGTCTGTTTTTAATATGTTTTATCATGTTTTTATCTTTTTTTTTACTCCAACGCTTAGCGGACTAATTTAAATTCATTTAGGTTGATATTTTGCAGTGTTTGTGGAATGCGTGTATGAATGTTGTTGTTTTCTGATATCTTACGGATCTCCACGCTTAGTGGGCGGATCTTCCAAAAATCACCTGAATGGACCGAAGTTGTATTTACTAGTTAACCATCTGGCATAACCTGAGCACTCGAATGCAGCATAAGATGGTAGCAGGAAACAGGCCAACGTCTGAGAATATAATGTTTTTTTTTTATTGTTGTTATCAGTTATCAGAGAGTGTCATTCTCAAGTGCATCAGTAACACTGAAAAGCCTGTATATCACTGCCAGACTCACTAGATTTAGGACAATACGTAACCTCGGGTTGCTACATGAAGCAGGCCTTGTTACAAAATAGAACATCTAAAGCTGTGCCAGAAAAAGCAAAACCACAGGAAGCAAGCAGGTTTCCATACTAGGCTAAATGCTAAACTAGCCTAACAGCATTTCAGATGAGGCCATTCAGGTAGCTGGGCTAACACAATGGTTGCGATGAATAGCAGAGCTGCCCAGGCAGTTGGAACAAAATACCTGGGACGTAGTTTTACTTTCTGGACTTGAATTTGTCATCTCCACTCAATGGATAGCAGTACTTTTAGGAAAGACTTACACTGGCAGGAATAATTACAAAAAATACTTATGATATTCTTGTTAGAGTGCTAAAAACAAAGCTATGCCTCTGGCAAGGCTGTGGCAATACATGCTGATTCTGTGTAAACCGTTGCAGTAAATCGCTGTAAACACTGTGAATTTTTAATGTGTGCTCGGTTCAGTCTAAGAATAATCATAGGGTTGTAAATGGGCCAAAATCACATGCCGTCTATGTGAACATGAGAGAAGAATTGGAAGAATTGCTGGATAAATGCATTCATTGGCACCTTTACCTTTAGGTTTGACACATTACTTACCACAGAAAGTGTTGGCCTGGCTGGTGCTGTGGTGACCTGTGTGATGGTCAGGCTACTTGTAACTTTGTTTGATGTCACTTTACTGATGGTGCCTTGGCGTGGTGAGCGCAGCACAGTGCCTGTAGAAAGGTCTTTGCTCTCGGCTGCTACAGTGACAGGCCTGACCGTGACCACAGAGGAGTTGTTTTCGCAGGTCTTTCTGAACTGTGAACCGAAGTGAATGTGGATCTTATTGTCATCTGTGGTGATGATGTTAGCATTCGGGTTACACTTCTTAATGGGTGTGGGCACCATTCTTTTCTCAGGAGTCACTTTAAATACAGCCCTGCCTGTGATCATTTCCTGAGGCTCGGGGGAGGTGGATATATCTGACAGCGTGGAGGTGCTAACTGACATAAGGGATGTGGGCGACGTAGGTCTGTCAGTGGAGGGGGCTTTAACGCTCTCTGGGCACTTAGCTCTTGAGATAGTTGTGATGGTTATTGGAGATTTGGCTCTTTCTGGACATCTAGGATCTCTGGCTTTCTCATTTGGCGAAACAGCCGTGGAAGGAATGATTGTTATTCGTGGCTTCTGAATACCCTGAGAGGGTGTGACTATGGCACTGCTGAAGATGTTATCTGCAGGAGAGCTGCTAATCTGTAGGGTTGCCTTACTATTCTGGTGGTCAGGAGTCACTCGTATGTGCAGTGGTTGGCCTTGCTTTGGGGTCATTTTAATCTCAGATTGGACGGTCTCTCCATTTATATGCCCAGGCTTTTCTGAAGCACTCTGGGTGTGGCTGTCCTTCTTCCTCATCCACGGGATCCAGGATTTCTTCAGCGTAAGGTCACTAGGTGTTGAAGGGTAAAGCTCACGGACCGGTGGCCTTTCACCAGGCTTCTTTAGGCTTCTCTGTCGAAGGCTGCTCATGATGTGGTTCTCTTCTTGGACAGACTTCTTGATGAACACAGCAGGCGTGTCATCATCATCATTTGTTTCATTTTCAACAGCATCAGTCTGCACTCCTGTAGACATCATTGGAACGTCCATCATTCTCCTTCCGTTGTTGCTGGGCCTTAGGGCACGACTATAACGTTTAGTGATCTCGAGTTCTTTGGTAAGATTAAGAACTTCGTTGCTCATGCTCTTTTTCTTGTCCTCTTCCTCAAGAAACCTTTGTTGTAGGACAGAGTAGTCCACCTGAAGCAGCGAAAGCTGGTCCTCCTTATTCATAAGCTCATGGATCTTTTCCTTGAGAGCTTGAACATCTGCTTGCAGGTCTTTGTTTTTGGCTTCCTCTAACTTGCACCGCCTCCGTAACTCTGTCTCTTGAGTGATCGCCTCTCCTCTCTCTATTACCTTGCTCAAAGCCATCTGACTCCTCATTTCCTCTACCTGCTGTGAGAGGGAATTTGCTTTTTCTTGCTCACTCTTGAACTTCTTCTCCAACATATCATACTCATCCTCTGTCTTCATCAGATCTCCCTCAACAACCTCAAGCTGCTTGAGGCGATTTCTCAGCCTTTCAATTTCCACAGTTAGCTCTCTTACTTTATTGTCATCCTTTCTGCTTGAATTTGAAAGGCTCCCGGCATCTTTGCTCGGCACTTTGTTTGTAGATTCCTTCCCTTCTTCCTTTACCTCATCACTGATGTGTTTCACCATACAAAACTTGGAACTCAAATCTCGACATTTCTCTTCTTCGGTTGTAAGCTTGATCTTCAGCTCATCTTTCTCTTTGACCAAGGTGGTTATTTTTGACTCCATCTCTGATTTCAGCTTTAGGAGTTTTTTACTCTCCTCTATCAACCTCTCAGTGACCTCCATAACCTTCTCCTGTTCTGCCTTAAACAACTGTTCCAGCTCTTCTCTCTTTTTCTCCTCAGACCTCATCCTTTCTGCCATGTTCTTACGCTCATTAACCATTATTACAGTGACTGACTTGAGCTTCATCAGCTCCTCTTTCAGAACCAACTCTGCTTTCTCCAGCTTTAACTCTGTCGACTCGAGTTCTTTCATGCGGATTTTAACTGTCACCAGCTCGTCCGCCAGTTCTTTCGTCAGGCATTTTTCTTTCTCCAGAGCATTCTGCAGCTGTGCACATTCAGTCCTGCCCATGCTAAAGTCGGCTTCCAGCTTTTCTAGCTCGGTCATCCGTTTTTGTATTTTTTCCACTTCCAACTTTATCTCCTTGTTGTGGATCTCCTCAGTTTGGAGTTTCTTCTTTAGCTCGCTGCACTGAGTCTCCGATTTGGTGATCTCTTCATCCTTGCCCTCCATCTCCAAAACTTTCTTGCGTAAGTTCTCTAACTCTGCCATCAGGTTGGAGTTGCCACACTCCCCCTTGCTGATTTTGTCCCGCAGCTCCTGTAGCTCCACTGCTGATTTCTGCAAAGCAGCATTCGTCTCCTCCAGCTCCTCACTTTTTTGAGACAGCATTGCGTGTTTCTGGCACAGCTGCCTATGCTGAGTCTCTTGGTTGGCCAATTTAGCTGTCATCTCTTCATGCTGCCGTGCAAACTTAGAAGTCCTAACCTCTAACTCAACCTCAAGGCTCAGAAGTTTCTGGCTGTCCTCTTTCGCCTTGGCCTCAACTTCACTCAGCTTCTTTTCTTTCTCCTGGACTTTTTGGAGAAGTTCTTGGATGCTCTGGCTTTGCTGGTCTATCTGCTCCAGGTGGAGTTGTTGTTCGTCAACCAGCATGAGTGCAAAAGACTTCAACTTGACCAGCTCTCCGCGAACTTTCTGCAGTCGTCTAGAGTGTTCCTTTTCTTTGCGTACTTGGTACGCCTTTTCTTGCTTCAACAGCAACTTTAATCTGAAGAAAAGGAAAAAGGCAGATAATGAAACAACTGCAAACACTTACAGACGTTACACTACATACTGTAACATTACTGTGGTTGGTGTAGCATCCACATTGTGTACAAGACACCTTTTTCCTTAAGCATACTTTACTTTTCTGCTTTTAGAACATGATCGTTGGTTTTACAATAGTACCGGAAAATATCCTGAACCTCAATTTATAATGAGAGACTGTGGAGATTGTTTTTTTTTTATTATTAATTCTTGTGTGTGTGTGTGGATGGGTGAATGTTTTAAACATGCTTCTCACACTTGAATGAGCTGGAGACCCCCACTAGCACAAATAGGCTGCTTTGCCAGACAAAAGCACTTCCACTGTTTCCACCCTTGCTGCTGGAACCGTGACCAAAAATCCAAAATGCAAGTGAATGTTTAACTAAGCACCCAAGCTTGGCTGTGTTCCCCATTCTCTGGTTCTCACACTGTCCTTCCATAAAACCATGCTTTATCTAGGCTTGCATCTGTTTATCCAATAAAGCACACAAAATATCTGCTTGTTTGCACTCCTTCTACTCCACACTGAAATTCACCCTAGTGAATAAACTAATAAACTATAACTGTGCATATCTGCTATTTCTGATGTAACCAAACTGTAGTCAAAACTTACCCTTACAGTTTTGATGTCCCCAAGCAGTACCCATGCTTCTAATTGTTTAACTGTCATGCATTTAGGTTGGAATCCCTCCGCCCGGCTTATTACTCAGTGGGGAACTGCCCATCACATTCCACACATGCTATCACGACAACGATAGGTGAAATTTGTGCAAAGCTCCCGAGACCAGACTAGCTGATGATGTCATGCTGCCCATATATGGAACAGACTTGTGAAGCTCTGCATTGACAGGGTGGGACTTTAGCCCTTTCCTTCTTATTTAATGAATTCCCAGTGTTTTTTACATTTAAACAATTTGCAACTTACTGGTGGAGTAACAATTTCTATTACCTGAGTGTAGGTATGCAGTGTGACATACTGTGAAATTGCAAGGGTTGGAAAGGGAGTAAGTGTACTGTGTGTCCACTTTGAGCCCTTATTGCTGTTCACACTGGTTACTATGAATGGCACAGTGACCCTAGAGCTCATGTACTGTGATTAAGATACAAAGTAACTACTACTCACTTAGCAACACTATACTTAAGGATGAAGAAAAACATTGAAATGATCCTATGAGCTCAGGCTGCTTATATATATATATATATATATATAAATATATATATATATATATATATATATATATATATATATATATATATATATATATATATATAGGATGATGCTGCTCATCACTATGAAAAGTTAACCTTAATGTAAGGTAGTGGGGTATTCAAAGTTACCGAGGACTTCCTGCAGAATTCATTTGGCTGTACACAGTTGCGCACTGGAGAAATTATGTTCCCCCTGGACTATGGTGCAACAAGGGACAGAAACAATACAGTACACAATGCAGTGAAGTCACTGATAGTAGATAAAACTGGAATGATCATGAACAAACTCTTACAATATGTGTCAAACATTTCTTATGCATCTCATAATCTATGATCACTTTTCACTTTAATGTTACCCTATTACACATCAGTGAGGCAAAGATGTTGCCGTAAATTCCTTCAGATTGTGTTTTAATTCAGTATTTCCCAGTATTACTTTCATGGTTTATTAGCCTAAAAGAATGTCAAGAAAAACACTTTAGGCTACTGTCTGATGCACTAAATTCAGGGGAGTTTTATGTCTCTCTTCATCACCTCTGCTGTTCTCACATGGCATGAAAAACAGGTGTGAATGTAGGAGATGAGCAAATATTTTCCCACTCATACATGTTGACTGACAGGGATGTGTGTGTGTGTGAGAGAGAGAGAGAGAGACTTCATTGCAAGTTATGGTGTGCAGTTATACAGTCCTGTGCTAATAATTATAGGATAATATTAGAAAGTGCTCTAAATACAATACAATCACAAAAATCACATTATTATGTCTCACCAGTAACTGTTAGCATAACTTAAACACTACAGAAATTAGGGATCACTTAAGCTGATTAAGCCTCAGAACTCAGAAATGAATATTTGAGATAGACACTCAGTTCAAGTTGTAAGAACAACTTTTTAAATTTATTCAGATGAGTTATATTGACTGAGTGAACCATGTTTCAATGAAATATGGTAACCTTTAGGGTTTGCTTGAACAGTTGACCGACCTTGATGAATAAAACTCACCTTTCCCATTAGCTTCTCGCACCTTACCTTATGTGTTTACTTGTAATCTATATTGTATTGTACTTCCCCAGCCGCAATGTTGAAGGCTATAAGAGCAATTTTCCACATTCTCTGCTGCTCAGTGTGGCTTTATGTTGTCTGAATTCTACAGTGACGTGACCGCTAACAGAATTATGCAGAATTTGGCATTAGTGAAGACAGCAATTGTAAATATGTCAGTTATTAAAAGTCCATGATCCTAACTGGAAGCAACTAAAATGTGAATTTGAGTTACTACAATTCAGCCAATATACTAACCATATGACACTTCTCAAGTACATTGTTTGTACACAGTTATTAAACTTAAAAGGTTTAAGGACATGATGTGAATTTGGCACTTTTTTTACATTGTGTCAAATTTCCATTAATTAAAGGCCTAATTTGCCATTAAAGGCCTAATGTGCCTTGAGTGGTCCAGTGGAATAAGGCCCTGTCACTATGACCGGAGGATCGCTAGTTCGAATCTCGGTCATGCTGCTAGCCGTCGGCAGCTGGGGCCCAGAGAGAGCACAGTTGCTCTCTCCTAGGTGGGTAGATGGCACCACTAGAGGTGGTGACTGGCTGTGCATGTGTCTCAGAAAGTGCATGTCGGAGCATTGCCTGTCATAGGGGGAGAACATGAAGGGGTTGCATATTTGTGGATTCAAATTAGGGAGAAAATTTTAAAAAATCTGAAATAAAACTTAAAAAATTAATGGACTAATAGAAACTCACCAACAATGACACGTGAGAAGTAAAAAGTAGTTATTGTGTTGGTCTGAAGAACACATTTAGAGGACCACAGGTTTTGTTACTGTGAACACTGCATGGATTTGTAAATAAACACTTTAAATACAACTCACTGATAAACACACTGACTGCATCATTTTCTCAGATAAGACCTTTCCCCTGATGGTATATGCACACTCTATTTGGAGGTACAGATTGTGAGTCTTGGCAGATGCTTGTTTGTGTGAGACGGGTGGCGGGTGTGTGACAAGATCCATGGACTATACTGAAAAGTATCATTACTGGAGAAGGTTCATAATCGTGGTTCAGTGAGGGCACAAGATATCACCTGGCACGTTGGGCCGATATGATGTCCAAAAACTGCTGTCCACATTAACTTTCAAAGGTCATGCTTCTCAAATGTGAATTCTACTACCTACATGAATGTGATGTAGAAGACTGAGGAGGCAGGATGCATGTGCAGATTTGCTTCATTACTACGTTTAGAGAGTCCAAGAAGTGGTCAGTTAAACAAGTAAACAAGGGTAAATCAACAACAAAAACACCAAACACAAAAGGAACAAATAAAAGAAAAAGAATTACAACACTAACACAAGGCCAGATACCAAAACCAAAACCCCTCAGAGGAAAAGCACAAAACCAGTGACCAGAACAACAAACACAAAACAACAATGTGAACCAACGGTGCAACCACAGAGTGTGCTGGGACTAAACAAGCAACAACTGGAGATAATGATGAAGGGGTGTGGTTACAAAGGAGACTCAGGTGGGAAAACTAATGTAAGGTCACGTCCTCTTTTGGCATGTGAAAAATGTGTCCAGCTCGGTTTTCGAAATTGTGTAAAATGGACCTTTACAGCTTTAAACACGTTTATATAAGTCCTGCCTTCTCATCGCCACTATGGGTCTACATGGCGCTGCATCTACATGCAGCCATTGGTCAAACTGCATTAGTAACGCTTTCTCACCGCCATTGTTGATCTACATTACCTGTGTCTACATGCAGCCCTTGGACGAACCGCTTAAGTCCCACCTTCTCTCTGCCGCTATTGGTTTACATTACCTGTGACTACATGCAACCATTGGTCAAACTGCATAAGTACCGCCTTCTCACCGCCACTATTGGTCTGCATGTATCTTCATCTACATGCAGCCATTGGTCAAACCGTTAAAGTCCCACTTTCTCTCTACCACTATTGGTCTACATTACCTGTGTCTACATGCAGCCATTGGTCAAACTGCTTAAGTCCCACCATCTCACCGTCACTATTGGTCTACATGGACCTGAATTTACACGCAGCCATTGGTCAAACTGCTTCTTACCGCAGCTGAATACCTGAACGCAAATGTAAATAAACACAAATCCGACTTTTTAAATGTATTTATGTATTTGATAATATTGACATGAAAATAAAAATGTAACATAAAATGTGGTAAAAGTAAACCTTTGCTTGTATTATTTTGCTTGTAAGACTTTTAAACTGAAATGAAAGGAGATAGTTTGACCATTTTAGCTATTAAGGCAAAGATATTTAACTCCCTCTTATTCTCATACAAACACACTGCCACAGTCCTTCAACTTAGGCCTACTTGAAACCCCCCAGCCACAACATCCTATCCATGATGGACGCCCAGATGTGTCCTCTTTTTTGAAAAACCAAATACTAGGCAGGGCTGGGGGAGAATAGAATGAAAACAAACAATGGTGCTCAAGGTCCTTGGATGGGTATTTCACAATTACTCAGATTAGCTAGTAACTTAAGACCAAAACCAATCCTGATCATTAGGAAAAGAGCTGAGGGACATTTCTCACCTTTGGGCTTAAGTTATCTCTAACTGAAAAATCCTGCATTGTAAAACACCTCTCAGGAGCACAGGAGCAACAATAAGTGACAGATTAATCAGAATTCTACACTGAACATCTTTCACCCATTCACTCTGGTCAAGTGCTGTGCAGATTCTTTTATTCTGATCCCACATACTGTAGCATAAATCATGTCAAATGTGTCCAAAATGTCCTGATACTCTAGCTGTAAAGTTTGGTTTTAGTATGTCTTATTCTCACTAAATCACAATTGGAAAATCTGTGAGGAAAAAAAGCCAAACAAACCAGATGGTTGAACTTGCAGTGAAATACCACTGAAATACTTCCTCTCTGCCTGAGAATTTTTACGCAGAGGTCGCAGGCCAATAAACTGCAAGCCACACACATAATTGTGTGAAGGTATTCAGTAAAATGCTTTATTGCTTGTAGGTCAAATCTGATGTTAACTAATGCGTAGTGGTTCCTCCAAATTACCACTCGTCTCATTTGATCTGCTCATCTAGTTAGATCTGTCTGGGCCCAGAACTGCTTAACGTGAGGGCCGCACTAATCATAAATTCAACAGGACTTGGAAGGTCATGTGGAAAAATGGCCAAACAAATGGAGCTAACCAGCAAATGGAAGACATCACAGAAGCTGAATATGAATTTGTGGTATATGTGAAAGAGCCAATCCTCTTTTTAACCTTTACCATATATGTGTGTTTGACTTTTCTTACTCTGATAGTTTTGTGGTGAAATGATCAGGCTAGGCCAAGGCCAAGCTTTGGATTTAGTCACTGGAGAGGTTAGACTATTCATTTGCTTACAGTCAGCACTCATATATTGGCTTCATGCCTGCTGACTGACCACACTGACCTTAACAGGGCCTCTGTCTGACTCTCCTGACCTCTTGAAAGTGCACACTCTATGTAACATATGCTGCTCACTCTTGTCTCCATTCCCTGCTGGCCTCTCAGTATTCATTGTGTCCTCAGTGCCATGTGCTTTGTTATCAGAGATGCACTGGACATTAAACAGAACCCCTCATTATGCTACTGAGACACCTTCTCATTCTTCGTTTCTTCCGGTTAATAAAAAAGAGTAACGGTCTCTTCTGTCCAAGGAAGGCTTTCTAGTAGATTTTGAAGCCTTGCTTCAGGATGTTGGGTGTTGGATCACCACCCTACATTGTCCTCAGCTCCCCAACCCATCCTAAAAGTATTCGATGGAGCACCATCCATCATTCCAGAGAACACTGCTCCACAGCTCAATGCTGGGCATGGTACCAGTAAGTTCATGTTTTTTTTCTGCCCCACAGAGTCCCAAGCTATTGGCAGTAATTCTCTGCAGGGACTAGACAAGCTGTGTATGTGCATTCCCACATCAGTGTCAACAATAGGTTCAGCGTAAAATAGCTGAATGCATTCATTAAAAAAGGGTGTCCACAAACATTTGGACATATAGTGTATTTTACGCATCATATCTTCACACGTCACTGCTGACTGCTATTTCATATTAAAATGACTCTATATATTTTCATTGACTCTGGGATTGTTAATGTTACATGTAATGTGTTTCTTTGATCAGGCTGAAGTGCAAATATTCTTTAGCTATTTCTGACCACTACACTTCTTACCTTTCTCTCTCTTGCTCCAGAAGGTTGGTGAAGTCATCGCTCTTGTTCATGTAGTCAATGTGCTTGCGCTTCTCCGTGTCCAGCTCATGAACAGTGCGGCGATGGCATTTCTCAGCCAGTAGCAGCTGCTCCAGCATGCGCCGATATGTCTCCCTGTGCTTATCCTGAAGCCTGTCCAGCTGAGTGACATGTAAAGAACACCAGTACACAATGAATTATTGTTAGGAACAAGTGACATTTATGCCCATCATCATAATGTGCATATTTGCATTGTCAGCAAACAATAAAACATTTGGTTTCCTTAACAATATCGTTATAGGTCATCCAGAATGATGAGCAAAACTGGTGATAAGTAGGGATACTCCGATAAACTAATACCATTGTTGAAACTATATATCTTGCCATGTGGGAGAGATGTAAGGCATTAGGCATTACTTTTCAAACTTTATTAATAAAACAAAATCTAATAATTAATTCAGATATAAATGAACTTTTTCACTAAAATAAATAACTAATACCTTGACTAATACTAATAACTAATACCCTGACCTTGGCACAGTGTTGGCTAGGCTCGCAGAGAGAAGTCTGTGAGAAACTGGCAGTAAAAGAATTCAGTAAAAGGATTGGTTCCATGGATCGGCCTAACTATCCGATACACGATCCAGCTAATTTTCTTAGTTTCGGGACCGATATCCGTTCCTAGTATCTCTGCCCTGGAACTGTCTGAACAATTGAGTTGCTAGCTGTCTTCAAACACAGAGCAAAGAGCCATTTCTTTTAAGAGCACTTAATGGAGATCACACCGATCTCACACTTATTAACATGCTTGTGGTTGCAATTGTGAAAGGTCTTCTCTATGCATTTTGTATTTTTGTATCTAGGCACAAGATATTGTGTGGTTTGTAGCTAGCTTGTATCACTTATTCTTATTTGTGTCTGGCGGTATCTTAGCTCAAAGGTATCTTTAGACCCTTGCCTGCTTCCAGTACCTATGATTCTTTATCTGAGCCACTCTTCTAAATACCTGCTAAATGCTGAAGTGCTATAGTGTAACAATGCTGCCCTTTGATTCCTTGCCTGAGCAAGTCCATGCTGTACCAATAAAAATCACTGGGCAAGACTTAAAAAATGCAACATTCAGCTATTTATGTAATATGATCAGACTTGAAGTCACTCTAAGTTACAGCTGAAGAAATGCTATAAATAAAGTGTATGGAAGAGCATAATAATATGCATTACCTCAGCCATTGGCTTTTCATACACGTCATCATGGTGCGTGTGGTTGTTCATGAGTAGCCCATCTCTCTGCAGGGCCTGCAGGGGTCTGGTGGGCCCCGCTAAGCCATATCGAGACTCTAGCACCTCTGGACGCTTGAGTGCAGACCTTAACAGCCGTATCACATCCTCCCGAGCCTGAGAAATCAGTGTGGAAAACACATTGATTGCAGTTATATCTCCTCATCTTAATGCAAGATGCTTGTCCTGAATGTTTTAGCAGTTTTGCTGCTCTAATACATTAAAATATCCAGCAAAAATAAGCCATTCCTGAGCAGACATTGATGTGTTAAAGCAGGGAAAACACTAAACCTTTTGACAGGAGTACTCCAGAGCCAGGCTTAAGAGCCACAGCTTTATAGAGAATACTCTTATGTATGTTCAGTCCACTGCAGTAAAAAAAAAGACAAAAGCATGAATTTAGGTGACACTAGATGGAGCCAAATGGCCCCGAAATGTGTTGTTAAAAAGGTTATCTAGTCTTAAATGACTCCAAGAGGTTGTTTATGAGATACTGCAAAGGAGTTTGGAATGTAGAGAGAAAGCAAAGAGGATGTTCATGAAAGTAGTTACTGTTCTTTCAGTGTTTCCTAATACATGGTTGCTTAAATACTTGAGAAAGCATGAGCAATAGCTGCCTAAAAGAAATGCTATCAACGTGTGCATCAGCCCACTATCATCATCTTACTGTCATCAATCCCTGCTTTTCCTGCTTTGAGTGTACGAGGCCGAGGAGTGACTTGTTCCGCCTGACTTGCTGTGTTCACACTCTGTTCCCATTCTCTATGTAGAATAATAAAGATTCGCTCCACAGGGAAGCTATAGTGTGATGAGGTGCTAATGGCTCTCTGTCAGGACCTGAGGGCAAGCAAGCTGACACAGGGCCAAGTGCTGACTCGGCCTGGAGCCTGAGCGGCCGAGAGAAGGTCCAGACCGGAGCCCAGTTCTTTCCCTATCCTGAACACACCATAAATCCTTCTAATGAGAGGCTTGTCAGTGATATGAAGGAACCCTGCCAGCATGTCAGTTGTCAGGAAAATAAGAATGTGCACCATTAGGATCAAGATGAAGCATTTCAGTTTCAGCTTATCAGGCTGCAAGTAAATCAATATCCAAATGGCACAAAAGATGAAGTATTATATTGGTCTTAACCATTTAGCATGTTTATTGTGTATACTTAACATACAGAATGTATACTTAACCATACTGTAGGTGTTATGTATACATATTATACTGACAACCAATAATAATAGCTCATTTTGTTTGAAAGGATATATCCCTTCTTTTCTGGGGGACAACCAGCAACAGAACAATATGGCTGTTTTCACACAGAAGGTAAAGTGGCCCAAATCTGATTCACACACCAAATCTGATTCTTCTGTAGGCTGTTCACACTATCTTTTAAATGTGACCTGTATACCACGTTCATATGAACAGTTCATTGTCCTAAACTGATGCACATATGCAAAAGAGCAATGCTCCACAAGCTAGTCCATTTTCTCCTCTCCAAGCTCTTGGATTGTGTGTGTGTTATTTACTACAGTGTGTGTTATTTGCTGTTCACACTGCCACACTGATGACACCCCTGCGTCACATAAGACGAAAAAGTCCAGATTTGGGCTATTTTTCCTGCTGTGTGATGTCATACCACTCATCAAGTGATGGAATGAAGAAGTTCAGTGATGTCCTGGACAACACAATCACCTGATTTAAACACAATGGATTATTTGTGGGATTGTGTTGAGAAAATCAGTGAAAAAGAAAAAAATTCCACCACTTTAAGAGTGATTAGGAGAAACAGTCATCAAGGCTTGAAGAGGACATACAAAATATTTGTTTGTTTTATTTGCTTTTAGTGATCATGATAAAAACCTATTAGCACATGTTGAGCTATAACAGACCTTACCTGAATCTCCCCCTCCATGATACCCAGCAGCTGGAAAAGGTCATTTTTGGACAGATCCTTCAGGCCTAATCTTTGGTCATCTTTCTTCGTGGAGTTATCAGTTTCGGTCTGGAGCTTCTGCTCGTCTTCCTTCTGTTGAACTTTGGCTTTGATATTCTTCTCAGTAGCCAACCGTTTCTCCTCACCCCCCTCCTCTTCACTAATCTCATGTATTGCATGGGGGACGACCAGAACCCCATTGGCGGGACTGTCCACTCCATTGCTTTTGGAACGCATGTTGCCTCTATAATAAAAAAAAAGACGTCTTTGCAGTTTTGTCCATTAAAAATCACTAAAAATAAAAATGCTAAGGGCACTTAAAGGTGTGTCAAACATTAAACACAAAATGGACCTTATCCCACCGGTTACAGTTAATGTGAAAGGAAAGAAATTCAATTACCCCTGCCTTTATTTAAATAACACCTCTGAGTCATAGTCTATCTCCAGCAAGGGCATAGAGAAGTCTCCTGTGACCTTATAAATCTCATGTTGTCTCTGGTTGCAAGCCTCTCTCTGCACTTTTTGATAGGTTAAGTGAATAAAGGAACATTATCCTGACACAGTGTCCTTTACGATTCAGGAACTGCATCACGACATGCACTAATTAGTTTCAACCCTGTCTTGAATTAAACAGGCAATAGTGAAGTCATGTGGCCTGTCACCTCTGAGTCATGTTGAGACCATTCCTGGGTCCATTTTTGCACAGACGGATCAAAGAAAAGCCTTCCTCAATGCTATTAGAGGTTTACAGTTACTGTCAGCTGGAAGTGGGTCACACATTGTTTGCAGAAGAGTACAGTTATTAGCAGGAGGCCGAGCAGAACTGTAGCCAACTATGACATACTGCCTACCTAAGACCATCAGTAGCAGCCCACTGAAGTTGTGTTCTACTAAATGAGTTGCTGAAAGTGAAACAAAAAACAGACTGCTGGCAGACGGGTATTGAAAAAGCCAAGGGCTTAAAAAGTATATGTTAAGAGAAAGTATGGGTTCTGTATCAAAATCTCACACAATCTCAATCAAAGTATGGAGGCAAAATGTTTAACAGATACCATTTAGAGTTAGGGTATGTCAAACATTTCGTCCAACATTACAGTAAGTTAAATGCTGGGTACATCCTATGTAACCCAAACTAAATACATTTGATCACATTTCAATGAACTAAAATAAAATGGTAGTAGCAGTCCTACTACCATTTTACAGAAAGAGACAAGCAACTGTCTTACATACAGAAAGAGACATTAGTTTAGATTAAATGAAATGTTCCAATAACCTTTCTTTAGTCCTGCTAATATTCAAAAAAGTGTTTTACTCTTTCAAGTAGACGTACACTGTTTAAAAGGGTTCTTCAGAGGTTAGTGAAGGCAGTGGTTCTAAAGAAAACCATGGCAACTCGATGCTTAAATGTTTCTTACCTGGTTGAAAGATTATATATATATATATATATATATATATATATATATATTGCTGCATTTATACAGCAGGAGATCACTACTGAGATCATTACTGTCCCTACTGTAGGAGAATTGTTGAGTCTTAACACAGAAGAATGACCTCACATTGCACTCTGACACATTGTAGTTACTAAAGAGGAGCAAAAATGTTACATTTCAACAATACACTATGTCCAAATGTTTGTGGACACCCCTTCTAATGCTAGCATTCCACTAATTTAAATTACACCCATTGCTGACACAGATGTGCAAATGCACACACAGCTTGTCTAGTCCCTGTAGAGAAGTACTACCAGTAGAATAGAACACTCTGTAGCAGATATAAAGCCCCCCAGTATTGAGCAGTGGAGCACTGGAACGGTATTCTCTGGAATGAAGGTGCTCAATCTAATACTTTTAGGATGAGATGGGGATGAGGTGGGGTGGTGATCATCCATCATCTTGACCTCACTAACGCTTTTGTCGCTAAATGCACAGCAATGATTTAAAATACAGACAGTTACTCCAACAAAAGCAGGATAAACTCTTTTCTAATCCACTTGACTTTGGAAGAAACAACGAATGAGCAGATGTCCCAATACTTTTGTCCACAGTGTAACTTGACTAAAGTAAAGATCTTCCAAAGTATCTT
This sequence comes from Salminus brasiliensis, assembly GCF_030463535.1. Classification (NCBI taxonomy): domain Eukaryota; kingdom Metazoa; phylum Chordata; class Actinopteri; order Characiformes; family Bryconidae; genus Salminus; species Salminus brasiliensis. The sequence continues at coordinate 15,969,772 of NC_132887.1, read as the reverse complement.
ACATGCCTACTAAATGCTCGCTTCACTTTTAATTAAAAGACATTAAACACACATCTAAAGGACGGACGCTTGTCTCTCTTTCTTTGAATGCACTGATAAAAGAACCTGAAAGGAATTTTATCCATTTTTTTTATCTCTATTGGTCTCAGAAAATGGTTCCAGATGTTGGCTGGCAGGTATAGCCATCTGAGAGAAGGCTGCTGAAGGTGACATGTTATGGCTCTTTGAACTGCTTGGACTGATCTCTATAGTGTTATGTGGTGCCACCACACCAGAAGCACCACACAGAGGAACATCTGTCACTGATGTGAGATTACTACGATGATGCTGTAGCTGCTGACCACCCTCAGGACAAGACGGTGTGGAGAAAGGTTTAAACATCCGCACATGGCTGTTGAGATGGCATGACACAGCTTTCTCTGATACTGATTCTGATCCCTCATATTGGCTACCATGACATTTTTCCTTTAAAAGTTGCTGTTTTTTACTAAAGTATCTAAAAGTAGAAGGAAGCCATACAGTACGCCGCTAACATTCAGGTTAGATGTGCAATATTCGATCAAGCATTTTCTGCTGATATCGACCTCATACCAATATGCCAGCTGCAGGTGTCTTCAGACTATCCCAGTTGAGTTACAGTAGCTATAGTTAGATTAGCTATATAAGCAAAAATGGACAGCTGCAGCCTGAATTTCTGCCTTGCCTTGGATGTTGACTCTAGCTTTATTTTTTATCTTGGATGTTTAAAAAAAGTTAATTAGTAAAGTATAAAATATTATGTTGACGTTTACATCAGTTTCTTAAACAAATTTTAATCTGAAAAGTCAATCTTACTTAACCTCTTAACACTCTTAACAGCCCTTTTTTTTCATTTTCCGCCTAAAATTACACACCCAAATCTTTCTGCTCAAGCCTTATATAAACTAGAGGCAATTTCATGAAGTAATGTTGCTGAGAAGCCTTTATATTTGTGATAGAAAACATTTACAGATATTGAAATTGATCTGCAGTGGTCAAAATATGAAGAAAATTTTATTTTAAAATCTGGATTTTAAAGACACACCCATTCTAAGGCTTGTTGGGAACTACAGCTTTTCTTTAATGGTATTTTACCACAGTTTACTGGCACCTTTATTTTTAGGGATGTAGGTGTGAAGCATCTGTGTCTGCCATCTACACCCTTACCCTTGTTAAGTGTTCTTTAGTGAAGCAGGGCTTCTTTTAGGAGCCATAACAACTCAAATAAGTAGTTGAATGCCAAAATGGTTCTTTGCCTGGTTAAATGGTTCTTAGCATTGGTGGAACACCCTTTTGTAGACCATATGGGTTCTACAATCATTAGTATTTTTTTTCAGTACTACATAAAATATTTTTGCTTTGGGTGTAGGTCCTACACTGCTAAAAGTTTTAGATCACTGAGGAACTTTCAGAGGTCCATCAGTTTAAAATAGTGGAGGAACCTCTTAAGGTGCTTTGAGGAACCTTCAAGGAACCTTTTTCTTCTAAAAAAAAAAACCTTAAAGGGTTCTCAAAGCACCACAGTTTCAAATTGAAGAACCTCCTAAAGTTCCTTAAGAATCTTATACTTTTAACACTGTACCTAGGCAGTCTCATTCTTGAAAACAACATCAACAGCGTGGCCCATCCACCACAAATATCTGGCACAAACACTCCAAAACTCAAAATCTACTCCCTGTTCCAAGAATCAAACGACTCTGTTGCTTCAAGAGGGAAGAGCTCTGGCTACCAAAAGGCCTAATTAGCCGCGACTATAAAAATATCACTTTGGAGAACGTGCTAAGTGACCTGCGGAAGCCTGATTGAACACTGTAGTAATTTTCTTCGGTCAGTCTAATTTGTGCACTGAGGTATCTGTTTCTGTCTATTGTCCAGTGGAAACTGGCCAGACAAGGCTGAAAATACCAGTGGTGTTTACTCAAAGAGGGTGTATTAAATATCCAAACCAACCACCAAGGTTAAGACAACGAGTTGACAAGCAAGCCTATGTTTAAGGGCGCCGACATGCTCTGGTGGAGAACTACTCCAGTGAACGATCACTGTAGAAGCACAATTTCTCATGATCATATACAAAAACAAGCTTGATGGGATCTTTTCTTTTCGCAGCTTAGTCTTTCAAAGCAGTCGGAACATGCCGACTTTGAGCTAAACTACAGCAGAGAACATGAGAGATGCAATCCATCATCTGCAGTTGCTTGTCCAGAATATGGGTTTGAGTGCAGTTGGCTTGCCTCGAAATTACTGGACTCAAGTTTCAAGAAAATATTGGGACTCTTTATCCTATAGCACAATATAGCCTTCAGAAACCCCCTGAATGAAAGACCAGATTGTAAGTTCTCAAAAGTTCTATATGGACTCATTAGAGAGGGAGTGGCAGTTCCATGGTTGATTCAATCATTGTTCAGCTTGTAAACATACAGATCATATGAGCCCTATATTGTCAGCACAAGTATTTGTAGATGTGTCTGAGGGTAGGGTTTATCCAATTGGATCCTTAAATGTGTGTCTGGTTTCTAGGTTGTGTGATGATTCTCTACTTGAGGTTTACGGCCCACAAGATTACTGGGTTAAAATGACATGGTCTGTATTTTTTAAGGTTTACTGAGGTCTTCCCTCTGCAAAGTAAAACCTGTATTCAAATGAAAGATATATGTTGTTTCCTATACCGTAGATACATGCCTATCCTTTCATGCTGGGATGCCCTAACAACTTGTTTTGGGGGACCGAAGAGCAATTAGGTATGAAATAACACTACAGTATATTTAGTTACAAAAATTATTTAAAAAAAGACTATGTAATATATAAGACTTTAATATATACATTATATATAATATCAAAATATGGCTGGTCTCTCTTTGCGTTAGGGTAACTGTCCAGTGGACCAAATAAAACAACTTTGGCCCCCAGGTCACACTGGGCAGCACTGCTTTAATGTATGTGCATGAAACATGAAGCCCAAACTGCAAATGTTAACCTACTGTGGTTAGTTTTCATACCAGCTATGTTGCCTTTGTTGTTTTTAAACATTAACGTATCATTTAGAGCAATATTGATCTCCAGAAGAGAGATGTTTCATCTAGTGTTTATGGTCCTCAGGGGGTTCCTGAGCTTGCAGCTGGCAGTGCTGTAGCCCTAATTTGGCATCTGAAGTCAGCTCTTGAAGATAACTAAAAGACCCTGCTGGTGCCAGCAGCTGTCCAAATTCCACATTCCCGTGCTGCCACTGAAGATATGAAAGATTTCAGTGGACATGTCACATGGTGACCTCAATGTGTCTAAAGAAGGGCCTGGAGATTCGGCAATAGCTCAGTTCTGGCAAATGGCAAGACGGGATGTCTGTTACCGCGGGACGTTAGCTGTTTTAGTGTCGTCTCACATTAAGGCCTGTGATGGAGAGGAGGATTTTTAGAGGGAGGCAGTGTGTGACCTATGAATTCAGTGCTTTTTAGGTAAGATAAAAGTGGGTGGATGTACACTGATTCACTGATGATACAGGAACAGCTGAATTCATTAACAGCTCACAGCCCCTTAAAACAGTCCATGAATTCCTTTAAAATGCTTTTTATTTATTTCTTTGCTGTTCTGTTACAGAATCTAACAGCCTTCAATGAACAAAAAATTATAATTGTGAAACGTGTCCATGTCCAAATACCTTTCACATAGCGCTGGGATGTGTTGTTTTTGGGACTTTCAATTTTTCTTCTGCTCAAGTTGACATATTCCTCAAATTTAGTATTCTATCAGTCTGATGTATAACTGTATGAACAGTTTGGACCATGTACAGCTGCTATTACTGTATATCACAGCCTGCTTCTATTTATATCAGACATCTGTAACTTTTACGCTGACATGTCCACCCCAGGCAGAATGACAGTTTTCATACTGGGTTTCAACCTGTAGTATCCTCCTCTGAGCTCATAAATATAGCCCTCCGATGTAGGCTGCAAAATACAACACAGCTTTGCCCCTTGAATATCACCATATACATCAGCCTGCAAGCTATTCACTCAATAACACATACTGCATGAGTGTGGTGCAGGAACTGAGCCATACCGTGTTCTTTTGACCTCAATGTTACAATGATAACAGTCTGAAGTTTAAAGAAATGTGAGTCTGTGTCTTCACTATGCATCTACTCAATGACTGACATGCCAACACACTGTTCTTTTAATTACACTATAATGTAGTCCTCAACGTGACCTAACAGTGTAAGCCAAGAATGAAACTGATATTCACTGATACTCTGCCAGACTTCTGCATTGCATTGCAACCCCAACTTCCTTAAACTCCTGAGAGAGCAGAATGGAGTATGTCACTGGTAAACTAAAACCAAACCATTTATGCTTCTCTGGTTACGTGACATCATCACGTGAAGCTTTAAATGGATGCTTGGAGGGGGGTGGAGTTAATAAAAAAAAACACAGGAAAGTTCAAGCTGTAATATTAATAGCAGCCACAAGTGACACCCGGGAGAACATGTCCAATCAAAAGTCTTGTAGATGACTTCAGACTTCAAAATACCAAAAGCAACAAAACAACTTCTTTATAAAGACTGAGCACAGAAGCTGACCTACAACCGTTTCCTTTGCGTCTGTAAGGAAGTATGTGAAATTTCTGTGGTGCTAGGACGTAAGTACATAGTAGTCCAAACGGCTAAAATCACAGCACAGTGCTGTGGGTGCTAACAAGCTGATGAAGACATAGGTCTAGAAATACCAACTTCACATCACAAGAATGCTGACCTCACACCGAGGAGAATTACAGGAACTGATGAGGCCTGATCTTAGTACAGTTAAAGCTAAAACCAGGCTGGCATTGTATTTTGTCTTTTTATTTTTTATTGCTTAAACAAGATTGAAAAGTGGACATTTTAGTTATGCAATTGCATGTTTCTATGATAAACTTATGTATGTAGGGTCGGTTTTCCGGACAGGGATTAAGAAAGAGGATTCTGACTATAAATGAATCTTTGCCAAAGTATTATTGAATATAGAGTATTATGATACTACACTGGGTATCGCTGTGATATTACATGAAATTAAAATACTGGTACCGAGACATGCCTGCATCTGAGATCAGAGTCCTAATGCCAGTTTTACACTAAACAACTTTTCAAGTGATTTCCACTGTGGCAGACAAGTTCCCATTTTCAATCTTGCTAAAGTTGTAGTGTCCTAACATCAGGATGGTGGTCAGGATAGCTGTCTTAACCCAGACCTAATATTCACTTAAAATCAACTGTGTTTAATATTGTCACAAGTTTTTAGTCTTGACTCACACAGATTGTGAAATAACCAATAAGTGAGCTCCCTCTAGCACCAAACAGGAAGCAGCAAAGCACATTCTGTGTTGTCCTAAAACAACAACAAAAAAACCCACTACTGCACACACAAGGGCTGCTTCTGTTTCTGCTCCATTGTTCAACTGTTTCTCTTCTTGTAAATTCCCACCAGGAGCATGATGGGAAATTAATCTAGTTGCATTCTTGCAAATAGTGAGCCTGCAAGATTCTCAGTCTTGTCAAAATTGTATTTAGATGTAAGAGCGTGTCAGACTTTAGTCTTTTAAAGGTTGTCTAGCCTATGATTAGCATTACTCTGACATAGTGGATAAATGTGGACCATTAATGATTATTTGACATTTCTCTTGTTTTGTGTGTTAACTGTTATTTTTATTTTTATTGTTATTTATTTATTATTGTTGTTGTTGTGTTTCATTGTAAAACCTTGTCTTGTTCAGAAAAAGTGCTATATAAATAAAGACTTATTAATAATATTAATAGATAGTTATGGACAACAGCAGCAATCGAGAGGTATTCAGATGCACAGTGATATCGGAATCATATCAGTTGCTTTACCAAAACATCAGCATTGGACAGATGTTTAGATTTGACCAATATATCCAACTGTCATCTGAAGATGTATTTTCTGTACTCAACAAAAGTAAAATGTCTGCATTATATTCACTTTGCTGCATTTGTAACCTTACAGCAGTCAGAGTTGAATTTCTCTTCAATGCTAATTAAATTGAGTCTCATTATCTATGTTGTCTAAATGTGAGAGACTATAAGTCTAGTTGGTATGTACCTCAAAAAATACTGGGTATTGACATTTGCTCACAATTCCTCATTTTAGTCCATCCCTATTGTTCATTATTTCAAATGTTCCACTAGTCATTTAATGCATTGCAGTGATGGTCTCCAACCCTTTGTCTGTAGAGCAATCTTCCCACAGCCTTTGGATTCACCCCTAATCCACCACACCTAAACAGGGTGTGTTAAAGATGGGTTGGTGTCGAAACCTGCAGGAAGGAGCTCCTCAAAAGAAGGTTCGGGGGGCATGGCATTACAGCCTAGTCTTCTACTTTCTACACACTCTGCAAAGCTTGTGACAATTTCCATTATGAGTGTGTGTGCCTATGTGATGACAAGATATAAAACCAACGGTGCAAAGCAAAGCTACAGTAAAGCTACAGTAATACTTGCTAAGACATGGTGAGCCAATCATCGCTTACATTTATATAACGCTGATCTCCATCGTACACTGCCACCGGTAATTTAGCTCAGTGTGATTTCTTTTCCTAGGAGTCTCAACAAGTGGAAAATTTTAATCCAAGAAAATAGTGGCATTCCTAACCAAACACCTAACTGTCCAGCCTCCATTTCTCCATGTCAGTCTCCAGAGGTATTACTATGGTCAATTCACCCCAAGAATGTGGGAGGAAAGCAAGGAGAGACAGAAAAAAAAGACAAATTGTCAGTGTCTCTGTGTCTCCCTTTAGGGGGTTAACAGACCCTGTAACAGCTCGATCAACGTGAAAAAGCTGAGTAACTTCCCTGGTGTCATTTTCTTGGCAGAGAAGTAAGGTCTGCTGTTTCGTATCAGGCAGCGGAGAACAAAGGTCACCTGGAAGTGCGGGAAAAAGTTTGCAGCAACTCACTGATAAATTTGATACACCAGAAAAGCACTATTGCTAAATTCCTGTTATCTGTTATTTTCCTGTAACATACAGACTAATGCTTAGGCATGCACATCATTCAGGTGATTACTGACGGTGCAGCATGTGCAAATACTTTATAAATTAACTTCTGGGAAAATAAGACTATGTCTACGTCACTTTAACTCAATACAACTAGTCTTTGAAAGGAAGCACACCAGTGCAGTTCTATAGCTCGGCTGCAAGTGTAAGCAGCTTCATATGAACCATATGTGTCAGTGACAACTGTTGCTGGGTAAGATCAAGTCTTAGGGAGCTGCTATTGTATGCTTTCTGGCACCACACAGACGCTGAGCTTGAGTATCAGCCCCACTGCCGAGGCCCTCTTCAATGCCCCACTTCCCAGAGACCCCTCCCCTGGATACAGTGTCAAAGGGCTAACGGTTTTACAGTCAGGCCTGTGGGTCGTAAAGACAGTCAGAGAGATGCAGCAACTGGTGTGAGCACCATGAGCCAGGGCAAATGACCGTGCCTTTGGTAATTTAATCTCTAACACTGGGATGGAGATGGAAGCAACCTGCCTCTATTTGCACATTGTAGTCTTTGTGTTGGGTTTTGCAGAGATTTGCAGGGTTTTCAGCACATTAGTGAAACCAGAGATGCTTGTGCGAGGCTCACACCTTCATGACCGTTTTTGTATTCTCTATGGAAAAAGAGTCGTTGAGCATTTCTGAATGCTATCTGTCATGTCGTCATACGCAGTCAAAACAGAGCAATGATCTCACTAGCTAGCTATTCATTGTTCATCCAGGCTTATGGAGGTGATGCTGGAACCCAAGTGATAAAAGGAAGATAAGACTAAAGCAAAAGCTAAAGAAAAAATACTGAAGCTTCCTTTCATTCCTTTCTTTGCTGAACAGTTTTGTGGGTGTTCTGTATGCTAATGTAATGATTTTACTAAATATCAAAAGATATATATATATATCCTACATAATACATGAAACGATGAGTATATATATATATATATATATATATATATATATATATATATATATATATATATATATAAAGATATATAGCCTACATAATACATGAAACAATGAGCTAACCTTCTAATGAGAAAGCCCTAAAGGAGAACATTTATGATGGCACACTTACCCACTATGGTCCCTAAGCCCTCAGAAGGTCCTTAATGAACAGGTTCCAGATCTCTTCTCATTAGCATTCCATCAGTACAAGCAGAAACATCAAAGGGCAGATGAAGAGCGGCTCCTCGCCACACTTTCTCTAGTCCAACAAGTAAAGTCACAAAGGTAATGTAACGATACACACAGTGAAGCAGGTGTCTAAACACATTCACTCTTTTGCTCTCTCTCTCCTTTCAAGCCATGAGCTAACCAAAGAGGCAGCAGCTGGGAGGGTAGCAGAGAGCCCTTATCTATGTCTGTGAGAGAGACTGTGAGAAGAGCAAGAGTCAGAGGAAGTCACACTAGCTGCCCTGAATGAACAGAATGCAGAGGAGGCAGTGTAACAGTGTGTCCTTTGAGAAAAACTAGAACTCAAATCCAACAACAGACGCTCTTCAGCTTAATAAAAGATGCAGCTTTCCCGGTAGTCCAATGAGCACTTCTGCGTGCACCCACTCTCTGATTGTTCTCTCGCAGTGAGAACTTGTAGGCTGTGCTGCTCAGCAAAGCTATATTTAACCACTATTCCCTCGCTTCCAGCTCTCAGCATGGGAGTGAGTCTGGGGGGCAGGCTCTCAGACCTGACAGCTGAGCTTTCCCATTCTCACATGTCCAGTTTCGCCACTACATCGTCCCCACGCGCAGTCCAGGAACTGCTCAGCGGCCTGCTCTTCGACAGACTTGAGACACAAGACAGAAGAAATGATGGATGATCACTCTGCAGCCAGTGGTTTTCGAATACTTCCAATTCAGTATGATTTAAAATACATCACAACCAAAAACAACACGAACCCTCCGACCGCTCACCATAGTCATCGGAGGCTTAATGGTCAACTTTGGTCCTGCATAGTGGCTCCCTGTGTCCATATCTGGAAAAAATAACAGCTACTCTGCTCAAGCTGAAAGGGTATCCACTCCCTGTTGCTTTCCTGTGTTTCATCACCGCACCCATAAAAAAAATCCATCTACACACTCTCCCAGTGTTCTGTAGGAGTGGGCTAACACATTTCCCTGATCCCATTTAATGCTCAGCATTATTTCCTGTAGGCCTTCACAATACTGCTGGAATCCAGGCTTTAAAATTGCTGCCCCTTGCTTTGTTTTTTGTTGAAACATGAGCCTATTAACACAAACCCACAGTGACAGAGTTCATATTTTACTTGAGCATCATGTGCTGCTGTATGCCACTTTAGCTGAGACTGTGCAAATAATCAGCAAATGTTATTCAGCCTCCAGACATTCCCATGAACAACATTTCAGATCTGTCCAAATGATGAGGTAACAGGACATGGTGTATTTTGGATATCATGGCGTTCCTTTTCCCACCCAAGAGAAGTGCTGTAGTTGCAGGGATGTACCATTTCCAGTTAGGGAGAGTCTGTTTACTCAGACTTTTGGCGTTGAATTTCAAAGATTCAGCACATACCTTATAGATTACAATGTTTCAGAGTTAAAACCAAACCTCCCCAAACATAATAAATGCTATTAATGCTAATAGCCCACACCACTTTGCTGTGAGAACATGAATAGGCATCTTCTGGTTCTGGCCTGTCCAATGAAAAAGAAATCGAATTCACTGAATCTGACTACAGGCCTATTAGCCTTTAACCTATGAAAATGACATTTATGAGTTTAGGAGCAGGTCATGATGAAGCCTTTAGTCTTCCCAATTGCCTCCTCTAGTGGAACCTTGCAGCAGCACATGTGATGGAAAGTGCATGTCAGTACATTTTACAACAGGCAACAGAGAGTTGTACAGCAGTGGTGTCCAGCAGTGGAGGGGGGTCAAGTGGAGAAATCCCGGTAGGGTCCTACTAAACACACTTGCTGGTCTTGTCATAGTCAGATTTCAAGTCAAGTCAGATTTATTTGTATAGCGCTTTTTACAACTGTTGTCGTCACAAAGCAGCTTTACATAAATAGTAATTTATAAAAGACAGAGACAAAGAAGAAAGAAGAAAATAACGTAAGACATGATGGATCAAAGACCCCCAATGAGCAAGCCAACGGCAACAGTGGCAAGGAAAAACTTCCTCAGAGCTGGAGGAAGAAACCTTGGGAGGAACCAAGGCTCACAAGGGGGTCCCATCCTCCTCTGATCATAACTATTTAAACATTAATGATAAAAATTACCAAACCAGGTATAACAGATAGTTAATAATGGTGGTATTAATAATGGCAGATAATTACGAGTCCAAGTAGCAGATAGTTACGAGTCCAGTTTTTTTTTTTTTTTTTTTTTTTTAAGATTTTAACATGATCACTAAACAGGTAGCAGTGGTTGGCGGGTGAGCCGCTGGTCTGATAAGGGTGGTGGTGGGTAGGGGTCCTGCTGGTTGTACCGGTGGGTGGCAGCTGGTTTGATGCAGGTAGAGGGGACCTCAGCGGGCAATCTTCCAGCAGGTCAGCCTGGGTGGCCATTTACTGGGAGAAGGTAAAAAGAGAGAGTTAGTTCTGAGAGGATTTTATGGAGAGTAGAGAATGTTGAGCAGTATCAGAATGTGTCTGACGACTTCGGCAGGTCTGACTATAACAAGAAACATTCTTAATTCTAAGAAACATTAATTACCAAAAGCTAAACTAAACAGATGAGTTTTCAGCTTGGATTTAAAGATTGAGACTGTGTCTGAGTCCCCAAACATTATCTGGAAGGTTATTACAGAGTTGGGGGGCTTTATAAGAAAAGGCTCTTCCCCCGCTGAGGTTTTCTGAATTTTGGGAACGAGTAAGAGTCCAGCACCCTGAGATCTAAGTAGTCTTGATGGTTCTTAATATGTAATAAGATCCCGCAGGTACTCAGGAGCGAGGCCATGTAGGGCTTTATATGTTAATAAAAAAATGTTGTATTCAATACGGAATTCGATTGGGAGCCAATGAAGAGCTGATAGAACTGGACTGATATGGTGTGATATGATATGAAAATATTCTAGTTTTAGTAAGGACCCTGGCTGCAGCATTTTGAACCAGCTGAAGTTTATTTTGGTTCCTTTTGGAAAAACCTGACAAAAGTACATTACAGTAATCTAGCCTTGAGGTAATAAAAGCGTGTACTAGCTTTTCTGCGTCCTGTAGAGATAAGGAGTTTCTTAGTTTGGCAATGTTCCTAAGCTGCATAAAGGCTGTGCTACTAATATTGGCTATATGTTGCTTAAATGATAAATCTGAGTTGAATATGACGCCAAGATTTTTAGCTGCTAAACTAGGAATAATGGAAGCATCAGCCAAGTCTAACATTAAGTCTGATAGTTTATTTCTAGTGTCTTTTGGACCTAAAAGGAAAACCTCGGTTTTGTCACTGTTGAGGAGAAGGAAGTTATGTGACATCCAGAGTTTTATATCCTTTACACAGTCCTCCATTTTCTGTCATCTACATTTATCGTCAGCTTTGGCTGATATATAGAGCTGTGTGTCATATGCATACAAATAGGATTTAACGCCATGTCTGCTTATAACTGAACCCAGTGGTAACATGTATAATGTAAATAGTAGCGGTCCTAAAACTGAGCCTTGCGGAACTCCATATCTTACTTCTGTGTAATTTGAAGATCTTTTATCTTTACGAACTGATAGAGTCCCGTTAGATATGATTTGAACCATGATAGGGCTGTTCCTGTGATTCCAACTATTTTCTCTAATCTTTCTAGCAATATAGTATGGTCTGTTGTATCAAAGGCTGCACTAAGGTCTAGTAGGGCTAATAAAGATACATAGCCTTGATAGAGGCAAGAAGGAGATCATTTGTAATCTTCACTAGGGCTGTCTCTGTGCTGTGATTGGGTCTAAATCCAGATTGGAATTTTTCATACATGTCATTCTTACTCAGGTATAAGCAGAGTTGTTGGGCCACAGCTTTTTCTAATATCTTGCAAATGTTAAGTTGGAGATGGGTCTGTAATTAGATAATACGCTAGGATCAAGATTTGGTTTCTTGATTAAAGGTTTTATGACGGCTAATTTAAGGGTTTGGGGTACATGTCCGAGGCTAAGGGATGAATTTACAATTGTTTAAAGAGGTCTGATTATGATTGGGAGTATTTCTTTTAGCAATTTAGAGGGAATTGGGTCGAGTGGACAGGTTGTACAATTTGATGAGGAAATAATTTTTTCTAGTTCCGGCTGTGGAAGTGGGTAGAAGGCTTCCAGCCTTTGTTCTTAAACTAAGATATGTTCTAAAACAGCTACACCAGGTGACGGCCATGTTTGATTTAATAAGCAGGGTTGGATTTGTTGTCTAATATTTTCTATTTTATTATTAAAATAGTTCATAAAAACATGACTTAAAAACATGGTTAAAGATGTTGGAATCTGGGGTTGAGTATCTGCCTGGCTTTTAGTAAGTTTAGAGATCTCACTAAAAAGTATTCTGGGATTGTTTTTGTTTTTCTCGATCAGCGAGGCCAAATACGCTGAGCGAGCTTTAATGAGTGTTTTTCTATATTGACTAAGGCTGTCCTTCCACGCAGAGTGGAACACCTCTAGTTTGGTTGTCCGCCATTTACGCTTTAGTTTCCACACTGTTTGTTTTAAGGTACAAGTATGATCACTGTACCACGGTGCGAGCCTTTTTTGCCTTGTCATTTTACTTTTAAACAGTGCTACTTTGTCTAAGGTTGATCAAAGGGTATTTTCTAGATCGTTTGTTAATTTAACTAGCTCCGTTTGGTCTGACGGAGTGTAAGCTAAGGTGGATAGGGGTGGCAGGTTTTTAGTAAACTGTACAGCTGTCTTTGGGGTTATTGTGCGATTTAGACAGTGTTGGGGGGACAAATTAACATTAAGCCTAAGATGTAGCTCAAAGGACATTAGATAATGGTCTGATATTACTGAACTTTGCGGTACAATATTTAGATGATCAATGCTAACACCCAGGATCAGGACTAAATCTATATCCAACATATCTGATGCAAATAATGAACTAATTAGCAAGTGGCCGTAAAGAACCACTGTGAGAACCACTGAACCACTGAACCATTGATCATGCAGATACCATTGCTCTGCGCATGGATAAAAAGTGTGATTCCACATCTGGAGAAAAAAAAAACATGCTGATATACAAGCTAGCCACAAAAAACTCAGGCCAGTTGCGGCTTTAACTTGTATGGCACCCTGGGCGAACATTATTTATAATAGCATAGCAAGCAACATAAAAATAATCAATTAATCAATAATATAACTAAATAATATAGGACCTATAAAGCAGAAAAATACAACATTATGTCAAAGTGAATTAACCCACATGGTGACATGATGATAATGTGGCATAGAGTGCTCCCATGATGCTTTGGGGTGTTTTTATGAGTTGTATTTAGGTAATAGGAAAGGACTTTTGTAATAGTGATGGTTTTGGAAAGCATTGCTATTTTGTGGCAATTTGTGTTCTAATTGGGGGAGTTGATCACAATGCTAGTGGCTTTGCGGCGGCAGCACATAGTGTAAATGTCCATGATGGAGGGGAGAGAGACCCCCCATTATCTACTATTTTACTACTGTCCTCACTATTTGCTGTAGAGTCTTCCCAAACCAGACAGTGATGCAGCAGCTCAGGATGTTCTCCCCAGTCCCTCTATAAAACATGGTGAGGATCAAAGGGGGAAGATAGCTCTCCTTGGTCTCCTCTGGACAGACAGCTGGTGTTGAGGGACCAGGTAAGTTTCTCTGCAATGTAAAGAGGAACTTGGAGGAACCCATTGATGTCCAGCAGGAGGTGGTAACCTCGTACATTCCTAAGGTCAACAACCATCTCTTCAGTTTTGTCCACGTTCAGAGACAGGTTGTTTGTGCCAGTCCTTATGCTGCTGCATCTCCTCTCTGTGTGCTGTCTTGTCGTTCTTGCTAATAAGGCACACCACGGTTGCGTCATCAGCAAACTTATGACGTCACTTTGTTTCATGTGATCATAAAATTATTATTGAGGTAAAAAGTAATGCAACATTAGCCTTGCTATTGCAAGTAGAAAGAAAAAAGAAAAAAGAAGAAAACAAATCATATTTTAATAAATATTTGTCACCCAAATACAGCTTAGCATGTTTTGCCAGATTAGAAATGAGTAACTTAGGAAAGCAGTTAGCAGATTTAAATGCTAGTGCTAGATATTTCACTATGGTAGAGAACCAACTAGAGAGTAACTAATAATAATTAACCAATCAGAGAGCATGATTCAGTCAACCTATAGCCTATAGCCTATGTACAACTAGGAGAAGAGGTCTGCTGAAAGTTAGTTGTTATTATTATTATTATTATTAATAATAATAATAATAATAATAATAATAATAAATATCAATACATTATTACATAGAAATATCTGCTCCATATTTGATATTTATTTAATGATCAAATTTCCAAATACAATATATTTTAGAGTATATTTTATCTACAAAAAACGCCCTTTGCCAAGCATGTATTAACTCAGTGATGTTTTAGTATGGTGTTTACAGTGTGTGTGTTTCATGCTTTCAGCAGTGTTGTTAACAGCGTCGGGAAATATTCAACGGCATTGTGAAGAGCTGCCTGAACGCCTTGCTTTTCAGTGCATCGTTAATAAATTGTTGTTAATGTTAATAAATTGTTAATCAATGTTTTCTGTAAGTAAATTTCGGATTTTTACTTTGTGAGGAGGATTTTTCCCTCCAGTCAGTTTAGTGTAAACACTGTAGTGTGTGTGTGTGTGTGTGTGTGTGTGTGGTTTAACGCTGGGGTTAGTGGTAGCGCAGCGTAGTGGTGAACGTGTGCCGCCTGCTGGTGCGGTTCCGCTGATTGGCGGAGAGCAGAGTCCAAACAGCTCATGGTTCCGCCTCTGTGTTGTGTCGTGCTGGTAGGCGGCACTTGCCGGCTGTGTTTGACTGAGAAAATGACATATGTTTCTGTCTTTCTATCGTCTTTACTTTTATCGTCCTTATGCCTCGCATTCGGGGCGGAAGTTTCCCTGTGGACTTTAGATGTCTCTCCGGTAAGTGTGAAACACGCTCCGATAACGATTTGCTGGTCGCCTGTTTTAACAGTTTAGCCTCTGTCAGCTAGCCAGCCAGCTAGCTCTCTGCTACAACAGCGTGTACACAAGGCGCATCCTCAGTTCCTGTTTCACTTCAGCTGTAGCTAAAGTACTTGCCATGCAAAACATGTGGACGCTTTCGACTACTACTGTTATTATAGAGTGCCCTTAGGCCTATAGGGTTGTTAGGGAGCTGAAATATCTATCTCCACTTAGACGGGCTCTTTACTCATGCCATATGCCCACCTCCAAACAATCGACGTGGCTAGTTGTGTCAGGTTAGGACTAGGAGAGAAAGGGACAGAGGACAGTGAGGGTGGTTTTAACATCAGGGTTTTAACAAGGCAGTCCTGGTCCTTAAGAGCCACAGCACTGTAACGTGAGGGACTAGAGAACCTGGCTGAGTGTGCACTCTTTCACTGACCTCTGGAGAAAGCTAGGAAAGCTGCTGATCAAATACTAGCTGCATAATTCCAGTGAATCCTAACACACTGAAGTCAATGCTTTCTACTGGTCAGTCCAGGAGACTGCTTATAACAATTGACCACCATATGGTTAAATATGTCCAAGAACAGGATGCTTTTGGTCATCCTCTCATATTCTAATAGCGAGGCTGTCTGTAAATGTCTTAATTCATATGTGTCTTTTTGCAGCATATCGGACATGTTTTTCGCAAGACCCTATATGCCAACTCCACAATCTTTATGAAATGTAAGTTTTGCTATTTTTTTAAATGGAAATAATGTTTAATTCCTAACCAGCAGCATACATGATTCAAGATGTCATCAGTTTCACAAGCGTCTGTCTACTGTGAGGAACAACATATCAAGCTTTCAGAGTCCTTCTATCATACTAAATATGACCTTAAAAGGGTTTGTTATTCTGTGCAGTTGCTGTTAAACTCCAAGTTAATAAAGTTAACATGTTTAATATGTTGAAAGAACTGTACTGGGTGAGAACAGTTCTAATAACCTTTGTCCATTTGTCTGTAGTTCAGGGACATTTGGCAGCATGTGAAGAGAAAAAACTGGCCTTTAACGTGAGCTGGTACCTGCGGTCCTCCGTCTGCTATAATGAAGTGTTCAACACCCCAGTAAGTGTGATGCATCCACGTCATATGCATGTAAAGAGCCCCAGCTTTGCATACCTAAATCCTCACTGAGGAACTTGTGGGACAGACTAGAGCCATGCCCAGCATAGTCTGGGTGTGTCTTAATCAAATATGTCCGTTTCAGCTGAAGCACTGAGCTATGATGTAGGAGTGTGTCAATCACAGGCAACAAAAAGGATGTGCCTTCACATATCTAGTGTATTCTTCCTCCATTGTGGCACAACATGGTAATATGCTTCCTATCATGTTTATTCAGTGCTTAGGTGTTTAACTGGAGATATAATATACAGTTTACAATACATTTCTTATAATTTGTTGAACTACAAACATAAGTGAGCCTCAGGGAACAATGCTCATATAAAGGGAAACACTACGGAAATGCTTGTGTTTACAGTCGGTTTTCTCATAGTTCTATGAGTTTACTTTAGTGGAGTTGATTAAAATGTTAGCTTGTTGTGGATTTGGAAGCAAGTTACTTGTAAATGTTTCATTAAAGTCACTGCTGGTGTAACAGATGATGAAATTCACGGTTTCGATGAGATCACATTTTTTTGAGTCATGGAACGGATAATTTTTTTGATCAGCAAAAATGAACAAGAGAAAAGGTCAGAGTATTTTTAGCTTTCTGTTTGAGAGTATTTCGGTACTGCTCTGTTTGTATTAGTGACCATTTTGATATGGTCTGTTTCTGTTGTTCTGTGGTTGACTTACTCGAAGATTTTTTTTTTTTTTTTTTTTTTTGACAATCAACCATATGAGACTCCCACGCCTCACACTAGAAGAACTCTGCTCGTCATGTCGCACACCAGATTGATGACACTGCTGATGTGTGTTGCCTTATGGCTCTTGTGGCACAGTGTTTACAAATCGTAACGGTTTCATCTACATGCTCATGTTCATGTTACAGACAGCTGCTCAGTCTGTATGTTTTCACTGCAGCTCTGTGTCCAGATGGTGAATTATTACTATAGACAGTAACTGTGGTAGTAAAATGGCGATTAATTTGTTCACATGTGTCCCGTTCCATGGGAGGGGCCATCCTTATGGGTCACAGATTATCTGTGATCTCTTACACAGCTTAAAGTCACTAAGTTTCTGACACTGCCTTTTTTGTAGATGATCATCTCACAGTGTATCTTTTCTTTCCTTTAGGACAATAATGCATTGTCTATGTTTGGAATGGATCATAGGCTGAAGGAGGACTGGACTGGCTCCTATAGCCAGGGCTACATCTATTTTGAAAACTGCTCATCTCTATTAACACCAAAGGTCTGTGTTGGTTCCCTCACACAATTGTATTGCGCACTGGTAATGAAATGTGTTGTTTATTAGATTTATAATAACAATAGTCATCTTTACAATGTAACACCATTTTCAGAATAGTAATCCGCTGGAAGAAATAGTTCTCCATCCAATACGTTTTACTTCTAATCTAGTAAAAAAACGCACCTGGCCAGTATAGACAGTTACATACAATATAAACCCCGTTTTTATGTCCCAATACTTTTGTCTGTATAGTGTTCAGCTTGTTGTGAAAGTTTGTTTGTTTGTTTGTTTGTTTGTTTGTTTGTTTTCCAGGCCTATTATAAAGTGTTTCAGCCAGTTTTTCCTCTCAACAGTCCTAATCCCGAAGTAAGCATCTCAGCTATCACTGTTTCTCTTAAATTCGTATGCTGACCTAACATAGGCACAGGGTCAGTATGTAGTGAAATAAAGGGTAACTATGGGAACTAAATTGTTAGCATGCATGGGTGTTTGCATGAGTAAAGAAAATCTGTTTACTGTCGAAACCAGTTTCTACAACTTTTGTTGCTTTTAGGAGGACAAGGCCTCAAACCAAACAGGAAACGTGTGGGAGAGTGAACCGGTGAGATCCTTCTCACTGACACCTAACTCAAATGTCCAACATCATATGTTTTATATTGTTTATAAAAAACACAGTTTTGCCGTGTGTGAATTGGTGAATAGGTTTTGGTTTTCTAAGTAAAGCTATAGGTCACAAACAGTTTATCTAAAGTAATTATCTGCCTATATCTTTTTCTTTCAACTCTTGAAGTTTGATCATGCCCAAAAAGCATGCATATTTGTTTGTCATTCCTGATTACTTGTAGTACTCTGATCTTTGGTTTTATGTGTCTTTCAGGATGTTGGTGCAGTTGCTAAGTCATGGTCGCAGAGCCCCTACATGTTTATTGTGAAATTCCAACCAGAACCACTTCCTGATGCCAGTAGAGGGCGCAGAGAGGCAGAGGACAAGAACGTATCCAGTGATTCACTGAGCAAGTTATCAATTACAAGTAAAGGATACATTTTACAGTAGCATGCTTTCTGTACTTGTACGGTACTAAATACACGCCTAATCCGGATTATGAAGACCATATATGTGTGTCTGAGAGTCTGCATCCATTTCTGTCTGCTTGTTTGCAGTGACAGTAGAAATGAAGCATCATGATGACTACTCCTCACCTGCTGACTGGCCTCTAATGATGGTGAGTACTGTGACTCTCATTTGAGACCACAAGAAGGCACGCCATCTCTTGCCTCTATATGGAGTCTTCTTTTTTTTTTATCACACTTTCTTAAGTAGACCACTGATATTTTAAGTTAAGTTAAGTTTGAGCAAAAAAATCGAATCTACACAATTGTGGTGTTACCCTCGTTATAATTGATCTGGCTTTTTTGGTGTGTAAAGTGACATTTTATAGTTGACAATAAGTCACATAGCTAAAATGATGTATGTATGTATGCAAGTACATGAAAAGCTACGTTTGGTTTGTAACATTGTACTTTTATATACAGCATAATAATCACATTGTATTTAAGTGTCTTTCAAGTTATCCAAGTTCACTGTACGTCGCTATATTTCAAAATATCAGAATCAAAAACTATAGAATATAGACTGTATGTCAGAAGTTACAGATCATCGCTGAAATGGCAAATTCATATTGCCATGTAAAAAACCTTTTGCAGTTTCAGTGGTGATCATGTAAAAATAAAGAATAAGTAATTTTGGAGCATTTCTACTGGTCTATTCGTCATTATATAATAATATAAATGTAAAGAACTGCCAGATTCAGATTATATTAAAAAGGGTAAATTGGCAAAAATGTAAGAGATTTTTGCATGTCAGCGATGATAAGCAAGCCTATCTGAGCTTATTTTACAACACAGTGTGATTTGAGGCAAATGTGTGGTGATTTACTCACTCTACAATTTGTGGGTTGATATGCCTTAATTTCATGATACCTACAATCTTTCAAAAAAAGCAAATATGTCATCACTGATCCACTACCCATCTGGGGTAGGAGGAGAAATTGTGACCTATTGTTATATGTTATAAGTTTTGAGGCCAAAAAGACTGTGCTGAAGCCTGACTGTTTCTTGCAGTTTTTCATGGTTATGTGCATCGTGTACGTGCTGTTTGGTGCTCTGTGGCTCTTCTGGCTGATCTGTTATTGGCGAGACTTGCTCAGGATCCAGTTCTGGATCGGTGCTGTCATCATCCTGGGCATGTTGGAGAAGGCGGTCTTCTACTCTGAGTACCAGAGCATCCGATACCAAGGAGAATACGGTCAGTGGTGTAACTGTCGCTCTCTGCTTTCCTAGAGATGCTTGCTTAGTAAGTACTGAAATACGCTGATTCTCCGTCTTTCATCAATCTTTCTGTTCACTCTCTTATCTCTTCATTTCAGACCAAAGTGCTGTTATCTTTGCTGAGCTGCTGTCTGCACTGAAAAGATCCCTAGCTCGAATCCTGGTGATCATAGTCAGCCTGGGCTATGGCATTGTAAGGTGAGTGCTGCCATTATTCAAACTCCCTTTCTTCCAGACAGTACGTTGGGAAGCAATTACTTATCATAGTGATGACGCACAGCAGTTTTCTCAGTTCCATCTCATGAAGCATCTCTCCCCAAAGCTCCCCCTATTTGCTGTTGCTGTAATATATTGTTACAGAGCTACAATGGTAGACCCCAAATGATCCTGGTCATTGAACATTGTGTAAATCTGAAACATAAAGTGTGTTTTGAGTCTGTTTGTGAATATTCCCTGTCTCTGTTTCTCACAGGCCAAGGCTGGGGACTACAGTGCCCAGGCTGCTGGCTGTAGGCCTGCTGTATCTCATCTTCTCTTCTGTAGAGGGTGTCCTCAGGGTAACAGGGGTGAGTGTGGAATTAAAGGCATAAGCCTTGCCTCACCATGTTTGCCATTTTGACCTTTTGATGTAATTTTAAACTTAAACTTGCCCTTTACATTGTGTCAGAATGATGAATGGACCAATGGAAATGCTTCAAAATGGCTCAGTAAAATCTTTTTACATTGGGAGTTGTTTTGCTTTTTGTGTTGCCAATTTGCAGATGGTAGGTTTAGGTGTGGCAATGACATTATATTAAATTACATGATCTATTATAGTTGTGTGTTTTTGATGTTACTAAGTGTGACTTTCTTACTGTCATTTTCTGTGCAGGGTTTCTATGGCACAGTGGCTCTCGTTGCTAATCTCAGTCTCTCTCTTATTGATTCCTGCGTCATGTGGTGGATATCCTTTTATAAGGCAAAGGCATGTCTTGGCCAATTGATATATTTTAATTAAACATGCCATAGAATGTGTAAAAATTACAAACTGTATGTGCAGATGTGTCTTATAGATATTGTGCATATACACACAGAAAGGTGGACAAACTGTTTGGAAATTCCAACAAGAATATACATAAGTAACCATGTGTTATGTTGTCCGCTACTAGTCTGTTTATAACATGGCCTCATTTTCATCATTGTGTCCACCACTTGTGAAACACTGGACCTGTCAGAGTCCTTAACAGCTGGATTGCACATTTTCATCAGCTTGTCTCAGACAACTCGACTCCTGAAGCTGCGCAGAAATGTGGTGAAGCTCTCATTATACCAGCACTTCACCAACACACTTATATTCTCTGTTCTGGGTAAGGGCAATGTGAGAGCATGCATGTGAGCATAAGTGAACATGAGTTTAAAAAGGCTTGTACATATACATGCAACATACCAAATGTTGATGTTCTTATCATTTTTATGTTCATAAATCTACAGCATCCATCATATTCATCATATGGACAACTAGACAGTTCAAGATTGTGGGCTGTCAGAGAGTGAGTAGGACATTTTCTTGGGTGCTATTGTCAGAAATCTATGCTATGATCTTTTTGTAATAATCTCTGACTCAGTGACTGAGATGGTGCATTGTTTTTGGTTCGTCAGGCATGGAGAGAACTGTGGGTGGATGATGCTTTCTGGAGGCTGCTTTTCTCCACCATCTTGCTGGTCATCATGGTGCTGCTACGGCCCTCTGTCAACAGCCAAAGGTTAGCTTAGTATGTATGTATGCATGTATGCAATGACATTGTATGCAATTCTAGAGTGGATATGTGACCTTTCACTCTGTGTGAGGGTGGAAAATGCACAATGACATTATTCTGTGTGCAGATTTTCTCATTCTCCACTCATTGATGAGGAAGATGATGAGGATGATGAAGCGAAGGAGCCTATGCTTAATGAAGCCTTTGGTAAAGATCAGTTTATTCATATAAATCATTCAAACACAAATACAATAAATACTGTTCAGAACTTCTTTAAGTACAGAATGGTTTATTTGTTTTTGTTTTTGTGTTTTTTTGGCATTTATAAAATGCTGACTTCTGGGGGTGAGCAATATGATACATCATGTATTTATGCACATCTGCAAGCACTAATAGTCAAATTGCCCCTCCTGTTGACAGCTTTTAAATGACAAGAGCAATGGCTATTTTTAATGTTGCCATGTCTTCTGTTTTCAGAGGGAATGAAAATGAGAGGAGCAAAGTCAGAGACACACACCAGTCAGAAACTCCTCAGCAAAGAGGTAAGAAAATCAGAAACCTGATTTCCACATTATATGCACATCAACCACATGTCGGACGTATACAGTGTAATCAAATTCTGTGAATATTTACATTTTAGAGACTTCACAAATAAGGCATTCACCTCACTTTTGTTTTTTTTTCTTTCTATTACTGCTATGTGTTCCTTAGAGCTCCCAAGATGATGACCTGAAATGGGTGGAAGAGAACATTCCTACAACTGTAGTTGATGTGTGAGTATAGCTCTACCACAAAGTACTCATGCACAATATAAAGATATCTCCTTTTTTATGTAACCAAGACAATGTGCTATTATGATACTGTTAATTTGACATGTTTTACAGTTTAATTATTACCAATTTACCTCAGAAATTTAATTTTTTGCCTTGTCCAAATCTGCTATATCAGATCAGTTTTAATTGACTACATGTACCTGTGTCAGTAAAGGTTTCAGCTTCTTTTGCCTTTTATAAAATAAAACCGTATGGATGGAGTGGTATGGACACACTTGAAGAAGCATTACTCTTGCTTTCTATGACTAAAATGTACTAAATTTGTATTGCTCCAACTCTAGTACAGGACTATGAACATTTAAAATGTGTAATTTGCACTAAACAAACTGTCATGCATGTTACTGGTGTAATCGTAATCAAAAATCAATTAGCTATTCCCATCTATCCCAAAATTACATTATCCCACCTCACCACAGAAAATAATCTGAATCTGAATAAATTGTACTAAAGTAGGACAAGAACATAAAACATAGTTGAAGTTACCTAGTCACAGGGATGCTAGTCCTCCAGTTTAGCAGTACATTTATGTTCAAGAACATGACGTGTCTCTTTTTTTGTTTGTTTGTTTTTCTACTTGGAAATAATTTGATTTACTGTTTTGTCATTTGCTGCCCAGTTCTTGTCATGGTGTTGCATAGTTCTGATCTATCACACTTGACTTGACTTAAATATTCAGATGGCCCTAAAGGCCTCCTTTAGCTAGATCAGGTGAGTTAGCATTAGAGCTAAACTCTGCAGGTTGGTAGATCTCCATGACATTGAAGCATTGGGCAGCCCTAGCTTAAATATTAAAGTCACACTCCTGCAGTGTTTAGCTGGGGTTCTGCATTGTGCCGTTCTGTTCACGAAAGGAAGTAAACCTATTTATTGTGATTCTAATTCTGTGGAACACTTCCCTCTTTTCCCAGAGCTTTGCCTGTGGTGTTGGATGAGGAGGAGGTAAAGTGACTCTTTCTTTTTGTGTCTCATGATCATGGTCACATTTTTATCCATTATATGCTCACAGTCAGATGTTTCACAGTAACATTACTCAGCAGCCCTTAATCTTGCATGTGTCTGTCCACCCTTCCTCCTACCAGGAACTTCTCAACACCAAGATGGAGAGGTCCAAAATGGAGTAGGCTTGAAGCAGGGCCAAAAAAGCAAGATATTTATTTCTCCAGTGCAGCTGAGGACTTGTAAAAAGATGTGAAACGTCTTTCATTTGAAACCCATAGTTGGAAGAGGTTTTTATCTGCGATCTTTTCTGGCCTGTGGCAAACTGTGGAAATGAGTCTCAGGCTTGATGTGAAATCTTGATTACTTTCATTCTTTACGTTTCTGATCTCTCCACCTCTTCTTTCGCTTATTGTTTTTTGTTGCATATTTTGCTGGGATTCTAGCTGTGCAGGAAGTCTTTCTAATCTACAGCATCTCTGCTTCCTCAAATGTGTAAAGGGATTCCACTAAGACTAAGACTCTATCATTCAAACCTTTTCAACACCCAAGTCAATACTTACCTTAACTTCATTACCGATTACTGAACAGTACGTTTTTTTGATGCCTCATTCTAAATTACACACTGGACGTGGGTGTGGCTGAAAGCATAATGATGTGCTGACAGTAGAATTATTATTGAATCACTGATTCTGATAATATTAACTTTCTTGGGTATTCAAGGCATTGCCACAACTCTGTAGTATTGAAGTTGTTCAGTTGGTACCAAGACAGTATCCCATTACGATAACCAGTCCTCAGCTTTTGCATACATGCCATGAATGCGGACTACATAAAGGTACAACACTGGCTATGGGTGTTTGCAGATGGGTTTGGGAGACATGGCTTGCCTTTTTTTTTGTTTTTTTGTTTTTTGGATTGTCACCTGAAATAAAACATTTATCAAGCATATAATTATTATAACTTGCATATATTTATGTTTTAAAGTTGATAATTCTTACATTTAAAAAATGTGGTAAATATATATATATTTTGTATCTCATATACTTTTTTTGTATTTTATTGCCTTAGCTTTTCTGGTGCCATGGGAAGTGAGTGTTTGTTTTCTTTAAGGTTTGGCTAAATAATATTAAAATTTACTTTGTCTTTTTAACCATTGTGCCTTTATTCATTGCAAACCTTGGTAGAACTTTAGTGTTACATTTATTGAATTGAATTGAATATTGAATATGTTGGTGCTTGGGTGTGATGGAATACAAAAGGTTCATATGGCTTTTATGAGGGTCAGTTTTTGGTTAATAAGAGTATTACATGTAGAAAACCGCCAAACAACATCGACGAGGAACGTGAATTATGTACAAGTGGTAGCAGAAGTCCTCCGTCCAGCTCTGTGTAGGTCGCTGTCTGTACCTCTGTAATGTGTAATTCGGCTCTCGTGAGCTTTGACTCATATCACGTGCCTGTCACGACACTGAAAGCGTCCACAAAGCTGAGCGAATCACGGGATGTTTGACTCAGTTTACAGAATCGATTCTTTTGAGAACCTCCGAGTCAACCCGTTCATCTTCCCCACATAACGCTACAAAGGCGTGTGGTTCAGCGACTGATCGTGTCGATAATTGAACTCCCCAACCATTCATTAATTCCCCTCCACTCACGCACTAATCGACCGAACCGGTTCACAAGTGCAACTGAGTCAAATGCAAGGCAGATTGAAAAGGACGTTTTACTCGTGTTACACAAGTTCAAATGAGTCAAACGCACCGCAGATTGCTGTAGACGTTTTACACAGAGACTGACTCCTTGTAGGTTAGTTGAGTCTAACCTCAATTTTCAATTTGTTTTGCGTGTGACTCAGTTGAACTTGTGAACCGGTTCGGTCGGTTTACCAAAAAGAATCGGTTGAAAGGAACAATTCGCGTACGAGTCGGACAGTGCTCTCAGCGAGTTAGCTAGCTAGCTTACCAGCTGTCAACACCTCGAACTAGTCTGTTTTACTGGGTTTTTGATGGTCTTTGAAAAGACGCAATTGATGCCGAGGTTAACACGAACGACCCTAAGTGGGAATATGGGATGACATGACATTTAGACCAGTAAGCAGGGCGGTACTGGCGGTTTGTTGACACTCGCACTACAGTATGACAGCAGCACACAGCAGCGTTAGCTAGTGCTAGCTAGCTAGTTAGCTGCGCCGCTAGCGCTCAGTGTATCCGACATAGAGTCACTTCTGTCGTTGTCACACTTTTTCCGGTCGGCGTGGGAACTCGGGGGATGGAGCGGACGGGCTAACAGTCTGAACTAGAGTTAGTCGAGCTGTGTAGCTAACTGATGTGTGAGCTTCGTCTGTTTGCCAGCTCTGCGCACTGTTGCTGTTAGCTAGGTAACAGTTAGTGCTAGCTCGCTAAGGGTTTCAGTTCACCAGCTTCCCGGTTCGCAGATGTCACCATAGCTTACAGTTCCACTTTTCTTTAAAGCCATTTTATTTGCCAGCTTTTTTTTTGTGTAAATCTACACAGTTAGCTTTACTGCCACCATGCATGACGCCTATGAGCCCGTCCCTATCTTGGAGAAACTGCCCCTCCAGATCGACTGCCTTGCGGCCTGGGGTAAGATTCTTCTGTATCCCTGTGGGCATTTGGAAAAGGCTAGCTAGCTGCCTGTATCAGATAACTGCGAGTTTGCTGCTTCAGTTATATTTAAATGGTCCTCTTTAGTAACCTGTCATTAGTTGCATTGGGGTTCCAGGTTTAATACAATCTAGGGCTCATTTCTGCCTTTGTTGTTGTAGTAAACAGTCTTGCCACACGTTTGTGGCCTCGTGAAAAAAAATCTGACACACTTTGATAATAATGTTATGCAGAGGACTGGCTGCTTGTGGGGACAAAACCTGGCCACCTCCTTCTCTACAGGATCAAGAAGGATGCAGGTAGGACATTAGAGTTGCACTTGTCCCTGAAGCTCTGTCTGTTTGCTTTTTTTAGTCATTCCTGTTTCTGTCTCTTCTGTTCATGATCCTCACCTCTCACAGGTACAAACAGATTTGAGGTAACGCTCGAGAAATCCAACAAGAATTTCTCAAAGAAGATCCAGCAGGTATGCAAATGTTTCTCTGCAAGAAGGGATTAGACATTTGAGCTCTCTTAATAAAGTCTCTGTATCTGATGCATGCCGGCATTCATCAGTTTCTTGCTGAACATGTTGTGCCATATTCTGTGGCTCAGCTGTGTATCACTCAAGTCTGAATTCACATCAGGTTTTTAAAATGTGTTTTCTGATAAAATTATCTGGAGGCTAATAAATACAACCTAACAAGCTAGCATTAGAGTTCTCCTAACAGCAGTGGGTTTTTTTGTTTGTTTGTTTGTTTGTTGTTGTTTTTTTTTTAAACAGAGAAACAGTTCAGTTACAGAAATTCCTACAGATTCATAGGTAGAGAGTTTTACCAGTATTTATTTGAAATATAACTCTATAGGCTATACTGTCACTACTGTAGAGTAGGTGAGTAGGCATGTTTACAACAGATGTAAGATGGTTACATTTTTCCTTTTTGGCCAAAGTGCTCCTTTAACGTAAAAGTGTCACTTCTGATCGTCCTCTTTTTTTTCACCTCCAGCTGTTCGTTGTGTCCCAGTACAAGATTTTGGTCAGTCTGCTGGGTAAGGCTTTGTGTTTATTTATTTATTTTTTTTTTTTTACTGTATTTATTGAATGTGGTGTACCAAGTACATTTATTGAATGTGGAGTTGCTCACTTGTTCAGTTTGTTATGGAAAGTGTCAGTAGTCTATATACTTTGTCTCAGATAATGATCAGTGCTGCAAACTTGTTTGTTTCAGAGAATAACATCCACGTCCATGACCTACTCACTTTTCAGCAGATTACTGTGGTATCAAAGGCCAGAGGTGCCACGCTATTTGCTTGCGACTTGCAGGTGTGTATGGATTAAAATAGCTTTATCTAAAATGTTTTTTACAGTGCTGTGAGATATTTAATTTCTTAGTAATTTAAGCATTGGAAATCACAAGAATACATTTCTATGTAGATATGTATATGCAAGACTGAAATTTGTTGTATATGCACTTTGTGTATTGCATATTGCTATTCTGAATTAGTATGCAGCACCAAGTGTAGCCCTGGCTGTAACGTTTGTCCTGTACATTGAATTACACAGTCTTAGTCATTGCATTTATTAACCTTTGTTATATAACCTATGTAGTCAAACCAGGATATGTCCAATGCATATTTTCTCATAGATTATCACTGCATGCAGCATTGCATCCCTTTTTTGATCTGTATTCCTTAGCAGTCCACCTCAGGTGAAGCAAAGTTGCGCATGTGTGTTGCTGTCAAGAAAAAACTACAGCTGTATTACTGGAAAGACAGGGAGTTCCATGAATTACAGGTAAGCTTAAAGGCAATGATTTTAATGTTGTTGTTTTTTCTAAATAAAGAGGCTAATGTTGCTGTTTTCGTTTAAGTAAAAATTTTATTGTATCTTACAGGGAGATTTTGCAGCTCCAGATATTCCCAAGTCCATGGCTTGGTGTGAAAATTCCATATGTGTGGGTTTCAAGCGTGACTACTACCTGATTCGAGTATGTTAAATCAATGCACATGATTTTCAGAATTAAAAAGAATTTAAAGAATGGTTCAGCCAAAAATCAGATGTAATCAGATGTAGTAGTTCAACCAAGACCTGTTTGGTGACCACTTTGTTCTGCTACTTTAGCACTGCAGCTATGAGACTAACCTTTATGGTCACCTAAATTATTTTTGAAAGTACACTTTTAAACCATATCTAGATCTTATATAAAGTGCCCCAGACTTGTTGATGTGTTTAGGACACACTATGACTCACTGCCAACTGAAAAATGAACAAAACTACTTTAAACTTAAAACTGGCTTTTTTCAAGGTTTAGCTATGTTGTTCATCTTTATTGTTAATGGAAAGTCATAGTGTGCCATACACCTTAACATCAAGTCTGTGCCATCTTAAAGAGGACCTGGATGCATTTTAAGTGTGTTGAGAGACATGTGTGATTGGATAACTGTTGATTTATAGCGTTTGTTAGCAAAGTTAGCCTTGTACACCATTGTGCACAACATTTTTTTTTCCCTATGATCTTGCTAGATGGACGGGCGTGGCTCAATTAAAGAGCTGTTCCCAACAGGGAAGCAGTTAGAGCCACTGGTGGCCCCACTTGCTGATGGGAAAGTGGCAGTGGGTCAGGATGACCTCACAGTTGTCTTGAATGAAGAAGGAGTTTGCACCCAGAAGTGTGCCCTCAACTGGACTGACATCCCTGTTGCAATGGGTATGGCTTCCTTTCTTATGTGTTATACAACTTCATTGTTGTTGGATTGAGAAAAGTCCATCATCCAAAAGTATCCAGCCAAGAGGTCATAAACTAATGGTCATAAACTTAGCACTGGACAAGCAGAGTAGGTTACTTGTACAGCAGATATTGCGTAATGATCTAGACAAAAATGAATAGATGCACAAATTGCAATTTACTTATCTACCAGCAGAGGCAGTATATATCTGTGTTCTCAGGGCAAAATGTATTCACTTAAGAGAGATAGAAAGTGCAGTGTATATTTTAGTTTTTTGCTGAATAAATTTGAAAGCATTACCACAAGGTTATTTTTATAAGAACAACTTGTACATGTCTAAAAATTTAAACTTTGTTTTGACAAACACATTTCATTCACTGTAATTCTGTTGTTTGAAACATACAAGCTTTCCAACCTAAAATCATAAATAAACATCATAACAATCTTTACAGTCTTGACTACAACATAGTTCAGGGTAATATTCTACATCGTTTTTGTTCATAATATCTGAATGTATTGAATATATGAATATATGCATTTATAATCTGTATATTATAAATCTGTGATGAATCCATGCATGTAGTCTTAAAACAGTAATTGAATTTATATGGAGGAGATGGACCTCTCTCATCATTTATTTGAGTTGACTTGATTGTACAGCTGCAATACAGCTAACCCCACCATATGTAGGGTGGGACAATGTGGGGAAAATTGCCTATAATGCTTGACTAATCACATCTTTGTCAAATCTATTGAGGTGATATACAGAGGCAAAAATACAAACATTGTGTTGCTGTCCCAATACTTATGGACCCAATTGTAAATGTGGGAGGAAAACAAGAGTTTTATTTTTCATTCTCATAGTGTAGATTCACTGCTTTGCAAAAAGTACATAACTGTTATTTATGTTTGTCCTTATTTTCCTTTTTGAAGCACATTCACTTTGAAAAGGGAAGTGAATCCTTAAAGCTGAATGGAGAGTAATTTCCTCATTCACATGTAGATCACTGGTTTTGGCAGACTGAAGCATAGCATGCCCTCAGTGTTTGTTTCCTCTCTGCACAGCTTGTGCACAAATAAGATCTTTAAGGGCCCTGGCTCCAAGTTAGTCTCTCATTGTGATCAGAGACCTGCCCGTTCCTGGGCTCTGGCTCCAACTGGATTTCCTGCCCCATGTGCCTGGGGGACTTTAGATTCGCTGATGGACTACATATTACCCATAGATGTATTTATTTTTGGCACTTCAAATCAAATTCTGTAGCCTGCATTCTTAGTTTTCCCCTCTTTTCCCTTTTCTCCTGTATTTCTCATAAATCCCTCATAAGTGTATATAGGTGCTATGTCAAATGACTCTAATGAAGCCAATTAACTATTTAACTATTCAAAGGTCTCCACAACTATTTAAAAGAGATCAAAGTTCTCATGCTGATTGGTTATTTCCCACCTCCATGACTGTCTAGGCTGATTGTCCAGTAGGTCATAAATAATATCTCTTAACTGTCAAAATCTGCAAACGGTGTGTGCAGGGTTTTGACACTGCCTTTCAGTCTTTCATTTTGTGTCTGTTTTCTCCACACCAACAGAGCACCAGCCTCCTTATATCATTGCGGTGCTGCCACGCTATGTCGAGATCCGTACCTTTGAGCCCAGGCTGCTGGTGCAGAGTGTGGAGCTTCAGAGGCCACGTTTTATCACATCTGCAGGGTGAGACATCCATAGCTCACCAAATGAATCACTAATATGGATAATTAAAAAAACTTCACAGCTAATTTCTCTTTAAACACTGATTGTGTCTCAATTCAGGTCTTAAGATGGTGTTTTAATGGTCTGTAATTTTCTCTCCCTACCCTTATTGTTTTTGGGTTTGTTTTTTTTGTCCCAGGCCCAATATAGTGTATGTTGCCAGTAACCATTTTGTGTGGCGACTTGTGCCAGTCTCCATAGCCAGCCAGATCCGGCAGCTTCTACAGGACAAGCAGTTTGAGCTGGCTCTTCAGTTAGCGGTGAGTTAATCCAGAACAAATGCAGTCAGTCACTACAAACGCCTGTGCATGAAATGCTGTTCAGCAGCACTTTCATTCAGTTCAAAAACCATGCAGACCTGAGCTACAGTGTTGCAGAGGTGGTACAATCAGTTATACTCCCTCCCTTTTCACCAGTGTGTATTCCTTTTCTCTCTCCTAGAAGATGAAGGATGACTCAGATGGCGATAAGAGGCAGCAGATTCACCACATCCAGAACCTATATGCCTTTAATCTCTTCTGTCAAAAGCGCTTCGATGACTCCATGCAGGTGTTTGCCAAGCTTGGCACAGGTGAGGTGGGGAGGATCCGGTCAATAACAATGTCTGACCAATACTGAATCTATTATATGTATGTATTTATTTATTTGTATATGCTGTTGATGTATTGGAAGTACTGAATAATCTGTATAGTGTGGGGAACTCGTCAGCTGTACTGTTTCATAAGACATTTGGTAGAACTGCAATGACAGTTCTGATTGTTGGAAGAAGAATTTAGTAATCAGGTTGTGCTCTAGTTGAGGTAGCTTATTGTAAGTACCCTTTCAAACACTTCTGCATCACTACAGTTTATGTCATCAACTTTGGCAGCATACTGCTCATTCTGATAAAGCTGGATGTCCTACTCTCTGTTATAGATCCAACTCATGTGATTGGGCTGTATCCAGACCTCCTGCCCTCTGACTACCGCAAACAGCTGCACTACCCCAATCCTTTACCCACTCTCTCTGGAGCTGAGCTTGAGAAGGCCCATCTAGCTCTCATTGACTACCTAACACAGGTACATACACATTTCCGTCTCACAGTTTACTATTTTTCCTACTCATTCCCTTTTTGTAAATGTTTATTATAGTTTTAAAATATGTTATTTATCTGGTCTATATGGTCCATATATGGATATTAAGCTGCATAAACTACTAGGGTTTTCCACAAAGCAGGATTTCTCATTGTATAATTTGATCCCAAAGTTGTTGATTGTCCAGTGGGAGTGTCCCATGGGAATGTGGCTCTTGTCATTGTTTTTGAAGAACATTTAATACTGATGATTATATACTTCTTACTACAGTTTTCTTGATTTAATTACATAGAAACGCAGCCATTTAGTGAAGCAGCTGAATGACTCCGACCCCTCCACCACCTCCCCCCTTATGGAGGGTACACCCACAATCAAAAGCCGCAAGAAGCTCCTTCAAATCATAGACACCACCCTGCTCAAATGCTACCTCCATGTAAGTTCACCTTCATCTATCCTGGTGTTGGTAGAGTGGTATGAGTGTGGTCTTTGGGTGAAAGCAAGTTGCTAATGTAATTGTTGTAACGTTTCTAGACCAATGTCGCCTTAGTATCACCCCTCCTGCGCCTGGAGAACAACCACTGTCATGTCGAGGAGAGTGAGTATGTACTCAAGAAAGCCCACAAATACAGCGAGCTCATTATCCTCTATGAGAAGAAGGGCTTACATCAGAAAGGTAAGCTTTGCATGCTGTTCAGTGTAATTCAACACACTACAGTGCCCTTGTGGCACACAGATTGACACTGTAACAGCTGTTGTAGTTGCACTCAGCTTCAAGCACTCTCCATCTCAGTGGTACTTGGATTTGACATATTTTGTTATCATTGCTACAGTTACCAATTGGCCAACCATCAAACATTCAGGGAAAGTGTAATTCAGGGTTTCATGTAAGCATTTGATACCATGCAATTTATTTTTGCAAGTAATGTCTGGTAGCAGGGACCGCTGGGCTTATCCCACTACCAAACACCAATAGTAAGGGTAAGGCAATGCAATGTTTATTTAGTAGAATTTCTGAATGTAGTAGATTTATTTTATAAGCTAAAGCAATAAAAACAGATTTGAATTGAGAATAAATATGCATTAATTGAGCTTAAAAGATGTTAAAAAACATTGAGCTTAAAAGAATATATATATTTTACAGTACCATATGTTGGTAGTAGCTAGGAGCGTAAGACGTTACTAAATTCAACTTATATCTCATGCTCATCCATTTTAATTCTTTTAAGGAATATGAGCAGAGTGCATTATCAAACTGGTGCTAGCCTATTTTAAGAAGGGAATGAAGGCACTGAAAGCAAGAGTGATCAGCTGTTGCCACGTTTCAGTATTCTATGTAATTATCAGAAAGCTAAAACCATTTGTTCTTGCACTTTATACCTGGATTTTTTCTTGTTTATAATTTAGTCAAAATGATTAGATGAGATTAGATGTAGGAAATATGGTTATAAAGCATAACAGTTTCTGAAAATAACACCTTGGAACAGTTTCGTGCAGTGCTGGCAGCATGTTGCTCTAGTGTAAGTGCTCCACAGAGACTTAACATTTGTTCAGCTTTTGATGAAGGCAGGGGCATCTTAGTCATTTGGATGTTTAATGGTATTTGGTGAGCATTCAGATGTGCTCATGTTCACAGTGAGTGTTTTTAATCAGACCGCTGCAGCAAGCTGTGCTAGTGACGTAATGCCCTACAGACAAGGCAGCTGCTAATGACTCTTATACACTTATTCACTTGCACCATCTCTCTCTCTCTCTCTCTCTCTCTCTCTCTCTCTCTCTTTCTCTCTATGCTTATTTAAACAAGTCACAGCATTCTGCCTGCTGCAGTTGCATTGCTGCCAAGGCTGTGTCCTGTATAAACACATCGATCATAAAACTGTCTGTTCGTCATGTCATTGATATCTCTGAAACATGGTAAAGTGCTGAAGACGCATTTCAAGCTCTGTTCTAATGGAAATGGTGGTCTGTAGCCCTGCAGGTGCTTTTGGATCAATCCACTAAAGCCAACTCCCCCCTGAAGGGTCATGAGAGGACAGTGCAGTATCTCCAGAGGCTAGGTGGGTCTGTGCTCAAACTGCCTCCTGCTTGGATTTCTGTTCAGTGAACACCTGTTCAGGATTTAGAATACATCATCAAATTATAGGCTGCTGCCAGAGTACCCTGGGCAGTCAGAGAATGAATTTGTATGGATTTATGCGTTCCTAAAGTGTTTTCTTAAGTGCTTAAGTTCACAAGCAGTTTCTTTCACCCCACTTTTTTCTGACAGTAGTCAGGGCTGAATTCTGAGTCGGAGTTTTGCTTTTTTGTGTGTGCAAAATAAACAGTTGATTGCATAAGTATGGAAGTTTTACCACTTTGTTGTTCAAATGCACTCCACATTCATACCTGCAACCTGCTTACTGTATGCTTTTCATCTTAATAGGGGCAGAGAATCTGGGCATCATCTTTGAGTTCTCCCCGTGGGTGCTGAAGATTTGCCCAGAGGACGGTCTGAAGGTGTGTGTACTACTGGTTTTGTGTAATTAATGGTAGAATAACTAACAGTGCTTCTGATAAAGTAAAAAGAAGGGTGGCCAGAGTTTGCCTTTGTGTTCCATTACAGTATTTGCCACCTGAATTATGGTTTAAAGTGGCAACGTGATGCCCCAAACTAAATGCATACATGATGATATAGTGCATAATGCTTGTTAATTGTCTCCACTGTGGTCCTCTTTGGCAACAGATTTTCACAGAGGACCTGCCGGAGGTAGAATTGCTGCCAAGAGATAAAGTGCTGGACTTCTTAAAAGAGGGCTTCAAGGAACTGGCTGTGCCATATCTGGAGCACATTATCCACGTGTGGGATGAAACAGACCCCGAGTTTCACAACGTGCTGATCCAGCTCTACCTGGAGAGAGTACAGACCCTGATGAAGGAGTACCTCAACTCTCTGCCTGAAGGTGGGAGCTGGAGCCGTGTGTGCTATTTATAAAGAAAATGTCATTTAAAAGAACTAGATTTTGTTTGTGCTTGCTGTATTTATATATTTATTTTCTCCCTCTTGTTCCCTAACGTTATCCTCTTTTGTTAGGTATTCCAGCTTTATCTGCCGGCAAAGAGGAGGGTGAGCTTGGAGAGTTCCGGAACAAGCTGCTGTGTTTCTTAGATGTTTCAATCTACTATGAACCAGAGAGGCTCATCAGTGACTTCCCATTTGATGGTGAGTCTTCAGCGAGCCTTTCAGTGGCGACGTTATTATATCTGTGCTGAAATGAAAGATATAAAAGCATTCAGACTACTCTTAATTTGATGGTCATGACATGTCTTATTCCTTTTCTCATCTTTTCTCAGGTCTGCTGGAAGAGCGAGCTCTGCTTTTGGGGCGTATGGGCAAACATGAGCAAGCCCTATTTATCTATGTGCACATACTGAAGAACACTCACATGGCAGAGGAGTGAGTAGGCTACTGTTTTATAAATTAATGGTGTAATTAGACAATTTTATGATATGCTGTCTAAAATGTTTTTTGGGTATGTTTACAACATGTTTTCTCCAGTGTTGGATGGCTCTAACTGTGTTTTTTTTTTTGTTTTTTGTTTTTTTAGATATTGCCACAGGCATTATGACAAATTAGCAGATGGAAGTAAAGATGTGAGTGTGGCTCCATAAATACACACATGCATCACACATTGTAACTCTGTAGCTATTTGTGAAGAGTAGAGAGACATGTTCTACATGGTTTAAATTAAGATGCTGATAGGCTTCATCCAGGAATAATTTGTTTGGCCTTATAAATCTACTTCCTTTTTGCTTATAGTTTGGCTGTATTAGTTTGCTCAATCTCAGGTTCGGAATGAGCAATATGGATCAGCTTTTTAGGAATAAGCAATATACACTATATGTCCAAATGCTTATGGACACCCCTTCTAATGAATGAACACCCATGGGATGAGCAATACGTTTGTCCATATAGTGTATATCTCAGTATGGATTTTTGGGGAAAGAAATACTAACTAGATTTTAATAGAGGCATTAGAAGTAAACAAATTGGTGCCCTGTAGATTACAATGAATTAATACAAAAATTAAACAAATAAAATTAAATATTTCTAACAAATATAAAAAGCCAAATGATATGATTCTTTTGTACAGCAAGGGATGTTGTGTGAGCTGTTGACTAAATCTTTACCCTCCCCCTCTCTCCCTCTTTGTACATCTACATTTTAACTGACAATCATACACAGAGGAGCTTAGCATTTTGTACAAACGGGGAAACAAACTGCACTCTGCAGTGTGTATGGCACTATGTGATACCTGCTTAACCTCAGCTTTTGTGTACTCACTAGTGGCAAGGTTGTGTGACTGCCACGGCCCCTAAGAATCCTTACTATGCGCATAAATATTTATTTTTTATATATATATATATATATATATATATATATATATATATATATATATATATATATATATTCCTTATCTTGACCTAATCTGGATCATTCTGTCAAGTCTTATTTGTAAACAGACGCTTTAATGTGTCTCCTGCCTCCAAATGAATTGTGTAAACAATGTGCGTTTCTGCTGTATTGTCTTTGCAGGTGTACCTGTCTCTGCTGCGCATGTACCTGTCTCCTCCAGACATGCATTGCGTCGGTCCCATTAAGATGGAGTTGTCCGAGCCACAGACTAATCTCCAGGCCGCCCTGCAGGTCCTTGAGCTGCACCACAGCAAGCTCAACACTACCAAGGTGAGAGTATATATATAGATATTTATACACATACACACACATTTCCAGACATAAGCACAAAAAGAATCATTCAGAGCTGTTTTCCAGCAGGACACTTCATTAGCCACTGTCCCCTTCCTCTTCACTCTGCACGACGATTGTTGCACTACAGGACATGACTCCTATAAACCTTCAGGTGTTTGAGGCGCCAAGTATCTGCAGTTTAGAATGTAGAGCATGGGTGTGCTGTGAAAGGCGCTGCTCCCTCCTACTCTCCCCGGCTCTTGCTCATTTGTTTTTATGTGATGTTGCTTTCATTTCCCCTGGCTGCTGGCCCAAGGCCTTCCTTGCCAGACAGCATGCAGAGAAAGACCACAACTGAGGATGTTGGGAGAGTGGAGCGAGTTCAAAAGTGCTGCTGCACCCAGCCGTGTGCAACGTGGAATACAGTGCCACACAGCTCTGAGCTACATGCAGCTCATTTAACCCTTTACTCTTCTAATCTTCTTATTGTTTAATTATTTATCCTAAGTTCTATTATTCAGTAACTATTATTAATTATTCAGTATTCACTGTGAAACTAATATGAAAGTTATGAGAAAGAGGAATGGACTCGCCCACAGTTTCTTGGAATTAAATGGGTTGGGTAAAGCTTTTTCTGCCTTTCTACTTTTAAGCATACTAGAGGAGAGTTTGAGAATTGTAGGTGCATTGTAGTAGAATGCTTTTAGTTTTAAAACCCTATACATATATATCTTGCAACATAAGCCAGTTATAGGTTTGAGCAATTCATTAAGATATATATTTTTTATTTTTTTTTTAGTAGTGATTTAGCAGACAGTAAAACACAGTTCAGTACAACAGAGTTTAGTGCAGGTACTTATACTGTTGGTACTTGACATGTCCTTCTTCTCCCTGCACTAGGCCATCAACTTGCTCCCAGCGAACACTCAGATCCGAGAGATCCGCGTGTTTCTGGAGAGTGTTTTGGAGGAGAAAGCTCAGAGAAAACGCTTTGACCAGGTCCTCAAGAGCCTGCTGCAGGCCGAGTTCCTGCGGGTGAGTTACTGAAGAGGTTGAAAGACCTACTACTTTATGCATATATATTCAGCATTTTGCAGCTGTGCTCCTGCTTTAACAAACCCATTGTGTTTGCCAATTTTGAAGCAAGTATTCTAACTGTGTGTTTGTTTGTATCTGTTTTTATAGGTCCAGGAAGAGCGCATCTTTCATCAGCAGGTAAAGTGCGTTATTACTGAAGAGAAGACCTGTCGGGTGTGTAAGAAAAAAATTGGAAATAGGTATGTCAATAATGGACACTTATATGCAATCGATTTTACAGTATGTAAGACTTTGCTTGTAAATTGGGTGTTTTTGTTCTATATATTTTAAAGGTTTAAAAACTACCATGCTTCTTGTCTTTTTCACAGTGCCTTTGCCAGGTATCCAAATGGTGTAGTGGTCCATTACTTCTGCTGTAAGGATCGCAGTCTGTGTCCCACCGAATAGGGAGATTCCCCCAAATGGATGCACTTAATACACATCTCCAACTCCTGCGAAGACTCTTATGTATGACTCTGAAGAAAAAAAAAATATCTTGATGCACTATTGAAGGAACTGCCCGTTTGGAATGGTCTTGCTTGGGTCAAATGTTATGGGACTTTGGACAGATTACTGCTCACCTCTTATGGCTATGGATGGAGACCTAACTGTGTTGCGGTGCAAGTAAGGTTCCTGTCATGTTCTGGCTTTGAAGACAATTATGTCAATGCACAACATACCATAGATCTTACTTTCTTGGGAGGAAAATCTCAGTGCCTCTCTTTCACTCCTTTGTTTTTGTTCTTTTATTTTGAGGTACATTTTTTGACAAAGTTTGCCATATGTGTAAAATTAAATGCCTGTATATCACGCGTTAAGCTTGTTCTCTGTTGTGTTCCAGCTCGCACAGTACATACAGACTGTTATGCTGAGCTCAGCTTGTGAATGGGCTCTCTGCTTCACTGTATTAGCTTTAGGATGTTCTGGCTGCAGTGTTGGAAGGTGGGAGTGGGGGGGGGGGGGGGGGGAAGACACCAGCTTGAAACTTTGATCTGGCCCTTCTTGCAAAGGCCAGCTCTCACAAGGGCCCTTTGCAGTGGGCTGGCTGCACAAATGAGTAGGTGGTAAATCCTTTATTGTTTCTTCTTTCCTTGAACTCGCTCTGTTTTTTGGTCTTAGAGATGTAGCAAGAACATACCGAATTTGTTAACAGCGCGAATTCTTCAGCTTGTAACTAATACAAAGCGTAAGCAGTGTTTTTGTTTTCTATGTTTTTGCTGGAAGCTTAATAATAACAACAGCAGCTGTTCACCAATCACAGTAGCATGGCACTTTCTGGCTTCTATTTAACTTATGGCTTTAATTTATTCTATACAAAAGTGACTAATGATTAGAGTGGCTCCTTCTACGCAGGTGTTTGATAATCTCTCACAGATGGAAAGCAGCCCTTAGGGGGCACCAGCACTCTGGCTTCTTGTTAAAATGTGTTCTGTGATCTGTCAGAATAACTGTCATCAAATACTTGTCTCTCAAAGGATCAGTCAACCCTGTTTCCTTCAATTATGCTTTCCTCAACCTAGACCATGACTGTTGCTTAAACTGAGAGGATGAAAGATGGTTGCTTGTGTTTGTAACATATAAGATATTTGGGACTGAAGAACGTTACATGTACAGGTTGTATTTTACATCATTTTACATAAGAATTGGGGGATATGTTGATGCTAATAAACATGCATCTTGTCATGTGCTGTGTGGTCTCATAAGTATGTTTATTTTCCCTTCCTCACAAACCTTAACACGTTCCAACGATCAGTGAATTGAGATTCTTATTCTGTGCACACATTGTCCTCTGCTGCTTGTGCATGTGGTCATCCTACAGTCTTATTTGTCCTCCTGTTTCTACTCTGAGATTTTCTCCTGCACCAAAGTCCCATTTTCTCACTCCTGAGAGCCTGTAGGAGTGTGGGTGAGTGCTACATGTCTCCCTAATGGATGTTCACGCTAATGTGAGCCAGCCCGAGCAACAGAACCGCCGCTTGCTCCAAACTGGAGTTAGTCACTGCGCATTACTCTGTTACAGTGCACTATGACTCATGACATTGGAGGATCCAGTGAACGGAGCAGCAGGGAAATAAACCTGGACCTGATTAACCTGGCTCCATTATAACAACTCCTCACAGCATATGTTTGGGTCAAAGTGTTTCAGTCAGCTGTGACATTGGCTAACCATACCGGCACCTACCTGCCTTTCCAGTCAAGAGATGTAGACTTCTGTCTTCCTTGCTGTGTATATTGTGCTTGGAAGCTTCTATGTCTTGGAATGTTCTTTTTTTGCAGGGCAGCAGTGGAAAGGATGTAAATTGCCCAGTTTGGTTGGCAGAAGTGGGCAGCAGATGATGTCCTATTCTGCCGAGAGCGTCCTTGATCTCTGCTTAAGGCCTTCCAGCAACATCCCGGGAACAGGATTCATTTGGAATATATATATATATATATATATATATATATATATATATATATATATATATATATATATATATATATATATATATATATATATTTTAAATATACCACAGTTGTGTATGCTGTGATATCCCTATTTTGTTGCTTTCAATATTTATTCTTGTCTGCTGTTTTCCTGGTCAGTGTTTGTTCTTCACGCATGTTCTCTTTAGTCTTCTGTCTTTCCCATATCTAGGTTTCTAGGTTGTCTGCAGATGCTGGGACAATGGCTTTTATGCACATAATCCAGGCATAACCTAATAAATGCTGCGATGGGTATGGATGATACTCAAGTCTTCGGGTTTGAACGAGAGTTTTCAGATCTGTAGTTGGATTCCAGCGCCCTTGACTGTGCTGATCGGAGGCCTTAAGCAAGGCCAAGTCGTGACCTTGGCCTTTAACTCCCCAATACTGATGCTAGCAGCAGATTGTGCATTTTCCTTACATCTGTCTGCGGGCATCAAAACAACACATGCCACTGCGTATCCCATCAAGTCTGTTCTTCACGGCCTGCTGGCTGCAGTGGACATTAGCACACTAAGTATGCTTCTCAATGCCGTTTATAGATGCAGTAAATTCCGTCTGCCCCCTACTCCGACACTAGTTAGCCTAAAGCCCCAGAAGGGTGTTACGAGCTGACTGTGCAGGCACGCCATGACCTTTCTGTACGGGCCATCCATCCATCCTTCACTTCAGCTTCCTTTTCCACCCTCAGAGGAGACGTTAGCTCCTGTACAAACCGTCGTGATAATTCTCCAAAAGAATTTGGGCCCCAAAAGCCGGAATTTGTGGAGGTCAGTTTGAATTAAGTCTGCATCTCATCTCCAGGCAGTAGCAAGGAACTGCACGACCAGCTTTGAGGTCGAAGAGCTGCTCTATTTCATGTCTGAGGAGCTTTTAAGGCTTAGAATATTTCCTCCAGTCTCTAACCCTTGTAACAGTGGAGATGTCCACTGACCGCTGTTTGGAGCCTGGGCGTTTCCACTGTTATCATAGTGGAATTCTGTGGAATTTGCTTGTTTGCATGGGCGGGAGAAAGTGAACCCGAGGAGGAGATCTGTGTTTGTCTTTGTTTGCTCACTTTCTGGGAAACTACCACTTTGGACACAGAGCCTGAAATGCCAGGAGTGGCTATGTGAGGGATTAGGGGGTTGGTGTAGTTCATTACAGGGTGTGTTTGAGGCTCAGACAAGGCATCGTTTTAGGGGGAAATGTCAGCATGATATGCAGTGTTGCCCTAGATCATGGCTACAATTCCAGATGTACACTCGCCATTGATGTCTCCCGTGGACATTCCTAGTTCCTGAAGGCACAACAAAGACTGCATGTGTGCCTCTCTCTTGGCACCTGAAAAGTTGGATCTCTTCCTGTGTCCTGTGAGTTGATGACGGCACACTACCGCTGTAACTGAATTGCAATGACATGGCCTTGAGTGAGATGTTCCTTAACCTTCTTTTAAGGCCTTCACCATAAGCAGGTATAATAAATACATGAAGGAAGCCAGGAATGCACTCTCGCATGCTTTCACAGCAGACATGGCAGCTTTGGAGGATGCAGACTCTGCATCCAAATTGGAACAAATATCATGTTGTCATTTCTGGCTGCCACAATTGGTCTATATGTACCTGTATTTACATGCAAACATTGGTCAAACTGCCTCTCACAGGGCTGGAGCAGGGAATGGTCAAACAAGAGCGGCATAAAAGCAGCAGAAAAAAAATATGGTGGTTTCCTCTTCGTGGGATCATCTGGACCAAATATTTGGAAAGCTCCAAAAGCACTGCATTTCTCAATCATCAAATTAATATTGCATATAGATTTATAGCCCGTTGGATGCATTAGGAGGACTAAGCAGTGTCCAGTGATGTTTCTTGCATGCATTCTTCTTGAGACATGCAATCAAAATGAAAGGAGATTGTTTAGGCTTATTATTTAGACTAAGTCTAGGTTAATGAGTAATTGTGGATGTATTAATGTTCATTACCATAGTTCCATGGTTTTAGATGTATATGTAACTCCCTCTCACCTTCACATAGACCCACTGCTACAGCTCTACAACTTAGGCCTATTTAAAGCACCTGCCCACAACATCCTGTTTTTCCCTCATGGTCCTCTTTTTTGAAAACCCTACTGTGGAAACCTATTTGACGCATAATTTACTCTTTATTTTTACTATTTTTTACAATTTATTTATTATTTTATTGAGTCTAATTTCCTCTAAATAGCTTTAATCGCTCAATTAAAAAGCACACTTTTAAAATAAGAAAAAATATTATTCTCTATATCAAAGCCACTGACAACTTCAAGAGCCATTTGAATGCTGACATGCTTCTTCAAATACAAAGAAAGCCACTCATAGGTTGTTCTTTATGTATACAAAAAAGCTCTCAGGTAGAGCATTTTTTTTTTTAGTTACTATGTTTTATTTCATACTAATTAAACACCCTAATGTGAGAGTCACACTTTCTAATCAATCAGACATTCAGGCTCTGAGCAGCATCTTTTGTGCAGCAGTGAGGAATGGTGGAGTCTGTATTAATTTTCTCCTCTACTGAGTAATTAAGTCTGTGTTTGAGCGTTTTGAAGGTTGCAGCATTTCTAGTGTGAATTCATCAGCCACTTCCCGTCTCCTTGTCTTTGATGATCTTCCCGACACACAGGAGGCTGTACTGCTAGCCTCTTTCTTATTCATCCTGAATATCCACCTTACATTTACATTTGTAAAACTTTAAAACTGTGTTGTATCCAAAGGGGTTCCCTTATTGTTGCAAGTTAAAGAACAGTGTGGAAGCATGGACCCGAAAATACTGTATACTAGAGTGAAAGTAAGAGTACTGTATGTTAAAGAGTAAATGTTCTATCAGAGGAAAAGACTCCCAGCATCACAAAACCAGTGCTGAGAGGGTGGAAGTTAGCATGCATTGGAGTAATTGGACAGCTGAACATGCTTGGAGGAGAGCACTAACTGCCTGTTCTGTTAAATGAGCTACACTCTTAAAAATAAAGGTCAAATGGTTCTTTGAGTGATGTCATAAAAGAGCCACTTTTGGTTCCTTATAGAACCATGTTTGTAATAGAGAAGTCTAGTAGTGTGTGAAGAATCTTTAAATTGGTAAGCTTTACATCCAGTGAAGGTTCTTCACTCTCACACACAAGGTTCTTTATGGAACCAGAAATGGTTCTTCTATGGCATCACTCAAAGAACCATTTATTTGTAACTATGGAGCACATGTTATTGGGGGGTGGGGGGGGGGGGGTGGTGGTTAAGGGCCTTGTCATCACTGGGACTGTGGCATCACTAGGGACCCAACAACAGGGCCAACATTTAGATGGATGCGCCACTCGGAAGCAACAAGTGGTTGGATGATTTAATAAAACAAATAATACAATAAACTGTGAGGGAAAAATGGTGAACTCTGATTGGCTAAGGGAATAATCTCCTGTAAAGTATTTAGTTTTAATAATACTTCAGTAACAAAGTACAGAAACTTCAGTATTAATGCTTCCCTACATATTAGAACCTTGACATCTGTATTTCTTAAACGATAGTTGAAGATAACGGACATGCTTTACTAGAGCTTCTAAGGCTTGACTTCTTCCAATATGCAGAAAAGTAAGATAACCAGATACAGCATATTGGTTTCACACAAAAAAACTGAAATCTAATCTAAATACTTTTATTATAAGTGCAATGGTGGGTGGATGTTAGTTAAAAGGCCCACTGCTTCATCTTTGTCCAGAGTAGGCAGCTAATACTTGGCTGAAGGTCAGAGTCTTCTTGTGATGATGTGATCTTTGAGCTTACATGGAAGCTATAATTGGATTTACAGCGCAAACAGAGCAGGCCAGTGCCGCTCACGACACGAAGGTGACAAAAGTGATCTCTTTGCTCAGTCTTAGACAGCTCTTCTACTTTAAGATACAGTGCAGACGGTGGTGCAGATGGTGGTACAGGACTCTGGACAGCAGTGTACAATATTATATCCAGTGCATCAGGTTTGAGGCAACAAATCGGACCTTTGATAACTGCAGATCATCTCATCCTTCCCTTTCCATTGTACAGTCGGTGTTTAGATTTCATTGTGAAAACCTGGTAAGTGCGGTTTCTGCTGGTGTGGTTGAGACAGCTGCAGGGTATTACAGAGTCTAAGCTTTGTAGGTGGAGTCTGAATGATCTCATCTGAAGGAAAAAAAATAACAGACTCCTCAGAAGAAGGAGAAACCCCCTCTTTGTCAGAATCTCCAAAAAAGCACTGTGTGTTCTTCGCTTGTAGAGTTGGCTAACGGGCCAAAAATCCATCATCTTGACTCGAATATTGTTCTTTTGCATATGTCAGCACTTTTCTTTTCTAAGACTACAGAGCAAGAAGTCCCAGCAAGCCCCACCCATCATGGATTTTGCACTGGATTTGGCGCAGTTTCTGCTGTGGATTTGAGGAGAGTCAGTATGACTGATTGCTTGTACTGTGCACCAAGGAAGAGGCCAATATATCCCACCCACCTCATCATGTTTCAGTGATTAGAAGAAAATGACTGGCCTGAATTTGGAGCACGACTCTCCTCCCCAAATGGGACAACTGCTGTTCCCATGACTCTGCTTGTCTAGGCCATATTTGATATAGTGGCCTGAAAATCCTGACCGCTGGAAAGACACTGAGCAGATTGGCAAGAAACTCTGAAAGACCCTAAAAGGGTTTAATACTGGTGTTATTGACCCATTACATTACAAAAAAAAAAAAAAAACACTGCAGTTCAGATCGTATACCATTAAGTCTTCTTCTCACACACCAGTGACCAACAAGATGATCAATAAGACCTGGTAGCTAAAGCTGAAGCGAAGCAACTACTCTATATTACAGTATGTTTTTCCAAACTGTGATACATGTCAAAATATCAATATCAAGTTCTACTCAGGCTGCCTAACCCCCTAAACTTCAGAACACATCCTAGGACCATCCTGGTAGTATGATACAAGTGTCTCAGTGAACAAAGGTGTGTCTTACTCACCTCATTGTTGCTGTTGAGCTTAAAATACTCTAGCGACCGAAGGCATCTAGCTAATGGTTGTCCTGTGGTCAGAAGCTGACCACTAATATGGCCTTAGAGGATGACTAACAAAGGTTCCACATGGAAAAGATGAGCTGCAGTACAGTGCACAAACGGTACCAAGCAACAGTGTTGTGCCATGTAGCAGCACAATAACCCTGCCATCCATGCTA
This sequence comes from Salminus brasiliensis, assembly GCF_030463535.1. Taxonomy (NCBI): domain Eukaryota; kingdom Metazoa; phylum Chordata; class Actinopteri; order Characiformes; family Bryconidae; genus Salminus; species Salminus brasiliensis. The sequence goes on along the minus strand of NC_132887.1, from coordinate 15,924,826 downwards.
AGTTGGGAATGGTCCCCCACCCAAATAATAGTGTTGATGTGCCTCTGACCCCACACACTCAGGTCACGCTCCCTGTAGGCTACACACACATTAAAGACAGGAGGGGGGGAAGGTTTCAATACCGTTTTAGACATTCATGGATTAGAGGGGTGGTGCATTTGTCTTCTCTGGTATCAGAAATCAGCTGATACTGATATTTGGTTGTGGGATCATTAACATTTCAGTTCAATTTCCAACTTTAATTGATACAATTAATTGATTCATATGACATTATTTGTCACTATTATAGAAAGGAAATGTTTTTTATGTGTTATGGGGTTATTAATTCGCTCTAAAAGCTACTAAATGACTAATATACCCACAACAGACACTTTATAAGGAACACTGTACTAATAATGGATAGGGCCTCTCTTTGCTCTCATCAGAATTAACAGTCTTAACACTTCATAGTGCGAATTCCTCAAGCACTGTCATGCTGGAAATCTCCTGTCCTACCAAATCCAAAAGGTGCGCTATTGGATACAGATCTGGTGACGGGACGAACACTGAAGAACATTGAACTCAGTTGGAGATGACTTTTGCTTTGTGATATGGTGCGTTCTCATGCTGAAGTAGCCATTAGAAGAAGAGTAAATCGTGGCCATAAAGGGACGCACATGGTCAGCAGCGATACTCAAACAGTGGTGCCTGATTGGGTTTAACAGCCCAAAGTCTGCAGAGCAAACGTCTGCTATGTCCAGTTTTGATGGTGAGCCTGTTCCTACAGAAGTGGAGCCTGACATGATCTGGTGTAACTCAACTCTAAGCCCTAAGGTTTGATGTGTTGTGCATTTCGGGGATGTATTTCTGCTCACTGCGGTTTTACACAGTGTTTTTTTTTTTTTTTTTTTGTCTTTCTGTTAGCTTGAACCAGTCTGGCCTTTCTCTGTTGAGCCTTTCTCATCAACAAAGTGTTTCCCTCTGCTAAACTGACACTCACCAGATGTGTTTGTCTTAATAACAGAGACTCTTCTAAAAAAAAAAAATGCCAGGAGATCTATGCAGTGTCTACGACTGGCTTATTAGATAGTTGATGGTATGAATGAACAGATGTATAGGTGTTCATAATAAAGTGCTCAGTGAGTATTTTTAATATTATATTTATATAACATGCTGGCCAGATGTGCAATATCGTATGAGCTCCACCTACATTCCTATAGGAGTATTATCGTAAATTCAGGCGATTATTATAGTCTCTTTTAGAGTGCTTAATAAGGGAGTAGATTATTATATATTATATCTAAAATATTATAGATTATAGAAGTCCATTTTTTCAATTATTTTGGAGCATTTTTATTGGTCTGTTCGTTAAGAAATTGGACGTTTTTACAGGTAAGCATGTCTAATGTTATGTCTATCGTTAGGTCCAATTTGGATAATTTTTTGTGTAAAAAAAAAAATTACACTTACTTGGGTGGTCCTGGAGGGATTTAGTGGGAGGGGTTTGTTGGAAGAGCTGGAGACACGGGCACAAACGCTCCGCGCACCCGCGAGCCGCGCTGAATCCGTGGGCGCTAGGACCGCGCTGGTTGCTCGTGTGGGGATGTGCGCTCGGTCCGAGCAGCCTTCAGCCACAGCGCGTGCACGCTAAAGCGCGGCGCGAGGCATCAGCGGGCTGCAGCCCGAGAACAAAACAGACAGGAGCCCCCATTTGGGCGAGCAGGAGCTGACACGAGCACCGCCAGCATCGTCCAGGGGCCGCGAGCCCTCCCTATGGACCCAGCATGCGCAGGATCAGGGCCAACGCCATTGCCATCCTAACCGTCGCCTGGATCCTGGGCACCTTCTATTACCTGTGGCAGGACAACAAGCCTCGCACGGCCGCCTCCGCTTCGGCGTCTCAGCCGCGAGCCACCGGCGGCAAGAGCCACGGGGGGAAAGCTGGAGGCGGGAGGCTGGAGCTGCACCGGGAGGACAGGACCATCCCGCTGATCGTAAGGAGACGGGAAAAGGGGGGACGAGGATGTTTATTTTTTTGCATGAAGGCGAGCTGCAGTGCTTTAAGGCTGTGTGTGTGTGTGTGTGTGTGTGTGTGCGCGCGCGTGTGTGTGTGTGTGCTTTGCATGCTGATAATCGGCACTGTATGCGCGGCTCGAGATGCGTCTTTTCCTCGCGCCTCCTTCTCCTAGGGGGCTGCGTTTTGCTCTGAGGTGATCGGGTTGAAAGGACACGTCCATTTTAGGGCGTCTGGTCAGGGGTACGCAGTCGATGGCGTGTGTGAGCTGCGGCTCGGTGCTGTGGCGTGTTTAGAGCCCGTGGCTTGCTGATGTCCACGTTAAGAGGCTTTACCGTGCAGGTGCGCTCCCAGTTCCCCTCAGACTGGAGACCTCCATACACTGGAGGGAGCGGACCTACACGGTCGCCAGTATTTGGACTGAGTAGGGGGTTTAGCGCACTCTCGAGTGTTGATGTGGAGTTTGAAGCCACGAAACATTCGTAACAGGGTCTGTTTCGGTCCAGCGTGTCTTCAGCAGGACTAAGCCTGAGGACTAAGGCTTGTCGTTAAAGGGGGATTCCGTCGATTTGCAAAGGCTGTTTCACAATGAGCGCATGATTCAGTGGCTGAGATGTAAACACTCGTCCACTGTGGTTTGGTATGAAAGTTAACGACTCAGATTTCTTTACAGTGGTGATAGGAACCCAATGGTGTTTTTATATGGAATGCTAATGTGGTAAAATAGGGTAAAATAGTGGTAATTACCAAAAATGAAGTCTTCTTTTAGGACTGTTTTGTCTTATAACACCCTGTATGTATCTCTCCGCCATGAATGCATTTTAAAACATCATTTTTTTGGCCTCAAAACTGCCCCAGCAATCTATCTCCATCAATCTCCGTCTCCAATCTCCAGAACACTGTGTCTGCCACTTTGCTTTCCGAGGCATTAAACACTTTGGATGTCTGGTTCACATCACCCCCACTGCGACCAATCATGACTCTCTAAATTTCTCTAAATTGGAGCATTTCTCATCAAACCGCTCTAAATTCAGTTATACTGAAATTTCCAAAAAGTGGATGGAATTTCCCTTCCCTAAAGCCGACATTCCCGACCCCAGTCGTGGGAAGCCCACACTCTGCACATTAACCGGCCTTCCCTCAGCCTGCATACCTGACTGAATGCACCCACTCCTCTTGTGCTGTGTCAGGTGTGTAAGAGTGGTGAAAACACCACAAAAAATGTGCTGACTTTACGAAGCACTGCATTAAAGGGACACTCTAGCCAGACTGATGTGGATGATTCTTGCATGGAGGTCGTAGAAAAACTGCTGGGCCGTGGGAAGCTTTTTTAGTTTTTCTCCACTAGCTGGCAAATGCTGTAGGAAGCCAGATTACTAGTGTACCTAAAGTACCCCTGCCTTTAAGATACTGCACCGTACCCCCTGAAGGGAGGTGTTGTAGTCTGACTATTCTACCTCTTAAAGTTTGCCCCTTGCACTAGGGGTAAGACATTATGCTGACAACAACACAGTTCCTTAAGCTGCCTCATTGCAGTGATATTGCAACTAATGCTGGCCTTTAATTGTGTAATCAGGTTCGTGGCTGAGGCGTAAAGGGAAGTGCTGAATGCAGTGTGGTCTAAAATGAAGCATTACTCCCTTTGTGTGGGGATTTTTATTAGTCTAGCAGAAGCGTGTCAGCTGCGCTCGAGGACATGACTGGCATTTGGTTGCCGCTTCACAGCTGAATGCCAAATTCATCAGGCAGAGGAGAAAAAAAGAGTTTGTATAAAGTTGACACTGTGTGTGTACCAGCCTTGGCTTGGTGTCTCAGATGAACGGGGTGTCGGTGGTTTATGTGTTTTCTTTTTCCCGCAAAGTGATAAATGATAAGTCTGCATCTGACATCGTCAGAAGCCTCTGTCTGTTTCGGTTTGTCTGCCTGCTGCTCCAACGTCTGCACAAAACATGCTGCCACAAAATACCACTTTTTCTGTCCTGAGACGAATCGAAATATTCAAATATTATTTAATATAATAGTGTATTAAATATAGTATTCTTAGTACTGTCAATGTTCTCGTCTATATTCTCACTCTAAAAACGACCACGTTGTAAAAAGCCCATATCCTCCATGGGGGCCATATGCCCCTAAGGTCCCTTTTATGACTCTTGTGTTGTTGTATCTTCCTACAGTTTATACATGCAGTAATATTTAGAAAAATCATTGATAGATGACCTCTCCCAACCTCTCTTTAGCCTTTAGAATTACTCAGGCTGTTTTTGTTACTGTGTTTTTAAGGCTGAATATGTCAATCCCCCCTGATCTGATTGGCCACCATGTAATGTGCCTCATAACCTCAGCGGGAATAGGCAGGGCTAAGATGCTGTATGCTGATTAGGAGGATAAATAAATGAATTAATAACTAAATCTGATATTTGTGACTTCACAGACACAATACGTCCGACATAGGCTGTTTGTGAAGCTTAGTGTTCCGGTGTGGACTGAGGAATCCGACTCCAGCCATGTTTCTGCATGTGAGCCCATTAAAATGAGCTCTTCACAGGGTGAGGATCCAAAAGTAGACTATCAAGATGCAACTGCTCAAACACTGAACTACCCCACAGGAAGAAACACACAGCTCACAACATGACATCACTGAGTGTGAGTGTGTGCTGTTTCTGGCTACATTTGTTCATTTTTGTTCCCCCTCCGAAATGTGATCCAGCTCTGTTGTTATTGGCCTGATACCCATCAATACCGAGATGCCGTTTCTAGTTAAGAAGGACTGAGCTTAAACGCAGGGGTGGGGCGCGGGTCTCGCACACATAGTCTTATTGCAGGGGACTTGTCTTCAGTATGTCCAGAAATCCCCTATCAGCATAAATCAATGGCTTAAAAGGAGACACATTCTGTGTATGTGTGTGACAGAGTAAGAGAGAGAGAGAGAGAGAGAGAGAGAGAGAGAGAAAGAGAAGAAGCGAGTCAGTAAAGAGAAAGAGAGAGAAATTGAAAAAGCAAGAAAGTAAGGAGAGAAAGGGTGCGCGAGAGAGAGAGAAAGAGAGAGAGTATAAGGCAGTAGAAAAAGAGAGAGAGAGAGAGAGAGAGTATAAGGCAGTAGAGAAAGAGAAAGAGAGAGAGAGAGAGAGAGAAAGAGAAGGAGCGAGACAGTAAAGAGAAAGAGAGAGAAATTGAAAAAGCAAGAAAGTAAGGAGAGAAAGGGCGCATGAGAGAGAAAGAAAGAGAGAGTATAAGGCAGTAGAAAAAGAGAGAAAGAGAGAGAGAGAGAGAGAGAGTATAAGGCAGTAGAAAAAGAGAGAAAGAGAGAGAGAGAGTATAAGGCAGTAGAGAAAGAGAAAGAGAGAGAGAGAGAAAGAGTTGTAATGAATCCCGTCTCCATGTGCCACATCCTACAGCTCCATAGCAACAGAGCAGCAGTGACCAAAGCGCAGCTAGCATGTCACTGTGACTAATGTCTACAGCTCCACACGACAAAGAAAACCCATTAGTCCAGCATATGCTTAATGTGTGTTTACAACATGTGGTCTCAGTATGGGAACGTACACACTTCTGTTCGCTCTTTAAAGGGCTCATATATGGAATATGGAATCCGAAATATGAAATATGAGATTATAGAGATTAGTATTATATGTAAACCTTGTTAGTTTTAAAATGTGCCATTATTTTTATTACACACAGTTCATAAATAGAAACTAAGCTGTAGAAGTGAATGTATTTATCCATTCAGCCTACAACAGTTAAGCTCCTCCCCTTCATGTTGAAGTTATATGATGTGTCGCTTAAAATTATTTTTTAATGAAATGCGATACACTGTAGTCATCCAAACATATAATTTTAATAAATCAATCTTAGCCCTACTGGATTAGTTTATATGGGTGGGTCTTTAAAAAAAATCATATCTCCTCAGTGATGAAACTGAAAATTGAGAGGACCGGTGAGCTTAGTACCTGAAGGTCTGCATCCAGTGTCACATGATCACATTCACAACAGTTGAGTTTAAACAGAGGAAGATGCTGGCTTTTATTTATACGATATAAATAAGAAAACTGTATACAGTTACACTCAAAATTATTCAACCCTCAATGCAAATTAGGTTTATTAGCAACATTTATATGCAATAAACCAATCAAACAACAACAATTTAAATAGTTTAACACAACTAATAGAAGAAGTGCTTTCGCCCAAAATGCAACACAATATACCGCTTTTAGAGACTGCAGTCTCCAACCCCTTCATGACAAGCGTCTTTAGTGCTTAGCAGAGCGGCACTACATGACTGACATGGACATGTGGCAAACATGATGCACAGCCAGGCGCCAGCTTGAGGCAGCTTTCCTGAGGTATCTTAGCTCATTTCTCATTGGCAGTGGCCTCCAGTTCACTCATTTTCTTGGGTTTGCGTGCTGCAACCGCCTTCTTCAAATCCCACTAAAGATTTTCTATAAGGGTTTAAATCCGGCGACCACTTCAGAATCTTCTAGGACTTCTTCTGAAACCAGTCCTTGGTGTACATCGAGGTATGCTTGGCATCATTGTCCTGTTGGAAGGTCTAGTGACACCTAAACTTCAGCTTCCTCACAGAAGGCCTGACGTTTTCTGCTAGGATTTCCTGATACTTGATAGAATACATCTTGCCCCCCACACGCTGCAGGTTTCCACAACCAGAGAAAGCAAAGCAGCCCAGCAAGCAAAGCATTACACAGCATCTGCTATGCTTCACTGTAGGCAGGATGTTCTTTTCAGTGTATGCCTTATATCTATTTTTTTAATGGGAGGTGGTCATCTGCATGAGAAAACACAGAGATGTGATTCCGAATGGGATTAAAATGATCAGATGACTGCCGAGTTAGTTAGTTCATCCTATTAGGTAGTCCAGCTTTTTTTTTTCTGAGGAGAAGGAGAGAATTACCTCAGGACCCCTTGTAAATTGAATCCCATCCATAAATGACTTTAAATGCACTTACGTTTAAGGGAAAAGGGAATTTGGAAAATTGTTTGCAAGACAGTGTTAAGCTTTAAGAGAATTAGTTTAGTTTTGGTCTCTGCAGTAAATACAAATCATGCAGACTGACACGATAGAGCAGGATTTAAAGCAGCATTATGCAAAAGAAAGGTCTTATTGCTCATGGGCTCCCCCTACAGGTGGAGGGTGTAATTCACTGCAGGGAAGACAAAAATTGGGCTTTGAGCTTCATATCAAAATTATATTGAAGCTGTTATTTTAAGGTAGAATTGCTACATAGTGTTGCTTTAAAGCACAGAAATATCTTAAGTAGAAGTACAGATGAGTCCTTAAAACTACTCCTGAGCGCTTATTCACTCGTCTTCCTAAAACTCTGCCGTATGTAGATTGCATTTCTTCTGATCAGCAACAACTAAACAGTAATGCTTCCACTGTCCAGTGTATTGCTGTGTATTGACGCTGTGTATTTGGTAGTTTTGGCATTGGGTATTTTTAATGGTCTGTCTCCATACAGTAGTTCCTTGATGCTGGGCCTGTCCTTTCAGTGTTTGTGCAGTGCAGTATATCGCCCTCACTCCTCATGTGACTTCACTGTGAGCGGTGATCCAGATCAGCACGTCTTCTACTTTAATAAGAGACGTGTTCACAAGAGCCAAACAGCACTTGTAACACAACCCCTCCTACTTTCGCTCTAGCCTGCGCTTTGATGTTTGATCTGCCTTTTTCAGTTTTGGCTCTGACTGCATCAGCCTGAACACTGGGTGAATCGACCTCTTACGGTCTTCTACCTGCAGTTTATTCTGGAAACGCGCTCGCAGCCTGCTGCCTGCTAGGGCTGTTTGCCTTTCTTTTCCTCATTCTCCTTCTCTTTTTCTTTCTCTCTCTTTTTCTCTGTCTCTCGCTCTATAATTTAACTCTCGCTTTATTCCTTACTGTATTTCTGCCCTACAGCTGAACGCCACACTATGCGCAGTTTTGTTCCCATAGAGATGAACTCGATCCTCTATTTCAATTTAAACTAAAGCTGATTAGATTTTCTCATTTTAGTCATTTCAGTGTTTTCACCTTTGCTTTTGGGATTTTCGGGCTTTCTCTTACTTTCTTCTGGGGAAAGGAAGGGCCAACACTGTGACCTCTTAAGCTCTTGTTTAGTATGTATACAGTATATCTGTGGATTGTCAATAAGGGCTGAAATTACACGAGCACAACAAGACTGTTCAGTTACCAGCACACATATATCCCAGGAACGTGCAATTATGAGATAATCAACACTTCATTCACTTCATTGTATTGTTTTTGCTCATCTGTATGTTTGTCCTGCATTATTTGAGTCTGAGATTCTGCCTTCTAGCTTATTGACTTTGGGCAGGTGCTTGAGTAAATATAATAAACAGGACAAAATCCCCCTAAGCCGCATGTTTAGCCATCTCTTTTTAACCAAGACCTGTGTTCATAAAGTGTGACGAGACTCCTTCTCAGCAGTCCCAGAACACTAAATCCTTAGACCATGTTGTTCCTCCTTGATATTTAAGCTCTGGATCGGTTCTCACAAAACACGTCAGACTGCGAGTGCTGATTTAGGATTTAACTTAATGGGACTAAAATCTTCAAAAACATGGAGCAGACTCTGAGCTTAGGTCAGCAGTCCTACTCAGAGCTGCTGTGAGCGCAGGTGTGTATATTGCTTTGAGGAATGTGGTTCCATTCCAAATGATGGAGTCACGCTTCACACCTCTGCAGACATGTGGATACCTGCGAGTGTAACTTTTCGAGGCAAATATTTCTTGACTGTCCCTGAATGGCCCAGTCTGTGCAGAACACCCCGTTCTCACAGGACTGATGGAGCTGGTGTTCTCTCATTTTGAGCTTTCAGACTCTAAATCTCACCTGCTCTCCTCAGGCATCCGAGGCACCAGGTGCTCTCCTACTCTTTACCTGAATTAATGTAGGTGAAAATGATCAGTGCATGAGCACTCTCAATCTGACTGTGCATCTATTATCTGACTCGGCAGATGCTTCTTAACAAGGCTGGGGGGAGATGCATCTCATTATCTCTATTTCGGAATTCAGAGGGAATTATGCATTTCCATGGGTTTAAAAAAAGCAAGGAAATCTGCTTCTAGAAGCAGATTCTGCCCTGCAGGAAGCAACAGAACATTGCATGTTACATTCTGATTAGTAACTTGCATAGTAAGACGCTTTACAAAGTCTGGCAGAGGCGGGTAGTAACTAGTGCTGGGGATTGTTTCCCGATGCTCTGATTTCCATACCACTTCCAAAACTCTTACTGATACCTTCTGGGTGTTTTTGGCTGTTTGGTGCTGATATGATATGATTTCTCAGGCACTAAAATTTTATATGGACACAAAGTTACGATAAACGTGATGAAATAATTTAGTATGTACCACTGTACCATAAAAGCAGGGGTGGACAAAGTACACAAGTCTTGTATTTAAGTGAAAGTAGAAGTCTGATACTAAAAGTGGAAGTCTTCTGTCTATGTTCCAACTGCAGTTGAAGTATGAAAGTACAGAATTCTGAGGGTATTTAACCTCTTAAAAGGCCTATGGCCTGCTGGCGGCCTGAAAGTGTTATTACAAACTTCCAAATGTTACCAAATGAATAGCCCCACCAGTTTGTACAGAAGTCCCTGTAGTTACTGAATAATACACCTGACTATTTCCTGTATTTTACGATTAATTAAAAGATGGCATTTATAAGGAAACAGGGTACATTTTTAGTATTTTAGCATTTTTTGTATTTTAACTCAGTAGAGCTGCTTGTTACACAGCTATGATAAAAAAAATCAATATTTGGAGGCAGGGTTTAGTGCAGGGTGTAGTATGTTTTTTTTATATAGTATATTTTTTCATTTCAAATAGTAGGAGAGTTTAAATTGAAATGCAGTGGACTGAAAGTAAGAGTCTGTCATTAACGTGTGTTTTTTTTAACGATTGGATGTTCAGATTTCACGTCAACATCTTAGTGTGTTAATTGTGAGAAAAGGAATCCACGTGTTTCTCAGATACATTTAGTGATTAATTCCTGCGTTTAATTGGGTTCCATTTCATATCTGCACTACCTTGTAATTGGTCCCTCCTTTGACTTCTTTTTGAGGTGTTTCATTTTATTTAACCTGAAGGGTACATCAAAGAGAAGAACATCAAGGAGAACAGCTCATTCAAGCTTAAGTAGCATTTTGATCTTGAGCTTTTTTGTACTTTTTGGTTAAGAAGTTATACCTCTGCAGTCCAGATCAGGGGTTGCCAAGCTCATCCACATTGGGCCGGTGCGGATGCAGGTTTTCATTCCAACTAAGCAGAAACCCACCTGATGCTGTAGGCATCATTCTGCGAGCGGTCGATAAGTTGGAAGAGGTGCACCTGGATGTAGTGTGTTAAAGTCAGTCTGGCTGTATCAGCGCTGGATGCATTTCAGTGGAAGCGCTACAGTACCCAGTATCCTAGAAGTTCGGCTCAGAGACCACATATGGCTCAGAACAGAGGGTAGATAGCGCTCTCATGTGACATGCAGATCAGATTCACAGACACTTCCAGCACTCTGTGACTGCCAATTCATTTGTAATCTGGCGGCCTAGGAGCAAAAGAACTTTGTCAGCGGATTTATTTATTTTTTCCCCTCCGAAATGGAAAGTGAAGTCATAGCGACTGAAAACCTGCACGAGGGTTAAGCTTTTCCCGACAGCTCGTTAATAACACCGAGCTAAAGAATGCTGCTCCCTCCCCAATTTTCTCCATCACTCTCTCCCCCGACTTCATCTTACCCAAACGCTGCCTTTACATCCTTCCCTCTGTCTGCTCTACTTCCAGTCCTGCCCATCCGGTCTTTTTTTGTGTGTCTGCTTCTTTCTGCTTTTCCAGTCTGCTTGTCTGACCGGCAGAGCACAGCACAGCACAGCGGTGGTCCGGGCTGAACCCACCGCAGCTTCAGTTCAGGGCCAAGTGTACCGAAGTGCCATACACATGCAATCCATGCACAGCATGTTTATGTAAACACCATAAAATTATGAGAACGGATGTTTACAGGGATGTTAGTGCTTTTGCGGTGGGGGCACAGTGTTTTGTGGGGTCCTGTGATAACGACAAACATATCAGGCTTTATAGCACCCTGTTTTTTTTTCTCTTGTGCCGTCATTTGCAATTTTCTATATGCAGCATAATCAGAATGGAGTGTCATGTTATGTAACGGCATAACTTGGAATGCGAAAGTACTGCGGCAAAGATTACCACACGCATGACTAATTGAGTGTGATAATATAGTCCTAAATGCACTTAATGACTGCATTGCCTCATTCCCAGTCTTGTTTGCCCTCACAGCATACAATTCAGACAACAGTAAAACACACAGCCTGCAGAAAGTCTGAGGAACAAGCAGTAAAAAGTTTCGCTCATTTTGTGACGCCAGAGACTGTATGACACGGAGATTACTCACACAGTGTTAGGATTGCAAATACATCTGGTACTGCTAATTAGCTTCTACTGTAGCATGCTCTTGCTGAGCACTAATGACACAGAAATGCTTCTGAGGGAAAATAATAGGATTTCTAAAACAAAGGGTGCAATTTTTAGCTTTTTAATGTGTTTCAAGTGTGGTATCCTAAATATTGACTTTTACCCAGCTTGACTATAGCGAGCGATAGAAGCCTTTCATTTTCTTTAACTCTCTTTCTCTGTCTGTTTCTGTCTGTCTGTTTCTCAGGTGACCCACCCTCCGCGGGGAGAGCAGCAGGGACAGCTGTTGGGCACTTTTGACGAGAAAGCCTATTTAGCCAGTAAGCAGCTGAAAGCTGGAGAGGATCCATACAGAGAGCATGCTTTCAACCTACAGGAAAGTGACAGACTGGGCAGTGAAAGGGCCATTAGGGACACTCGACACTACAGGTACATGCACACACATTCACACACACTTTGCAAGCATTCCTCGTAGCCTTGGGCTATACAAACTAGTGCCACTAACTACTAAATGACATACTCTGAACACTTTTTGAAAAGATTAAAATATGGATTTTCTGGCTGGTATTGAAGGAATGCTATGGATAGAATAGCACTGGTGTCGGTTTATGAGGTAGAGAGCAAAAATGATGAGCTTTTTTGGAAGAAGGCCACCAACACGTCACTTTGGCAGTATTTGGTTTTCCAAACAAACAAACATACGTGAAAACCACTGGATTTTAACAAGGGTTATATGCAGTCAGTGCAGAACATAATTACCATTATAAATGAATAGGTAATGTTTGGAATTTGGCCCAGGTGGTAATTATACAGTAATTATATTACCCTCAGGGAAAATGCAGGTTATAGGAAAGATTATGCAACGCTCACATGCGATACTTCATAACTAATTTTAGCTCAGAGTAATATTGTCTTTTTTTCTGCAGACCATAATCATTTGTCTTGTGTCTGAACCGACATTATCACCCGAGCTTAAAAAATGTACTCACAGCAACATAGAGTTGCTATCACACTAAAACATTATGTCTCTGCCTTTGCTGTTTTCCACTTTTTGATGTAAGCAGATGTTGTTTACATAGTGTCATGGTTTCATGATAAATGGACCAATAGAAATGCTCCAACATGACTTGGAATGAAATCTTTGTACACTGCCTTCCAGAGTTTCTTTATCTTCACATGGTCTGTCAATTGGTAGCTTAACTGTGTAGCTTGCTGTGGTTCCAAAAATATTTACAAACTGAGTTGTTACAACGGTGGCATTCTATTACGGCACCACGCTGGAATTCAGCGAGCTTTTTAGAACCACCCATTCTTTCACTAATGTTTGTAAAGACAGACTGCATGAATAGGTGCTTGATCTTATACCCTTGTGGTAATGAGACTGAACGAGACGCCTTAATTAAATGATTAAGAGGTGCGTCCCAATACTTTTGTCCATAGATCGTAATCGCTTGTGAGCAGTGGTGGCTCAGCGGTTAGAGCGCTGGGATATCGATAACAGGGTTGTGGGTTTGATTCCCGGGCTCGGCAAGCTGCCACTGTTGGGCCCTTGAGCAAGGCCCTTTACCCTCTCTGCTCCCTGGAGTTTGCTGCCCACCGCTCTGGGTGTGTGTGTACTCACTGCCCCTAACACGTGTGTGTGTAAGTGTGTTTTCACTACAAGATGGGTTAAATGCGGAGGACACATTTTGCTGTACAGTGCACCTTTACCTTTACCTTTTATTATTGGCAAACTTGAAGCTGTTGGCTGTCCCTTATTATCATAAATATAGAACTTGTACTCTAGTAAGTAATCCATAGTAGTTGCTGGATCATCAGTATTAAGATAATTAAGATAAATAACTGTATAATAAGAAATAGAGTTCAATTAGATTTATTCAAATTGTTTACTAAATCCGTCTCTGCCACTGAGCTACCACACCATGTGGGAGACTGGGGTTCAATTCCTGGTCTGGGTGACTACGCTGCGCTACACCAATAAGAGTCCTTGGGCAAGATTCCTAACACTACACTGGCCCTACTCTGTAATATGAGTAACCCTGGAAGTCGCTCTGGATAAGAGCGTCTGCTAAATGCCATAATTGTGAATGATTCCTTAATGATGCTTACATTTTTTTTATTTATAGATCATGGCCTCCTAAAGCCAAAAGTTCACAGACTACCTCTTTCATTAAGAAAACACATGAATACGAATGTTTACATCACACATCAGGCATAATCAGACATGTTTTATTATTATTTGGATTAAGCCAGTCATTATTGATCTGAATTCACATCTGTAGTTACGTGCTCTCTCGCTGAATCTATGCCCAGTGAAACATTAGGTTTGATAGGGTTAACTGTTCTAGCCTCCAGTTTTTGAATCCTGATATCACTATTCAGGCAGTTGTTGTATTACCTTGTAGGGACATAGTGGAGAAAATATACACTAGACTTAGAATTCAATCAAATGCTGATTTGACATTTTAATAATTTAGTAGCTTAAATTACACACCAGTTGACCATATTTGTGCATTATGAGCAAGAGCTGCATTTGGCCTGTAACAAGGTTTATGTGTCGACATTTAATAAAGCTTCTGCAGCGCATTCAGAATTTCTGTTCATTATTTCTCTATAATGCTTTTGTCCAAAACACACAGACTGGAGGAAAGTTTAACTGCAGGGAGAAAATGTTTTCTTTTCATCATACTGGCCTTTCAGGATAAGCCTTCTTTCTTTATTGCGGTTAACTGAGTACGTTCTCGTTCACCTTTACAGATATTCATATATCAAAATGAGTCAGAATGTCGTTCGTTCTGCTCCTAGTGCATCTGAAATAACATTATTTCATATGTAGGCCCTAGAGTTCCATTTTAGAGCCAAGCTATGAAGCATTATTTTCCAGATTCATTGTTATAGTGAAGCTGACAGACACCATCATGTCGGCTAGGCTACTTCACTGTATTGTAATTGCTGAACTCCAGACATAACATACAATTACTTCACATGTAACTACTATAACGGCTGACAGCACACCACCACGGGCAAAGGCTAATTAACCAGAAGGAGTAGACACTGCATGTCTGAAGACTTATGATAACTTGGTGAGTAGCAGCCTATGCTAGGAACTAGCACAGTCTAGTTTATACAGTCTATGGAAAGGGCTGAGCACAGTACCGCTGTGGTTTGATGTTCATATTCCTAAAGACTTTGTTTTGCCTTATTAGAGGGCTGGTTTAAAGCTGCAAAGTTACGCCACGAGTGGTGACGTATAAGCACACATTTTAAATGTTGCCATGATAAGAACTGCTGCTGAATTGATTATGATTTTGTCACTATGATTTTTTTTTATGTAATTAAAAAATATGAAGGCAAACACCACTGTCCTTTGTTATAAGAGTGTACAAAAAGGGTCCCTATTGTCTGATGATGAGTGATGCCACAGCCATCCATGACTGGGAGTCCAACAGAGCATAACGGGCCTAGCTGTCTCTGGGCGAGCAGGAAGACCCTTTCTCTCCCCCACGTCACTCAGTGTGATGCAAGGCAACATGGCTTCTGTTAACTGACTTGACAGAATTGGCAATTAGTGTTCTCCTCCAAATGTGTTGAGCTGCCCAGTGACAGTAGTTTGAAAAGATGTCAACCTTAATTGGTTAAAAACAGTAAAAAAATAAAAAAATAAATATATATATATATATATATATATATATATGCACAAACAAAATACACTCTGAAAACTTTAAACCGTCTGAAATTCGATGAAGGATGGGCATGACTTTAATGTGAATAGGCCTACTCCCTTCCAGTCCTCCTCTTTAGCTACACTCCTGGTAGGACAGTATGTTTGCTGTCTTTCAGGTGCGCCTCGGTGACTTTTGACCCGGACCTGCCCTCTACCAGCATCATCATCACCTTCCACAATGAAGCTCGCTCCACACTCCTGCGCACCATTAAAAGGTAACAGTCATATGTATTCACGCGGCCTCTGCCAACCTCTCACACGCAGCTCAGCGCATTCTGCATTCTGCCCTCACCCTCTTAATGAGAAATTAAGTGTCTTTGAGATCAGAGGTCAGTTAATATTGCAGTGAAAGAGAGGAGACATCTGTGATTTTAAGTTTCAGCTGCACATCTAAAAACATTACGCATTAAAGCCAGTGTGTCCACTAACGCTCTCTCTCCCTGTCCGCCTCAGCGTACTCGTCAGAAGTCCGCCCCATTTGATACAGGAGATCATTCTTGTGGATGATTTCAGCTCTGACCGTAAGTAGTTCTTTTTTCTTCTTCCCCTCATGGATACACACTCGCACAGATGGAAGTAATCCAGTGATGACATTTCCTATCTTCTCATGTTATGCCTAAATGTAGTAGAGATGGCTTCTTGAACGCTTGAGATAATAGACTGTGTTGATTCTCCAACTCTCTGGTAGTCATGGAGAAGACAATAAGCTCTGCTGTCTGGAATGAAGCTCCAGTATAATCGCGTTTGCACAACACTGGCGATCGATGATTTGCGCTTTTAGAAAAAGCCAAATAAATACAGTGATCTCACTCAGTGCATAATATTCCCCATTGCTTTCAGCACTGATTAGCACTGCATACACCTCACACAGTCACACACCCACACATATGGGGGGGTCATAGGGATTAGGCCATGTTAGAGCGATAAGGGCTTTGATTGCAAACACAACTTGTCCATATGCATATATATGTATTTGTGTGTGTGAGTGGATGAATGAACGAGTGGGTGTCTGTTTATTCATACTCATTATTGCTTACAAATGAACCAGAAAGCTGCTAATCTGTTTGCTGGCCTGGCTGTGTTCATTACTCAAGTCAGCAGTCCTGCCAGGCAGCATGCGATAGTAGGCTCCTGCCTGCCAGGATGCATGTGGACGTAGGAATCATCCTGCCAGGCTGCATGCTGTCTAATAGCCGCTATCTGTGTGTAAAGAAGCCAGAGAGCATGTTCCTGCATAGATGGGAGCTGGGGAGAATTAGCATAGGCCTTCTCAGGACATCTGTGGGAAGGCAGGATTTTTCACCCCCTTTTAAATCCCATTAATGCAAGTCCTAATCAAGCAGCGTGATCTCTGCACTGGCCGTGAGTTTGCATGTGACTCTTCTTTTTTTTTATGTGAAACGGGGTTGTTTGGTGTAAAGTGCAGTGATTCTAACCAACAAAACGCAAAACGAATCACGGTCGTGCTGCTAGCCATCTGCAGCCAAGACCCAGAGAGAGCACAGTAGGCCTTGCTCTCTCCTAGATATTGCTCTGTCCCCTCATCACTTCGCTGCAGTGCTGGCAGTCACTGGCATCTGCAGGCTGGTGTGTTGGAACCGGGTATGCGGTGCTTCCCTCTAGGCGTGTTGGTTGTGTGGTGATGTTGCATCAGCGGGACTTCGAAAAATGAGTGGCTTGACGCGCCGGAGGGGTTGTGTGTTGATCTGTCCTCACTAGTGTCTGGGGCATTGCGTGCAATGGAGGGGAGTGTACATACAGGTGGGGTAATTGGCAGTCCAAATTGGGGAGAAATTGCCAAAAAATCGGATAACTAACAAGCCCAAAATAACAGTGACAAAACAAAATGAACAAAGCTCAAAAGCTCAAAACTAAAGCCCAAACACTAAAAAAAAATATAAGCATAAGCATAAAAATTAACTAGCAAAAAAAATATCTAAGCTTAAAACTAAAGTACAGAACTAAAGAAGAGCAAATCTAAACAAACACTAACTAAAGAAGTGCAAAACTATCCAGAACTAAAGCAATTTGAGTTGAGGAAAAAACTGAGTAAACAGATTGTGGCTGAGCTAATTCTTTAAGGACGTACATACACACACACACACACACACACACACTGTGTCTTTGTCTCTGCCTGGTTGCCTTGCCTTGTAAAACATATATGCACATGTGAGCAGATGGAAGATGTGAATTAGCTTCGTACATTCACACAGGCAGACACAAACACAAGCACGTGGTGTGAAAAGCGTCCGTCAGGCTCCATACAGCGTCTACCATGCCAGTGTGTAATATTGCACGATTGACTTTTGCCCTCATGGTAATCCTGAGTTTACTCCTCCCCCTCGCCATCTGTCGACCCTCCCCTCTGATTCAGGAGTGACATTATACATTTAACTTCTCTCCCTCTCTCTCTCTTTCTCCCTCTCCCTCACCAACACTGGCACTGTCACTCTCTCTGTCTCTCTGTCTCACACGCTTATGTACATGCATTTGGGCACAGAGATTCTGACAGCAAACAAACACAAGCTTTAAGATGCATTAACACACACAGTATCACACACACACACACACATATATATACATACACAGTCTATTGTGTGTGGATTATCAGGTCGGTCAGTGTTAATGGTTCAGCTGAAGTTGTGCGCCCACAGGGCAGATTTGCTTGATCTGTAGAGCCTGTAGACAACAGCTATTTATCTGAACCTCTCAAAGGCCTGCCTCGGCTTAGAGTCAGTGCATGTGTGTGTGTACCATAAAGTCTCAGCAGCCATAGGAAGTGACATCACTGGATGCAGGTAATTTTTTTTTTGTATAAGAGATGTTTGCTGTTTTAAGGCAGTTTCATAACAGAGATAACAGAATTGGCCAGAACATTAAGACAGGGCGGAAGTCATTTAGTTATGTTTTTTGTGTAAATTGGACAGTCATATCAGAATATTATGATCACCTACCTAACAGTTAATAGAATAACCATGGACTGTATTAGATAACTGAACCGATCCACAGTGGCCCATCTATTAATCTATACCCTTCGCCGGAGTCGTCCTTCCCCTCCGCTGTCAATGACTCGTGGGGCACCACTGTTATGCTTTAAGCCAGCACTCAATGTGCAAGAAGTCCATTCTCAGTACCTCTTCACTACAGCGTCTCTAGAACATCCTACCATGTTAGTGGTGTCTGAGATGGAACATTAAGCAGTTCTTAATGGGGTATGTTTAATATATTTAGTATTCTTATTGGGGAAAAATAAATATAGCTTCATCTGAGAGGTGCAAAATGTACCCCCAATTCTAGAACTAACCACATACTAAACACATTGTAGACCCACGCCTCGACTGACACACACACACACACACACACACACACAAACGTCTCTCGTAATGACAAATAATGAAAATGGAAAATTACAGTACAATATATGTAAGCAGAATAGTTGAAAAGACTGTAGTTGAAATTTGTGAATGCAACACGTCTCACACCTGAGTGATTTTTGTGTTATTATAATCGGAAGTCACACCTTGCTTACTGGCAGCCTAACTGTGTGCTTGGCATCGAAGAAGAGAATATGCTAATGAATGTACAAAGTGCATTACTGACAAAGACAACTGGAATTGGTTCTTTCTACTTTTCCAGTTCGGTTTTCCATCCTTTTCTTTTCACATCTATAGGCAGACAAATGTGTTTGTGGGCGCTACGCGTGTGTGAGATGCATACTAACTGTGGGAGATGTGTGTTGATTGGAGTGTGTGTGTTTTCTCTGTGTAATCTGATGTCCCCTCTCTCATTAGCTGAGGATTGCCAGCTGCTCTCTCAGATCCCAAAGGTGCGGTGTCTGAGAAATGATCGGCGAGAGGGTGAGTGTTGAGTTCATGGGGGATGGTGGGGGCTGGGAGTGATGCACACGAAAAAACACAGTTGCTTGTTCTGCCTCCAGGCTATTGACTGAATCCAACACGTATATGCATATAAACACACACCTTTCTGGCCTTTACTAAATTCTAATAGAAAGGTCAGATATTAGGCAACATTTGTAGTCAGCAGCTGCAGCAGTAATTCAGGCTGCTGGTTGTTGGTGATGACCGTTTTTTGATAAACCCCTGAAAGAAAGAAAAAATCCATCACAAAAAAGTCCAATTTTCCACAGCAAGCACTTTGGCAGTCACAACAGCAACACAACTCTGAAAATGAATTATTCAGGCTGTTTATCAGCAAATCGGTGAAATTCTGCCTGCGAGTTCACGCACAAAAGGCTCTCTGGCCTGGATTAGATTAGACTTTGGTGCTTTAATTCTCTTGATTATCAGTAGAAATGTAGAAGGACGTAACTAGACCTCTCTGTTTGTTCTTTCAGTCAGCTGGCATTTGGCCACTCTAAGTCTAAAACTTGCCAATTTGGCATATGTGGGGGAAAAAAGAATGCCCTCTAGGCTTCATCGGCCTTGATCAAAATCTTTGTTTTGGCTTGACTTTCATGGTCAGGATATCACTCCTGTCTTTTGCACTTGTGTTGTATGTGAATGTTGGATGAAAAGTGTGCTGGAGTCTATTACTGTTGTTCTGTTGTTCAGGTTTGATCAGGTCACGGGTCAGGGGGGCCAGCGCTGCCTCTGCCTCTATCCTCACCTTCCTGGATAGCCACTGTGAGGTCAACACGGATTGGCTACAGCCCATGATCCAGAGAGTTAAAGAGGTGCGTGCTCACACCAATCCTAGCACACGCTCGACTTGCCATTAGGGCATCATAGTATTACAATTGTATTATTACAATTACTGGAGTCTACCAACACGCCGGCACATCAAATTCTATGTTTCCTGATGATGCGACAACACAGCGCAGAAATACAGTACACACAGTTTCAGAGCCAGATTGCAAGAACGTACATGACTCACATCCAGAGTTACGAGGCTGTGACGACGGGTCAAGATTTGTGCTTTCGTCTATGGTTTTGTGTGACACTCAGAAACTCGCCTTCTGCCTCTCGCTGTTTATACACTATTTTATCCATACATTCCACTACTTTTGTGAAGCTAAGACTCTGGCAAACCCGTTTCAAACACTAAAACAATTCGTCCACATGAGTAAAGGTATGTTTTCACAAGAGATATGAAGAATTTCTAAATCTGGTTTAGGGGTTTGCACAATGCTTTAGATCATGCGAGGTCTCATTACAGAGAGAGCTGAGATTGCTCTAAACAGTTTGATATAAAACATGTGGGTTTTATCTTATATGCAAGTGCCTTTAACGGCGGGTTAAGGAAGGTATGCAAATATTGAGAATTCAGAGGGTTGAAGACCCCATTTACCATGATAAAAACATAACTTTCAGTCCCAAATATTGGCAAGTTAATCAAATGAATTATGTGTATGAGGGCTTTTTAATACTTGCATTACAAAAAAACTTTTTTTTGTGAGTGTATTAGCTTAGCCATGTCTCTTAACCAAGCTCTCCTGAAATATTTTTCCTGGAAGAGCATTTACAGTTCCCATCCAACACCTAGTTTGTCAGTCCTTCATTACGGCAAATCAGGAGAGCTGCTGGTGGAACTGAAAAAATTCATGCAGTAACTGGAGTTCACAGAGGAGTCAATAACCAAACCTGTGCTCTTCTGACTGTGCTCCTTTGACTGTGCTCCTTTGACTGTGCTCCTCGGACTGTGCATCTCTGACTGTGCTCTTCTGACTGTCAGTAATGTTACAAACAAACAATGCACTCTGACCTCTGTTTAGAGTGAGCTTCTGCCAAGACAAATTCTTGGTAAGTGACGTCTTACTGGCCAATAAAATGATTCTGATTTCTATTCTTATGTGGGAAATGGGCCATTTGGGATATTTTCAGCCAACCAATACACACACACACACACACACACACACACACACACACACACACACACACACACACACACACCATCCACATTAACACACATAACCTTGTGACAGATGAGAGCACTTTGACATTTTGACATTTTGACATTTTGTTTGTTAAGAGTCATTTATAACTCACAAATGGCCGGAGTCCAGCATGGCCTTCAACAATACTTCCTCTGAGAGCGAGGGAGCAAGAGAGAGAGAGAGAGAGAGACTCCTACAGCTGCTCCAAACAACCGCTGCCTTTCCCCTCCTTTGTCAAAGTTAACTAAATCACTGAGAGACCATTATCCTCTCCAGTCCTGTTCTCCAAGAGAGCGCTCAGCTCCAAGAGAGCCCTCTTTTTTCTTTTTCAATATACCTCAACAGTAATTTCATTCTTTTGATATATGATCTAATATCCTCTGCCCTGCAGCTAAACTGTCTCTTTCATAAACACGCACAGGGGCCTCTGCTTTGTCTTATCTCTTATTGCTGTACGCACTTCATTTTCACAGGCTCGTATAGATTTTACCGGGGGTGTTTGAAAAGCAGTGTGAGATTAGGGAATAGGACATGTTGACATGTGAGGGGTTTTCTTAACTGTGAATTTGTGCTGAACTCTAATTAGCTGCCCTGTTGACAGGCCATGCAGAGCACAAGTCATGCAGAACTGACTGCAGCTCAGCAGTAGTGTTGTCTTCTGCTTGAGGGTGCAGTGGTCTTCAGCAGCCAGTCCTGAGTTATGCTGAAATACTGAAAATGTAGCTTGTTTCTGATGCTGTTTTTTTAATATTTATAATAATAAGGAAAGTTAGCTTTTTTTAAAATGTATGTTTTTAGGTCTGCAACCAAGCAGGTCTTAATAGCAATTTAAAAAAATCCAACATGCTTTTCAAAGTGTATGGAAGCTCTTTTTATATGAATTATGATCGCAAAGCAATTCATAACTTTATAGTTATCCACTTTATATTATCATATGCTATTTTCCTCTTAATAATTTTGAGCCGGAATTTTGCTAACCAACATCCCACCGTTTTTGCAATATCAACATCGTTCCAACTTCAGACTGTTCGGTCTGATTGCGTGCTCCCGAACGTTCTGATCTGACATAGGTTTTTTCTCATGGGAATGATTAGGGTGCAGTATTTTATTTTGTTGCAGTGATTTAAATATCCAACCAACCACATGGGGTACCACAGCATCCACCTGGCAACACCCTAGCAACCATCTGTGACCCCATAGAAGCCATCTTGGATATCATCTTGGATAGCATAGCAACACCCTAGCAACTGCCTAGAATAGAGAACCATTTAAGCTGGGCAACCATTCTGAATTTTCCTTGTCAGGGACTCCATAGCAACCACCTTGGATATCATAGCAACCACCTAGCAATACCCTAGTAACCACTAAGCAACTCCTTAGAAACAGTTTCAGCCTTAGTGGCCACATAGCAATATTCTAACAACTGCCTAAAAGTGGGAACCGCTTAAGCTGCAGAGCAGTTCTGCGTATTCTTTAGGAAATGCAGTGTTTAGTTGTTTTTGTTATTTTATGTTTAATAATAATGATACAAAGTACTCTAATGTATTATAATATCTTTATAATTAATATTATAAAGAAATGCTATTTAAAAATGTAAATGTAAAATATATTACATTATTATATTAGATGAATAAAAAATAATATTAGCGTACATTTTGAGATTGGTACACATTTTAAGGAGAAGGCACTGTATATTTTAAATGTATTAACGTCTGGATGTTATGCAGCTTTTACTGTTTAGAAAAATTATATACAGCCCCAGTTATCATTATAGATGTAATTGACAGAATTTTTTTAATAACCCTGCACAAGAAACTTTAAATACATTTCCTCAGAAATGTTTAATAAACCATGTAGACTTTGATGACCTTTGATGAGTATAAAGTCTGAATCAATTATGGCTAGATCAATGATGATGCACACAATGCCAGCAATAAGAAAGAGAATAAAATGAAAGGAAATTAAATCTGCAGCCTTTTAATTTGACACTTTTACTACTAAGGTAACATTTATGGATACAGAAGTCTACTTGCAGCTGCTAGTTATATAAGGCTGTGCAGTCATGGAAATGAGTTGCAGTCTTGATCCCACTATGGCAGGGCTTCCTAATCCTATTCCTTGGGACTCTGCTTTCTCTCAACTGGCAAACTTGATTCAACTCTGAATAAGTAATGAAGATGCTCCTTGTGCTCTGGGTCAGGTTTGTTAGAGTAGGGAGAAAACACAAACGTATATTTTTTATATATTTTTTTTCTCCAGGACAGAATTTGGAAAACACTGTGCTGAGGTTTTGGCAGTATGACATGACTGTCATTCTTTGTTTCAACAAAGAAATCTCTATTCTGTCTTTTATTGGCTACACCGGCCCAGTATCTGACCCACATATATATATATACAATATATGCAGCATACATGACAGTACCTTGTGTGCAAAGAAAGTCCACTAAAGGAAACAGAAACTTTTTAAACCAATGAAACTTGTAAAATACTTTTGTGCTGTTGTTATTGCACATGACTAGAATGTTAGGACTAATATATATAATTATCTGCAACCAAATGTATTATATCTATTATTAAATAATTTTATTCCAAATATTGAAGTGGCGATTTTGTGCAGCAGTGTGTTCCTGTGCAGCTTAAAAGCAGTGGTGGAAACGATCAGGTTTCATTGAGGGATTGTGTGCATTAAGCACTGGAATGGTGCTGTCAGTCAGTGTTTAGATATTAGCGGGTGTATGTCTATATTATCAGGTGTTTGTAAGCAGGTGCTGCAGCTCTGTGTGTTTGTCCTGCTTAATCGGATCAGTGTGAGGCTGCAGATCAGCTGCAGGCCAGTGCTGGAGCAGCAATTAGACACGTGGCTCTGGACCACAAGCAAACTAATGATCCGCACAGAATGATGTGCCCTCTGCCACACACACACACATACACACAGATAGCAAGCCAGCAGAGCTGATGACATCCAGTCAGATGGAAAGGAAATGTACTGATGAGCTCTGCTCAAAAACACACACACACATCACACACACACATTAACAGCCCTATTTGCAGGGTGACAGAGGTGTACTGTGTGTGTATGACAAGGGAGACGATGCGACAGTTGTTTTGCAGCCATTCTGTTGAACTCCAGCAGGTGTTGATGAGACCAAGGGGAAAGAGTAACACCGAGAAGAAGAGAGGAAATGGAAAAGAAGAGATAATAGGAGCATGATGTCATACAGTGAAAAGGACTTTACCACATAATTGACACCTTTGACTATAGAGAGACAGAAAAAGATGGGGAATGAACACACACCTCTTTTAGTCAGAGTTTGTGGTCACTGGTTGTTGCTGTGGTAAGCTGTGTCATTGTGGAGGCTTGGCCTTGTGGGATCATGTGAACTGCACCCAGAGTTCAACAGAAGGTTAACCGTTTTAAAAAGAACCACAGCTTTAATTGAAAATGTGTTTTTTATTATGCTGTTGTAATTTCAGGACCCTTAAACTGAGTTTATAAGCATCCACACATTGTGACATTGTCCTTCCTGTATTAACCTGTCAAATACTGTATATTCATATTCATCTGTCTGTATGTTTCTATGTCCATTTGCCACCCATTCATCCATCTATCCATCCATTCATCCCTCCATCCATCATTCAACCCAGCCATTTATCTATTCAACCACTCATCCCATCTACCCGCAATCCACCCACCCATCCATCTATTCACCTACTCATCCATTCATTCATCTAATCCATCCACCCACCCATTAATCCACCCACCATCCCTACACCCACCATCCATTCACCTACTGACCCAACCTACCCCAACCCATCCACTCAAAAATCCATTCATCTGCCCATTCATTCAATTGTCCATCCATCCACCCATCAACCATCTACACATCCACCCACTCATCCATCCAGCCACATATGCACCCATCCATTCACCCATCCATGAATCCATCCATTCTTCAACTCACCCATCCATTCATTCATCCGTCCATCCATCCACCTATCCACTCACACACCATCCTACCCATACACTCACCCAACCTTCAATCCGTCCAGCCACCCATATCAAACCATCCATCCATCCACCTATCCATCCATACACCCAACTATCCATCCACCTACTTACCCAATCTACCCCAATCAAAAATCCATTCATCTGCCCATTCATTCATTTGTCCATCCATTCATCCACCCACCATCTACCCACTCATCCATCCAGCCACATATGCATCCCATATTGCATATGTAGTCATCCATCCATTCTTCAACCCACCCATCCATTAATCCATTTTTCCATCCATCCATCCACCCATCCATCCATACATCCATCCATCCATCCATTCATCCACCCACCCACCCACCTGCTGCTCAGTTGTTTACTCTGTAGTTCAGGTTAATGGGTGTATTGGGTGTATTGGTATTGGGTGTACTCTTTTTATGGATAACCTTAAATGCTCTGTACTCTTCCCATGGAGAGCTTTCTGTAAATAAACCTTGGCCTCCTCTGCACTGAGCCGGCTCTTGCTGGAGATAACATGTTCAGCCACTGTGCTGAAGTGTGTGATAGAGCATGAACCCCTTTTCACTTTAGTAAGCATGAACAGTCTCAGAAACAAGGATGTATTCAGCATCGAGTGAGTAGCGTTTAGTCAATGACCCGAAGCTGAAGCGTGTCCATTATGTTGTCTTAGCTCTGAAACCACTGAAAGAACTGAACTGAGTCATCTTTGACTCACTGGGGATATGGCTGGAGTATATGCCTCTCAAGCATTTAATGTGACTGCTTATTATCACTGAGAACTTCAGACCACTCTCATGTTTTACACCAGTTATACATGATGTGCCAGCCTGTGGAGAAGAATTAAAACACTGAAAACATGCCTGTTGGGGTGCTTTTATTAATGTCTATTTATAAAGTAATGGACCGTTTTATTAATGACCATTATGATTGGTTTATCTGTGTCTGTTTCCTTTATTTCTTATATGTGTTTTTGTTTGTCATTGTAATTTTGGTGTGGAGAGAGCACAGTGCGATGTCTTATTTCTATTCTTATTCCACTGTCTCTGTTTCCCCCCAGGACCACACTCGTGTTGTCAGTCCCATCATTGATGTCATCAGCCTGGATAACTTTGCTTATCTGGCAGCCTCTGCTGACCTCAGGGGAGGTGAGGGCAGGATCTGTAATCTCAATACAGATAATCCCTACAGAATGCGTAGGATTAACAGATCTGTTCAGTGTACTGTCTACATCTCACCAGTATAGCCGAGACCAGCAAACATATGGACATGTGTTCGAGGTGTCATTTACCAGTAATGTCCTTAATACGGTTGAAAGAACCCTTGGTCATTAGGTCTTGTAAGGCTTGTAAGAGTGACTTGACTCCAGCTTGCTCTCTCAATCTTGGACTGCAGGGTTTGACTGGAGTTTACATTTTAAATGGGAGCAGATTCCAATTGAGCAGAAAATGGCCAGAAATGATCCTACGCAGCCAATAAGGTGAAGTCATGTAAATAATGTCATTCTCTCTCTCTCTCTCTCTCTCTCTCTCTCTCTCTCTCCGTCTCAGTGACACACACATTCTCTGCCAGTTTAATATTCACAATTTATATGATTATATGGAAAGTTTATATAAAATGTGTATGTAATTTAAAGTCATTTTGTTGAATATTGCTGGAACAAAACCTTGTGTCTCCATTTGTTCCACATCATTTGAGAACTCCAGCTGTCCTTTACATTATATTAAAAACTGAATGGACCAATAGAAATGCTCCAAAATTTGTGCTGCCTGCCATCAGCAGCTAAAGGCCAGAATGGGTACATTTGACCCTGCTCTCTCCGGGTGGGTAGATGGCTCATTCTCTCCCCACATCACTTTAGTGTGAATTCTGGCTGGCTGACGCATCAGTGCAGGGTACCCTGCACTTAACTCTGAGCATGTTGGTTGCCTGGTGACTTTGAATCGGCAGAAGCTGGAAAAGAGGCTGGTTGGGCATGTGTCTGAGGAGGCATGTGTCAGTCCTCACCTTCCTAGTGTCGGAAGCGTTATGTGGGATGGGAGAGAATACGAACGAGTGGGTTAGGTAATTAGGTAATCTAAAATTCTAAATTCTAAAGATATTTTTTATATTGACTTCCATTGAAAGTTAACAAGAATTTGTTCTTCTCCTGTAAATTTGCCTTTTTTGGAGATACAGTGTTGATTTACATTTGTATAATTATTTCATTTATGATAACAGCTTTATAGGATTGATCTAATAGGCTATAAAGAAGTCAGATGTGTACAAAAGGATGAGCAGAGCTGTAGCTGATTACTGTCAAATAACTGATAGCTGTAAAAATCAGTTCAGAGTGATCAAAAAGCAGATAAGGTAGACTCTATGGACAAAAGTATTGGGACACCTGCTCGTTCATTGTTTCTTCTGAAATCAAGAGTATTAAAAATAGTTATTGGAGAGATATTGGAGCATTGTTTTAAGAAATTTGATTGGGTAAGCTTAGGATGTTGGATGATCACCAGCACACTTCATCCCCAACTCCCTAACTCATCCCAATTGTATTGGATGGAGCACCATCATTTGAGAGAGCACAGTTCCACTGCTCCACAGCTCAATGCTGGGGGGCTTTATACCTCTCTAGTCCATGCCTGGCATTAGGCATGCTGCCATTAGTTTCATGTTTATCTGCTCCAGAAAGCCTACTCTATTGGCAGTTCCTCTCTACTGGGAGTTGACAAGTTGTAAGTGTGCATTTGCACATCTGTGTCAGAAGCAAAAAAATTAGACACAGAGTGTAATTATAATATATTACTTAGTAATAAGAAAGTAATAGAAGTAATAGTGGGTAATTGCTTCTGTATGGTCCCAATTTTTTTTCTTGTTTCTAGCTTATCATATTTCAATTTGCACTCCACAAGTTATTACATTATTTCTTTATTATTAGCATGGCATGATGACAAGACTGTACATGCTCTCTCTCATTCTCTCTGATTAATCGCTGTTGTGTGCTCCTGTAGGACTCCAGTGATTGCTGGTGGGATCTTTGTTATGGACAAGAGTTGGTTTAATCATCTGGGCCAGTATGACACACACATGGATATCTGGGGTGGTGAAAACTTTGGTGAGTCCACTAGACGCCACACTCTGCACTGGGCTCACTGAGCCCTATTTCTTCTTTTGGCATTTAATAGAAATTTCTCTCGCTGAGAATGTGTGTATAGAATGAAGCGTATTAGTACGGAGGAAGTCATGGTGTCTCTAACACCAGAATGAGTGACAGAATTCCTTGTGAGTGTTAATTAGGTACATTAAACTGTGGGGTTGTGGCTGCACGTTTGCTGTCTGTCAGTGTGTATGCTTGTGTTTGTTAGTTTGAGTATGTTGGGGTTTTTTTTTTGGAGTACATCTACTTGAATGTCTTTGGAGAGAGGTGAAGCTGGTAGTAGTGTGCCCATTCTGTCAGGTTTGATAAACAATCTCCTTCAAAATCCGAGACGTCTCAATTAATCTCCTCAGCATCAGTCTAATGTAAAATGTATAATTTATGGCAAGTTCAGAAGCAAGGAAATCTGCTGCTATTATTTGCAGTCTTTTGAAGCTGAATGATGCCAGAGTGGGATAAAGATAATAGAGATCAGATTCTGTCTGTGCGCGTATGCATGCACAAGTTTGTGTGCTCGGCAAGTGTGTGCATGTATCCGTGTGTGTGTGTGTGTGTGTGTGTGTGCTTGCATGCTTGGAGCCCTCTGCTGGCTGAAACTGAAATATTACTGCTCTTAATATTAAAGCAATGCTGAGCGAATAATATTGTCATATTACTCCCGGATGCTTCTCTAAAGCCTAAAGGCTTTATTGCTGTTCACCTCCACACTAATCTATGGACATTAGAGTTGGGAAATTGTGCTGTGTTAGCTTTATCCACACTGAACTAGTTATGTGTGGAGAAATGATCTATTATTTAGATCCCCTTCAGAGATTTGAAAATATTCCAATAACCATCCCAAAAGTGAAAGAATTCAGTTTCCCATTAAAAAGTAAAAGACTGTTTTTCTCTTTTACTGCATGGTGAGGTCAGTTCTGCATGTTAGTAAAAACACTTTGGCTAAATTGGTTATTGGCTAAATAATGTTATTATTAATGCAGTGCTTTCATATTGCAGATGTTAACATCTATGATCTGTATATATAATATATATTATGAAATTATATTATTATATTATTAACAGTTAACACTTTAAAGCTTAAACCATCAAATAATAACCAGAAAGATCTAATTATTTACAACTGGAGGGTTTATTTCACCTTCAATTATTTAAAAAAATCCAATAACACTTTGCATATTTTACTTATATTTGGCACATCCATGATGTATTGCTTACAGTGATTCTTTTAAACAAACTAAAACATGCAGAGCACAAAATTAATAAACCCTTTTATATCCAAAGTTGCCTTTGCAATTATACCGTAGTAATAAAGAAAGAAAATTAAGTAACTAAAAAAAGCTTTCAGATGAAGGGATAAAGTGAGCTCTAATAGTATTAGTAGATCATTTCAATATTCAGAGTGCATTATATTTAAAGTAATATAATATATAAATGATACACTAAATTGTAATTTAAAGTATATAATTAAATTATATATATACTGTATATATTATAGTAAATAATATAAATCTAACATCACTGAAATTGACTTTTAACTAATTTGTAATATTTAAATCCACACTATTATTATTATTGATAGTATTATTGTTATTAATAATAATAAAAAAATATATAATAAAATAATAATTTTAAATGTTATATATTCTAAATGCTTAACATCCCTGAAATTAAAACACTAAAAATTACCTTTTGTTTAAATAACCTCAACTTTACATTTCTTTCAATCACTCCCTTCTCAAATCAGACCCCTGCATTGTACCTGAAGTACCTTCGCTCTCTCTAAAGCTATGCGTTTTTATAATTGAATTCCAGGTTTCTCCTTTTCTAAACTTCATGGGTCTTTATCCTCTCTCTCTCTCTCTCTCTCTCTCTCTCTCTCTCTCTTCTATAGAGCTGTCGTTCCGTGTGTGGATGTGTGGAGGCAGTTTGGAGATTCTGCCCTGCAGTCGTGTGGGCCACGTCTTCAGAAAACGCCATCCATATGATTTCCCAGAAGGCAATGCTCTCACCTACATCAAGTGAGTGCAATCTCTTCCTTTCAGAACGCAATAAAAATAATATTTCTTTGCTTATATTTTCAACATCATATATACCTTTTTGTGTGTGTGTGTGTGTGTGTGTGTGTGTGTGTGTGTGTGTGTGTGTGTGTGTGTGTGTGTGTAGGAATACACGGCGAGCTGCAGAGGTGTGGATGGATGAGTATAAGCAGTATTATTATGCTGCAAGACCCTCTGCTCAGGGCAAGGCCTTCGGGAGGTCAGGAGTCTTCTCTGTACCCTTGCTGTTTTTGTATTAATATCTAACATAGGCTTCTAGCTGTTGCTGTAATTCATCAAGTCTAACTGCTTTGTCTGTTATCTGAAAATGAAATCATCACATTCTGTCCCTTGTTCCTTAACCTCTCCGTCTTATCTCCCCTTCCTTCTGCAGTATCGCCGACCGCTTGGCTCTGAGAAGGAAGCTGAACTGTAACTCTTTCCGCTGGTATCTGGAGAATGTGTACCCTGAGCTCAGGTGAGTCAGCCTCTCTATGTCTAGAGCGACTGTACCAGCCTCAGTGAGGAAGGAATGTCAGACATCTTTCCATGTGTAACACATCAGTCAACAGTCAAGAGTTATTGCACTGTCTATTAACCCTTATCACTTTTTTTATTTAACCCCCTTAAATCTCAACTTCACTATATGTCCAAATGTTTGTGGACACACCTTCTAATGAATGCATTCGGTTACTTTAAGTTGCACCCAGTGCTGATACAGATGTGCAAATACACACACACACACACACACACACACACACACACACACACACACACACATACAGCTTGTCTAGTCCCTGTAGAAGAGAAGTATTGCTCCCTGGAGCAGATCAGCATGAACCTACTGGCACCATGCCTTATAGCAGGATTGGGATAGAGGGGTATAAAGCCCCAGTATTGAGCCGTGGAGCAGTGGAACTGTGTCCTCTGGAATGATGGTGCTTCATCCAATACTTTTGGGATGAGGTGGGGTGGTGATCATCCAACATCCTGATCTCACTAACTAGCTATTACTAGCTACTGCATTCTCACAGCAATGCTCCAAATTCTAGGAGAAAGCCTTCCATGGACAGTAGAGATGAACCATGATTAAGCAGGTGTCCCACTTATTATTAACAGCCACTTATTATTAATAGAAACTGATTTTCTATCAGGCTGTAATGATGAAAACAATTCTGGGAAAATAGTTGACAGGGTAGAGGAGGGAAAATGAGGCTACATTCGTTGATGGGTGTGCATTTAAGAGTTAATGTTTTCCATTTGTATTTGTCTTTGGCAGGATTCCAGAGCAGAAAGTTGCTTACAGTCTGCTGAAACAGGGTGGGCTCTGCCTGGAAAGCCACAGCACAGACAGTCTGGGTTTAGCAGAGTGCAAGAGTGGGTCAAGTATACCTGCGTCACAGGTAATAAGTGTCAGTGTGTTATTTATCTACTATAGATCAGTGTGCGGTTGCCGTGCTCTTTAAACCGTAATTAGTGATCATCATGGACTTTGTTGATGATGATAAAGGAGTAAATAAAAAGTCTTTTTGGTCTGATTTCATGTTATAACCATGTTATAATGCTTAAAACACACTGGAGAACATGAGTGAATTTGTCTGATGTATCACAGGCTCACCTACAGTGTCTCTTCCTCTTTTCTTTAGAAATGGACTTTGATGGAGCCACAAATCCGCCAGCAGGACCTGTGCTTGGCCAGCACAGCCTTCTCCTCAGGGTCTAAGGTTAGGCTAGAGCCGTGCAGCCCTAAAGAGTCCAGACAGGTGAGAATTGGAGATTAGCAAATATGGTAACGGTGATCATGTACTGCAGTCAACAAAACGGAATAAAATAGAACAGTTATAACACTTATAGTAGATACAGAGTAATTTATAATAAATTCTAAATAATTCATAGATGTTACTGAATCATTTATAAGAATGACAGATTCACTTATAGTAGTTACTGATTCATTTGTAGTAGATACAGAATCATTTCCAGTAGTTACTGAATCATTAATAGTAGATGCAGAATCAATTTTAGTAGTTTTTCAACTCATAATAAGCCTATGGGTAATGCAAATTACATACTCAATTATAAGTACAGTCTTAGACATTAAAATAATAACCCATTCTGGGGAGTGACTAAACAACCCCTAAATGTCAGTACCCAAGAATTCATAATTTGGAGGATACTGTGAGCCACACTCTACATCTATTTTATTCAAAAAATAGACATTTATGAACAACATCTCTGTTTTGCTTTGGGACCCATCAGGTTATTATTAAGAACCCCCTGCCTGAACTTGCAAATCAGAACAAACTGCAAACAAACATATCAATGCAGTTTACGTTGCTATCACAACCAATCTGGATGTAAAATGAATCTCAGATGCGTGTAACAAGACGAAACTGATAATATACGCACAAAGGAAGTCTGTGTTGCCAAGCAGGCTAAATAAAATTGTGAAAATATAATGTTTTGTAATTTACATTATAACCACCTGGTGCTATTCTCACACTGACTGCCCACGCCTCTCCCTGAAGGCTCGGCCTAAAGTTTAAAGAACCGTCACTTTGTTTTTAACCTGTTTTTTTTGTAGCTAATGTAAGTCTTAACATGCTGAGGTATGATTGGCACGTTACTGTGGAACTTGGCGTCTCGAGTACCAAAACATCAGGCAGAGCAATTCCCCTGTATCTTTTCCCCATCCGTCATAAGAGAGCATGCTCTCTATCTAGCACAGCTAGACCTGGCACTGACCCAGGCCTGATTTACGACTTTGAGATTGGGCCTAAACACAGACCATGTGTGAGTGAGTGTGTTGGATGTGTGTGTGTATCTGTACTAGCAATGATTTTAGCGAACGTGGTTGCATATTGTGCACATGTGTGTTTACACATAGTGCCTCATTTCACAGAGCTCTGTGGTGAGGGGAAGAAAATTAGCTCTTAAGTGTTTTCATGGAACGGACTCAGATGAGTCGTCTTGCTATGGGAACTTGGCTTTGTGGTGTCCGAGGGTAGTTTTAATAGGATAACGTTGAGCTTCCTCTTAGATTCCCAAGCATTTGTATAGTTTGTTGATGACATGGTGTTTTCTCATCACATGTGGTCTGTTCTTAGCAAACACACAAACAGAATGCTGTAAATGTTTGTGGTGTTTTAACTTCTATATTCATGTGCATACGTTTGGCCACCCCTGGGAAAATGATCCTGTACAGAAAACTCTCTTCTAGTGCACAGTTACTAATACTGTTTCTGTGCTCTGTGTAACATATTGAAAAAGCTAAAGTGTGGCATGGTATATTTCTCTATATATATATTATTTTTGTCCCCAGTATGTTACTTTCTGAAACACAGTCATATTTAAGTTTGTTTTCTGTAGAGCGGTACAGCTGTACAGCTCTCTTTGTATTATGAGTTACATTGGAGCACAAATCTAGACTGTCTAGAGGTCCTTCAGGACTGGTTTGAGAACTACTGTGGTTCTACTGAGGATTTGTTGCTGTTTTCACTTAGAAAATCTATAAAAATGTCATATGAACAGGGGTGGCCAACATTTTGAATATGACTGTAGGTGTGGCATATGCAGAATTAGCAAATGTTTTAGGCTTTATAGAAAATTACAAGTAGACTGATTATTAGTATACATTAAATAATAAATTATTTGAACTGTAATCATTTATTCTATATTAATTCACTTACATTAGAATAAATACAAATAAACTAAGAGTATTACATTAACCATTGTTAATACATGTTGCACATGTGT
This sequence comes from Salminus brasiliensis, assembly GCF_030463535.1. NCBI lineage: Eukaryota > Metazoa > Chordata > Actinopteri > Characiformes > Bryconidae > Salminus > Salminus brasiliensis. The sequence goes on along the minus strand of NC_132887.1, from coordinate 15,890,838 downwards.
TATATGACTCTTCTTCTAGAGTCTAAAGTCAGTATTTCTAGTTCCTTTCAAATATGTATTTTCTATAATCATTCCTTTATTAGAGTAACTCTGTAAAATGACTGAAGTTTGGAGAAAATCAAACATGTGTATCTAACTGTTTTCTTCCAATCAACATATCAATAACTTTTCTGTTAGTCCATTCATCATTTGAACAACTGTCAGATTCAAATTATGAGAAAAAAAGCTAAAAAAAAGTCAAAGATTGAGATTTTTATTGCACGATAGCGATGGGGTGTCATACAGTTCTTGTTCTTGATTTCTTCAGACCTCTTCCATATTTCTCCAAGGTGATATACCACCTACTTAAAGGAGAATACAAGCAGATACATTGTTTGTATAAGCTGTCTGATGCTGATCTGACTGCTGGCTACTGTAATTATGCATTTGTATTAGTTCAATGTTTTGAAGTGTTTTTACTGGCAGAAACCCACTTCCTGCCAAGATTAATGGCTTTAAACAATCTTGGGGAAAGCCTTTTAAACAGTACTGTAAATCATCCAAAATAGCAACTTTACTGAAGAAGAAAGAACCTTATGAACTCAATAATAAAATCTTTTTAAAGTCATTTTAGAGTATTTCTATTGGTCCAGTCATCATGAAACTGTAAAAAAAAAAAGTCAAAATGTGGAAAACTGGGTTACAAGGTTTTTGCATGAAGGCAAAAACATACAATATGCTTAAAACCACATACAAATATGAATTTGTTTAATTACTGACTATTTTCTCTCCTCTCTACCTACCTATTGCTAGCACACACACTCACACACATCTCTAACTGTCATGCATCTGGCTCCATTTACTAATGTTAGACCTTGCTGCACCTTTTCCCATCTGATCTTTATTAAGCTATCATCAGTTTGAGCTTGCGTCTTGCATAATGACGTACGCTGCAGTCATTTAGAGTTATCCCCGAAGTCCGAGCGCCCTGCACAAACAGACCCCGCTCCATTAGAAGACCGCTCAGCTATTTGCGTACTCCTCTTTGTAATGGGCACCAGGGGAGCGTTTCTTAGAGAGCAGATTTATTCACAGAACCCCCAACCTTTCCACTGAATGACTGTCCTTTGGAAACAGCATCTCAGTCATTAGAAATAAATGGTGCATAACCCATTATTCACTTTTAAGCAGTGGGAAGAAAAAAAGAAAAAGAAATGCATGTTTTGCCCAAATGAATGAAATTTATAGTCAACAAACAGGGCCGAGCAGCTGCCAGCATAAATCGAGTAATTGAGGAACGCCTTGGAGAGGCATTGTAGGTCACTGTCAGTACTGAGGAGAGTTTATGTTCGCTGGCTCGCCCGCCCACGATTTTCCGCAACGCCCAGCCCAATCAGCCATCTGATTAGAACACTCTGTGACTCCGTGAGTCACTCTGTAGAAAGTTCATTGCTCATCCTTAAACAAAACCTGCTGCTCCACACAGCCACCAAGAGAGACAAACACTCAGACCCTCAAACTCTTGTATGCAAAGGAAAAGCTGCAGCATTTAGAAAGCTTTCTTTGATTAAACTTGCTAAACACACTCCCAGCCTTTCACTCTTTAACGCTGCCAAAGCTTTTAGCCAGTTACATCATCCAGCATCCAGTCCGGACTGGGTTTTACTGCTGTGCATATTGATCTGATGTAAGTGCCTGTAATACAGCCGAGCTCCCTGTGAATGTATCATATCATTTTATGGTTTGCAGTAAGCGTTTTTTCCAGCAGTGTTTGCCATACGCCTGGCTTTACATGTGTATTATAAATGTCTTACGTCAGTGGTTCCTAACCCTGGTCCTGGAGTATTCTTACTGGAACACACCCACTCCAGCTCAGCCAGGGCTTGTTAACCCTGTCTTAGCCAGTGCCTTGCCCACTGCACATTTAGGGTGTTTTCATGTATAGTTCTTTTAAAATAAACCAAACCCAGTTCTGTTAAAGTAATCTACACTATTTGTGGACACCCCTGCTAATGAATACATATAGCTACTTTGCACCCATTGTTAACACAGATGTGCAAATGCACACACAGCTTGTCTAGTCCCTGTAGAGATGTATTGTCAATAAAATATGACTCTCTGGAGCAGATAAACATGAATCTATTGGCACCACACCTACTTCCAGGTGTGGGCTAGAGGCGTATAAAGTGTGGGCTAGAGGGATTTAAAGTGGTGTCTGGAGGGGTATAAAATGTGGGCTAGAGGGGTATAAAGTGTGGGCTAGAGGGGTATAAAGTGGTGGCTAGATGGGTATACAGTGGGGAAAAAAAAGTATTTGGTCAGTCACCAATTGTGCAAGTTCTCCCACTTAAAAAAATGAGAGAGGCCTGTAATTGACATCATAGGTAGACCTCAACTATGAGATTCTGAAAATTCTGAAAATCACATTGTCTGATCACATTGCAAATAATGGTGGAAAATAAGTATTTGGTCACCTACAAACAAGCAAGATTTCTGGCTGTCACAGACTTGTAACTTCTTTAAGAGGCTTCTCTGTCCTCCACTCATTACCTGTATTAATGGCACCTGTTTGAACTCGTTAACAGTATAAAAGACACCTGCCCACAACCTCAAACAGTCACACTCCAAACTCCACTATGGTGAAGACCAAAGAGCTGTCGAAGGACACCAGAAACAAAATTGTAGACCTGCACCAGGCTGGGAAGACTGAATCTGCAATAGGCAAGCAGCTTGGTGTGAAAAAAAATCTACTGTGGGAGCAATAATCAGAAAATGGGAGACCTACAAGACCACTGCTAATCTCCCTCGATCAGGTGCTCCACGCAAGATCTCAGTCCGTGGGGTCAAAATGATCACAAGAACGGTCAGCAAAAATCCCAGAACCACACGGGGGGACCTAGTGAATGACCTGCAGAAAGCTGGGACCAACGTTACAAAGGCTACCGTCAGTAACACACTACGCCGCCAAGGACTCAGATCTTGCAGTGCCAGACGTGTTCCCCTGCTTAAGCCAGTACATATCTGGACGCGTCTGAAGTTTGCTAGAGAGCATTTGGATGCATTTGGTACAAACACAACTCGTTGTGTTTGGAGGAGAGTGAATGCTGAGTTGCATCCAAAGAACACCATACCAACTGTGAAGCATGGGGGTGGCAACATCATGCTTTGGGGTCGTATCTCCCTTTTTTCCCACTGGCTGCATGCACCCAGTAATGTATGTTAACAGGAAACCCATTTATAGACTTCTGAAGTTCATATAAAAGCAGTGACAAGGTTTTGATATGATGGTGATGATGTGCAGGATAAGAGCTAGTAACCTCTTGTATGTATCACTGTCATCAGGTTGCATCTGGTCTTAATTATGTGAGTAATTTGTTCTTTTTCTGTCTTCTGTTCCTTCTGGCCAACAGAAATGGAGGCCCAGAGGTCCAGCTCTGCAACACATGATCAGTGGTTTGTGTCTGGACAGCCAGCCCCCAGCGGGTCCGCCGGTTATTGCACAATGCCGCCCCCAGATGGCCAGCCAGTCCTGGGAGCCTCAGCTGGTCACCTGAGTTTGTGGAGGCGGGTCGTAAGGAGGTAACGAGGAGGGTGAGAAGAAGAAGAAGAAGAAGAAGAAGAAGAAGGAAAAGGAAAAGGAGGAGAAGAAGGAGGAGTTTGGAAGGGTCGCAGAAGCTTGCGGTGCTTTAAGGCCCAGAGGAACAATGTCTGCACACTGTTTTAGTTGAAGGTGCTGCTTTCAGACCAGTAGACCGTGGCCATGTCCAAAAAACACTCTTCAGCACCTGTAATCCTGCTTCTGTGCTCATACCACTGATATTAAGTAGCCAGATAGGAAAACGCTATGAGCCACACCTCAAAACCTTCACCTCTAAAGCTGCGGTTCCTAAAATGGACTTTTCTCTGTCCAGGCTACTCTCATTCAGTCACATATTTGAACACGGTCAGCGTTTACATTAAGAGAAGAATCATAATGCCATTGTCCGCAGCTGGCAGGAGAATCTTGTGACGTCTTTGAGCTTTCTATTTTGTAGTGTTGGTTAATGGACACAAAGGGAGAGAGACTAGTTATGTATATTTATGCCTTTTACTACCTTTCAGAATGGTCACAGAGTGCCCACCTGTAAACACTCATTATCCACAATTGTTGTGGCCCCACAGTGTAGACCTAAGCAGCTGTTTTCATAAAGCTCTTAATAGAGTCAGTGTGCGTCTTTAAACACCATTATTAAATGTCTAACCATTCTGATCACTGATGGCTCTGATGAAGGGACAATTTACAATATGCTGAGACTAAAATGTACATACTAGAGAAGGCCACCCTCCAATCAAACTGTCTTTGCTTCTCAAAACACCAGACAGACTTCATTTGAGATCCATGATTCGGCAGTTCTTAAGGTGAGCTACTCTCCTTAAAATAAAGGTGCTGCACTGAGGGATGCCATAAAAGAACCATAGAGGAACCTTTCATTTGGCAAATAACCTTAACATTCTTTAAACTTTTCAAAGGTTCTTCATATACATTTCTTTGAAAAGATGGTTCTCTATAAAAACGAAAGTGGTACTTCCATGGCATTTCTTAGAGAACCCTTTATAGCACCTTTAACTTTAAGAGTGTTTAGTAGATTTGAAGCAATTCATTTTTTATTATTATTGTTATGACTTTGCTCTCCAGGCTCTGATCTGGGCTCGGTGTAAATACCATTCTCGTGTTGAAAAGTTTGGAAACTTGATCTTAAAACTGCTTCTAGTAGCAAAGAGCAATGAGGAAAGCCCACCTAGCCGAAGCTTCATCCAAGGCTGTGGGCTGGAGAACCCAGCAGAGCAGGACTGAATGAACGAATGAACTGATTTGCGAGTGTGGGCGAACTGATTCGTTCTGTTTAGCGTTAGATCAAGAGTGAGCACTTTTAAGGATTTCTCATTTTGCATGGTACTGTGAAACACCACGAAAAAGCATATGTGACATATCAAGTCCAAAGACTGTTTTTCTTGTTTGTTTGTTTATCATTTTAAGACTTGTAAATACTTGAACCAAAACCATGATCAAAAAGAGCTGTCATTTGAAAAATAAAGTATCTATAGTCCCAAAACGTCTTCCTGCATGGTATCAATGTTCCACAAACATGTGGAGTCACGTTTTAAAACATTGATGTTGAATTTATTTGTGCATTACTCACTCCTCTCCTGGAGATCTACCCGATCTACCTTCCTGAAGAACCTCAACCCACATCTAACACACCTCACTCAACCAGGCAGCAGCTTCTGAGTGGATATACGAGGAATCAGGCGGGTGGGTTAGAGAGCGTGAAGGAAAGTAGCTCTCCAGGTGCTAGAAAAGGTTCTTATACTGATGCCATGGAAGAACCATTTTTGTAATACATATGTGTGAGTGTGAAGAACCTTTCCATCAAGATACGTTTCCTTAAACCTTAAAGTGCTTCTTTTATGGCATCACTCAGAGACCCTTTTAGTAGTGTTTGTTAAATCAAGAGTATAGACTTGCAGATATACAGTGATGCATCTGCACTGTTACCCTAGTATAAAAAACTGCACCTGATTGTATTTAAAACATGTTGTAAATATACCAGGAAATTTATGAACTTATTTTTATATATGTTAAAAATACATGAATACTATGCTTGCCAGGAAACTTGATCACACTTACAAATAGTAATTTGTTTTAATAAATACATTAATATGAAGTAATACTTTTACCTAAGAATTAGTTTAAGTGCATTTAATAAACCTCTGAAATACTTGTGTTTAAAGTGTATTAAAAAACAGCTGCTCACTTTAGATGTCACACAATTATACATATAAATATAAAAATGATATATAAAGTAAAATATTGTAATCCCAAAAGCTGTTTTTGGCCAAATAAGTGAAGTCTGTTGTACTTAACACTGGATGTATCTCTTATATTACTCGAGTTACTTTGAGTTAGGTGAACATTTGTGCTCATTTTACAGATCTTTGAGCTTATTTGCTCTGGATTGCCCCAAACAAATTTGTTCAACTTGACAGATGAGGCTTATTAAATATAATATAGATATTTTTGTACTGTAATTAACTGTTAATTGACTGTGGGTAATCTCAGTAAATAACAGCACTTTTATAAAGTACTGAAAGTAAGGACATGCCAAAAATATCACTGTAGTTAGGAATTTAGAAATGTAATGAAATGAATGAAATGACATGTCTTAAGACTGTTGTAGAGCTTGTACTATTGGACAAAGCCTGTCCAGCAAGTAAATATTTTTAGTGACAGAATTCAGGCCTTTGTTTAAGTGTCTGCAGGTTTATCATTTAAACCCATTTTAAAGTAAGAACAATATCTGAACATGTGACTGAAAGGTGTTTCTTGTTGCCCAGGTGTGCCCTGTTAGACTGACTGTTTAAACAGTTGATGGCTCTGAATGTCTGGTGGTCGTTTGAATCCGGGGGTTCTGCTGTGAACACTGCGTTTGCTCCTAAAATGATGAGACCGACAGAGAGCGCAGAGCCCTGCATGAGAGAAAAGTTAGTCCATGTTGAAGCTGAGATACAACAGAAAACTGACCAGAACCGTTACTCAAGGACTGGGCAGAGCCAGTGCAGCTGCTTTCCCTAAAGCTTTCCCTAAAGCAGCTGATACACCACCTTCCTTCCTCACACATCCTTAAGACGAACACCGCGCAAAAAATGAATGATAAGTCATATTTATTGAACCTTTGGTTCACGAGCTGCTCCGCCGCTCCGTGCGTAATTTCCCCGTTCCTCATAACCAGACTTTGTTTCTCCACTTTTGCAGTTTTTCATTTTTAAATATAAATATTATCCATTATAATGTTTCATAAATCGACTCAGTTGAACTCCTCACCGTTAAACTGAGGCATCTGTGCATTTTAGGGAAGCTTAGGTAAAACAGGACTCTCCACATTAGGGGCGCTGCGTGTTGGTGATGAAGCGTGTGTGGGTACATTTATCAACACGTCACAGCACAGAAAGAAGAGACGACCCCTATCGTAGAGTGTACTGTAGTGCCGCGTGCGTAAAAAAAGCCCCAGACGCGTAAAAACGCACCGAGTGCGTAAAAAGGCGCGCCGCGCGTAAACGCCCCAGAAAGCGCCCAGACTGACATTACAACAGCTGTAGAGGAAACCCATCGCGTGACTACATCTCAGCTGTAAATTAATTACAATATATGAATCTGATCTGGACTCTGGACAGTCACCCTGGCCAGTTAAAGGTAATGAACGCGGCACACATGAGAACAGTCCACTAACACTGCTGTTAGTTTTCTTTAAACTGACCTTAGTCTACATTTTAAAGCGCACTCATCTGAAAGACACTCTCCTGTAGATCACACAAGGTTCCCTGCCTTGCTGACACATGCGGTTTTTGCGTGTACTGAATGAATCTGCATGATTCTGCTTATGAACACATGTAGAGAGTCAAGCTCTGCTGAGAATGGACCATAGAACCCAGAATGACCTCTGTATTATAAAAACATCAGTGAAAACTCCAAGATCCAGAGAATCCATCTTCAAGGCTCAAACAGTGTGGTGGTGCTGGTTGATGTGCCAGCTTTAGGATGTGCTGGTTGGTGTTCCAGCTTTAGGATGTGCTGGTTGGTGTTCCAGCTTTAGGATGTGCTGGTTGGTGTTCCAGCTTTAGGATGTGCTGGTTGGTGTTCCAGCTTTAGGATGTGCTGGTTGGTGTTCCAGCTTTAGGATGTGCTGGTTGGTGTTCCAGCTTTAGGATGTGCTGGTTGGTGTGCCAGCTTTAGGATGTGCTGGTTGGTGTTCCAGCTTTAGGATGTGCTGGTTGGTGTTCCAGCTTTAGCATGTGCTGGTTGATGTGCCAGCTTTAGGATGTGCTGGTTGGTGTTCCAGCTTTAGGATGTGCTGGTTGTGTGCCAGCTTTAGGATGTGCTGGATGGTGTTCCAGCTTTAGGATGTGCTGGTTGATGTGCCAGCTTTAGGATGTGCTGGTTGATGTGCCAGCTTTAGAATGTGCTGGTTGGTGTTCCAGCTTTAGGATGTGCTGGTTGGGGTGCCAGCTTTAGGATGTGCTGGATGGTGTTCCAGCTTTAGGATGTACTGGTTGGTGTTCCAGCTTTAGGATGTGCTGGTTGGTGTTCCAGCTTTAGGATGTGCTGGTTGGTGTTCCAGCTTTAGGATGTGCTGGTTGGTGTGCCAGCTTTAGGATGTGCTGGTTGGTGTTCCAGCTTTAGCATGTGCTGGTTGGTGTGCCAGCTTTAGGATGTACTGGTTGGTGTTCCAGCTTTAGGATGTGCTGGTTGGTGTTCCAGCTTTAGGATGTGCTGGTTGGTGTTCCAGCTTTAGGATGTGCTGGTTGGTGTTCCAGCTTTAGCATGTGCTGGTTGGTGTGCCAGCTTTAGGATGTGCTGGTTGGTGTTCCAGCTTTAGCATGTGCTGGTTGATGTGCCAGCTTTAGGATGTGCTGGTTGGTGTTCCAGCTTTAGGATGTGCTGGTTGGTGTGCCAGCTTTAGGATGTGCTGGTTGGTGTTCCAGCTTTAGGATGTGCTGGTTGGTGTGCCAGCTTTAGGATGTGCTGGTTGGTGTTCCAGCTTTAGGATGTGCTGGTTGGTGTGCCAGCTTTAGGATGTGCTGGTTGGTGTTCCAGCTTTAGCATGTGCTGGTTGATGTGCCAGCTTTAGGATGTGCTGGTTGGTGTTCCAGCTTTAGCATGTGCTGGTTGGTGTGCCAGCTTTAGCATGTGCTGGTTGGTGTTCCAGCTTTAGGATGTGCTGGTTGGTGTTCCAGCTTTAGAATGTGCTGGTTGGTGTGCCAGCTTTAGGATGTGCTGGTTGGTGTGCCAGCTTTAGGATGTGCTGGTTAGTGTTCCAGCTTTAGAATGTGCTGGTTGGTGTTCCAGCTTTAGGATGTGCTGGTTGGTGTTCCAGCTTTAGCATGTGCTGGTTGGTGTTCCAGCTTTAGGATGTGCTGGTTGGTGTTCCAGCTTTAGGATGTGCTGGTTGGTGTTCCAGCTTTAGGATGTGCTGGTTGGTGTTCCAGCTTTAGGATGTGCTGGTTGGTGTTCCAGCTTTAGGATGTGCTGGTTGGTGTGCCAGCTTTAGGATGTGCTGGTTGGTGTTCCAGCTTTAGGATGTGCTGGTTGGTGTTCCAGCTTTAGGATGTGCTGGTTGATGTGCCAGCTTTAGGATGTGCTGGTTGATGTGCCAGCTTTAGGATGTGCTGGTTAGTGTGCCAGCTTTAGGATGTGCTGGTTGGTGTTCCAGCTTTAGGATGTGCTGGTTGGTGTGCCAGCTTTAGGATGTGCTGGTTGATGTGCCAGCTTTAGGATGTGCTGGTTAGTGTGCCAGCTTTAGGATGTGCTGGTTGGTGTTCCAGCTTTAGGATGTGCTGGTTGGGGTGCCAGCTTTAGGATGTGCTGGTTGATGTGCCAGCTTTAGGATGTGCTGGTTGGGGTGCCAGCTTTAGGATGTCCCAAGAAGATGAATTGATGGGTGGATGGATATGTCATTTTGCCAAGGGTGCCCAAACCTTTCCATACAACTGTATAGTGTAGTCAGTCAGCACAGGCACTGACTAGTCATACTGCAGAAACTAGGAAAAAATAGGAAAGTCCCACCACTGATATTCAGCACACATTATTTTGCTCATCTATGCTGTTGGGAAATTGGAGGAATGTTGTATTTAATACCTTCAGTGCAGTTTATTGACTGCAGTTCAGAATGTGGCCACTGGGTGGAAAGCTGCCATAAAAAATGGAAGATGGATTCTGTCCAACTGCGCACCGCAACATCAGCAGATTCAGATTTCATGCTGAAACATTTTAAATAAATGAGAAACGCTTCAGCGTGGCCCCCTGAGGCTGCATTCCCCACACATGCAATTAATCGACAGGAATATTAATAAACAACCAATGCATTTCATAAAAGCATGATCCACATTTTACATCACATTACATTGTGCATCACTGTAATATTTATTAAAGCTATTAATACTGACCTGTTTATCAACGCATGACACCTCTCATGCTTTCCATGTCATGTTTTGACAGTACTTTCAGCAGACATCCGCCTCCACTCAAGAACCTGTCCTTCAGCTCTGACAATTTGTCAAAGCAGGCTATTGATGCTTTGGTATTTAAAGGTCGACTCAGAGGTCATAGTGACCTATGGATCAAATGTGTCAGTGAAAGTCCAGCTGTCTGTGCGTCTGTGTGCTTCACGTAACACTGAATAAAAAACATTCAATTATTTCTTGTTCCGGTACATTCATATCTCTCCTCACACAAGTGTTTTAAGGTGGGGAACAAAGAAAAGGCATTCAGTGATCTCCCAGCGATCGTGACACTCAGACGACACAGGATCTGGTGTGAGCCACTGACAGAAACAGGCCAGTGGGAAGGACTAGAGATAAATAGATCCAGAGGACAACAGCCTAGACAGCTCTGATGAGTCCACTTGCCCCTCTACAGTCACTGCCCTTTGGCGTGCCACGCATGCCGCTGTGCTCTGCTCTGCTCAGAGCGGATCCAGTTTCCTGGATCAAGAGTAAGCTCACCAATGACATTACAATGTAGTCCAGGACAAGGCTAGACCAAGGCCATGAAACTCAGCCTAAGACACTTTGAGCTGGTTTCCTAGCCCAGGACTAAGACTAAGCCGCCACTCACCAATCACTTTTTCAAAAACATGTGTACACCTACTCTTTCATGCAGTTATCTAATCTGATAATTGTGCGGCAACAGGGTAATGCATAAAATCATGCAGGTATGGGCCAGCAGCTTCAGGTAATGTTCACATCAAAAAATTTGATCTCAGTGATTTTAGTGGCATGATGGTTTAAGTATTTCTATAAATGTTGATTTCCTGAGAATTTCAGCACATCAGTCTCTACAGTTTACTCAAAATGGTGCAATAAAAGAAAAGCATCTACTGAGTGTCAGTTCTGCAGACTGAGATGTCTACGACTGGCTAGACTTATTCAAGCTGACAAAAGGCTACTCTGTAAAATAGTGGTGAGCAGAAAAGCATCTCAGACCGCACCACACAATAAACACTGAAGCAGAAAAGCTACAACAGCAGAAGGCCACGTTGAGTTGCACTTCTGTCAGCCAAGAACAGAAAGCTGAGGCTGCAGTGGGCCCAGATCCACCAAGATACCAGACAGTTAAAGACCAATTCTGGTGAACCTCAAATCTCTGCTGCGGCACACAGATGGTAGGGTCAGAATTTGCCCGTAACAGCATGCAACCGGGGGCAGGTGGAGGTGGTGTAATGGCGTGGGGGGTGTTTTCTTGGCACACTTTGGGCCTGTCTATTTGATTGTTCTTGTTGCTGACCATGTGATTCCTTTTATAGGCATAGATTAGCTACCCTTCCTCTAATGACAACGTCCAGCATAATAATTCACCTCATCACAAAGCAAAGGTCATCTTCAACTTCCATAAACATGAGAATGAGTTCAGCGTGTCTTAATCCGATCTGGATCCAATCGAACACCTTTGGCATTATTTCAGCATCTTGCGGGAAATCATGCCAATAAGGATAGAAGCTGTTGAGAGAGCAACAGAGGCCCATTAGCATTAACATAGTGGCCCTAATAAGGTTAAAGATGTTTAATCCACGTCCACTATGTTTAATCATCCATGTGATTTTTCAGCATTGAATTTCCAGGGTCTAAATAGCTAATAGCACAGTGGTCTAAACCCCCCCCCCCCCCCCACCCAATAAACACACACAGTACTGATTGTACTACCAGTCCGACTCATAGTTGAAAGCAACAGCATATTTAAATATACAAAACAGCATTATTAAATATACAATTCAGCTTCTTATCTGGAATAAAAGACGGCAATGCTACTCAGTGCTGATCGTCCCATATTTTGTGCATTATCCACTCCAGGGTCGTGTGTTGTGGCCGAATGACGCCGCCCTGTATGTAAATGGGGGCGGTCCGTTGCTAAGGAAGGGCGAGGTTTGGTTGAGCCGGGCTGCAGGACCAGCGGACGGAGGGAGAGGGGCAGGTGAAGCCGCGGCTGTCGGAGCGCTGGATTTCGGGCACGTTACATTTCATGTTTCACCTCGTCTCGTACATTTGGAGCTCAAGTGACATTGACCCCTTCTGACCGTGCTTTCGGATACGCCGGAGCTCGTTTGTCGTTTCTGTTGAGCAGGTAAGTAAAGCGGAGTCTGCAGATCTGCTCCAACTCGCCTCTTTCAGCAGAGCGGTGATGTGATTAGCGAGCTAGCGAGCGGCGCAGCTAGCAAGCTAATTTCCAGGGCTCCTGCTCCGCGGCTAGCTGGACTTTTTGGACGACCCCGGTGACTTTTGGCTGCTAGTTAGTTATAGTGGCTGTGAACCGAATAGGGGTTTCACAAAATACATTGCTGTAGCTGGCTAAGCTTACTTTTATTTAGCTAACACATATTTGGTGTAAGAAGCTAGCAGGGCTGTTGCAGTTTGTCTCGCCCGAGTTTACAGACCTCGGTTTAGAGAACCGTGATAGCTAGCATAGCTAGCAGGTCTTAGCGCTAGTTAGATACAGCTGCTGGTGACAGCTCACCTACTGAGGCTGTTAATGTGTGATCTCAGACCCGACGCAGTACAGGCTGGTGTTTTGGCTAACTTACGCAGTGCTAGCTAGATGGTCAGATATGTTAAACTGTAGCTACCATCTTGCTAACACACATATATACACACACACACACACACACACACATATAGCTACATAGACAGAGCTCGGCAAGGGCAAGAACTGTTCCAGCAGGTAGTGCTAGATAGGTTAGCTAACTTAACGTAGCTATCTAGCTAAACCTGGCGGGTCTAGCTTCAGAATATAGTCTGTCTCGACGTTTTGTTGGTTTTAACTTGACCAAAAGCTCTTATAAACCAGCCCGGCGTTTAGGGTACTAGGCACAGTCTTGTCGTACCAGCTAGACGAATTACCCCACCTACCGAAATGCACAGCTTTGCTCAGTTAACTACCTTTACGTGAACACACCGCTGTTGCTACTAGCTGCTGTTGATCTTACGACATGCATTTGAACCATTGCAAAGTCTGTCAGTTGGACAAGCGATAGTTTCCTAACCAGCCTTTCCGGGTACAGATGTTTTACACAACCAGCCAGCTAGCTAACTTGCTTATTTTGGCCTGGAGTAGTTCTAGGGCTCCTTGTGAGAAATCAGAATAATTGGAACCAGTGCATCTGAATCTACATCGCTGCAATCCAGTGAAATGCGGCTGCTGATCGTGGACTTAGCTCTGCATAAGTCTGGGTCTTCCTCAAGGCTTTCTGAGAACAGTATGACTACGATTTGACATCAAACTCGTCAATAACAGCTGTTAAAAGTGCCTATATCTTTGGTTTAGCTTTTTAAAATCCTGTCAGTTTTCTTCTCAGTAGCCTCGAAGCTTAACCCTATCATGGCTAATGCCCTGTCATTGATCAGCTCAGAAACTCTGGCTTTGTCCTCTTTATCTCGTTAAAGTCTGCCTCCAGAGTATAGTATAATATGCAGGTCCACATTAGTCAGTAAAATGGATCCACATGTGGAATTAGAGCTTTCTGTGTGCTGCCATGTTTCCGGCACTGTAGTTAACAAAAACAAAACCAAGCTCTACGCTACCTTTATTGTTGGATGCTCTCTGATAGTTTCTGATTCGAGCCTGTGCAAATATTGCAATTCAGGTGCAAATAATCTGCAATTATTATTGATTTGTTTTCTCAGTAAAAGGCCACGAAGTGTAAAATGTTGCTTGTTAGTTTGCGAGTTCTCTATATGTCAGAACGAATGCAATAACAGCATGGAGAAATCATTTAGTAGAATATAGAAGCAGGTTACATAGCAGAAATAAATGCTGTCTCCTGCATATGCCTTAAAGTGTTAATGTGAGGGTCTGTGCCTTTTTTTTTTTTTTTTTGCACCTTGTTTACCTTGTTATACCTGGTAACATATTTGTAATGACCCTTGTTCTTTTTTTACGAGTCAACATTTTTGAATGGCATCTTTCAGCAAACCTTGCTGAAATGTCCAATCCTTAGAAGTCATTGGGTTTCTCGAGTCTAATATGGGTAAGGTTACAATAGATACACGTGTAGTGTTCTGTGCTCTTTATCAGCCCCTATTACCTAATGTGGTGTGTTTCTGAGGCCTGAATATAAAGAGGCTCTTATCTGGTAACTCTGTCAAGATTGTCCAGCAAAGCTGAAATGATACTAAACAGTTAATGGTTATCACTGCAGGAATCTGCACTATGCCCAAGTTGATTTATATTGGCTGTTTTTTTTTTTTTTTTTAAAGCTGCGTTTTATTATACTATTAGAAACAAGCTCCGTCTCATTGGATTAGGTATGATAGTGTTAGTTCTTCGAGAAAAAAAGGCCTGTAACCAGATGGCAGCTCCAATTCCACCGCAGATGAGAAAATAGCAAGGAGCACCGTGCATCTCTGATACCTCTGGAGGATTTAGGCTGTTAATTCTTAGTATCAAAGCCGCAGGGTGTGCGGAGCAGCAGTTTAGGGAATGGTGACAAGTAGGAAAGCTGTGACGGGTGCTGTGAGGCATACTGAGACTGTTCTGCTGCCCACTGAGCCGGCTTCAGGGACTCTGCTCTGGCAAACCTCCAGCACGCTGATTGATCGCTGACGTCACGTTCACACACTCTGCTGCACAATGACAGTGCATTCATGGACTTTTAGCCTTTGATTTATTGGATACTATGAATCGGGTTAAGGTTTTTTCAGTGTTCTCTTCCACACATCTTCCACTCTTTTTGTTTCTGCCAGTTTACAGCAGAAACGAAAAATAAGCATGTCACATTTATTGTGTTTCAGAAAAGCAAATATGTGCATTTGAGCATTGGCCTAGAATTCCCACAGTTGGTACAACCAGGGGTGCCGTATGGGGGAAGGGCCTGTGACTAACAGGGGCCCTAAACATGTATTAATGTATTGGCAGAGAGATGTGGGGCCAAGTGTAATATCTTTTCATGGGGCCCAAAATCCCTGGCAGCTCCCCAGGGTACAACCATAGTAACTCAGTCTGGTCTGTAGCTTTAAAGGATTCCAGCATGTTTGCCAGAATTAGCTGTATAGCAGTTCCAAACAGTGTTTTTATTAAGTCACAGGTATCTGTTGGGCTTATGTTAAACAAAGACCTTTGTGTGATTAGGAGTTAATGCGTTCGCTCTGCAATCAGTGGAACTTGGGCGATTTCTGTTTTCTTTACCGTTAAGGCAAACAATGACTGTACTTGGCTTGAGGAGAACCCTTGACCAGAGCTTGAGTGTTCAGACTTGCCTGCTTAAACATAGTCTCAGAGACAAACCCTCACAGCCACACCGCAGCACATGCTCCAACATTCATGAAGAGCTTAGGTTGCGTCAGGAAGGATGAGCCATACATCTCGGTGTGAAGGAATGAGTGCTGGAACACCAAGTCCTGTAAAGCTACTTGGACATGAATGAACTGGCAGGTAGCCGGAGTGATTAAGGCTGTGCACCTACCATGGAACCGATACTAAGGTAGGCCAGTTTGATTACAACATTCAGCACAAACATCAGTGACATCCAGGCTCCCTTTACGTCTGGTCATTTCGTGTAGCATGTCTTTGGATCTGATTTGACCACAGTGCGTTTCCACTTCCTCTTTACAGTCAGGTGTGTCTCAGGTTAGCCACATGGAGAAGTCCGGCTAGGCTGTGTTTAAGCAGAGGCAGTCAGATTAAGGTCAAGTTCAAAAATACCTATGCTTGTGTTGTGCCTTTAAACTGGATTAAACACGTTACCTTTGGCCAGTCGGCTCTCAACTATCCCAAAGCAAACCTAATTCTCAACATCTTTCTGTTCTGTTCTCCCAGTGAATAAATACCAAGTCACCCTGATCAGAAGAGGGTCCTCTTGGTAGGGTCGGAGATGTGCTCCTTCTTCTAAGAGGCGTTTTCACACCTGAAAGTCCAGACCAAGGACTTGCATGATACACCTTTGTCCCAATGTCGTCACCTATGTGGGCTGAATCTTTCTGTATTTGATTAGTTAGTAGGAGCGTGTTTGCTTGACGTTGGTGTGTTCATTTGTTACTCTTTTCTTACTGATATGATTGTATTTATACCAGCGGCACCAACTTCAGGCACAGTACTTGAAACTAGTTCAAATTCACCAAATGAACATGCTTGTAGTGCAGCAATTATATCGTAGCCGACAGATAGCGAGGAAAAGACTGCCAGCAATCATTTCACCTCCTTCTCTCGACTACCACGACTCATGTTTGGTTATTGGTCAAAAAGTCTGAACCATCCGAAAAAGCGTCTTCATGCTGCAAACCAACCAGTTGATCCGGACAAAGACAACTTTTTTTGACCTGACCATCAAATTTTGGTTCGCACTGTGTTTTGCGGCACCCTGCACACCTACTATTTTGTTTCCTACCAAACTGAAAAGTTCAAAAGTCCAGACCAAACAAGATGTGAACAGTAAAAAGGCTGCAACTCAGTAAAACCTCAGACGTTCTGTTTTTTAATAGGAAACATCTGCCCACTACCTTAGTTTTAAACAAGTCTTGAAGTTCTTATTCATTTGAGAACCACGCCATCAATAACATCTGCAATTTCTCTAACGTGTGATGTTATTTGTGCACATGCAACACTGTGAACTGCTGTAGAATGTGAAATAGTGCGTAGTGACAGATGGCAGGCACTTTCAGAACTGCGATTTTGTATTGCATATACAGGACCCTATCTTCTTCAGTCAAGTGCACAGACGACGGCTGATGAATGTTTAAAATAGAAGTGAATGCGGCAGCCGCAGCCGGAGCTTGTACTGAACATGGGTCAGTGTGAGTGTGAGTAAACATGAAACTTTGCCCAAACCCACCCGTGCTTGTAGTCTGTTCCTGTGATTGTGAAACCATGTGCGTTCCCTCTTTCAGGTGAACGTTGGACACCTATGTTGCATGCCAGCGGGAGGAGTTTGAGTTGTTGTAACTTTAACTTTGGACCGGGATGCGTCTCAAAACACAGCTTGACGTGGTTTGATTGGAATTCGAATGTGTCTTGGGTGCATTTGCACCATTTAAGTGGATGTAGACGAGGCTGTAAGCAGAAACCTGTTTGTGAACTTGTGTTCTAACTGAGATAATTGCTGTACTGCGTATAATTGTGTCCTGTTTCTAGCGCGTTAGTTCTTGAATATGAAATATGCAACCATGTGATAATAGAGCAATACGTTTAATTAGGATGGGTGTTCATTTCCTAGAATTTCATGCACCATGAGAAGTTTGTCATTAGGTGTCTTTATTGTGAATGAAGCAAGCTTTCACTTTTTTTTTCCCCCACTACCTAAAAAAAATGGGCAGGGTTTGTTTATTGAGACTGTGACAAAGGCATGCGTAGTTCAGTCGTCAGTTCTGACTGAATGGTAGGCACTACAGACAAGTTAACTCCTTGTGATAAAATGTAAAGGAACTGAAGAGACTTTCAGGATATTCACAGGTCATTGTTTTTACACTTAAGGTTATTAGTAGTAAATAATAATACAGTTGATCACATATGAGTGCAAATGCAGTATAATGGATATTATTTATTGATTAAGTTATTGTTGTTGTTTTTTTCCCTTGGTTGCATTTTTAATTCAGATTAAGGGATGTTTTTAATAAAAAAGTGGAATACATTTCATGTCAGTATGCGGTCTGTGACAGTTAGAGTAAAGATATGATGATGATTTTTTTTTGGCCCAGAACAGAATATCTTTGTCATTGCACAAGTACAGTGAAATTGTATTTGGCAGCATGAGCTAAAAAATTACAGAAAATTGTGAAACATCAGAAGAAAAAGCAGCTCAAACACAGTTAAAGCACTAGAACCACTAGAGTATGCCAGAAGGCACTCTGCTAGAACACAGTGGCTAAAACAAAGGATCGGAGCTGCATCAGGATTAAGCTCTGTTTTATTCTTCTCAGCACTTCATTTTGTTGGTGGTTAATCTAATGTGCAAGTCCAGCTCCCAAGGTCCGAAACAATGCGAAAGCTAGCGACCTTGAGAAACACTTTCCACTCTTTTCTTCTAAATGATTTGGTCCCCCTCACAACCCCTATAGTGTAGAAAAGTGTAATAGTAATTAACAGCCAGTTGAATGGGGTGATTTACATGTGCAGCTGGAGTCACAGAGCTTTATGTGCATGATTACTGTGTACTTTAGTTTGGATCTAGTTCCCTGGTAACGGCTGCAGGTTCTGTGTGCTATTGGGATGAGAGATCCACACCCCATCGGGGAGGAGAATCATTGCTGCAGCCCTTCACATCTTTGCCTCAGCTGTTCTGGAACTCAGTCTAACACACCCTGTTCAATTTTTTTGGCTCACTGTCTGTAAACAGGGTTGTTTTGGGACACATAAAGAAGCCAAACAGAAGGCCCTTTCCTCTACCCCTTGCTGTCATGAAATCTGTTCTTTTTGCTGAGTCATGGTTTGTACAGACCTTCAACCTGGCCTGTTAACTTGAATCAGCACACAGTGTTGTGTAACGGAACGTTGGGGTACACAAACTGCTGTGGTGCTGTTTTCTGTTTGCTTCTGTGGCTTCTTGGGACAACTGCAGCGCGTCACACTTGGATGAAGTTAATATGAGAAAGACGAGCTTTCTGGTTTGTCTTCCGTGGTTTTCATGATGGGGAGAAAAATCAGAGAATGAACACCAAGTGACATTTCTGAGGGATTCTGGGAGGTGGCCACTTTTACCCCGTGTGAAACCGACTTGTGTGAATCTGTGGTGGTGCTTGGCTCTACACCTAGATCTGTCAGTAATGTCTATGCTGTTCAAACTGCAAGATGTTGTTGTGGAGTACTGAGGTTACATTGTAGCATTTCTTGTTCCTGCGTACATGTCACGATGGACAGTTGCCAAAAATGAGGCTTGAGGTTTTTAAGATGTGTGTTTCATATTTGAGAAAGAAGGGGAGCACAGTTTGATTTCTGCTATTACTTGATACAAGTGTTTTTACAGGTATTTTGCTGTGGAAGAAAACCACTGGCTCCTCACTGTGGGACAATTATAGCAATTGAACTTAATTATTTTTTTGGGGGGGGGGTTACATGCTTTTTAATGTGTAATATGGAGGACCTCCACCTCCCCACCCCCCCCCCCCCAACAAAAACCAAAACTCAACCTTTGCCTCACACATACCCACAGTTATGATCATAAACATGCTGTTTAAGTTTTCGTTATCTTCGCAAATGTCCTTGAAGACTTGACCATGATGGGGTAAACGACAGTGTGAGAACACCCCACGCTCCCCTTACTGTGTCCTCCCTCAGACATGAGTAGTGTAAGTGATGTGTGAAGAATGCAAGTGTGTGTTTTTCTTGAGAAGGAGGCGGTAGCGTGGCAGGGAGTGCATTTCCTCTGGATTGCGTCAGAAACCTGCCAGGGCTGCCTCCAGTCATTCAGGCATTTATCACAGCTACAGCCCGTGAGGTGAGTATGCGTGTGAGTCAGACAGAGTTTGTCTGGGCGCACCTCTTCAGTTGAAAGGCCACTCGGACCATAGTGAATCTGGCACAGGCCATGTGAAGTTGGCGCTCCACTGAGGTGACAGCGGGGAAACAATGCCCTTGCTGTGCTGATCCAGCCATCATTGGCCTGTGCCAAGAGCTTTAACCTAGCTTTCAGGCCTGATGGTTTTGGAGAGTCTACAGCATCTGCTGATTAGACCTACATTTAGGTCTAAACCCTCCGGCCTAGGTTTCAGCCCCCAGCCTCCATTCTCAGAAGCTGCCATTTGGGCTTGTATAAGTGAAAGTTCCACTCGTCCAGTTGAAGGCCCCCTTATAATCTGAGGTCCGGGCTGGTTTGGGGTAGTGCCACCACTGGTTTCACTGTCTTGCGAAATGCACACTGACCTCTTTCAGTTAACTCCACTGAAGTTTTGAGTAAACTAGAGAAAGATGGGCAGATTAGTTGCTTTGAGTGCAAGTCAGGTGCAGGGTTGTCACCCGAGAGGCTAGTGTTAAATACTACCGGCCTTGTTGGGCCTCTTTGAGCAGTAAGACTGGTTTGATCGGGTGTGATGAAATCTCCCCTGTTGGCTTGAGTCACATGGCTTCTTGTTACCTGTTCACTCAATATCCTCTTTCACATGGGAAGTGATGCTTACAGGTCTTAACATTTACTTCTGGAGCTTCCCTTACGGACATTAATGCATGTTTTAAACAGCAACCCTTGAACGCAGGTTAAACATGGTCCCGGACTTAAAGGGCTAGAGTTCAAGCTAGCCTTTAATATGCTTCTACCTTATCTGAGATTTGAGCTTAAGATCTGTGTTCATTTCTTGTTCAGGCTCCAAGCCTATTTCCCCAGCTGGGAACATCTGTTTGAAGTTTATTTTAGAGAAATGAACTAACCCAGAGTTGTTTTAATGAGAATAGGTTTGAGTCTGATCCTGGCATGATAGCCGGTTTCAATAGATGCCTTGGACCAGAACAGAATAGTATGTAAGTCTTTAGAAGAAACAAAACATATCTTGGAGAAACGAGTCATTTTGAGCAGTTTACTTTCTAATATATATATTAGAATGTATGTAAACAGGGCTCACCAAAGCCTATTCAAGACTCACGTAAGGATGAGAATGTAATATCGTTATATTTTCATAACGGTGTTTTGAGCACAACTCTAGCCTCCAGATCTGTTTGTCCTGTTGAAGGAAATGACTGACAGCCCCTGAATAAAGCATGAGCTGAGCCTTCCCAGAAGGCTCCAGTTTCAGCAGCACTCTGACCGGACTCTCACTAGACCTGTAACTCAGCAAACAGCGAGCTTGTAAAGTACTACATTGCTGTATGCTCTTTACCTGATCTTACTAGGCATTTTTGCAACACTGTTGACATGATGCTTGTTTCCATCTTTCTTATTGTTAAGCTACGGTAATAATCTGACTCCATAAGCGTTAACTGGTTGACTTTGGGGAAGGGTGCATACCTTGACCCTTGAGGTGACAGAAGCCAATGCCTTTGCGTGTACTTTCTACACTTCAGTGTACCGCAGGGTATATCTTCTCGGAGGAGGAAGGCATGAGTCATTTGAACTTTGGTTTGCTCAGTCATTGCTTTTATATGTGTTTGCGCAATTGAAGATACGCGCACTCTTGTAATATTTGCCCGTTTGCCACCTTATTTTTAATGTGCGTAGTAAGGGTTAGACATGATGGGCTAAAATGCTAATTTGAGGTGTCCCTTTTGTAATGTCGCTCAATGACTGTAAAAAAAAACAAAAACATGTCTGCCATGTTGTCATATTTGAAAAATAGAGAGCAGAGGTGAAGCCAGACATGCCTTCTCATTTGGTAGACCCACCCCCTTCTCTCAGACCATCTTCATTGAGCTGACAGTGCTGAAGCTAAGCAGATTTTTCCTGTGGATACCCAGTTTGGCCGGTAAGTGTAAAGTTTCAACAGTAAAAGTGCAGCTCATGTAAGTTCCACTACAACTCAGTTACTCAATGTGATTAACAGAAAAGGGGTTAAGCAGGTCCAACAGATGGTCTGTTCCAGCCAAGCCTGTCAATTATTTAATATTAAAGTGTAACCCACCTTCTTACGATCTAGCAGAAGGACCGCTTAAACACTGATTTCTGGAGGACAAAACAAACTTGCCAGTGGGACAACTAGCAGTTGGACACTGGGGATGGAAAGATGATTTATAGGGGAGAATTGAGATGGAAAATGGGCTGTTTTGTCATACATATGAAACATGGGGATGAGCGGAGCTACACGTCATACTGCAACCATCCAGCAAAGGTGCTAGGTGCTGCACTGTCCATGTTTTCTACAGTCCTTGCATTGACTAATTTGGTTGGACATACAGACCTAGATTGTTGTGTGACTTTCCAAAGAAGTGAGGTGCCATGTGTTAGAAATAGAAAGTGATTCTTCGCAGAATATATATATATATTGGCCTAATGCATTATGGGGCTTAATATTGTGTTTTTCCTGACGTACCGAACACATATCGAACCCTGATGTCCAAACTGTGGTGTGCTGCTACACCCTTGCTACTGACAGATTATTGATGCTCGCCAATAAGTTAGCAATTCAAACTTCCTTCTTTTTTTTCTAGTGTTCTGAATCAAGTACTGTAATGGGACGTATGGGGAATTATAAGGTGAAATGGTTGGCTCTTATTGTCCAGCTGGGTTGCCATAGGACCTGTCCAGATGCGGTCCATCACTCGAGTAGCAAAACCCAAGTCCACACTTGTGTGAAAATAGTATAAAACAAGAGCCCATTGTTATCTTGGTGCTTCAGCGTCTTTCTGCTGCCTGGAAAAAGTAATACCAATTGGAGCACATCTCTTAGGGGCTTTTATTTAATTGTGGATGATGTGCTTTTTCTGTTCAGCAGTTACTGTTTTGCATTATATGCCGAGTACACTAAAGGAAAAAGGAGCATCTCTGTCTGTTGCTGGTTGGGAAAGCGTAACTGTAGTGAGTGGCTTCATAATGCAGGGCTTGCAGCTCTCATCTGAAACATATCTGTTCTGATGGAAGATAAGTCAGTCAGCTTGTCCTTGGACGAGGGTACTTAGTCAGCGCAGACACACGTTTTATATCTCTGTGTCTGGCAGTCTGTGTCACTATGCATCTCTCTCTCTCTCCCTCCATCTTTCTCTTTGAATAATTCGTACGCCTGTCTACCTTTTTGTTCGTTGTGAGGGGTAGCTCGGTCTCACCTGAAACGAAGTGTAGAGGTTACATGTGCGACACATTAGCCTCTCTCTCCACACCTTGAGTGATCTTGCTATTGGCCCTGTTAATAAGTCACATATTATTACCAGTGTTAAGAACACTGGGGGGGGGGGCAACAGTGGTTTGTCTATAAAATACCTTAAGCCTCTTTCACATTGTGTACCTTTCTCGCTGCCTGACTTTAAAAAGGTTTGAATGGAAATCCTGTAGCTCGCACTCTATCAAACCTCTTAACCTCTTGAACCTTAGGGTTATTATGCAGTTCTTAATCGTATTGTAGAAATTATTGTGAATTATTGGGTAGCCGTTTGGTTTAGCATACCTTGTGGAGTCCCACCAGGTTGTCTATTAGGGCCTATAAAACTGATGTTATAAAAGTGAAGAAATACAGGGTCTAAAGCAAAGGTGGGCAACAGGGGCCAGAGTCCAGCACAGTTTGCTGATTTCCCTGCTCTAACAGGCCTACTAAACCTGACAAATTAACAGGTGGGTGGATTTCAGGTGACTTTGAGCAGGAAAAGCGCAAAACTGTGCAGAAATCCAGCCATCCAGGACCAGAGTTTCCCACCACTGGTCTACGTGGTTAATTTCCTTAGTTCTATAACCATCTGTAATCAATATTGACAAACTAATATTATTGTTGTTATGTCCTAAGTCTCACTGTGGCCATGATGTTCCCATGCCTGCTTCTTTTTCCTGCCTTGTTAAATCACAAATCAATAGGCATCCACACAAAATACAGCAAAGAGCATACGCTGTAAAAATGCAGGCTGACAGCCGTTGACGTTAGCTCGCCATTCACTCAGAGTTGCAGCTTTACTTTCAGCAGTTAGAATGCCATAATTCGAGCGACGTGCTCTGTATGAATTTTTTTACTGTATTAACACACAGTGCTGTACACTAAAGCCCTTACACTCCATAATAACGTCTCCATAATTGCAAGCATGATCATTCTTTAAGTAGCCATTTAATTAGCAGAGAGTTCTTCCAGTTTCAAATGAAGAATGTTTTGCAGTCTGTGAGGTAGGTTTTTATTGTTTTGGCTCTGTACTCCAGTCTAATTGATTTGGAGTGAAACGATGACTAAGGCTAATGTGCAGAACGCCAGCTTTTACTTGATTGTATTTAAATCTATATTATTAAATTCCATAATTCCCATGTTTTGGGCATGGTTATGTTTTTAGGTGAAGCAACATCCTTTTTTGAGGCATTTGTTTGAATCTGTGATGTTCTGATCCTTCAGAATTTGTCCCGTCGCAGCCCCTGGGAGTCACATCACCAATAAAGAGAACTGAGATTAGCAGCCATAAATGCCCACGCCACCATGTTTCACAGATTATCATTTGTTGTCACATATGTTTATTCCATTGCTCTGCAACGTTTATGCAACAGGCTTTTATGTTCTGTTTAGTAAACAGTGTTCTAGCCTTTTTTCTTAGTGGGGCTTACCAGAGGTCTTGCGGTGAACTCTACTGAGGCTGAGGCCTAATTTTTATTTATTTATTTATTTATTTTTTAATTATTTATTTTTTTGGTGAGCCTAACGGTGCCATGCTTTACAGCTGTTCATGTTGATTTGCTCCTAACGTTCAGTGGTATGGACTTCAGGTACCACTTGTTAAATCACCTCTAGGCACAAACTAATGATGCAACAACACACAGCTGGCCCAGAAAACAATTGAGCAGCAAATTGTCCTGTTCCTTATGGTCCACAGAAACTTGGAAATGTCCACACAAGGGCTGATTCCTATATAAAATCGTCTGTATGCAAATTCTGTTGAATAATTAAAAGATTACACTGCAGAAAAGCCTGGTTAATGTTGTCACATTTAAGGTGCAACGTGATGATTTTTGAGGATTCAATATATGTGCACTGAATAACTGGCCTTAGAATAAGGATGCCGGTCAAATGTTTAAAAATGAGAATTTTGCATCAGAAACATGTTAGCGTTTGCCTCCTACCATCCTTTCAGAGGCGCTACACCTCCAACACAGCAATGACACCTTAGCTAATGGTCTTATTGCTAGAGCGAGATAGTGGTTGCTTAAGAAATTAGTAGTAATGATACAAATAAAGGACTGAATATGGAATAGAGCGCGCACACACACATGCACACACTGAAACATCAGTGTAGATTTAGTCTTGAACAGTGGACCGCATTCAGGGATGTTGACTGATGGAGCTGTAGGGACTGAATTTTTATATAGTTTGACTTTTTGTATTCTTGTAGCTTTGTGATCTGCAAGTTTTAGTAGCTGTCTGGACAGAAAGTTCACTTTTTTCCGTGCCATAAAAAAACTTTATAACTCATTAGTAAGTCACAGAATGATTTGTTTGTGGTGTGGGATATCACTTTCTGTCAACTGTTGTTTGTTGACAACAGCGTGTTGAACCACGCCGCAGACGTCACATTCTGCTACATGAAACTACATAAAACAATGCAAAGTCATATTAGACAGAAAGAAGCTTAAATAATCAAAAGCTTCAACTTTTTCCTCTGTTCTCCAGAACTGTTGAGAAAACAGGCAAATGACCCAAAGTATCAAAACTTTGGGAACATGTCTTCAAATCTGCCTTAACGTAGGGCCCAGTTATCCTGCCCAAAAACTTTGAAAGTAGGTCAGTTGCAAAGTGACAGGCTCGAAAATATCAGGTCTTGCTGCTGATTGATCAAAAGTGGGAAAAACTGAGGCACTTGTTAAGGGTGTCAAATATGTAGTTTTTGGAGCTACACCTTCCTCTCCAAGATCTTCTAAAACTTGGACTGTTAACACTGTTTGTTGCTTGTTCATTATTTTAGATTTTTTATTTTTTTTCCCTTATATATAAAGTAACAGGATTCTTTTTTGAAATACCTCATTTTGCCCTAAAAACAATATAAATAAAGTCTAGCTTGGTCTGAACACAACTCACTTGACCCCTTACTGCAGTGTTACACAGAATTGGCATTTCTTGCTCTTGGCCTCCTCCTACAGCTGTGGAGTGTTTGTGTTTTTTTCACAAGTGTTGTCCTGCCTTTGCTTCATCAAAGTTAAATAGTTTAGTTAGCTGCGTTTAGCCTGCAGTAGCAATGATAGAGACACTAGTCTCCCTTTTACAGGTCAGTGGAGCATCATAATGATTTTGCTGTCATGTTAAGATATAAATGCTACATCTTGTTGCTTTAAGTGGACTAAAGGGGTTAATTTCACAGAGCTAGCATTTTTGGTAATACATTTCATTTAAAAACACGTTCTCTAGAGCTTTCTGTTCAGGATCAGTAGGCTTTCTCAATTTTAGTCCTGCTCTGCATGTTGTAGCATTTCTGCTGTTCTGACCCAATCAACTTCACCTCAGGAAGGGTTTCTTTTTCTGAAACACCTGTTGTCAAAAATGGCTTTCCTTGCGTTCAGCTAAACCACAAAGTTCTGTTCTTTCTTGTTGTTCACAGCTTATTCTGTACCCTACATTACACTGACAAGGCTGTAGAATCTTCATGAAGGCCTGAATGCAGCCTGAGTGGGTTGAGAGATGTGAATTTATGAAAAGACATTGGATGACTATTGATTCAAACAAGTCTTGACTGATCATCTACATCTGGGGTATGTGAGTTTCTTTTCCCCCCCTCAGTAAACCCTTCTTTACTTAGTTTATTAGTTGCATCCATTGTCTTTAGAGTAGTAGAAGCTCTAAAAGTCGGGGCAGAGAATCACGGTTGTAGTTCATTATTATGGTTTTCATTTTGACAGGAATTGCTTCCGGTGATTTGAAGAACTTAGTAAACAGGTTTGAGACATTCTCATAATGACTGAGATGTGCAGCACACACCCTGAGCTAGACACTAATGCAGCATCAAGTGTAGATCCTACAGTCCTGGCCTGAATTTAGTTTTTGGGGTCATTAGATGCAATTAACAGCAATTAAGGCAAGTCTTTCTGAAGCGGACAGCCCCCACTGAGTATCCACCAAGTTAAAAAACAGCAGGGAGAAGCTCCTTTGATACTCCTTGCTCTTGTTCTGCTCTTTCACACCCCTCTCCTTCTGTTCCTGGGCTCTGTTTCTTGTGGTTCTCTGTATTTTCTTTCCTTTGAAAAGCTGAGACGTTGTACCCAAACAGCAGGTACAGACAGCTTTCATGTCTCAATGACACTGAATGTCACAGGTTGTGTTTTGTGTTTTTAGTGTGGTTTCAGGTTAATGTTTAGTGCATTGGCAGCCACACAGTATTCTCTGTTTAGGATCCCTGCATAATTCTACTGGTTTTCCTCAATTCTAAATGCATTGCCATTTAAAGATCAATTGAAATTAATTAGCAATAAAATGATCACATTTTTTCAGCACTATCTGGCACCACTGAGTGTAATTATTGTTGAGCTACAGTCCTGGGCATGGACCATAACTGTTGCCAGTTTCCCTGGCTGGCCAATCTGGAGCTCTTGGCCAAACACTTAAGATATTCTGTTATTTTCTCCACAGATGGTTTCTTTCTATGTCTTTTCCCCTCTCGCCCTCTCTCTGTTGGTCCTGCTTCTCTGCTCTGATGGAGCTGGGATTTCAGATGTTGCAGCATATCTCACAGGGTTTGTTTTTATTGGATATAATGTAGTAATTGTATGGGTTTTGCAGTATGACTGACAATATGATTTGCAGGTTTTTTTATTTATTTTTTTTTTTTTATGCAAATTGTGCATAAATAAATTAGCTTGGACCTGGTATCTTTCTCCCTCCCACTCTCCTAGTACTAAATAGCTTGTGGTGCTTTGTGTTAATGACACTGTGTGCGCTTGTCCTCTTCATTACTCAATATTGTCAGGGTGTACTCTTCTCACGAACTTGTGTCCTTTCTTCTTACTTTTCCATCTGATTTTCAGTCATGTCCATGTGTGCTTTGGGGTCACCTTTAGCCTCATAGCAGATTATACAAAGACTGGGTACCTTGCACTTCCTGATTTGAGTTCTGCTGATTGTTACAAAAAGTTTCATTTTACTGAATGCATGTAGTAGTAGTAGTAGTAGTAGTAATAATAATAATAATAATAATAATAATAATAATAATCATAATAATCATAATAAATGCACAGTTTAGACTATGTTAAGGTTTAGCTAAGCCAACAGTACTTCTTAATAACTTCTTAATAAGAAAAAGGCCCAGTGTTGCTCTGCGGACTGTATGTTAGTAGTATTAGTTAAAGATCTGTGTGTGAATCTGTTAATCAGAGATGGCCGTCTAGATCAACTTTATTTTACTGTTGTAATGGAAACCATCACCTCTTGATTAGCCGTGTCATCCATGCTAATTGGACTTCCTGTTTTTGCAGAACGAGGAGCTGAGGCCAGCTATATAAAGGCAGTGATTGGCTATAGCTCTCTTGTTGACTGGCATGCGCTGGCGCCTGCTGACATGGGCTCATTTTTGAGCAGCACTGCCTGATTGGAGCCGGCTCCTCCAGCATCAGCGTGCGTAGAGCCCAACTTTATGTAATGTGCCCGGCTTTCGAGTTTTTCCATTTTTACGTAAGCTGGTGCTGCTGAAAATTGGATTACTACACTAACAGCATTTTTTTGGCATTTGCGTTCATGGCACTGTGAGACACGGAAAGGAGCCGTCACAAAGTGTGTGTGTGTGTGTGTGTGTGTGTGTGTGTGTGTGTGTGTGTGTGTGTGTGTGTGTGTGAGTGTGTGTGAGTGTGTGTGAGTGTGTGTGAGTGTGTGTGTGAGTGTGTGTGTGAGTGTGAGTGAGAGTGTGAGTGTGTGTGCACATGTGATTGAGGGAGCCTAAGGATAAGAGAGGCCTGTATTCTTGTGTTTTGGGAGAGGGGGGAGATGGACCTATAGATTCTCTTCTTTTCCTCCCTTCAGACCCTCCCCTTTCTCAAAGGCTTTTTGTGCTCTTCCCCAGGATCCTTCTGCAGGGATTAATCAGTTTTCCATTCCTGGAGAGATTATTCAAATACTCCCATATCTGCAGGCCAGCACTGTTCATTCTCTGGCCTGCTCTCTTGTCCTTCTTTATTTGCCTCTCTCTTTTCAAGACCATCAAGATACTTGAGGCAGCTTCCTCCATTGTTTCTAGATATTATTCTGCATTATCATTTGTCTTTCTCATCCATTAATAAATAAATGAATGAATGAATGGATAGATCTGAGGGAAAGTTAGGGGAGTGACCTGTGAAAGGAGTGAGCTTCTATCTGGCACGGGCTCAAGTCCTAATGGGCACGTGATAATGGTCTCATTAAAGAACAGAGAGAATGTGAGAGTTTGAGTGTGTGTGTTTGTGTGTGTGGGACAGCCGAGGTACTGAGGGCCCCTGCCGTGCTGGATCCTTCTTGACCCCTACCCTGCTGCCCCATCCCAGCCAGTCCTCCTACAGCAGGACCCCTCTCAGACAATCCCACTGCAAAGCCCTCTCACATGACTCAGCCCGCCCCGTGGGTTATTTTCCCAGTCCCCCCACCTCTCTCTCTCTCATACTTTCTCTCTTCCAACTTTTTCCTCTCGTTTCCCACCCTTTCTTTGCTTCTGTCTTACCTCTGGCTCAGCTCTCTGGCCCCACACACACAACTCCCAGATCCCCTCCACCCCCCTTTCCCTCCCACACACGTCTGAACCTTCAGAGGCAGAGAGAGAAGGACAGACAAACGTACAGAGGGCCCGCCGAGTCCAGGGCACAAGAAAGAGGGCGCAGGGGCCAAAACATTAAAGGGTAAAAAATGAAGGCCCATTGAAGAGGAGAGAGAGCGAGAAAGCAAGGCAGACAGACTAATGGGAGTAAAGGGGCAAATGAAGTGAATTGGTGGTGGCAGAAATCTGTTGGAGAGAAGAGGGAGGAGAGTTTTCATCTTTTCCTCCTCCTTCTTTCTCCTCTCTCTTCAGCTTTGCTGTGGAAGCACAGTGACAGGAGCTCGCCTGAAGCCTGCACTCAGCACAGATATAATATGACCTAAATAAAAGCGAGAGAGAGAGAAATGGAGAGAAAGGGTGGGGGGTGGCTTGACATTACTGGTTGTTTGTCCTGAAGGAGTTGAGCGAGATGTACTGATCAGACGCTGAACAGATTGCTCCTCTTTTTCACTCTTGCTGCGTGTTGATCTTCACCACACTGCTTATCGAGTTCAAGATATAGTTTTAGATATCATTCAGTCTGCTTTCACACACAGACTTTTCTGTTCCATGTTATTATTTGGTTGCACGCCGCATGCTCCATTCGATTAGCATTTTCATGTTCTTTGCGTCTTTGTTTTTGACGTTTCTATGAGCCCTTTCATTGAGGGAGACGTTCCAGGCTGCTCTGTAAATAATGTGTGTCTAATGTGTGAATTCAACACTTCAGAAAGCAATATTTAGTGCAGGGCTGTCACAAACGCCTATTAGTGTTTGAGTAATGCACCAGTTGACTTGACAGTCCAAAGGCTGAGCAAAAGGCAGCAATAAATATGCAGTTGACTGAACGGTAAATGTATTAGAAGAATTGAACTATGAAGACCTTAAGGACACTTACTGGACTAAGAATTGTCATTATATGATTTGTTATGGTGTGATTTGCCATAATTCTCAACATCCTTAAAGGGTGTCAGTCTGTCTTATTGTCAACAGTCCATGCTGGTGTAGACATGAATAGTGTGGGGAATGTTTTCTTGGCACACTTTGGGCCTGTTCATAGCAGTCAGTAGTTTTATGTAGAGTTTGAAATGGTCACCTCACCAATCCGAGCCTTAAATCATGCTGAGGCTCGGATTGGTGAGGTGACCATATCATTATTTGGGTATTGAACATTTCAGCATGCAAGGTTTTTGGAAAAATACACTACATGGACAAAAGTATTAGGCCAGAGATTTTCAGTATCTGACTGCTTCTCGCTACAGGAAATGTTCCACGTGATCTAGGCAAGGGATGGCACCGGTGTAGCGCATTCAGGAGGCGCGGCAGGAACCAAAAAGTATGCTGCTTAAATAGCAGTGTTGTTAACAGCACATCAAAACTGGCAAACGAGGCTCCTGACTCATCTGTATTTATTCCATCAACACGCTCACTGTGAATTCTCTGGACACTTATCTTATCTGGACTTTGTACTGGACGTTGTATAAGGGGGGGGCTGGCAGGATAAAGTCCGGGTTATGTATATATACAGCTGATCCGTACATTTGCGTTTCTACATACAGCTCCTCTTAGTAATGTCCACACCTGGCATTAGGCATGGTGCCAACAGGTTCATGTTTGTCTGCTCCTGAGACCTATTCTGTGAGCAGTACTTCTTTACAGGGACCAGACAAGCTGTGTCTGCATCAGCAGCGGGTGCAGCTTAAAGTAGCTAAATACATTTGTTAGAAGTGGTTTCCACAAACATTCGGACATATAGCGTATAGTAAATGGTTAAATTGATTGATTTGTTTCCTTGTATTTGCAATTCTGTGACTGCAAAAGGTTGGCATGTTTCCAAGGATGAATTGTTAAGGACCTGAGTGAGCGGGTGGAGGCAATGAGGCTGCTAGTTGATGTTAAATAGTGTAGTTGATGCTAGATTGTCTATCCGAGACCTTGTATAGAAGACAAGTGCTCATCTGCGTTCATTATTGTACTGACCCATGAGCTCATGTGCTATAACTCAACATGGGGGGCAGCGGTGGCTCAGCGGTTAGAGCGCCGGGATATCGATAACAGGGTTGTGGGTTCGATTCCCGGGCTCGGCAAGCTGCCACTGTTGGGCCCTTGAGCAAGGCCCTTTACCCTCTCTGCTCCCCGGGCGCTGGAGTTGGCTGCCCACCGCTCTGGGTGTGTGTGTGTACTCACTGCCCCTAACACGTGTGTGTGTGTGAGTGTGTGTTCACTACCAGATGGGTTAAATGCGGAGGACACATTTCGCTGTACAGTCCACACTGTACAGTGACGAATACGTGCACCTTTAACCTTTGTTTAAGTGTTCCTCAGCGAGCTAACTAAATACTCAGAATTGGTCAGAATGCACATTCTTTATAAAATCAAGACAATTTATACCCACAAGATACATATATACAGTGTCTAAGTGTGTGTGGGTGCATCACAGGCCATATTTAGAACTGTGTGTGTGTGTGTGTGTGTGTGTGTGTGTGTGTGTGTGTGTGTGTGTGTGTGTGTGTGTGTGTGTGTGTGTGTGTGGAGAGAGAGAGAAGGGAACCTGATTTCAGCAGTATTTCTCTGGAGACAGGCCCAGCAGTGTGAGCTTGGTGCGCAGAGCCTTAGAGGCCGGGTGTGTGACTGGGAGATAAGGAAGCAGCCCCTTATGGGATTCGTCACTAGTGCCTTCTCTGGCTCACAGCTTACACACGAGGTGTGCTGGGCAAAGCCTTTTACGATGCAGCGTTTGTAGTTTTCCCCCCCTTTTCAGACCAAGGTGTTTGTCACTGACCGTGCTGACCGCAGCCGTGTGTGTATGTGTGTGTGCGCGTGCATTTGAATGAGTCTTTCCTTTGGCTCATTCAAATGAGTCCTCTGCTCTCTCTCCCCTGCAGATCTACACTCGCTGACCCATTTCTCACACACACACACACACACACACACACACACACACACACACACACACACACACACACACACACGAAAAACACACAGTCTGTAGCCCAGCAATATTATTGAAGACTCCTAAAAGTGCAAGTCTTCCGGAAAGCTGCTGACCCAGCACTTTCCCACTTCAAGATCTGGTACGGTTGGATGTTTATGGAAATATTTATGGAAATATGTCAAATATGTATACGTATGTTTATTTGGAATTGGACAATTTGTTGTTTCGCTGAGAGGAAGTGCTTGCATCCAGACTTCCAGGGAATAATTGAGCTGGGTAGAGGCTAATATGTAGAATGCCAAAACAAAATAACCACGTTATGCTAAGTGGATTAAATAATAAACGAGGCAAACCAATATACTTATGAACTGCAGGCTGTTATTTTCCAGTTAACTGTGGTGGCCTTCAGCTTTAAGGTACTGTTACAACTGCTGAAAAGGCACTGTTGGTAATGCTCTTTGAGCAGTTGTTGAATGTTCGCAACTTTTATACTCATGTGGTAGCAGAGTATGACTGTATTATTGTCAGATCACAGTCTACTTTTGCATTAGGTTCGCAAATTGGATTATGATGGTATCAGAAAACTGTGCAGGATTACAGCGAGTGTTTATACAAATCTGTGTCTCTTTTTTTGCTAAAATCTGGTTACACCAGCACTGTCTACACAGAGTCTACATTGGGAAAGAGAGAGAGAAGCTCATCTGACAGTTTTCCTAATTGCATAAAAATAACAAGTGAGAGCTTTAGTAACTCCAGTTACAGATAGTAGCATGAAGTGTTACATGAAGGTCATAACATGCAACACATTTTAACGGCTTGATTACGGAAAAAAGGCTATAATAACCACCTTTGGCTAATTTAACACTTTTAGTCATTTTATTTCTTAAGGTAAAGCCGTTTTTAAGATTGTAAAAGTGTGATATATTAACCCAACAGCAAGAACTACCAAACAAGGCTCCTTAGAATGTAGATTAGGGTTAGAAATAGCCTCTCAGGTCTTTTAACATGGAAAGAAAATGAGCGCACATGCAAATCACATATTTACAGCAACAACGTCATTGACTACAGCATGAACCACAGCAGCAGCCCTAGTCCAACTAAATGATGTTAGTAGTGTCCACTGCAGAGTCTCTATCTCTGTCTGTCACCCGTTCACTGGTTATCATTCTTGGGCCACTTTTGGAAGGTTCTGACCGCTGCATAACCGAAAAACCTTACAAGACCTGCCTGATGTTTTGGAGATGCTCTAACCCAGTCGTCCAAGCCCTTGTCAACGTGTCTCAGTTCCTTATGCTTCTTATGTCTATTTTTTCCTGCTTTAACACACCACCTAAATGAACTGATGGTTCACTTGCTACTTCATATATAACACCATTTGACAGATGCCAGTGTAGATGAAGATAATCAATCTTTTCACTGCATCTGTCAGTGATACTAATGTTCTGGCTGATCTCCGTCTGTCTGTGTCTATCTCCTTCACCCTCTTATTCTCATCCTCGCCCCTGTTCCTGCTTGACTGTTCCACTGTGCTCTGGTAGCTCTGTTAGTTAGCATTCAGTGAGGCAGGGCCTGCTGTGCTGGAGTGTGATGGGACCTGCTGGCTATCAGAGGGACAGAGTGTCTGCTTTAGAGTGACTGCCTCCCACTCCACTTGTCTCTGCAGGTGACAGCCCTGCTAATCTGACTTCGTGCTGCATGTGTGTGTGTGTGTGTGTGTGTGTGTGTGTGTGTGTGTGTGTGTGTGTGTGTGCGCCATTTCTGGGTAGATGTTGTGTAGCTATACCGTTGTAATATGTGTCACAGCTTGTTTTAGGCTGCAGCCAGTTCAGAGTCAGGAGGCTAAGCTGAGGTCTCAAACATTTAAAAAGCAGACACTAGGCTGAACTTGTCATGGAAAAGTTGGTCACATCTGTAGGTATGATCACATCAATGTCACATATGGGTTCTGTGTCATACGAAGTCATACGGAGTTAGAATATGGATATATGGAGCCAAAATATAGTTTAAAAGTAATGTCAGCATTAAACCATACAAATAATCACATTTAAGACATGGCATTACTGACATGTCTTTACAGTTAATGATGGAACTTACGTGGTATGCTTCTGGGATTCTGCCAATGTTTAAACTTGCCATGAAATAGTACAACGATGTTTTCCTCTTGTTGGAAAAAGAAAGTTACATTTAGCTTTTCTCTGTGATTTATATAACGCACTCCTATATAACTTCTCCTAACATGGAATTTATACCCCCATTAAACCATATCTGTTTCTCTTGGAAGTGTGTGTGTGTGTGTGTGTGTGTGTGTGTGTGTGTGTACATGTATATGTAATTATAAAAATAAAAACATTAATTATAAAAAAAATACAATTATGCAATATCAGTAATTCCCAGAATTCTTAAAAAAAATTATAAGAATTAAAACAACTTACTGACCTGCTGAAGTGACCATGTCACTATCGCAGGCAGTTGACTTTGTGGAAGTGAAAAGCTCTCCCACCCAAGCAATGTGTCCATGTGTCCCTCCCTCACTTCCTCTCCTCTCAATTCCTGTGCAGGAGGAGGCTAAACCATGAATAAGCTACGGCAGAGCTTCCGCCGCAAGAAAGATGTGTACGTGCCTGAGTCCAGCAGGCCGCACCAGTGGCAGACAGACGAGGAGGCAGTGCGCAGCGGCAAGTGCAGCTTCGCAGTCAAGGTAACAATCATTTATTTATTTTATTTTTTTGGTCTCTTGCAATACATACCACCACTCTTCCTCTCCTCCACCCCCTGATTCACTGTAATGCTGATGGCACAGTGAGGTCACATTTTAGAGCCCTGTCAGGCCAGGGGTTGTAAGTTAGTCCCCGCTCTGGTCTCTATCTGTAAGGAGTAGGGTGTGTTCTTCCTGTGTCTCCTCCTACTTTTAAAAACACACATGGTAGCTGAATTGGTCATGCTTAATTTCCCCAAGGTTTCTGTGTGGGAATGAATTGGTCTGTGGACTGGTACCCTTTCCATGAAGTATTCCTGCCTTGCGCTCAACGATTCTGGGTATAGCCTGGACCCCCTGCAATGCTCAACAGAAATAAGTGGCTAAGAAGATGAATGAATGAATGAATGAATGAATGAATCTGCTGTTGAAAATCTTTCTGTTGAAAGCCTGTGCAAAGGCATGCAGGCCAGCCCTAGTGCTGCTGTGTTCAGATGTAACTCATACCTCTGTTGCTGCCACACAAGCAGCCCAGAGAGACCGAGACTTGTGCGAGTGGCTGCCCCCTTCGTCTGAAGGCTCTCGCTGTGCGGCCTGCATGTGGTCCTTCCTCCTCCCTGTCAGTCCTCTCTGTCAAGGCCCACTGCTGCCTGTCCACACACAGCAGTTCACAGCCTGTTGTGTTGAGGCAACACAGTCCAGGCTTTTGGCAACATGGTGTTGAGATGGTCTGCTTCCCTGTGTGTGTGTGTGTGTGTGTGTGTGTGTGTGTGTGTGTGTGTGTGTGTGTGTGTGGTGTCACTTTGCCTTCTCCACAGTGAGGGTGGAGGGGGGTGGGTCGGGGTAATGCTGGGAGTCATGTGATGTTTTTGAGCAGGGAGGAGAGATGGAGTAAGGTGAAAGATTGAACCAGGTCAAAGCAGGTTTTAGAGCTGCTCTCTGTTGTTTATACTTTAGTGTGCTGGCATTAAGCAGAAAATACAGAACTCTAGAAAAGAATGATGAGCTGTCTGGTCTATAATTTCCTTCCCATCTACAGTTTTCCAAAGGAAAGAAGTATTTCTCCCTAATTGGACAAGCTTTTGAAAAAGCGTTAGTTGCTAGAAGGTCCTAATGACAAGCAGTTTTTACCTATTTGTAAACCATTCCTTAATACAGTGACGTACAGTGTTTTTTGACTAGTTTATCATGGTGTGAAAAATTCAATTCAATATGACACAGCTTTTATATTGCTTTCACTGAGGACTCTACTAGTAATACAGCACCCTGTTTTCTCCTCATTTAGTCCATTTCGATTCCCACCCACTAGTTAGGAATCCTCCTATCACATTATATGAAATATCATGGACGAGATGACCAGATAGAACCGCCTGATCACATGATGCTACTAGCGCTGGGAGCATGAAGGCTACATGAAGCCAGCCATGTACTGCTGCTAACATGACGCCATTGGAAGGACCAGCACACTTGGAGGAGAACGATAAATGCCAGTTCTGTTGAGTGGTTGGGGGGCAGAGTGAGGCCAGTTATGCTCTGTGGGACTTTCAACCATTGATTGATGTGTATTACCTGGATATCTGACCTGTAATCTGATGATGGGGCCAATGCTTAGATGTGTATTTTGTACTCAGGAGACCGTTAAAGAGTGTAGCAATGTCTTTTTTTCCATGATTGATGATCATGATAATAATAATGCTAGAATAAAAAAATGAGTTATTTATGTTTGCTTATTTATATTTGACAAATAAAAGTACACGTTTGTCAGTTTTCAAAGTTGTCTGTCTGTTTGAGACTGTGAATTTTGAGTTCATTTTCCTGATTAGTGGAGTTGGGGGGAGGGGAAAGGATGTTATTTTTGGGCCCTGATTCACTTTAGCTGTGGTACTATATTTTTAGCATGATAAATTGTGCTATGATAAGGCTTTCAGAGGGTATCATGGGTGTCATTAGGGCTTCCACAGCTTCGTCTTTCAAAAGGGCTCTAGAATAGGCTCCTCAGTGGCGGATCTGGCTAAGGTTTCACTCTATTGTTGGGAGATCACCCTGATACTGGAGTCCAAGAGGGCATAATTGCTCTGCTCAGTTGGATGTATTGCTGTTCAGCATGTGAAATAAAAACATTTTGATGGCAGTTTTACCAGCGTGGCTCTTCGATTGTGATGTGTATTGTTTTTGTATACATTATGATATAAATGATATACGATAAGCTCTTGAAGTATGGTTTTATGATATTTGTGCAATGTTGTTACTATGTAGTGTTGTTGGTGTCTGATGTAGACTGTAGGCATTACATTAATGCCGATAATACTGTGTGTACTTTTGCCATGGCCCAGATTCCTGTGCCGTCAGTAGTATGCTCTCTCATCTTCTCCCAGCTGCTCATCATAAATTACTGCTATACTGCTAACATTTGAGATGGTCCACTTTCTGCATGCTGCCCTGTACCTCTTCCAGTGTGCCTATGGCCTCATTAAGTGTGGTCACGTTCTGGTGGCATTTCAGGGTTTACTTGATTTACCAGTCTTCCCGAGTGCCTGTTTGTTGAGCCGAGTAGCCGGGTTTCTGTGTGTTGTGGCCTGTATGTGCAGAGGGAGAAACGGAGTGCTGTTTCTGGAACTGCAAGCCCTGTCCTCTCTCTCCTCCTTCTGTCACCATTCTGTTCTCTCTCTCTCTCTCTCTCTCTCTCTCTCTCTCTCACTGTGCTAGTGCAACCTACCTTGCTAGCTAGCCTTGTGCTCGTTCACCCCTCCCCTCCCTCTTGCTCTCTCTGTCCTGCATTCTCTCGCACGCTCTCTCTCTCACACCCCATCTTGGTCTCTCCATCTCTGTCCCCCTCTCAGTGTTCCCCATCCCCTAAGGATCTGTGTGGGTTGAAATAGTTGCAGGGAGATTAGTGCATAGTGCCTTTTAACAGAGGGGCTGGAGGTGGTAAAGGATGACCGAGAGAAAGTGATGGCGAGAGAAAGTGGAAGTGGGGGAATTGGATGGCGAAATGGGTCTGCAGCCAGGCTGTGTGGTGTCGAAACTTCCCCCTCATAAACGTTTTGCAGTGTGAGGCGAGTAGAGAGGAAAAGCCCAATTCTACGCTCATTACACCAGCACAGCACTCCCTCTGGACTGCGGTTTATCCCGCCGCGAGGGACTAAAACTGTGCATGTGTCCGCCTGTGAGCTTTCGAACTTGACGCTCCTCTTGTTTAACGGCTTTAGAACCGTTAGAAAGTGGACAGAGTTCAGTCATATAGCGCTTGACTTGTTCTCTATACAGTATTATGTCAAGAATACATTGCGTAGGACGTCTCATTCTTTGCGCTGATGCTCAGCAAAAGCTGAGTGAGTGTCTTTTTGGACGGAGCAGCTGGAAAGTGGGCTGATATCTGCATTTTTCTTTGCGGTAAGTCTTAACACCGTCCCGCTCAGACCGAGCGGAAAACGGCTGCTCACGTGGCTATAGGCAGCTGGTTTTCCTTGCTCATGCTCAATAACTGGTTCAGAGCCAGGTATAAATAGCAATGTCAGAGGGGTGCCTTCTCCTTTGGAATGAGGCTAGACTCGAAGACCTATTTTGCCATTCTTTTAGAAGAGTGCCTGACTTTTGCTCTAGGAACTGCATCAGGAAAGAAGAGTTGTGAACCAGCAGCAGCTTGAGCTGCCCCTTGGAAGTCACTGCGATTGGCAGTGTAAGAAAATATCGATATATTGAAGTATTGCGATATTATGTTTAGCAATACTGTATCAATTCTCAAAAACCGTGTTCAGTTAATTAATAGTTTACATCAGGGGTATCGAACAAATGACCCGATTTAAGGTTCGGATACGGCTCGCCAGGTAAATTTAGAGTCTGTGTTCTCAACGGCTCAACTTTTTAATTGAGTTCAGCTGCATAATAAAACAAATCCATTCTCTCTAAACCGCACCAACACTGACTTATAGGCATAACAGAGGGGCGGGGCAACAGGGAGTTAAACTGCCAGTCAGAATCTTTATTTCAAGGAGGGAAAAGACTCCCAAACAAATGACTTTACATACATAAATTGATGGCAGTTTCATTCATTCGCTAGATATTTCGATTTAATGACCTTTTTTGGTATGACTTTTTTTTTTTTTTTAATGAAATTACAT
Organism: Salminus brasiliensis; assembly: GCF_030463535.1. Lineage (NCBI taxonomy): Eukaryota > Metazoa > Chordata > Actinopteri > Characiformes > Bryconidae > Salminus > Salminus brasiliensis. The sequence goes on along the minus strand of NC_132887.1, from coordinate 15,851,812 downwards.
AATAAACAAATCGCAAAATATTGTTTTACTGTATCTTGATATATCACAATATATTGAATTGGTTCTTGCCAATACACACCCCTAGATGGTATAAATATGTGCTTGTTTCTATATGTGCCTAATTATTCATTCTGTCCTGAGTGTGTCACGATCTCAGAATAGCTATATGGAGGCCTGAGCTGGGTGGGGGCCTGAGGGGAGGGGGGGGGTCTTTGTACATTTGTGCGTTCATTAAGGGAAGGGATAGGACTTCCTCTCAGCACCACATACACAATAGCCGCGTGCCTCAGTGCCTGATCTCCAATCTCCCTTGAGGCCGGGGGGCGAGGCGCAGAGGGAACTTGAGTGAGGGCATGGTGTGCGCACGATGGCTTCCTCCTCTGTAAATGACGGTGGCCACTGTGGTCCTGTAGTTGAGAGCAGAAAGGCCAGCAATGTGACTGTGCTGACAGGAGGGGAAGATGACTCACTGCCACTGCCTTCAACATAGCTAAATTTTGTTCTCTCTCCCCCTCTCCCTCTCTTTTGCAGTATCTGGGCCATGTGGAGGTGGAGGAGTCTCGAGGCATGCACATCTGTGAAGACGCAGTGAAGAGGCTGAAGACGGTAGGTGTCTACCGCACAGAGCTCTGCTGTCTACAGGCCAGGACCTCTCAGCTGCTCTCAGTTTCTTTCTCACGCTAGCCACAGAAGCTAGGACCTGTCTACTAATCTGACCCATGTTCCTGATCTTCTTGACTGTTTTATTTTCTTATCTGCAATAGTTTCTCCTTTTGAGCAGGGTGAACTGTACACTTTTTTCATCTGTTTGAGGCTTTCCCTTGAATCTTAATTCCATACCCACACCTCTCTTCTTCTCCCATAAACCATTACAGTCTTATTACAGTTCTCCCATATCAGCCCTGAGTTCCAGTTCCCAAAAAGAGAGGCAATCCCAGACTTCTCTTCCACACCTGCCTTAAGAGGATCCCAGTTGTCTTCTAGAGCATCCTTTTGTTCCATTTTTATTTTAATCGAACACCGCCCATATTTCCTTCAGCAAAGTCAGCAGGTAAAGAGGGTGGTGCCATTCCTCGTAGCATGAGGTCACCTCATATAGTGCCTGCCCATCTTCACCAGCAACATGACTAAGTGTTCCACCCTGCCCCGAAACGCCTGCTCAGTCCAGTGGCGTGAACGGACACTTGCTGGCCTGTCACCCTGCCCTCCTGCGTAGTGCCCCTGGGGACGGACAGACGCATGTTTCCTGTTTGGTCCAGCCATCGTCCACTGGGAGTTTATAAAAGGGAAGACATGCCGTATCTTGAAGGGGAAGGAAACCCACTGAGCTATCCATTTTCCAAGCTGACAAGGCTTTGCACGCCTCCACCCAGGTTAAGAAGTTGGGTTAGATAGAACACAATCAGTGGGCCCATATCAGTCTCTCTCTTCCTCTTGTCCTCTTTCTTCCTGTCTCTCTCTCTCTCTCTCTCTCTCTCTCTCTCTCTCTCTCTCTCTGTGACTCTTCTGATGTTTTTTTGGGATCCTCCAGGAAGGTGCGGGGAGTAGTGAACATCCTGCTGGCAGGAGACTCATTTTTAATGGCATTAGTGCTGCAGGCTTAAAGATGATGGCTGCTTTTAGAAGACCATTCTGCTGCTGGTTAATGGAGAATGTGGCTTGCAGCCCAGTTCTCTCCTTCACATTTATCTCTCTCTCTCTCTCTCACTTTCTATCTACTGAGTTTTTCTCTTTCTGTCTGTCCTTCACCCATAATATTCGTAGAAAGTTTCAGTAGTGTCCACTCCTTTTTGTACTTTTCTATTGCTATTTATTCCTTTCCTGCTCTGTTGTCAGTGCTGCTCACTCTGTATTGTGCAGGAGTCTCAAGGCAGGAAACCTGGCCAGACCCAATAGCGTGTAGAGTCAAGAAACAGTGGATAGATGTAAGCATGATGCGTGTTTAAGCTACAGCAGACCTCTACTATCTTTACATAAACTCCTACTTGTCTGGAAATGCTCATAAATGGTCTGACAGAGCCTCCTATATGGCCAGAGGGTTTGCGTTTAGCATAATAAAATGGGTGTTTCGAGTCATTCATTTACAGCTTGGTCTTGGCCTGTACGTGATTTGTAGAAGAGGTCGTGGGATGGTTTGTTGTGAGCCAACTAATGGCATGCCTTTGCTTTATCTCGGAGTCTAACTCACATGGCTCAGTAAAACCACACACGTAGCACAGTCTTCAGGAGGCCATAGATTCTGATGTAAACACACATTATACGCTTATGCTCATACCACCTTCTTATCACTGCTGCATCCTGTTTTCAGCCCACATATAGATACTGTTTTGCCTTGTGATGTGCCATGAGACTTACATTTGCACTAATATCAATAACGATCGCTAATACGCACTGGCCTGCTGTTTATTGCGGCATTCACCTCATTCAGCCCCGCCCATTTTTAACTAAAGCAGCTCTTCTGTGTCTGTCAATTAGCTAACTTCAGAAACCAGTGGGTGTTTGTCAACAACATGAACCAGAATAATGGACTAGCACTTTTTTGGGAAGTAGAATAAGTAGAAATTATTCTCTTTTTATTATACTGTTCTTATCTGTATTCCTGGACTGGATTTTGGACCAGCAGCTTTAAGAAATGTTAACATCAGTCATTAGAATGTGGAAAAATGTGACCTGCATCCTCATGATTTTGAGAATGACATGATTGTTGGAGCTAGAGGATTGGATTCTTGTGCTCTACAGTTTACGCAGAACGGTGCAATATAGGAAACAGAAAGCAGAAGGTTTCATTCCTGTCCACCAAGAACAAAAAGCTGAGGCCGCAGTTTCATAGGCTCACCACGACTGGAGAAATGTAGCTTGGTCCGATGTATCTTGATTTCTGTCGAAACACCACAGAATTCAGCCCCAACAGCATAAATCCATGGAACCAACCAGCACTGTGTCAGCAGTCTAGGCTGGTGGAGGTGAAGACCACACCCTGTTTGAGGATTGTTTCTGGCCATGTGCATCCCTGCAAAATCACAATGTACCCTTCTTCTAACTGGTATATCCAGCACGATGATGCAAAATGCATCCAGACCAGAATCTCAAAGGAATGTTTTCAGCTTCTCCTGGACTCCCCAGCACGAAGACCTACGGCTGTTTTGAGAGCAAAAGGAGGCCCTACCTAGTAGCATTCCTAATAAGGTGTGTGTGTGTGTGTGTGTGTGTGTGTGTGTGTGTGTGTGTGTGTGTGTGTGTGTGTGTTGAAGTAGGAATATCTCTCTGACCCACATGGACTGTAATGAGATTTCCTCTCGCTGGAGCTGAGCCACTTGGTTCCTGGAAGCACATGTGTCTGTACACACACTTATGTTTATTGATGTCATCCAGCGTGTGTCTTTTGGGTTCCTGGCATGCTAGGAACTCCTCACATGCTCTGGGCTCGGGCTGCCAGTTGAACTTTGTCTGAACTTTACTCGCAAGCTGGCATTGGACAAACTGTAATTGAGGAGGGGCTCCATATGACCTTTTGATCGAGATCCAGTTCACAGGCAGCCATTTAGGTGTGTGTAAGCGCTAACTCTGTTCAGTCCAGAGATACTCGCATCCTTCTGCTCAACAAGTGTAGGTGTTAGGTTGAAAGTGTGTGATTGGCGTAATAAAATGTTTTGCTGTTTGTCACAAAGGGTAGTTGCATCAGCATGTTTACTCTGTTACCAGGGATTTGTGTGTGTGTGTGTGTGTGTGTGTGTGTGTGTGTGTGTGTGTGTGTGTGTGTGTGTGTGTGTGTGTGTGTGAGAGAGAGAGGGAGAGAAAGTGAGTGAATAAGGGAGTTGAGTGAGTAAGCATTCTTTGTCCTCTGACTCATAGCTTTGAGGAAGGAGACGGAGTATCGTCTGCAGCGTGACATCACACAGTCTGCCGCCCAACACGTCACTCCCTGTTCTGCTGATTGTCATGTAACTTCCTGTCTCCTCCAAACTGTAGCGTGTCTCCTACAAGCTTCCTGTTGCCGGATCAGCGCCCTACCCCAAGTGGTGCTAATATAGATAGTGAGGTTTCTTGAAACTCCGCTTCTCCTCAGCACAAATGCTCCAGGCTTTTTCGCTGGACCTTATTTGTAATATCACAATGTGAAAGGTCAGGGACTAAACTGAGTCTCTTACTCATCTGGACTCCTGTTTAAAGACTTCCATCCCTCATGCAGCTCCTTTTCATTAGTGATCTAATACCTCCTTTTTATTTCCTGCTATAAGCTCCATACCTCTGACTCAGTGACTGCAGTCCTCTTTCCTTCTCTCCCAGTTGAACCAATTTTAAAAGGCCTTTTTTCTGTGCCTGTTATTAGCATTCATAGTTGTATCTTTCTCTTCCCTTGCATATGTGTTTTTTTTATGTATGTATTCTAAATTATGTATGTATTATATTTTTTTTCTAGCAGGTTGTGTTCACAATGACCCACAAAGAGCCTCTTTAATACCCCCCTTTACCCTTAACTTCCCTTAGCTCAATGCCCTTAACCCAATGATCGTAGCCTTTCTTCTGTAGCTGTGAGCGTGAGTGACTCCCTGCATGACTCATACACTCACGCTCGGTGTGTATGGCTAATGGTTCCTTAACCCTTTCTCTCCATTAGACATACCGTATCCTTAACCACAAGCCTGGTAGCAGCTGGCAGCAGGTGAGCTGCTGCCACAGCACCTGTTTAAGGGTATGTTTGTTAGCTCACCAAAGAGAGAGATGGAATGATTGAGCAATAATACACAAGGAAGTGCTCTGCTATGAGATGCTGGCACTGATGTACAGCAGTGGTATTCATAGCTTTTAAAAACTCAAATGAGCAAGAGAAAACGGTTCCAATAATGGTACCAAAGCTGGCTGATGTTGGATTGCAAGTGAATGAGGTGGTCAAACCTGGGGCACTTTCAGATGATAAGCTAGCAGAAGGATCGACTCTTGCTAGGTTGGGAGTACATTGCCACTCAGCTTGCACCACTTTGGTTTGGGTTTGAGCACGCACTCGCTGCAGACTATCCACCTGACTGTCTTCGCATGCAAAGATGTATCTCAGCTCAGGGGTATCCACATCATACAATTTGTTCGGTCAGCGGCGAAATGGGTCAAACTTTGATTGAACTTTGGATGCAGCAGCTGCAGCATGGTGGAAAGATGCAGCAGCAAAGTGGCAAATCTGTGTGGTGCACAGCACTCAAGACTGTGCTGGCGGTCCCCTTGTTCACCTAAGCAGAGTGGTGTCGCCTTCTTTTGATGCTGCACAAAGTGGCTTTGCTGCTTATCATCTGAAACCTCCCCAATGGGAAATTGCACCTGCTATTCAAAACGTCTGCATAATCCAGTTACTGGCATGTGAACAAAGTCATTCAGAGTGGTTTAACGTGAAAGGGTTGATTTGCAGAGAAACCTACCGACTGATTTCTTTACCGTGGTGATAGGAACCAGGGTGTAGCGTAGTGGGTAACAACACGGCCTTCTCCACGCCAGAATAGGGTTTGATTCCCCAGCTGGGCCAGCACACCACACTACAACAATCAGGCTACGTTCACACAGCAAACCAAGTGTCCCAAATCCAATGATGTGATGATGTGATGCCAGCATCACAGGAGCTATCAAGGAGTTCCCGTGGCTGACAGCTGGGCTTATCACTGATGACGTATTTAAGCTCTGTGAAAAGGGCACATTATTTGGTCACGGCCACTTCTTAGATTTGCGTCCTTTAAACTTGTTTTTAAGCTTTTTACACTTATACAGTGAAGTCCTGTTGCAGCGTTTTTCCTGTTTCTTCAAACACGGAATGGTTGCAATATGTGATGACTTCTAATTTTGTTTGAACAAAGACATCAAATATTTATGAGGTCGTTTTTTTCGCTGTCCCGCCACTGGAAAACCTCCCTCGCTGCTATCGTCCATTTTCTGTCACATATGGAGAAAAAGATTTGGGCCACTTTTACCTGCTGTGTGAACTTATCCAGAATGCAGCAACGCTAATGCTAATGCTGTTTGCCTACCTGTGTAACGTGATTCAAATGGCCTCAATATGAATTATTCAAAAGCAACCATGAACCTACACAAGTCTTAGAAATGTGGAACGCTGACACACAGTAATCAACACTGTTCATGTACCGCTCCACCATGAAATGTGTTTTAAAAATGTTGCTGAAAAACAATGTTCCAGACAATCTAGCAGTGTATTCAGAGCCATTTTGTGTAATAGATTTCTGTGAGGTAGCATTTAAAGCAGCCTTATGGGAGAATTGGTATTTCTTGCTCCTGGGTTCCCCCTATAGTTGGGAGGTGTAATTAGTGTTTTGAGCCACCCCTACAGGACACGTTTTACACATGCATTTTTGAACAAGCTGAGAGGAGATCAACATTTAGTTTGAAGCTGTTCTTTTAAGGTAAAAATACTACAGAAACGCTTCAGATGTCTGGTTCCTATCACCACCACTGTAAACATTTGTAAAAATTGACAGATTCCTGTACATTTCCAAAGAACGGATCATTTCTCACCCAACCTCTGTGGGTGATTTTGTTTACATCGTAACTGTTTGATTATGCAGATTTTGTAAGGTCCCTATAACTGGACCTCAGCTTGCCTTGACACTGTTCCATCCTGTCTTCTCTGCTGGTGCTGGTATTTGTGTGTGTGTGTGTGTGTGTGTGTGTGTGTGTGTGTGTGTGTGTGTGTGTGTGTGTGTGTGTGTGTGTGTGTGTGTGTGTGTGTGTGTGGAAAGAAATACAACTGTACCAAACTGAAGGACCGAGCCACGAGTGCTTCTCCTGTAGTTTGGCCAGTCATGCGTTTTTGACTCTTCCTTTTAAAGTCACAGTACATAAGCGTGATGTAGAATCAGATAGCCGGTGGACGTCAAGGCGCTTGGTGATGGTTCCCTGTGCCACCAGTAGGCACGTCACTAACCTAATGGTAACATTAATAACAGTACTAATAACTGTAATAACATCAACTAAAAACAATGACACCTGTGATGTGATCAAGTCAAACACAATGGATGGCTCTCGTGTTGAGCCTGTGGCCTTGCTCACCAGCTAGAAATGTGTGATTTTATTTATTTATTTCCCCCCACACTCTTTTTTGCCTTCTTTCGTCCACTCTTACAAACCTCTCTCAAACCCTTCCCCCCTGCCACACTAGCACCCTTCATATACCACCCTACCCCTCACCCCCACGCACACTCCTCCTGAGTTATCTGGACACACAGGATTTTCTGTAGCACAATCAGTAACACTCTCCTGCCTTGTCCTTCCCACCCCACCCCCCAATCTCCCTTTACCAAATCTTCAATTCCAGGACAGAAAGTTCTTCAAGGGCTTCTTTACAAAAGTAAGTTCTGCTGTGTGGGGCTAGTGTGTTTGGTGCGTGCAAGACTGTGTGTGTTTGTGTGTGTGAGAGAGAAAGAGAACGAGTGTTCCTATACCTCTTATAATTATTCACACTTCAATCACTGCTGGAACAACAAGAAAAAGTGGACCTAATTCTGTGTCCTGCGCGCGTGTGTGCGCGCGTGTGTGTGTGTGTGTGTGTGTGCGCGCGTGTGTGTGTGAGAAAACCGGGTTGAGTGAGGTACTCTTCTCCTTCAACTAGTAAGGGTGAACACCTGGGCTGGGCTGTCCTCAGTAGAGTAAGTGTGTGACCGTGTGTGTGCATATGTGTGAATGTGGGGTAAGGGGAGGGGGGGGCACTGTGTCATTTGCAGTGTTGCTGTTTCTGTCTCTCATTTCCCCTCTTCTCTCACTCTGGTCCCTTCACAAAACACACTGACTCACATTTTTCTTCTTCTTCCTGAATAATCTCCTCAGAGTGGTATTGATGGTTCTTGTTTGCAGGGTCTGTTTGTAGATAAAGGTGTGTCTCTTTTTTGGATGTTTTAAAGAACAGAAGTGTGAACAGACTCAGCGGGAAAGTACTGCGAGTTTCCGTATTCATCTCTCCAGCCAACTCACTTTGTTCTCTCACCCTCTCTCATTCTCTCTTCATCTCCTTCTCTTTCCTCCTCCTTCTCTCCCATAGGCAGGGAAGAAGGCGGTCAGGGCTGTACTGTGGGTATCCGCTGATGGCCTGAGGGTCGTAGATGACAAAACAAAGGTAACTCGCGTCTTCCTGACTGCTTGTGTACACACCTGTGTTTACTCTGCCACAGAGTTGAAGCATGCTTTTCCACTAATCCACATGTTTGTGCTCATCACAGTGTGTGCTCAGTCTGCTTTCCAGTAAGCCCCTGATGGAGTTTAGCTACTAAGTTGCACCCATTGCTCACACAGATGTGCAAATGTGCACACACACACAGCCCCCCCACCCCCCCAGCATTGAGCTGTGGAGCAGTGGAACCGTGTTTTTGGAATGATGGATGGTGCTTTGGGAGTTGGGGGATGAGGTGGAGTGGTTATCAACAGCCTGACCTCAATCCTTGATGCAATCAGACACTCACAGCAGTGCTCCAAAATCTAGTAGAACGCCTTTCCCTCCAACATGAGCAGTAGTCACATCACAGGACCTGCAATATTAAATGAAAAGAAGCACATTTATGCTGCAACTATTTTGTCTGCCTAACGACATTCATTTTACTCCACACTTAGATACAATGAGTACATTTTTAATAATCATGGGGCATGACTGTTGATTTCTGATGACTTTTGGAGAATTTTGGTGAAAGTTCTTCAATATCAGTATATTTATGTTGTATATTGTTCAATATAAATGTATTTAGATTTTATTCAGACTGATTGTCTGTCAGTGTAGAAGTACTATACAAGCTCTGTGCTTTTGTAATCCCCATTCTGAGACTCTTGCCACACGTTAAGGTTGGGCCCAAGCTAATGCACTGGCCATAAGCTAACACAGTAGGCATGATGCAACCATAAGCTACAATGCACTACAATACAATATGATGCGTTGCATTGCGAACCCCTATTAAATCATTTTGGAGACTTGTCGGTTGTTATTGTCTTTCAGGGGTTTCTCTCTCACACATGTTTTTTATAGGAATACTGGGCTTTTGTTTCAGCCTCTGCCTAAAGTAAACAATCCAAGCTGTACTCTATCTAAGCTGACACTGTATTTTAAACATTCGCTTCACAAGCAATATTGGGTCCAGTGGGGCAAAGCGTAACATGGGTTTCTCTGCCACCTAGTGGTGGCAAGTGTGCATTCCTAATGAATAGGGAAGGATGTTAAAAAAAACAAAAAACAAATGTGAATGCAGTTCTGGATTGAGGATTGTTAAATGGTTTCAGTGGAATCTGCTTTTCTTTTCTTCAGGATTTGATTCTGGACCAGACAATAGAGAAGGTGTCATTCTGTGCTCCTGACCGGAACTTTGAACGGGCGTTTTCCTACATCTGCAGAGATGGCACTACCCGACGCTGGATCTGCCACTGCTTCATGGCCGTTAAAGATTCAGTGAGTGCTCCCATTTACGCTGAATGTCGAAGATGAAAGAAAAGACACTCTTCAGTCTAACCCAGTCTGCTCATGCTTTTTATTGATGATCTAAACGCCCTCTCATCTCATTATGATGTCCTTTTCAAGTCTGATAGCAAAGTATTAATGGTCCTTCGTAATCTGACCTTTACCCAAGCCTTGTTTAGCTGCTGCCTGTCTCTGTCCTCTCTCTGAACCTAATAATGGAGTTAGCTGAGGTCCTGCTGGAGCTAAATGCCCAGCGCTGTCGAATAGGCTGCAGTAATCACTGACCCCCTCTCTCTCCACTGCTGTGCTAATCCTATTTCACTTAGTCACTTAGGCTCTGCTAGTAGATGGTTCAGGTAGTGTGAGAACAGAAACACAAGGCTGATCCTGGCATGCATGTGCACGTGTGCTCGTTTCAGGGCGAGCGTCTCAGCCACGCAGTGGGCTGTGCGTTTGCGGCGTGTCTGGAGCGGAAGCAGAAGCGAGAGAAAGAGTGTGGAGTCACGGCCACTTTTGACGCCAACCGTACCACGTTCACACGTGAAGGCTCCTTCCGAGTTACCACGGCAACAGAACAGGCTGAGCGAGAGGAGGTCATGCGGCAATTACAGGATGCCAAGAAAGGTAGGTTTGTTAGCGACAGGGACTAAAATAGAACGCTTTTTAAAATGGCAATCCTGTAGAAAGGATTTGGAGCGAGACTTTTCAGTTTTCAAGGAATTCGGGTCAGTGGTGTAAGATGTAAATAGGCTCAGTAGTTTGGCTGCCCCTGCGCAGCAGGATTGTTCTTAAACTCAGTGAGGCCATTTGCTCTCCTGTTAACACTTCCACTATGTGTTTTATATCTAACCAGCTTTTTTCTGTGGTAAAGTCAGCATGCCGCATGTCGCTGTATGTCTCTGCAGATTCAGAAACCGTCACTGTTAACTCTGGCAGCAACACCGTGAACCCGGCCACAGCCTCCTCTCCTTCTTCTTCCCCTCCACTGACCTTGGCCTCTCAGGAAGCCAACCCCCATGCCATCCCGCGCCGCCACGCCCCCGTGGAGGCGCTGGCACGTCAGGGCTCCTTCCGCGGCTTCCCGGCCCTCAGCCAGAAGACCTCGCCGTTCAAGCGGCAGATGTCGCTGCGCATGAATGATCTGCCCTCCACCATGCAGCGCAAGTCTGACTTCCCCATCAAAAACACAGGTTAGAATTGCTGACCGCATACAGATAATAGGCCATTTTACCTTTCTAAAAACACTTTTAAAGTAGTAGAATTCAGCTAATATTACCTGTTCCATCAGTGCCGGAGGTAGAAGGTGAAGTGGACAGCATCAGTTCACTCTGCACTCAGATCACATCAGCCTTCAGTGGACCTCCTGAGGACCCCTTCTCCTCAGCACCCATGCCTAAACCCAGCTCCTCCCCACAGTCCCCCGCTGCACCAGGTCAGGACCAAAAACACTTGTGCTCTCTGTTGGCAGAGCCAACATGCAGAAAGAGATGCATTTTTTTTTCAGCTTCTCTGCTTTTGAAAGATTTTTATCTTCATGCGTATGAGAGATGTAGGTAAATGTTAGGGCTGGGCAATATAACAGTATCTTACAATTCAAGCATTTCTGTAACTTTTTCTGTAACACTGACCAACTGCATGTTTTAATAAGCAGAATTGTATTGTAGTGCAGTGTGTGTGAAATGCTAATTGAATGTCAGATGAGTTTGTCTGCAGTTTAACCCACCCCTTTGTTGCTGCCCCTCGCACTAGAAATGCCCCTCACACTAGGAGGTCCCCAGCTCCATCACACCACCTAACACAGATCGCTGTTAAACAACATCACTTTAAAAGAGCACCATTTACTCACCTGGAGAGAGCACAGCCAATTGTGCTCTCTGATTCCAGCTGCTGATGGCAAAGCGGCATGGCTTAGGATTCAAATTCGTGACCCCCAGGCCATAGTGGAAGCTGAATGAATAAATAATGTGTATATATTTGGTATTGTGATATGTCTGTGCCATATCACCCAGCCCTAATCAACATAGACGTGTGTGTTCGTGCACGCTCTGCACAGTTCTGCTTGTCTCTAATACACTTTAATATCTGCTACTGTAGTGAATGGCTCAGCGCCTGCCTTCCCTGCTCCTGCTGTCACTGTCACTGCTGCTGCTAACCTCCCAACCTTGCCACCCCCACTACCTGCGAGAGACACTAACCCTTGGTCTAAGACCCCTGCTGCACCCCCTGCAACAGCACATCCTGGTAAGAATGCTTATAGTACATGCTTCCTGACCCTGAAGTAGAGCGGAGATCAAATTGACATTTTGATTAATTCAGTGAATTCGTTTAATGTTGATAATGTCACTCCTAATGCCTAGTGGTCACCAAAACGCCTCCCGGAGATCACACAGCCTGCATCTCCATCCCTAATCTGTCATACCTGATGTTCTGAATGTATAAAAATCAAAAAGTCCTTGATTAGCTGGATTAAATATGAGATATGGGTTGGTGGAAAAAGAGGTCATAGCAAATGTCTGGTTACAGACTTACTGTAACTAATGTTTACAAAAGATCAGTAATCATGTGTTTACTTTGTCTTCAAAGGAGGTGACTGGCCCAGTCCTACACCCGCAGTGGTGGCTCCACCTGCAGCTGTCACGCCTCTCGCAGTCCCTGTGGCTAATCATAAGCGCACCCCATCTGAAGCTGACCGTTGGCTGGAGGAGGTGTCAAAGTCTGTACGAGCCCAGCAGCCTGGATCCAGGACCGCTACTCCCCCCACCCAGCAGCCGTTTGCCACACCCATGCCTGTCCCCATGGCTCCCGCAGCCCCTGTAGCCCCTGTAGCCTTCATGCCTCCCATGCCCTCTGCTGTGCCCGCTCTGCCCCCACACCAGCCCGCCTTCCACGCGCAGGCACCAGCCTCCTACCCAATGTCCAACGGGCTGCCCTACGCCCAGCCAAGTGTGCCCGTAGTCGGCATCACGCCTTCTCAAATGGTGGCCAACGTCTTTGGTTCAGCTACGCAAACCCAGCCGGTGCCCGTGCCCGTACCTGTTCCCCAAACACACACACTGCAGCCCTCGCCTTTCTCTACTCCGCCTTTGGCGCAGTTGGATGCACGTGGTGTGGGCAGTCCATTTGGCAAACCTCCCTTGCCTCCAACAGCAAATCCGGCACTGTTTCAGCCACCCAACGGAAATGCTACATTCAACGGTGCGGACAGCTGGGTAGCTCCCTCCTCCTCAGCGCCCCCTTTCCCACCCCAGCAACAGGCAGACGCCTTCGAGGCCCAGTGGGCTGCTCTGGAGAGCCGCTCACGGCAGCGCACCACTCCATCACCCACAAATCCCTTTTCAAGTGAGCTACAAAAGACCTTTGAGATCCAGCTGTAAAGAAAAAGCAAACTATGGGGTGGGTGCGAGTGGAAAAAGGCTGGCATAGACACGTGAAGGAGAAAATGGATGGTGGGTTGTGGGGAGGGACTAAAAACCAGATGGGACCCTATTGACACTCATACCACTTTAGCCCCGTATCTCTGTCTCATTCTTTTGCTGTCCGTCAGTCTATGTCTAGTGTTAAGTATGAGCTGAGCGGATGACCCGGTGAGCGGGAGGTGCTTCAGTGAAATTTACTGAGGGCACAGTAGCAGGGAGGTGAGGGGGGACACGTGATGCTCAGCTACCGTTCGTTCACTCTGTCTGGTGCAACTGTGGATTCCACACCTTAAACGTGGAAGGCTGATCAACGGCTGACAATGCTACTTGACATTAAAAAACAAAACAAAAAAAAACAAAACAAAACAAAAAGCCAACCTGATTTGGTAACGAACCTCCCGCAGCTATACATTCTTATGTTTTTGGATTTTTTTCCAGTCCTGCCTCCATGCCCCTATCTCCCCATAGCCCAGCTCACAGCACCCCCTAGCAGAGAGGGGCTGAACGGCTGCTCCTCCCATCTGAAGGACAGAGGCACTGAGAGAAGAACTGAGCTTCCAGATTTGGGAAGTTTTCATAAAACTTCCTAATCAGAAGAAGAACTGAGAGAATGCCAAAATCTTTATTTTTATGCATTAAGTATATTTTAAATAGCTTTGGAATATAACGAGAAGTTGTAAGTAATCTTGCCAAAGGTGCAGGCTACAGTGGAAATGATTTTGTGTGTATACAGGAAATGAGCATATATTATATAGATATATCTAGAGAAATAAAACAAATCTATATTCATTATTAAACACATTGAGCTCAAGTTAAAACTCATGTGTTGTATAAAGAGAGACTGAGCAAAGGGAGGTTTTTTGTTTTTTTTATCTCATTGCCGTATATATAACATCCCATTGTGGATGTGCATCCCTCTGTAAATAATGAATCATTGCAACTACAATCATCATCGTGGACTCTGATGAAATGGGAGATCTCTCAATGCTCTCATATCTCTGCTGGTTTATTTTCTCATTTTGTACTATAGCGCTCAGTACTTTTGATTTTTCTTCCACTGCCTACATTAATTGAATGTTTTAGGGGGTTTGGGGGGGCTTTTAAAACTTATTTTAACACTATCGACAATGTCATCTCCAGCCACTTGTTTTTGTTTTATTTTCTAATGAAGATATCTCTGCACATTGCACAAGCACTATTGTAGTTGATTTGGCCATTTGGATAAGAAGGGCCAGTGCACTGCATTGGTGAGCCATAATGCCTGAAGACAACTGAGGTTTACCAGAGATCTCTCTGAAATGACCTGTGGTCTTAAACTAGTTGCTGCGAGGAGGGGAAAGGGGAAAGTCAAGGCATTTTTGCAGTGTCTCTTCTTTTTTTTATCGACCCTGTGGAGACATTTGGTTCTGTTTTAGTTGTTTGTTTTATTTCTCCTCATTTTGTAAGTAATTCATTATTTTATTCCACTTCTTTCCAGAAAAAAATTAGATCTAAAAGATTGAATAAAATGATGGTGGTGGAGGACTACAGTCAGACATGTCTCTGTTTTTTTTTTCATATTGCGTCAGTGTGATTTGTGTGAGAGTCAAAAAGGGGATAATGTACATAATCATCACTGTTTTCTATTTGTTAATTATTAATTATTTCACTTGGTTCCAACTCCAGTCTCTTTTAGTTTTGCACTTTTTGCAAGTTTTGAGTCAAATATAAAAGTTCATTGCTTTCCGTTACTTTTATAAACTTGTCACTCCAAGCCAACTCTGGCCAGACTATTACCATTAATGTCCGGTGCTCTTCCTAAAAAAATCACAATTGTGAATTAGCTGTGCCAAAGTGCCCCCAAGTGTGAGTGTTAGGAATGGGTGTGTGTGGGTGTGTGGTACCTTGCGATGGACTGATGCCCTGTCTAGGGTAGGCTCCGGACTCTGTGTAACCCTGATCAGGAAGAAGGGGATAAGAGAATGAATGAATGAATGAATGAATGAATGGCTACTGCAAAGAAAACTGTTATTAAGCAAAGGAAACCCCTCAAAGAACCGTCCCCCAAAAATCCATCTTCACCATTTTCCCAAAGTTCCAACAACATTCAAGATTTGTCATTTAAAGAAGAGAGTGCACCATTAAGAAGCAAACTTCAGACACTAACCTTCACTACATTTGGAGTGTGATGGAAATATGTTTCAGTGGGATGTGTAGGTTACTGTTGTTATCAGCACTGAAGCGCCGTCTGCCTGTGGGGGCGCTGTGGTGTGAGCGCTACACTCAGTTATGTGGTAGATATAGAGGCGGAAGAAGAAGCGTTGCAGCTGTTCATTATCCCAACCAAAGCGAGTGTGTTAGTGAGAGAGTGAGAGCGCGCGCGCATGTGTGTGTGCGCGCGTGCAGTGTTATTTAGTGAGGTTTGGATCACAGCGCTCACAGCTCCGGGTGAGTAGCTAACGTTATATGGGCTAATGATCGCTCCACAGTGGCCTGAGAGGATATGAAGGGATCTGGTGCTGTCAGCGTTTGGGCGCTAATTCCATAAAGCTGCATTACAGCTACAGCAGCGAGCGCGTGCAGGAGTCGTTGCTAGAGACTCACCAGGTCCAGGAGCTGGCTGGAACGGTAACGTTAGCTAGCTAGCTAGCGCTACGCCAGCACACACACTTAATGCGGAGAAAGAGACTAAACTCAGAATAGTAGCTAATACTTGTGTTTACAGCACACTTCGAGAACTTACATTCAGTTAACGCCACTGTCGAGGAGAATGAGTGACTGCTGGGGAGCCCTGAGCCTCCCTCGCTTCAGTTCTAACAGTCTGTGGACGGAGGACACTTTAGTTGTCGCTTTGGAGCTTTTCAACGTTTCAGACCCCAGTTTCTCAGCGTAGGTCAAGCAATTTAGGCAAATACAGGAGTGTAATCACAGATACAGTCTCTGTGGAGCGCTGTAAAACTCCATGTAACGTTACATTAGACGTTGAGTAGCGGTTGGTGGTAACGGCGCCGTCCTGCTCCTCCTCGCTCCCTGAAGCGGTCGCTGTTTACTGGCTCCTAATCCAAAGCCCTGCTGTGATCCAGGTAGGCTAGCTAGCTACTGAGCTGCTGCTGCTGCTGCTGCTGCAGCTCGTAGAAGTGTTTCTCTGCTGTTTTCGCAGGGGGTTGAATGTCCTATTCCACCTTAACCGGTGCAGCAGTTCCTTTGGATATTGGGTTGAATACAGGGTGGGTGGTTTCTGTCATTTAAGGGGGGGATAGAAAACCCCCCTCAAGAAGTTCACTTCAGATTCTCCCCTTTAACTGCATCCGCAGGGGGGCACACAGCAGGTGGTGCCCATGACAAGAAGTGACAACCTGCCTAATGAAAAATTCACCATTAAAAGACTATATATATATATATATATATATATATATATATATATATATATATATATATGAGAGAGAGAGAGTCTTTTATATATATATATATATATATATATATATATTAGTCTTTTAAATATATATGTGTGTATATATGTATATATATATATATATATATATATATATATATATATATATATATATGTATGTATATATATATGTATGTATGTGCACTCATTCAGAAATGACAGCATAATGGTTCTGTATAGTTCTGAGATTTAATAATTAAGTAAGATGTAAACAAAGTAACAGTAACTAAGTCTGGTGCCTGAGACTGTTTTGCAATAATTAGAGATATTGGCTTAACATTTTTAATGGTGAAGAGGTAGTGCTATATGTAGGATGTTGTAAAGCAAAATACAACACCCTGGTTCTCCACTGTTTTGCCCTCAAAATGTAATATAACAATGCCTTATCCTTTTATTTACTATCTAAACCCACAAATATCTGTGCTGTAAACATCTTAACCCCTGCTTTCTATCACCACTATAGTAAAGAAGTCCTCAAACCACTCCTAATGACATTGTTTGTTTCAAATGTTATGATTTGTGTAGAAAGTTCAGAAATTGGTGAAATGCATTTACTTTTAGTATGATCACCCTATCCTTAACCTGTTTATGATGTCCTAACAGAGAACTGCTGCAACCCTTAAAGATGTCCAGACAGAGTACCCTCACTGCAGCAGTGGCCACCATGTTAGGAGCTATGCTTGGAGGCCTGTTCCTGTGGCACACCATATACACACAGAAGAGAAAAGCCCTGAAAAGCCCCAAAAAGCAGAACCCCCTGCCTGTGGAACAGCTCGGACCTGTGGAATGTACTACAGCTCCAGTTCAACAATTACAACCTAAGCCCACACCGCCACCGCCACCACTACCACCTCCAAAAACTCTGACATGTATTTCAGTGCCATCTATCGAGAAGTTGCTTGAGGTCCCAGCGGTGGTGGTGAGCTCCTCAGAAGAATGGGATGAACTCTGGCCGTCGTTCCAAAAGGACCTGGCTGTCTTTCCTGTTCTGGGTTTGGATTGTGAATGGGTAAAGAGCATGCGTGTAAGAGGGACTCTACAAGTGTTGGGAGTTGAAAAATCCCCTGCTCTTAGAAATTGTCCTCCCTCACAAGTTGTTTGTCTTGCCCTCAGGTGTCCATCAAAGGGAAAGCATGTGCGGTGTCCTTGCTCCAAATGGCTACGTATTCTGGCCGCTGTATGCTGGTCAGACTGCTGGCGTTTCGCGATGCCCAGCTGTCTCTGCCCAATGGCCTGCTGCAGGTCCTGCGGGACCCTCATGTGCTAAAGGTGGGGGTGGGCTGTTATGAGGATGGCAAGCGCCTGGCCCATGACCACGGCCTGGCTCTGGTGTGCACGGTGGACTTGCGATACCTGGCCCTTAGACAAAGGTAATGATAATTCAGGAATGTGCTCTCATTCAGAAATTAAAGCATAATGATGCTTCATTAAAAATAAATGAAGGGTCTGTATAGTTCTGAGACTTGTTACAGTAGCAGAACCCTAAAGAATACTATAAGCGGTTTCAATTCAAACTGAAGAAGCCCTTAGCAATGGCAAGAATCCTATTCACAAGTCTACAATCAATGCCTAAAGCTGTGGTTCTCAACCTTGGACCTGGAGGACAGCCTATCCTGAACGTATAGTGATTTCCTGTTCTATAATACTACCTTCAACTCAGTGAGGGCTTGTTAATTCTCTGATTAGCTAAATTAGATGTGTTTGGAGCAAAGTAAACACTAAAATGTGCAGAGCAGGGTTGATAATCACTTGCCTAAAGAACCTTATAGAATATTTTCTATGGGCATATAGCGACTCTTTATTTATTTATTTATTTATTTATTTTAAATAATAGGTTGAGTAGGGCTGGCATTGAAAGACATTTTTTTGTTATTCCCCAAGCTGATATTGAAATATTAAGTATTGACAGATATAGATCAGATATGTCCTCTTTAAAAACCTACTAAGCTTGAAGGAGCTACTTTTGAGTGAGTGTTTGTGGTGTTTTGGGCTGTTTTTCTTTGTTTCCATTTTAATATTGAATCCAGCAGTTTCTGCTGATATCATGCCGATACACATTGACAGTATTAACGTATATGTATATAGAGAATTTACCAGTGTAACATTGGTTCAAGATTCACAGTGATCTGTTAGTTTTGCATTTATTTAGTAGATCTCTTTGACCTTTAGTGATGATTGTGTTGCACACATTTTAACTTCAGTATGAAGTTTTCTCTTTATGAAATATTGGTGAGATGAGATTAAGTGAATGTGTGCTCATGTCCTCTGGATGATGAAGGCATGCTGTGCTGAATAATGGACTAAGTCTAAAGTCCCTGGCTGCAGACCTACTCAACGTCAGCCTGGACAAATCACTGGAGCTGCGCTGTAGCAACTGGGAGGCTGAGCACCTAACCCAGCAGCAGGTGGAGTACCTCTCCTCATCCCCTTTCCCATACTCGATCTAGTTGATCCAATGTTTGTTTTAGTGAAAGCAGGCACTATGCATGTGAAAAGTACTCTGGAGTCTGAGTCAAAAATGAAGATTTTTAGATTTGAGGTTATTCTGGAAGGAACAAGTTAGCAAAAAATCCAGTTAACCTGACTGATCAAATGTCGTTACTCACCTCATGGGCTTGTCCGTTCTCTTTGCTTGTGCTAGATGGTGTATGCAGCACGTGATGCCCAGGTGTCCATTTCCCTCTTTCTCTACATGCTGGGCTTCCACTCTGAACCCTGTATGTTAAGTGAGGGGGAGACCGCCTACTCAAAGCTGGCCTCATCCTGCCAGGGTTTGGTAGACGTACCGTTCAGGACACGTAGTGAAGGAGACGAGGGTGAGCGCAGGCGCAGGAACCGCAGGTCTACTGTGGACAGTCCCGAGTCTGGAGACCAGCAAGTACCAGACCCTCGCAGAAACAAGCGCAAACCTCTTGGGGTTGGATATTCAGCTAGGTAAGAGCAACAGATGGTAAAAGCAGTAGAGTGTTGAAGGTGGAATTTGAGAAGCTGTGAATTACGGGAAGTTTAACCATACAAAAATCACATTACTTCTGGTGGCTGTTAGCATTTTAGTTTTTTTTAATATTATTTACCCATAGTGTAATGCATCCTATTTGTCACTGTACAGTAATTTAACTGGCACGTTTAGTATAAATATCAGGTTTTCTTTTGCCATTTTAGAGTAGGGTTTAGGTGTCTAGTTTAGACTCTCAACGTGGTGCTGTGGGTTGGTTCAGGCTCAAAGAGAAAGTTTCTGTGTTGAATGCAGACCCCCATTTCAGATCCAATTAAAGAGCTAATGACTGCTCTGATGAAGAGATGTGCCATCATCCTGATCTTGGCAGATGCTTTAAAAATATTGGCTCTGGACAGATTTGGCTAATGTTGGGAAATGTGTGTTTTGTACTCCAGCATTTTTCATTTTATTGCATTTGTGATCCAGAGAAATGATGCTGTAATTTGTAGCCAGTAATGCTGATTCAGGTACAATTAGTCTCCATAATGTTCCCATATCAGCAGATCTTGCACAATCGTAGTAGGTCTATCTTAAACCTTAAATGCTGTCCATTCTTTTGTCAGTTTTACTCATTATATGTCCTACAACATAGAAAACTATATAAACAAAGCCTGTTGAGAGGACTTTTGATGTGGTCGCAATGTTTACCCATTACTTTGGTGCAGTTATTATTACTTTAATTACTAATCTACATTAGCCTCAGCTTCAGTTCAAGGCTAAATGAAAGAAGCAAACTATTACAGCCTGTTGAGTGTGCATTTTCAATTGCCCTTTAATCAGAGTGTGAGATCACTCTTTACAAAAAGTAAATCACACTTTTTGTCTCTGCCTCCCCAGGAAATCCCCCCTGTATGATAACTGCTTTCTTCATGCGCCCGATGGCCAACCACTCTGTACATGTGACAAGAAAAAGGCGAAATGGTACCTCGACAAAGGAATAGGAGGTACGTTCTCACAAATAAACTGACTTGATACTTCCTTAAGCAGACGTGTTGTGAATGACCTGAATTTGTCAACAAAGCTTTCAAAACAGTCTCATGCACTGCTGTCTGCATAGTGTTGATGAATGCCTCTGCCTCTCCTTTTCAGAGCTGATCAGCGAGGAACCTTTTATCGTGCGTCTGCTGTTTGAGCCGTCAGGCCGTCCCGACTCACAGAAGGACTACTACCTAACAGCAAAAGAAAATCTGTGTGTGGTGTGTGGAAAAGCAGAGTCCTACATCAGGTTTGTCCTCTGCACCGTGTATCTACACACACTATGGGCAAGGCACCATCACACTTATGAACAAATATATTGATTATTTTATTGCAAAATCATCCCTTTGTGGCTATAACAGCCTTCACTATTCGAGGGTTTCCACAAGATTGAATGATACAATAATAGCACTTATGGTTGGCTGGGGCAGTTCTAGCAAGGCAGAAATTGTTGCAGTTAAGGTGGCACTGACTATGACTGTGCTACATTTTAAAGTCACTGAGAGCTTCAGTAAAACTTGCTCTTCTGCCAGTGTTTGTGGAGATTGCATGGCACACCCGTTATCTAAAACACCTGAACCTGAATGAGGGGAGTCCAAATACTTTTTCCTTATATGGTGTATGTGTATATCAAATCTGAGCTACATTGTCCTCTCTCTATCAGAAAGAACATCGTTCCACACGAATACAGACGCCACTTCCCAGCCGAGATGAAGGACCACAACTCCCATGACATCCTGCTGCTGTGTACTTCCTGTCATGCAGCGTCCAATGTCTATGATGGCTTCCTAAAGCAGCAGCTGGCTGATGAGTACTCTGCCCCTCAGGGCTGTGAGGAAGGGGTGAGGATGCTGGAAGATTCTGACCGCCGTCGGGTTCGCTCGGCTGCCCGTGCCCTCCTCAGCGCTGGAGAGAGCATGCCGGACACCAGACGAGACGAGCTCCTGTCACTCATCCGCACTTTCTTCTCTGAGAAGGAGGAAGGCGTGGTCATAGAGGAGGAAGGCTTGGTCACAGAAGAGAAAGGCGAAGTCACAGAGGAAATGCTACAGACAGTTGCTAACCTGGAGACCAGGTGAGAGAAGGGAGCATTGACATGAACATGCTGTTGACAAGTTAAGCTGGGCACTGACAAGTTAAGATCACGTTAACTGGTCAAGAGTGTGTGATGCTCACAAGGCCATTTAAGAATCATCTTTGTGCTGAGATGCTTTGGAAAACACAGCCCAGAGTTAGTAAGAGTGTTTGCTTAGACTCTTTCTAATGCACATTAACAATAATTCTGCCCTTAGGGAAGCATACTGGTTATGTTTTGACCCTCAATTTATGAACAGCTATAAATATTGAAAATCGATCAAAAAAATTGTGTTTTAAAACTAGTAAAATATTTTCAGAGCAGAAACTTTCACATGGTTAAACAATTGCTCCAGCTATTGAATATGTATAACTTGCATATATAAAATGTATCATTTTAAAATGGATAAATTGTTTGGTGTAAATAAAATTGTAGACCTATAGGGCAAGAAGGAAGCAAGAGGGCTCTTGGTTTAAACATGCGCATTTGGGACAGACTCCTCTGACAAGCAGAGTCTGCATGTGGTCATCTCTTGGTACCAGAGTCTGTTCAGGAGTCTGGCATCTGCCTGTTTCTTCCATTATACTAAATGTGAAAACACTAGAGGGCGCTCCTGAGCGAGTGCTATGCAGACGAATGGGGCTAAACGGCTAAAAATGGCAAGGTTTTTTGTAAAGTATATTTCTGTTTCTACAGCAAACAGGTTTAGGGCAGAGGGCGCTAGCTAGCATTCTGGCTATTGAGTGCTGACCTGGCAGGGGAGCTGAACCACTCTGTCAGACAGAGTAGACCAGGGATGGGCAATTCCAGTCCTGAAGGGTCAGATTCCTGCACAGTTTTGTGCTTTTTTTCCTGCTCAAGGACACCTGACTCTCCCGGTGAATCATCAGAGCAGAACCCTTAAGGCGGTATCGTCAAGATACTTCATGTTACCATGGTTACAAATTTTGTCTTTCATTTAGGAGGATGAGGGAGGGTGTGCTGGCTGTGAAAACAGATAAACACAGCAGTGTCTAATGAGAGAAATCTACTGGCTCCTTAAATTTACTTAAAATGTGTGGAAAAGAGTGTGTTAATCCTCGCACAGAGTTAGTCTCTTTGCTTGTGTTTTTCTTCACGGCAGTTAAGTGAAAGAGTGAAAAGATTGTTCAGCAGATCATTTTGGTGTCTACTGTTTGTCCTCTGAGTATAAAGTAGTCGTTTATTCAGCAGATTGAGGCATAATTTGAAAGAGCTCTATTAATCTTAAGTAAAGAAACCAGACACCTGTTGAATGGTGGTACCAGGGTGGATCACTGGTATTTTGCATATTTATCTTAAGATCTGAACAAACAAATAAAAATGGCTTTGGGCAGTAAAGTAAATTTCAATCCCTTTTTTGACTGCAGTGTGAATGTAGCCTAATTGATGCAGATTGGAGGTAAAATGCAGATGTTTAGAATAGGACTTATTTGGAATGTGGTCTCCTACAACCCTGGAGGTCTACCTTCCTTTAGGTTTTACCTCCATCACAAATCTACCTTGCCTCCATTAAGCTAATCAACAACTTCTGAAGGTAGTATTTAAAAGTATCAGCTGGGATCGATTAGAGTTGAAGGTTTGATAATCACTAATTTACAGAACTTTCTGACTTGCTGTAATTGCGTGGCACTCAGTGGCTCCCTAACCTCTGGTCCATCTTTGTGCATCTGCAGGATATTTAATGAGCATTACGTCCCACACGGGTTGAAGGTCGTGCGAGCGTACGCCGAACACGGGCTGCAAGGTCTGATTGATCTGGAGCGCCGCTGGCGCCAGCACTTCCTGTCCAGTATGCAGCCCAGCCACCTTCCCCCTCTGTGGTCTGTGGACCACAACCACGAAAAGTACCTGCGCAAGTACGGAAAGGACCTGGTCATCAACCTGAACTGACGCAGACCACCCAATACCCCCCTCCCTCCCCCCCTCGTGCTCCTCTCTCGCACAGCAGACTTTGCAGTTTCTCCCTGCAGGTAGGAGGGTCACTGCGGTGTGGGTCGGACCCGGGCGGTCTCACCCCAAAACCTGTGATGTCATTTCAGTGTGTTCCAAAGAGATGGAGACTTGGCCTGGCTAGTGCCAGATCCAATACCGAATCCTGTATGAGCTGAGCCTAGCGGTAGTGCAAAGACTGAAGAGACTAGCCAGAGGCTCTCGCACTTGGACCTGGAAGTCACTGTGGTGAATGGCGGATCACTAAGCAAGAAGACGGAGAAAGAAAAAAAAAAAAAACAAGGAAGATGAGGGTTAAAGACATTTATGTGCACACTCCTTTAGAAAAAAGAAATATTTGTGGTGGGAGAACAGTTCTCAGCTTTCCAGAAAATGAAATCGATATATTTTAAACAGCCCAAACCGACCTAATTTCTTAAAAATAACTTAAAATAAAATGTATGTAGTCTAAAATTACTGCAGGTTTGTGGCCCTATTAAATATTTTGAATAAGCGTGTGGTTAAATCAGTTGTTTTGCCTTATGGGGCTCTTGATTGTGGTCCTAATACTCTTTTCTTGCCCCACATCTGAATAATTGCTGTTACACTATTTGTCAGTCTTTTATAATAGATTTGACATGACTATAAACTGGACACTTCTTTACGGTTAACTCACCTGCAGGGTTTTCAGAACCTTCTAGGCTCTCTGGTTGATGAACCTTTAACCAGTTTGAATGTAGGGTATGGAAGGATGTGACCACTCCTTTATTTTGCATTCCTCTACGGCCCCTGGTCAGTCAGGACACCTCTAACTACAGACCATTTTTCTTTACCCCTGTCTTGACCAGGGACATATCCATGATTTGGCTTGTTGTGTGAAGGCAACGTGATCAAGTTCTGATTTGTGACGTACTTGAGGATATAAAGGTTCATCCAACCAGAGAGATGCGGCTCTGTGAGCAGTAATAAAAGGAAGTTGGTCCTGAAACCTGTAATCCTTTAAGAGGACACTGATTTCCACATTTGAGCACGGAAAATACTTTTGATTTGACTGAAGAAGAAACACTACGGTTTAATTTTATTTACATTTATCCAGATGTAACCCCATTAAAAGCTGCTGTGTTTCCTTAAACAGTTAATAAAAAAGAATTATTTAATGTTAAGACGTGTCTTTTGTGAGAGTGCTTTGGAAAGCATGAGAACTTCTGCTCACCCCATGGCTCACCCCATTTCAACACACAGATCAACACAGAGCAATTCCATTCACCATTTTACTTTTTATTATTTACAAAATCACAGTTAAATAAATAGTTTGTAAAAATGTGTACAAAAAGATCTTTCTCTTTATATGTTTTAAATGAATCACTAACATTACATTGGCTCACAGGAATCAATAGTCAGGATTTTACATTAATTTTTTTTTTTCCTGTTACTTTTTTATTTTATTTTTTTTACAATCTGGTACTGCGAAATTAAGGCCTCTTTGATTTTGGCATCAGAACAATCTGTCAGTCAAATGTGTCGTAATCTGAAGCTGTGTTCAACACATGCTACCAAGTTCACAGTAGTAAACTGAAGAGAAAAAAAAATGTTACTATCCAGGAACAAAATGACATCATACATTGCAAAAGTGGTACCTTTTGTCACATTTCGGGCTGGTCACAGTTTTACAGGGTGAAGTGCGTTGTATTGACTTGGTTTTAAATCTAGATTAGTGCATAGCATGTTGGGGAGGAATATCAAATTGGCAATTTAAAGGAGTAACACTGCAGATCTGTGGTTGAGGTCCGATGAAGACGATGAATGTTTGACTTGGTGAATCGTTAAACAAAGCTTTAGTACACGGAGTGAGGTCTCCAACTACATAAATCAGGCCGCGCTCAAATAAGTAAATAATGGGGCCACAGCAATCCCACAACCTAATGATGCAGGACTAGCTCTGTATGGAAATGGTTGTGGAGAACTCCAAACAAAAAACTGAGATTGTCAGGAAACATTTTAAACTTAATCTCACCATTTTTTATATCAATTTGCATCAACTGCCCAGTGTTGAATCTAAGTCTACTGGTGCTTTAGTATTTGACCACTTTTCTAATGCCAGCTGATAAAGGACAAACCAACAAACACAAAAGGAAAGGACTAGACGTTTTGAATGAGGCACAACCACATTTCAGACCAACTATTAATTATTGCTTGTTTCTTTAAAGTATCTTAGATTTTTTCTTTTTTTTTTGTCTCCTTGTCAACCGTCCGGACAGTGATGTAAAATGGGAAGATGCATCTGCATCACAGCTGGCAGCACAGTAATGACGCGAGCCAATCTGGATGATGTTCTTTACATTTTTTTTGTTGATTTTTGAATTGGAGACGATTCCTTTTAAAGACTAAAATCTCACTGATGCAGTCGTAGGTTTTTGCTGGTGATTTCAGAATGAAGCACACGTTCTTTGGGGGTAAACAAGCTGAAACGGATTTCATGTACAGTCACCTGCAGATTATTCACACCTGGAAGTGTGAGAATCTCCATTTTACAAACTTGCTTAAACTGTAGTGTATTTATATAATCTATATATATGTGTGTATATATATCTATATATATATATCTATTTATAACCACAAGAATTCTTCCCCTTCATACATAAGCTCATACTTGTGACACACGCACACATACATACGTACATACATACATTCAAAAAGACAAGAATACACACAGGCACTCTGCAAATGTAACTGACACCGTTTTTGATGTTGGCACAAATCAAGCACATTGGAGGATTCCGTAACACTAAACCAATAAGAATATAAAAAATTACAGTGGTGCATGTTTCAAACAAAATGCTCCACTTAATTGATGCACATCAGATTTTCCAACCTCTAACTGCTACTTTACTTTTTACATTTAGAATTATCAACTTATTTATTGAACTTGTTCACTTCCAGTGCTTTGTTCCAAGGAACGATCTCGTGCCTGTAAGGAAACGGTTAACGGTAGACCCCTCTTAGATGGCAAATTAAGGAAGTTAGCGTCTTCTCTGGACACCAGACAGTGTTCAAGGTACAGTCTTATGCAAAGGTTTGGGCACTCTTGTTAAAATTACACATTTTGTTGATTTCCTGAATGGAAATATAAGTGAACAGGTCCTCTACAGGAGACAAATATAAACATGGTTATATTGGCAAAAATAAAACTATTTATATACAGTACTGTGCTGTACTTTTGGCACCTGTGACAATTCGAATTGAAAATATTTCTGGGCAGTAAATGTTTATTTGCTCAGTAAAACACTAATACTAAAATAAATACAAATAATATAATACAAAGAAGTGGTGGAATTTAACAAACCCACGCACTGGCTGGGGGCATCCAGGAGATATCTGGAATTAAGCTTTGTTATTAAAACTAGCTCATAAAAGCTCAACTCTTTTCTTCCAAACAAGAAATACAACAATACTTTTTACTTTGTTTGTTTTCTTGCACTTTTGCAGTTTTTACAGTAAAACTGTTCTTAAAAATAAATGTCTTCCTAAAATCCACTTCCACAGTTCTAACAAAGAGTCTGACATTTACCAGTGTTTTCTTATTCATCATTATAAGAGCATTGCTGTGAACAATTCTGCTGTTTAAAAACTCATGAATCTGACGTAGACTTTGTCTTAGGACTTTTCTCAAGAACATTTTTAAGAAAATTCTTGGGAAGATACTGGAAAACGAGGCCCAACATACTTTGTCAGTGCCTCTATACCTCCGCACAGTGCTGTGTGTGTGCCATTACTTTTGCACACCACGTATAATGTGGTGGTAAAGAATATGCAGAGGTGTTTTCTCTGTAGAGGATGTTAAGTTATTGTCACTTATCAACAACACGTAATTTGAGAAAAGGGTTACCCAAACTTTTGCATTAGACTGTATATTCAGCTGCAGGAAAGTAAATGGTGAAAATGGCACTTGTTCTTGTCCTGGGGGTCTTCTGTGTGTTACAGCTCGCCCTCCAGCATGCAGCTGACTGCTTGTTCTAGTGAGTGGCTCTGCTGTAGTTTGGGTTTGACCCCGGCGGCTGGGCCCTGCAACCGCTGCAGCTCCAAGATGCTGTCTATGGCGCTCTGCAGGTGCTCGCTAAGACCGCTGTCCTCCACCAGCGGAGAGGAACCTGGACACAGTGTGTCTGAAGAGTCCAGCTTTGTCCGTTTGAGCTCTGGAGGACAAAGCTCTGGAAGTAAACTCTCTGGACTTGCAGCTGTGCACTCCGAATTGTCCGTGGAATGTGGGAGCTCCTGCAAATCGCAGGCTGTCCTGCTTGTCTCTGTGTCCGTATGACATCTCCCCACTGCTTGCTGCACAGGCTGAGAGCTGCTCTCTGGGGGACTGAGCGACGGAGGCTTAAGCGCTTCTGGTTTCTCCTGCGTGTCTCCTCCTCCGTTGGTTAGCTGCCCGGCAGAGGTACGCTTGTGGCCCAAGGGGCCGTGCGGGTTATCGCAGGCTGAGTTGTGGATGACTTTGCGCGATCCTGATTCATGTTTGATGGTGAGGCGGAGTGCCCCCCTGCTTCTGGAGCGATAGGTCTTAAGGCCCGGAGGCCTGTCCGAGTGCAGAGCCCACGCAGGTGGAGAAGGAGGACTGCTTGAGGCGTCAGCACGGCCTGAGGGAACCATGCTGTGATGCAATGAGGCTTTACGCAAGGACATCAGGAACGACTCTGTGAAACGACCAAATGGTGCACAGATGATAAGATTTAGCAGCACTGATTTATAGTTTGTTGAGAGCAAGGGGATCTCACTATTCTGTGAGATACATTGCTGTTATTGCTGGCAATGACAAAAGCACAATACTAATAAATATGAAATAATTGATTACAGTCAGTATAATAAAACAGTATTTTTAAGTATTTTAGTTATTATTATTCAGATTATTTTATTTTATTGAAAAAAAATATAAATATATAGAAATAACTGCTATAAATGACATTATTGTCATTTTAGGACCTTTTTAATGCCGCTGATATAATGATAATATAGCATAATAATACAATTACACCCTTTTAAAGAGCAATGAACTTTTCATAATTAAGAATATTCAGACATTGCAATAAAAATACTAAATAAATAAATCATACCTGCTCATTCATAGTAATAGGCTCTACTCACAAATTAAACACAAAGAGCAATATACAGGTCAGCAGAAACCGAGGTCATGTCCATATATTGTTCGATAAACCGATAACGTAATTACCGTGATAGACCTAATGCTTTATATGCAACGTTTGACACCCTGAGGTATACAAAATCCAATTACACAGGGCTAATGAGAAATACTGACGATAATCACATTTTACTTAAACGAGCACACTCTGACATTTAGCCATAATAACAATAAATATCATCTCGCCTAGACCTAATTTTCCCCTTTAAACTCACAAAAAAAAAAAAGCAGCAGTTCAACTTCACCCAATTATGCCAAAGTTATAGGGAGTGTTTCAGCCAGGCCTGCTTTTTGAATAAAACATAGCACAGGACTGCCAATTAGAACAGAGCTCATGTACACATAGCAGAAGCACTTCTGGTGTATCAGTATGTGGTAGAAGTGATAGGCAGTGAAGTTACTTCTAGAAGTGTTTTGTGGGTTTGAGTAATATAAGTAAAATATATCAGAAAGATGCAGTTTTTACTCCACTTTACCAGACAGTGATTTTACATCCATTAAGTAGGTAAAAACCTCAAAATACATCCACAAATGTCTGGTCAGCAATCATGGAAGAATGCCTTTTGTTCGCTACTTTCTCAGAAGTCATTTACTTGGCAAATCAGACTATCTATGAAGTAAAAGTGCTCTTAATTAACTGTAAGAATCTGGATCTCACATGGAGTTATGAAAAACAACAAAACTGACCTGGATCTCCCCTGGCTCTGCGTCTCTCCTCCCCCAGTGAAAATCTCTCTGATTGCAGGAACAGCCGCTCCAGCATCACCATCTCTGCTGATGGACTCTCCTGCTGTACAGATCAATAACAGCGCTTTTATGGTGAGAAAATGCCTTCATTTTATATTTCCACCTAATACCCATAAGTTCACCTTCTGCAGCTCAGAACTCTGAATTCTTCAGTCTAATTTCTTATTCATCTATTCACTCAGCCAGACCCACAGGAATTTACTCCTGCATCCATGTCTACTTTTCATGTCCATAAAAATATGAATGAATTTGTTGGTTAAAATATGCTCTTATTAAAAATATAACATTTGCCAGGGAAGATCGCTTATCTTCAGCCATCATGTCCAAATGTTTATACAGGAAATCTGCTCTCAACTTTCTTTGCTTTTTATTACACTTCATTTTAGTGTCTTTGACTTCATCAGGTGTTCATCAGTAAGCAAGTTAGAAAATACTGATATACTGAAGAATCCCAATATTATGTTTTGCAATATCGATTCTCTAAAACACAGTATCGATTTTCTAAAACACAGTATTGATTTTTGATGAATAGTTACATGTAATGATTGGTAGCAGACAGCGGTTCATTCTGTGTTGTGTTTAAACCTTCTGGAGTCTAAAGGCCTTTTCTCCACTTTTGCATCTTTTCTCAATTTGCATATTTGCATATCTTCTTAAAGAACCTGAAAAATGTAAGTCTGATTTTAGGATTTTTTTATAATACCTGTAAAAACATGCCTTTCCTCATGCAGACACACTGTTTTGGTGCTTGAAATGAGTTTACCAAAGTCTATTATTGCGAGAGACAGTTTTTACAATATTTTAATTAGTCAGTTTCATAGATGAACGTGTGAATCTTCCAATTACAGATTAGAGGCAGGTGATGGACACACAAATCCACCAGTTAAGACATGGTGAGAGGAAGATCAGTATCTCAACCTGCCTTCATAGCCGCATAACTCCGGATCTGAGTCACGTACGATCTGACATTACAATGCAGTCAAAGGGGCGGGATCTGCAGATTCTGGAAACACGTGTACCGTATTTCTGAGCTGTGTTATCACAATGATATTAATAGAAACATTGAGAACCATTGAATTTGAGGCACTGGTGCGTGATGGTTAAAGCCCCAAACCCTAGACTTTTTATGAAATCTGATTTCATGAAAAGTAAACAGTTCTTTTACTCAGATTTTATGCACATGATGGTGTTTTTTTATACTATGATAAATCAAAACATAGTGAACTGTAAATCTTATGTCGTGATACACATTATCTCACCAGGTTCTTACACAGCCCTACAGGTTATGTCTAGAGGACCAAATGTTAGCTGGATATTTACACAAGGACTTTTCAGCCTGGTCTTCTCGTGATCATCTTAGAATTGTTACCATTAAAAAACAAAGCATTTGCAGCCATTCTTAAGGTGTATATTAAGATGTGTGATACTGTAGGCTGGTGAAGACACAGATGAAGCCTAGTCTAAGACTAAACTGTAATGCCAATGATGATTTTCCACTGAAATGCTTTTCACCAGCCCTATAAGTTTTCTTCTACACCTAGAGAAATGCCCTAGAGTGATGTGGCAGGCAGCTTAGCAAAGGAGGCGTGTGATGCTCTGGCTCACCTGGGATTCTGCCAGTAAGAGTTTCCTGTACTTGTTCAGCATGTCTGAGGTACGTTTCAGCAGCAGCCCTGATACATTCTCAAACTGCTTATCCACTGCGCAGAGACAGATAAGGAAGACTCAGTGATGTGCAGTATTCATTTCAAATCTGCTTCACTGTAGTAAAGAGATGAGATGGTAACAAAAGCCTCCATATATATCCAAAAAAAAAAAAGCCAAAGGAATTTCCACAAGACAGAACTCTTGCATATCAGGTGATTTATGTCAGTCTTAAATTACTAGCAGTTTAGAGGTCTTGGATGAGCAACTTGACCTGGGCCTAACCTGTCATCAGATCAGCTTGGTTGGGTAAGGCTCTGGAGCAGGTATGGTAGGGCAACAGCTGTCTCAGTGCATCCTCTAGCGAAGTGAACCGGGAACGAGTGTTTGGATTGAGAATGGCATTGTGGTCCAAACAAAGCTGCTGCTTAATCCTGGGAATGACACACATGAAAGGGACATTTTGACCATGTTATCTCTTGAGCCTAAAAAATATTTTTTAAGACCAAGATTCCAATTCGTCTTGGGTGATTGCATTAGGTCCTGTGTTCTGAAATTAATTCCTAGATTCTGACTGAACTGCCATGTCTTGAACTCTCCTAAAGAATTTTGATCTTAATGAACGTCTGCTTACCTGTGCTGCCGCATTGCTAGAGTGAGACTTTCTTTTCCCTCCACACTGACAGAGGGCACCTAGAGAAGCAGAGAGACCAAGCCGGCAAACAGAACACTTTGTGAACGCTGCATACAATGTCAGGTCATATCTAATCCCATGTCTGTTAGTCACATCATGGGAACTTTAGTAAATAACAATGTCTGCATACTGGTATCTTAACCTGAATATTGGTCTTCATCTGAGTGCCCTGTGATGACACAACTTTGTGGCTCTCCTGAAGGTCTGGCGAGACAAGCTCACTCTCAGCCACCACGCCAGGAGCTCTGAGATCTGATACAGATAAAAAGGAAACATCACCCGCAGAACTTAAATAAAACTTAAAAGGTCCAAATCCACATTCTCTTTTTTTATAAAATTAACACGTGGGCCCAAAATGCTGTAAGCTATATAGGTAGATGTAAATTGTGATACAAAATTATTCCATTCAAATGTACTGTTGATTTCCATTTATGTGACATATAACCTAAGCAGTGACTTTTTTTATTGTCTTACATTCTTAAAAATTAAGGCTGGACGCAGGTTGCAAATCCTTTACCTTATGCTAAGGCTCTCAGTACTCCTTTCAAACCTAATGTCTCATAGATAGATGTGCACATCCAGCAAAGCTCTGTAATACGTTAAAGGTTATATCCCTGTTTTTTTTTTGTTTTGTTTTTTTTAGCCGTCATACCGAATGTCTCAGTCTTTAAAATAAAGGTTTATAAATGGGTGTTAAAATATTTAACCATCTCTACCTTGTTCATGTGTCCATGACAAATCTTTACAACCCCTGTCTCCTCCCTTTTAGAATCGCTTTCTACCACAAGCAGCCTGGACTCTCCCCTCTCTTCAGTCTCCATCCATATCATCATATGCTGATGGCATGGTCTGAACTAGCAAAATGTTTTTTGGCTTGGCTTGGAACCTTTATCTTATGCAGGGGATCTTACAGACAGTCTTTTTCATTCTTAGGTGCAAATGTTAAATATTGTTCTACAGCTCTATGTTTTAAACAAGAACAATTTAGGAACCTAACTTTTTTATGAGTGTGAGTTGTTAGGTTTAATATATTTAAGGTGAGTTGAAATCCTATCATTTATTGCTTGGAGAGATACACATCCTAACATATACATCCTAAGCCAACCATCAACCCTGCTCCTGGAGAAGCCTATGATGCAACCACAACTGTTTCAGCTAATGAATGTCTTCAGTAGTGCCTGACTGGTTTGATCAGAAGCACTAAGGTTCAGGGAAAAACAGAGTGGGTGGGCTTGAAATGTTAGAAGGGGCTTGGAAGTAAACACTACAGGAAAGCATATCTCCAGAACTAGGGCTGAAGACCTCTGTTCTGAGGTTTGTTGTAGTGGTTCGTCCTACTCACTGCTTTGCTTCACGTGCTGCTGAGCTCTACTAATGTCAGTAGAAGCAGGGTTGGATACAGGCTGTTGTTCGGACACACACATCTTTTCTGGAGCAGATGGACTCAGGCATGGCACAGATTCCTCTTGACCCTGGGGGTTTGTGCTGAGAGCCATGAACGTAGAGGAGGCCACAGGCTGTCTGTCTGAAAGAGGAGGTGTAGGGAACATGGTGGAAGGGGTGCTTCCAGCGCATTGGAGAATAGGTGGCGAGGACAGCATGTCACTGTGCTCTGACCCAGAATGTGCTGGGGTGGGCATCCCACCACACTCAGACAGAACAGAGAGAGCATCGGACTGACCACACACAGCCAGGGCTATGGGTGAAGCTTCTGTCTCACTGGCTGCAGGAGAGATGTGACTATCCACTAACAGCGTCTCGGACAAGGACTCGGCAGAGGCTGAAGGTTTAAGTGCTTGCTGTGGGCAGAAAGAATAAAAAACAGTCTGACTTGAGTAAGGCTAGCTTATTCTAGGGTGCCTATTCTGTCTCGCCTGTGACACCTCAAGCATCTGGTTTACCTGTTGGAGATGATGTATAAAGGCTTGATTCTGAGGACTATGGTCTTCTTCAGCAGTCTGTTGATTCTCTGGTTGGGTAATTAGGTGTTTGGGTAACGATGCAAGAGGCTCAGGGTTATGAGCGCTCTCTGGTGGTGCTTGCAGAAGACTGACCACTGGAGAAGGCTGTGAGTGCATTTCTGCAATGGGTGGCTGGACCGAGGCTGGAGAAGACAGTCTACTCTGCTGGAATAAGTATAAAAATGGCAGGTAAATATTGTGCAACCATGCCCAGACCACTCAGCAAACAGCAACAAGAAAAAACACAAACAGTAGAGTGACAAAAGGGAGCTCACTTGTAAGATGCTTTGGAGCTGCTCGTTTGTTTCAGTCTTATCTGTTCCAGGTCGTTCAGGCAAGAGAAGCACCGGGGTCTGTGGAAGACTTAGCTGCTCCTCGGGGCCTCCTGCCATAACTCTCTGTGCTTGCGACACAAAGGGCAGGCTCTGCACCACTGATGGCCCGTTCACTATCGATATGGATGTCATATCAGGGGTGAGCACACTGGGGCTATTGATCAAGGTGATCTGGTTTCCTAAGGCAGGGCTGTGGACCACAGCACCATGCTGCCCCTGCTGATGTGGAGTGTAGGCCCCTGTTAGCTGTGCTGGCATCTGGAAGACGGTAGGAGGTGCTGACTGAAGCTGCAGGGGCCCTGACAGGAGAGCTCCTTGTCTAAGCGTGAGCTGGCCAGTAGGAGTTGTAAATACAGGGCTGAAATTCAGATGCCTAGGGCGTACCGTCACAATCTGTGAGCCGTCAACGAGGTGTCCTGCTGGAGGGGCTCCGCTTGGCATCTGATTGCTCACTGTAGTGAGAAGAGGCCTAGCAGTGCTTGTAGACTGGGCCACAGTTACAGAGCTTTGGCTAGGCAAAAGGAAGTGACTTTGGCCCTGAAAGAGGCCTTGAGGCTGAATGACGATGGAGCCCCCTTGGTTGACTAGCTGGAGGCTGACAGGTTTGTTTAGTGTGGGTGCAGACGGATGCGATGATGGAGGCTGCTTGGAGGCCACAGGAGTGGACAGCAGGATGTTTTGTGATGCAGCTGGTGGAATAAAAGTAAGTCCTGCTGATGTTTTCTGCCCTGATGGCTTAGGGCTAATTTGCACCAACCTAGGCTGAATGTTTACTGGCAGCTTGGGCTGAATGGGCAGAGGAGCCCTCTGCAGTATGATCTCTGGAGCTGCTGTGGTCCTAACAGCAGGGGTCATCAACTGGCGGCCAGCAAGGCTAGGTAGGGTTTTACGGATGATCATGCTGGAGCCCTGTGCAGGACTCAAGGAGAAAGAAGTCTCAGGAGAAGGTGCAGGGAATACGTTCCCAGGTAGCAGTCCCATTAACTGGGGTGCTGCAGGTTTGAGCGAGGGACAGCCTGGTCCAACAGCTAACAGGGATGGTTGCGGAGGGTCTACTGCAACCTGTGTGTCCCTGGGCAAGGCAGTGACCCCAGAGATGTTAAGTGATTTGGACAGATATGTCGGTGAAGGAAGAGGCAAACTAGCAGGGTAAAGCGACAAGGGTTCTCCAGGTTGGGCAAGACCTGCCTCCAACGCTAGCGTGTGCTCAGTGATGTCAGCCTCCTGGAGACTTTGCTGCAAGATGTCGCACGTCTCCTCTTCCTCCTCATTTTCCTCTTGCTGCTGTGGCACCTCTGCCTGTACTTCTGAGGCATCGTGTGGCTCCTCTGAATCTTCTCCTCCAGCTGGCGAAGCCAGCAAGGCCTCATCCAAGAAGGAGAGATCCACACAGCCTGAGGTAGGCGTGTCATGCGAACCAGCATCATCTGCCAACAAAGACACAGGACTCTGCAGAAAGAGAAAGGTGAACAAGTAATCAGCTGAGAAATGTGGATATATAAAAATCATGATGATAAAATAGTGAGCTTTCCTTGAAACCACTAATTAGAGCACTGTTACTCTCAGTAGTAACCAACTTACCAGTAGGTGGTTTTAGAAAGAGAAAGAGTGAGATAGGTGATGCTGAGCTAGTACTAGTAAAAAATCTTCCTCATCTACCATGTCCTCCATAGGGACAGAGGCCCAGACTTACCGGGGTGTCTGTGAACAGGGATGGCTCCCCAGAGGAGGAATTAATGAGCAGGTCTCCACTCAGCAGCTGCTTGAACAGAGGGGAGGAGAGATGTTTAATTGCAGGGAGGGTTTACCGGACTCTTTCATCTATTTCCCAAATATGCTTTCTCATTCACAAACAGTACCAGTGTACAATTTATAAGGCTTGAGCTTTATGTTACCATAATATAATAAATTGCTATGTACTCAATACATTATTTTACTTGCTGGTAAGCCTGTGAATTTAGTAAATTAATATTAAATGATGTTTTTACATGTAAATTACTTGATTGGGTACAGTGTAACAGCTAGACTGACACTAATTAGTTAAGGAATACTTAAGGAGCTATAATTATTATGTTGTCAGAGATAAGTACCTCTTTTGTCCCATGAAGGAAGTCATTCAGAGCTTGTGGATCACTTTAAAAAACAGACAAAAGCATAAATCAGTCACAACGTTTCGCTCAGAGAACAAGAGGATTAACACGTACATTTATTAATGTCCAGTGAGGTTTGATTACAATGAATCCTGCATAGCAAAACATCTGTCACTGAAAAATGACTTTCCAACTCCCCATCTGAGGCAGAAGCCTAAGCTTCATCCCAGTTCTAGTACTTTCTGTGCAAGGAGAGTTTGGCAGCACTTACCACAGCACATCAAGTAAACATGTCCCATCTTCATCCTCCATTTCAACTGAAGCATGTGTGAGAGATGCAGGACATGTAAGGTTGTTAGAAACACCACGAAGGACAAAAGGAATTAGGCCTTAAGTGTATGTATGCATTCCATAATGGATATACAATGAATAACTTACACATCAAAGATTAACCCTTAGGATACTGTATATTCATATGTCCAGGATCACCAACCATTACTCTATGCAGTCATAGTTTTGCCTGGATCAATAAAGTACTTCTATTCTAGATGATACTGTAAATTAATGTTCACCAACTATCCTATTGGAATTCTATCTTTATGCAGGTTTCAACCCAACCCAAATCTACCACACCCCATTTAGCTAACCATGGACTTCCAAAGGCAATAATTAGGGGCACCAGGTGAGGTCAACACAGAATGCAACTGAGGTTGTCAGGCTGGTAGATCTCCAGGAGCAGGTTTGGTAACCATTGCTATAATAAGTAGTAGTACAGTAATACATTCAAACCTCAAGTTATTCGAAACAAATAGACCATGGGTGTGAAATGGTAAACATTAGTGCAGATGGGAAGAGATCAATAGAAAATACAGTGTATATCAGACATTACAACAAAATAAATATAAATGGTGAAAAATGGTGAAAAACAGTTTATCCTGCTATTGTTGGAGTAACTGTTTCTACTGTCCAGGGGATACTGTGAGGATTTGAGGATGTGAAGTCAGGATGTTGGATGATCCCCCACCTCATTCCCTACTCCCAGCTCATCCCACAAGTATTAGATGAAGCACCATAATTCCAGAGGACACATCTTAAAACTGGGGGGGGGGGTTCTACCCTTCTATCCCATGTCTGGCATGTTTATCTGCTCCACAGAGGCAGTACTTCTCTACAAGAATTAAACAAGCTGTGTGTGTGCATGTGCACATCTGTGTCAGCAATGGGCCTAATTCACCAACAGGTCTTAAGTACAAACTTATTCTTAAGACCAACTCAGGCAATGATTCTGACATTCACCAGTGTTTTATTTGAGATTTGTTCAATTTACAAGGACAGTGGAATCATCATAATTTTAAGAAAAGAGCCGGTCTGCGTGATATGAACACATCATGAATCTGCCGTAGTTTTTTTGTTAGGGCCTTTCTCAAGAACAAACGTAAGAAAAGTCTTAGGAAGATATTGGTGAATGAGGCCCAATGTATTGGCCCAGAACATGAGGATAAGTGCTTAGACCGTAGCACGGTGTGAAATACATGCAGGCTCACCTCATGAAACAGCGGCTCCATTAAGAGCAGGGCGAGAGAGTTGGTGGACGCCTCATGTTCACACTTCAGGGACTGGCTCTGGACCAGGGCCAGGCCGTTAGGGTTAGGTAGCGGGCCGTGAAGTCCCACAGCAGGTACATCACAATCTTCTCACTTAAAAAAAGGACCTGGGAGAATTGGCAGAAAGTCATTAACACCAGCAAAAGAGGAGAGTGTCTGCTCACCAACAGACACTCAGCAATGAGGATGGTTAGATACCATGCGATCCAAATAAGCTATGCAGTTAACACCGTCTGATACCTTCTAAACAACAGCGACCTTCAGGGCTGGCATCACGGTTCACACAGTGGTCAACAGTCTATTAGTACACAGTGTATTAGGCTGTAGCCCAGGCTAGGCGTGTGATAATAACATGAGAAGACTGTGCTCTGCATTCACCATAATGACATTCTGGAGCTCCTGCTCGCACAAACACACAAAAAAACACACACACACACATACACACACACACACACTGGCCTGAGAACACCGAGGGCATTTCTCCACTCGCCTTGGTGGGGAACGTGGGGACACCATTTAAAACCAGAGGCTGAGAGACACCACGCAGGCTGCTCCTTGTTGTTGTGTCTGCCTGTCGTGTTTTTCTTCTAGGGGAGGTCCTTTCAGCCAGGCAGAACCTCCTTAGACCTCCTCCTCAGCTCAACCCCCCCATCACATTGTTGTTCACGCGCCGCCGCCGCATTCGAGCCGAGACCCTTAACGGCGCGCGTGTGAGAGAGAGAGAGAGAGAGAGTGTGTGTGTGTGTGTGTGTGTGAGTGCCGCAGCGCCACAATAAACGGCCAGACCCGGAGGGGAAAGTGTTTGAGACCCTAATAACATCATACCGAAAGTGACTTTCACCGTTTGTTCCCTCCATCATCACCAACCCACCCACCCCCTCTCTCTCCCTCTCTCTCTCTCCCACCCTCTCAGTACCATCTTCACGTAACGCCGTGGTAGCGAGCGTGCGTTAGCATAACACACTGATGCTCCTCAGTTTAGCTTAGCGCTGGGATGCAGCTCATGTCTTGAGGAGGTGAAAACGCGCACACACACAGACCCGCTGCCTCACACCAACAAAAGGCAGCTGTTCAAAATCCGCTGTGAATATCAGCCCGCATGCCGGGCTCCGCCGCCGAGCCCCCGAGCCCCCGAGCCAAGAAATCTCCCACCGTAACTTGAAAGGCGAAGGACGGGGAGAGCGAGAGGGAGAGATAAAGAGAGAAAACCCCACTCACCGCTTCTTTGTGGTTTTATTGTCCTGTCAGGCGGGCCTCTGCGCCATCGATTCTCACTCAGTAGCCTTTAGAGATGCTGAGGGAGGGAGGGAGGAGGAGGAGGAGGAGGAGGGGGAGACTGAGGGGAGACGGGGGGAGACTGGGCTGGGGGGAGAGAAACACAAAGGTGGGAAAAAAAATCGGAGCGGCGCGCGATTGGTCTCTCCATCAGACGTCGCGCGCAACGCTCGGTGCTCGGTGCAGGCGGCGGCAGAAGCAGGGCGCGCGATGCTCTACCCCAGCGGACCACCGGGGAGAGAGAGAGAGAGAGAGGGGGGGGGGGGGTGTTTGTGTGTGTGTGTGTGTGTGTGTGTGTGTGAGAGAGAGAGAAGAGAGAAAAACAGTAAACTTTAAAATGATCGCTGGATAAAGCGCACACACCGAGCTGCTGCTGAGACTTCATACAAACGAGGCGCCACCTCAGAGTCACCAGGGAGAACAGGAGGAGGGAAACGCGCGACCCCAATCTCAGGTTTCCTGTAAAGAGACTTGATTCTCTAAAACATCAGTTATATAAATGATTTTTCCATTAGAGGACACACTTTTGTCGACCCAACTTATAAATTAATGTTAGAAATAAAAAGCTTATTTTTTACAATTATTTTAATTATATTTTGTCACTAAAAATGTCATTAAATAAATTATGTATTGCATCAAAATTGCACCAACCAAAATCATGATTTCCATTTGTAAAAAAACATAAAACATTAAACATCCACACCTTTCTATTTTGCCTTCTTCATAAACCAGACATAATAATAAGAAATAAAACGCTAAAAATAATGAATTTGCAAACATTACAATAACTCAGTAAGATACAGGATCGTTTATGTTCACATCTAACTTTTAAAATGCTTTTCTGAACTTTTCTGAACAAACAGATGTGCAAATGCACACACACAGCTTGTCTAGTCTCTGTAGTCTAGTAGTTCTGCCAATAGAATAGGACTCTCTGGAACAAGAGCCTGTTGGCACCCCCCACCGAGCTGTGGAGCAGTGGAACTGTGGGCTCTGGAATAACGGTGCTCCATCTATATTGTAATATTGTTTGGGGTGAGTTAGGGATGGGTTGGTGTGAAGATCATCCAACATCCTGACCTCTCTAACACTCTTGTTACTGAATACAATCAAATCTTCACAGAAATGTTCCAAAATCTAGTCTGTATGATGTATTGTTTATGTTCATTTCTATCCAACTTTGCTGATTTCGTCACAATAATGTGGCATACGAGCACTCTCATCATTCTGTGGGTGCCTTCGTCTTCGTAGTTAGTTAAAGAAAGGATTTTTAGGAGTTTGTGTTGTTTTGAGGTTCTAAGGGATAGGTTTTCGTGTTTTGGAGAGTATTGGATGGTCAGTCATGGTGTCAGCCAGGCTAAGATATAGATTTGGGCCATTTTAAAAGGCAGACTGAAGTGTTGTGTTTTTGATGTTTCCAGTGCTGTAACCCTTCTGCTTAAATAGAAGGAGCAGAACTGGCTAAGCTTCAGGTGCTTTCTGCCTCCAGCCCAACCTTACAATATATTACCCTCCTTAACAGTACAGCCATTACTGCAACAGCCTGTGATTTCTGTAAGAAGTGATTTAAAGGGAGCACTTGTTTATGTCGTAACCATGGAAACAAAGACTGAGAGGTGAGCATGTTAGCCATGAAAGAAGTGACATTTTGATGTGTGGAAAATAAGAGTATTTTAAGCACATAATCCACCTGAGTAGATGTTTTCAACAGCATTACCGTTTATACCGTTACAGTAATATTTAGCAATAAAAAAAAAACCAAAACTAAAAATAAATAAATATTGACATTATTGTATGCATTTAAAGTGTATATTATATTAGCTGTCGAGTAGGGCTATAAAACTATGTCATAGCTTTAGTTTTTTCCCCTGAAAGTCAAAATTGTCATTACAGCAACAGGTCTTTACAAGCACCAACGGTTGTGATGGTAAATGACGGATTTCAGTTTCCTCATCACTTTTTTCTATTCAGAAATAAAGGAGAAATAAAAGCCATTCATTTCTAAAGTTTTTTTTTCTGTCAGTATGGATGTAAGTCAGTAAAGAGCTCTAGAGAACACTGAGGTATAAGCCCCCCCCCCCCGAGCTGTGGAGCTCACTCTTATCCAAGCGCAGACTAGATGTCTGTGTAGATATATACACTATTCAAAATCAAGTTTTCTATGTAAATAACACACACAGCTTTTTACAATCTTAACTAGACAACGATGTTTACTTTTAACATGTTTTTGCATTTAGACATGCATGTTTTCATAATGCACATTAATGATCTATTTATAGGATTTTTATTGTCGTCCTCTTGGAGATGTGATCACATTTTAAAAGGTTTTACACATCAGGGATATTTTTGTGGCAACATTTAATACAACTTTATTGTAGGGCTGAGTAATTTATCAAAAATGAATTGAGACATTCAGAATCTTGTCCATGACAATTATTTTTCAATTCTGTTAATATTTATATGTATCATTATTTTGGTTAGTACTATCTCCACTGTGTGTTCATGTAGGCTGTGTCTGAAACATAATAAACACTCAGGCAGCCTTCGAGGGCAGGAAGGAACAAGTCATGTCCATATCAAGTATTTGCATAAAATGCTGTCAGCTAAAAGTACCTTCATCTGGCCAGTTTGTAAAGGCAGCATAGCTGCATCCTTTGCTGGCTAACGTATTATCATGATCCTTTGGGTTAGCACTGGCTTGTTTCAAGAGAAAAAGCAACACTGCACAAGCAAGCAGTAGTCTGTACAAATTTTATTTACCAGTATTTATATATAATATACTGCCAGTAGTAATAGCCAAATATTGGCTTTTAAGGATTTTAATAAGTCATGCCACCAGCTGACAGTATTTGTCGGTATGCTAGCGGCCTCATGAGGTATTCAAAGCTGCCTTCAAACGGTGCTTCAAAAGCAATTTGGTTGTACGTACCTTAATAACAATGCTGCCTTTTAAGGTACTGATTTCTGAGACAGCATAGGCAGCAAGGCATCAAGGCAGCTGCCTTCCATTTTGGACACATTCATACTGTCCTCTTAAAAACATACTAGCGCATGTGTAGTCAGGGACATGGAGGAGAACTCAAAAAGCAATATAGGCAGTTTATATACTCGTCCATTAATCATAGTCGAGGTCAAATGCTCAATGAATCATGACCCTGATTTAAGGTCATATCACCCAGCATTAACTTATAGTGTATCTTCTATAACGTGTACAATATTTCATTTTTTTTTTCATTAGTAGCTTCCTACTAATTATTTGTTATCTTACGAGCTAGTGAGCACCTAAATTACAATTAATTTTAAAATAAATGCATACACTTCTTTGACACCTATTTGTTATATAATATTATTAAAAGTTTCCCAACTTTTCATATATTTTAAACATTTTTGAATACTTAAACATATATACTCATCCAGGGCAAACTAGCTTTCAGTATAGGCTAAAATAGAAGCTAAAATGTGTGGGTTTTCTATTAGACTAAGGTCCTCTTGATCAGAGGATCACCGATTCAAATCCCAGTGATGCTTCTCATCAGCAGCCAGAATCAGAGAGAGCAAAATTGGCATAACCCTCTCAGGGGTGGGTTGATAGCACTTCCTCCCCATAACACTCATAGTGTGATGTTGGTCAGCACAGCTGTCTGTTGGCTTTTTTAATCAGAACTGGGGAGTCGTGCTGGCTACCTAGCAAGGTACTTCAGTACCACCATACTGAGTACTGATGTCCCCCCGATTCCCGATGCCATGCCTCAGACCGCAAGACCCTGCAGAGAATAGTGAGGACAAGACTTTCACCCCACACGCTGCACCCGTACGGCCATCAGCATTGTGAAGGACCCACGTTTTGTTCCATGTTGCACCATTGATTCCACTGTGAACTTGTACAGAGCTGAAATGACAATAAAAGCCTCTTGACTTAAGTGTTTTTTTTTTGAGGATTTCTCACTTTGATAACATTACAGTATGTCGCTTTAGAAACCATATATTCCAACCATATAACCAAGCCATATATTCCTTTGTTTACTGCACTGTACGTTCACGTTAAAAAGGTACTGTCTAACACCATCGTAAACAGAGTCATTTTATTAGAATTCAGCAGAAGGAAAATATCAGAGTTGCTTATAAAGAGGGAAAACAAATAATTAATAAACAACTAACATACAGTAAAAGGTTGTCCCCAGTATTCAATTCACACTTTCATACAGACCACTGGTTCTCGATCCTAGTCCTGGAACCCCTTGTAATATAAACGGTTTAGAAGGTTCAAGAGTAAATATAAAGACTTAATAGTAGTGGGACATTAAGTCTGGTCCAGGGGGCCAGCGTCCAGTACAGTTTTGCAGTCCCTGCTCCAACACATCTCAACTCAGATTCTGGTTTTATACTAGAGCAGGGAAAACTCACCAAGCTGTGCTAGACTCTGGCCGTCCAGGACAGGAACTGATGACATATTCCGTAGAGTTCCAAGACTGCACATAAGAATCAGGTAGGTTAGACTGGGGGATGGCACTAAACTCCACAGGGTAGTAGATCTTCAAGACTGGCCATGTCAGCTTTAGCCTTGCCTTCATCTACCCTTCAGCTCATCTCCATGGCCTCTCTGAGAAAAATGTAGTGGTCATCCAGGACTGCAGGACTATGACCGAGAACCACTGATTTAAATCTCTGACCCACAATCCTCCCATTTCTCCTAATCAGACATTTCCTCTTCAGACTGATCTAGGATGAACTGCCCACCAAATCCCTGAAATGCAAAGCTTATGTCTGATGAGTGCGCAAGGACAACGTGT
This sequence comes from Salminus brasiliensis, assembly GCF_030463535.1. Classification (NCBI taxonomy): domain Eukaryota; kingdom Metazoa; phylum Chordata; class Actinopteri; order Characiformes; family Bryconidae; genus Salminus; species Salminus brasiliensis. The sequence goes on along the minus strand of NC_132887.1, from coordinate 15,808,204 downwards.
AGTCTATTTTCCAGCCTGCTGAGCTTGTCGACGTAGCAAAACGTATATTTTCTCTTTGATCCAGTCTTTGTTGTTGGGCTGATATGTCTGTGTGTCCGCACGGTACCTGAAAGAGAGAAGACAGACACTGGGTGATCGACCTAATCTTCAATACGCTCTGTATGTAATATCTTTGGACTGAGATCCTTTCAAAGAAAAAAAAAACCAAAACTAAAGGACCTACATGGCCTCACATTACCAAGGGGTTTTATAACAGCTGAAATTATGAACACACAACTTTCAATAAACACATTATCAGGGTCAGGGACATTTCCCCAAACTATATACATTTTTATTTGAAGGTTCTGATCAAAGTCTGAGAATCAAACACAGTTGAGTAATTGTTTGTAACAGATTTAGTTCCAGAACATTCATTCGAGCCACCTCAGACCCAAAGCAAAATCAAAGAGAGATCAAGCAAGGTAACACTGAAGTTATAAAACCTCTCCAGTGACCAGAAAACTAAATAATATTTTGTCAATCTTAGGCCAAGGCCAGGCAACTGACAAAATGGTAATAGTTTCTTAAGCCAAAGAGAGGAGATCTAGAAGTTGGGATGTCCCAATCGAATCCAAGTCCCTAATGCCAATACTGATGTAATCTTTGTGTTTGTATAAACTATACAATTTTGAGACTTATAATGAGCCTGATTTTGTTTAGTAGAGACTTTTTTTTAAAAGGACTTGTTTTATAGAGTGTTTAATAACTTAGTTTAATAAGACCCACCCCGACCATTCAGCTCCCAGTTCCTTTAAAACACTACAGTCAACTCACTGTGTGTTTACACCTCAGATTACAATTCTGCATGTAACCATCCTGACCTGAGCCACTAATGCAATTAATGCAAATAGTATAGACCACAGCCCCATAAGGTCTAGTCATGTTTTACTAAACCACATAAAGGTATAAACTTTGATTTTTGAAGCAAATGAATGACGATTTGTGTGAGTATTTACAAGCAGATGACTGGTGACAATCTAAGTCCATTATTTGTTATTTGTTGCTCATTCAGCCGACATCAAATGGCCTTACCCAGTGTTCACAGTACATATTTAAGGGTGTCCCATTTTTCAAACCTGCCCAATTACAGTGTGCAAGACCACGCTAATCACACTGAAGATTAAAGCAGTTAACATATATCCCACAGTTAAACGCGTTTGTGCTATTTTAGCATACCGTTTCTGCAGCAGGACCCACAAAAATAAGATAGATAGTGTGTAAGGCCTTAACAAGACTTTTGCTAAATTTGGAAATGCACTGTTAGTGTACACTAACTGCAAGTGTAGACACTGTCCAAAAGCAATCTGTTTGTGCATTTAATCCAATGCCTATGTGCATACTCAAATAAATGCAACCAGAAACATCAGGCCTCTGCTACCAATAAAAGCTCTGCTCTCAGGATTTGCTGTTTGCCTAAACTTCTTAATTGTTTTTCTTTAATAAGAAATCGAAACTCAATCTTGGCAGCTACAGAACACTCAATCTTGTAGAGAAACAGAGATTTATCTGTGCCATTTGGTCCTACAGTGTCAATTCTAGAAAGACGGGAAAATCCCGCTGACTGGCACCCTCCTTGCTTAGATCCGAACCTGACTTTCCAGTTTGTAAATTTAAACAAAGAATTCTCTGGACTAAAGCACAGTTTGGGTCTCTGTTCTAGGAACTCTCCCGTTTCACAGGTTCTGTATTTCATATGTATGCCATCAACCTCTACTCTCTAAAACCTGACTGAGTAAATTCTAAATCTTTGTGGCTTTTAGATACATCCCATGTAAACATGAAGCTTCTGTTTAGTATTTGGTTGTTATTTTGTAGTATTTTGCTGAACAAGTCTATAGGCACAAACACGAAGACAGTGAAGTTCTTGGTCTTTTGCACAAACCTTGTGCTCTGAATCTTCATATAAGCCGAACAATAATCTAGTTCTTCAAGACCTGGACAATGTTTAGCACTGGGCTACAGATTACAGGAAGGACCTTTTCTCTAACACTCTAACATTCAGGTAAACTTCTCTATGACAAGAACCTATCTGATACTGTCCAGAGGATCCTGGGACCCTCTTCTTTGGAGGCTTGGTTCCTCATAACATATGGTGGTTTGTCTGATATGTTAGTGGTCCTACAACATTGCTCTCATAATAAGTACTTTTGTTGATACTGTTAGGATTTGATACATGATCTCCCAACAGCAGTGTGAAACATTGGTTGGTTGTGCTGGTGAGGAATGTAATATCAGATGCTTCTATATAGCCAAACAAGCTAAACAAGTAAAACACATCATCAAGGCAAGTATTACAAAACTACATAAAAACATGTATCCAAATCTCACACTGACTATTATAACAAAGTGTTATAATAAGCACATTTCAACCTGACAGTAACAACTCATTCATTTACTAATTATCCATGTTTTAAAGTACTTGATAAGACAGCACAGAAAGCCTACTCACACCAAGCAGCTGAGGTCTGCCAAGTCATCAATGAAATCAAACAGCTGACTAATGTCATACGTGATTGATGGACTGTTGGGGTTCATCCTCTTCAGATGTTCTTCATACATTTTACACACTCCTGCCAAACACAACATCTGGCATCAGCACATCACTCATACATTACACTGTACATTTCCTCCCATATTAACAGTTACTCGCCTTTTTATAGTTTCCATTTAATGAAAACAAGACTAAAATGCAACTCTAAAGCACTACAGAAGACCATAAAAGACATGAATATGAAACGTAAACAAATATCCAAGGCTGTTTGTAGCACTATGTAGTATGTGATCTCCTTACCTTCCATGCACTCATTAACTGATTCATAATCGGCGTATGTTCTTCCCTCTGGCCTCTTGGTGGGCTGAACCAGTAGAATAGTGTGAGACTGAAATAAAAGATACGGATTATGTAGATTATAACTCATAAAACTCAAATGAATCAGTAACACAGCCCATCTAAAACGCTGTGCTTGTGAGGGGTGCGGGGTAGCTAGCTAGTGCTAGTGCTAACTAGCTAGCTAAACTACAGCTCGTTCAAATCGTCCAAGAAAGGTTAGCCAGCTATTAGCTAACATTACTGGTTAACTTGGCTAGCTAGCTAATGCTAGATAGCTAAATAACTTTACTTATTATTAAGGCGTTTACACAAGCTCTGCGTTACGGTCTTCGTTTTTAGTAAACTGACTTGAGCAAATGCTAAAAATTAGCACCTCACTTAGGTATAGAAAAGCTGGAATTATAAGTAAGCTATAGCTAGCTAGTGCTACATAGCCAGGTTACACTGTGGGCTAACATTAGCTAGCAAATTAGCTTCATCGCTCTCCATGGGGATGGTTTCACTTCGAGTTTCTGAGCATATTAAGCGAATGACACGGAATATCCAACATAGTTTAACTGTAGAACAGGCATACAACTGTAAACCGTATTTTAGAAATGAATCATATCGACTAACCATATTTGACGGAGTAGTTTTGAGACCCACAAGTATAACCGACTTTCCTCCTGCTTTTCCGCAAACAGCGTATCCTGCTCTCCGATTCGTATTCTCAACAGGGGGAGTCCACGACTGCTCACTGTCCCGAATTTCAAACCTAAAGTCCCCACATGTGCAATAGAGAAGTCACCACCACCATCAGTACTGAGGCCTGTTTCACTTATTACAACGTCTAGTGCAGTTTACCCAAAAATAAGATAAGATAAGATAAGATAAGATAAGATAAGATAGTCCTTTATTAGTCCCGCAGTGGGGAAATTCCCAGTGTAACAGCAGAAAGGGATAGCAAGACACTCAGTTACAAAAATTTGGATAAATAATTTACACTATATACACAATATAAATAAGAATTACAAATTAAAAGAGCAATAACAACATTATTTACAGCAAAAGATTCTTAATTGCACATGGGGGGGGGGGGGGGTATTGCACATAGCTAGTAATCGCACATTGTGCAAAAACGTTTTCCCATGTTTTTCGAAAAATAAAAGGTTTGATATAGGAAAGCGACTTTCAACATGCATCCTTCACTCTCACGAGCTAAATTACAGCCTTACTTTAGCCTTACCTTATTTAATTATTACATACAATAATAATACAATACATACATTAATTAATTTAATTATTACATACAATAATTAAATATTTACACAAGCTCTGCGTTACGGTCTTCATTTTAGTAAACTGACTTGAGCAAATGCTTGATATTAGCACCTCACTTATAGTAAAGCTGGAGTTATAAGAAAGTTATAGCTAGCTAGTGCTACATAACCAGACAGCATAGTGGGCTAACATTAGCATCATGTTTTAGAAAAATAAAAGGTTTGATATATGAAAGCAACTTTTAACATGCATCCTTCACTGTCACTGTTTACTGCTGTTTAACTGAGAAAGGATTAATGCTGATATTTATGGGTGGGGTGAGAACCCGGAAAATACTCATTTCCTTTTCCACACCAAAAATACACGAAATGACTCTTGTAGGTGGAAATGTTAATAAAATGTTCGTTCTCACAGGAATTACTCTGGATGAATGTACTTCACAGATCACTTCACATGACTTTTTTCCCCTTTTCCTTTTCCTTCAACAAATTTTCTTTTCTTTGACCAAACAGAAGTAGCTTTCAGGCTGCGCTAGTGCTGACTGATTGATAAGCTGATCAGCTCATTTTCTGTACCTGCTAACAGACAAATGAGATAAATAAAATGAATATTGTTTACTTGATTGAATAATGATGATTTCTTGGTTGAAACGTTATTACTCCTCATTGAGACATCTTAAATCTGAGTGTGCAAAAAAAAATCAAAAAAAAAAATCAGACGTTTCCAATTTCAGTGTTTTTATTAGCCTTACACTGCGGTATGTATATTATTTAAAGTCCCATGTTTTTCTTTTTCTGTTTTTATTTTCTTATAAAGCACTGTTCATTGTACCTCTACAAGGCTTTGTACTTGATTTTTTTAAAATAAAAAATAACAAACGATAAAATAAATAAAATAAATTGTAGAAATATGTTTTTGTTTGTTTTACGCTCCGTAGTGTTTAGAAGACATCTAAAAAAGAAACGAAAAAAAAAACCCCGAAATAAATAGAAGACCTCTAACGTACACAGCATGTTTTATTAGATAGTACGGGTTTGTAGTATGCATATTTATTTAGTGTGTAGTGTACATTAGTAATTAATAAGTGTGTTTGTATGCGTAGTGTAGAAAGTAAATTAACTATTAACTAATCATTTAGACCAAGTAAAATAGTACATTAATTCTAAGGTTTGAGAAGTTACTATTTTAAATATTTGTTAGAAATGTGTTATTTACAGATATATGATGTGTACTATTATCTATGATCACAAACACATAATGGAACATGACTGAAATTTAGGAAAATTGTCAAAAGAAGAGCTAACGTTACTTAATGATGAGGTCGGGTCGATGATGTTGCGACAACCTTGTTGAGAAAACGGAAACAGCGCCACCTTGTGACAAAACTGTAGCAACGATGTATAAAGTATCAAAGTTGTTTTTTCTTGGCTCTAAGATTAAATTAAATACAAATGAGAAATGTCGTGTTTGTGTTTTAAGCAGGCCTGCGTGCACCAGAAACCCCTACACATGTACAGATTGGGAGCGGATGAAAGGGGGGTGTGTTGAAAGTGTCTGGCAACCCAGGACCAGCCATCCCTCCCCGACTGTCGCAGGCCGGATTCAGTGGAGGTCGCGTGCGTTACCGTGGTCACATCGCGCGCCGTAGTGAACATGGCGGAGGGGGAGAACTCGGTGAACGGGCTGCAGTTGTGCACGGTAAACACTGGGGTTTCACGGGCATTTCCCACGCTTTGGTTGACGTTTGTATGTTTTGCTGTTGGTGCAGCGGTCTGTGTGTCGTGTCGTGTTAACGCGGAGACGTTGTTGGGCTGTTTTTTGTGGGGCAGACGGATGTCCGCTCTGTTGTTGTCGTCGTTGACGCTTCTCGGTAAACGGCTACGGTCATGCTAGCGTTAGTGTTAGGAAGCGGTGGCAAATCCAGGTCCAGAAAATAGAAATCCGCCCCAGGTTTTTGTCCCGGCTGCTTGGACGGCTCTGCTGCAGCTGGGCCACACGGGCAGTGGGAAGAAATTCCTGGGGCGGATTTTTACTTTCTGGACCTGGATTTGCCACCATCGCTGTCTGGAGTGAAAGCAGAGAGCAACGGTAGTTTAGGTTGGCCAGCGTTGGTAGCTAGCACTAGCTAGCCTTTTCTCGTTGGTAGCTAGCTAGCTAGCTAGCGGAGTTCTAGTTAGCTAATAGTTTTGCAGGTTTTAGCTACCGTAAACACAGGAGGATAAGGAGCAGGACACCAGCTAGCGTGCTAAACATAGCTAGCTAAAGTACCGAAGCTTGTAAACCAAGGCTCAGGTTCAGGATCAAGTTTAGCGCGACTATGAAGCAATATGTCTTTCTAATGTTAGCTATAGCTAACGCCAGTAAGCAAAACGAATAACGCCATTAGATACACCGATCTCTTTTCAGACGTGATTAACTGTCGTAAACAACAGTGAAATATCAGCAGGACGATGTGTCCTGTTCCAGCTGGTCATTATGAGTGTGAGTAATTACAGGTCAGTGATTTGTTTTCCAGGGTTAAATTGGTGTAATTCTGTACAGCAGGAGGCTGATGAACTCCGTGACGTGGAGGTCTGATGAAAGAACAGCGTCTCTTCTTCATCTGTTGTTTATGATTTTGCTGAAGGGTGGACTGTTGTTCCTTCTTGCTGTAGGCCTAATTACTTTCAGCCTTACCTTCTCTTTTTCCTGCCCATGCTGGGTTTTTATTTTCCTGATGATAATCGCCTGATTAGACACAATTATTATGCACTGTATGGGGAAAAAAAAGTATTGGGACACCTGCTCAATCATTGTTTCTTCCGCAGTCAAGAGAATTAAAACAATTGTTTATCCTGCTTTTGTGGAAGTGACTGTCTAACCGCTCCATCTACATTTGGTAGCATTGCTGTGAGGATTTCATTGCATTTAGGGCCAAGAGCGTTAGTGAGGTCAGGGTGTTGGAAGATCATCCCCAGCTCATGCCAAAAGTATTGGATGGAGCACCGTCGTTTTAGAGAATACAGTTCTGCTGCTCCACAGCTCAGTGCTGGGGGGCTTTATACCCCTCTATCCCACACCTGGCATTAGGCATGCTGCCACAATGTCCATGTTTATCTGCTCCAGAGTGTCCTGTTCTATTGGTAGTACTTCTTTACAGGGACTAGACAAGCTGTGTGTGTGTGTGTGTGTGTGTGTGTGTGAGAGAGAGAGAGAGAGAGAGAGAGAGAGAGAATTTGCACACCTGTGTCAGCAGTGTGTGCAACTTAAAGTAGCTGATTACAGGGATGTCCACAAACATTTGGATATGTACAATGTCTAACTGACTCAAATAAAAAAGAGCCCCTAATAACTGCAACAGCCCTAGTGCACTTTTCTTTGAAGGGGAATTCCAGTCATTGTTTTACAGGTTAATTCCATTTTGAAGAAAATGAAAGTACCCTAAACATAACCAAGACTCAACATGTGTCTTCTACACTTGTATATTAATGTCATCTGGACTGCAAGCTATATCTGCTGTTCAGTGTTCACTGGCTCAGGCTTGTAACAAGGAAGCAAGTCTAATTAATCAAACTGAGCAAAGACTCCATGCATTATAGAAGATACAGGGTAAATAAGTATAGGGAGAATGTTAGCTCTGAGATAATAACGTCCAAACGCCACCAATATCACAGACCTGTGAAAAATGATCTGTGAGTTTCAGGTTACACTGTAGTGTTGATATCAGAGCTTTGGCCAGAGTGGACACATAGTAGAGTACTGCTATAAGTCCTGATCCTGCATCCAGGTCATGGTATCATTTTAGTAGACCTTACCTCAAGTGGTATTCATATTCAGTCATTAGGGAGATATATAGCGGTATATACAGTCAAGGCATCTGACATCTAAATTTATTTGTTAAACCAAACCCTCACTAGCATAATTTTCATGTAATTGAGTTAGCCTTGTCAGCTCTGTCTCCAGCTCTCCTTGAGGATGTCCATTATTTATCATTTCCATCCAGAGTGTATTTTATCTATACAGTTCAGCCATAACAACAGCACCATATTGAGTAGGTCCCCCTTGGGCAGCTTTGACCCTTTGAGGCATGGACTCCACAAGATCTCTGAAGGCATCCTGTGGTATCTGGAAATGTGACTTTAGCAGCAGATCCTTGCGGGGCCTCTGTGAATCACATCAGTGATTCTTAGGTGCCCATGACTCTGTTGACGGTTCACTGCTTGTGTTTTCTTGGACCACTTTAGGTATGTACTGATGACTGCATACCAGATCTGCTTTTCAACTCTGCTGAAAACAACACAGTCATTTTTATTGTATTTACATAACAGAAGCAGCCTAATATCATCTCCATAGGGAAATAAATGAGGTTGGTAAATTTACAGCAAGGTTCCACTGTATGGGGTAAAATTGATTAGTTTGTGAGATACATGAGCTGACAAATACAGCACAGATGCAGCCATGTTTTTCCCTTTTCCCTTTTGATTAAACTTTTATGTCAAAGTTTGTGGATATCAACAGTTCCCTTAAACTCAGGGTTATTAATAGGGAATTTCCTCTTTTCTACTGTATCGGACTCTTCTGGCAAAACTTTCCACTAAATGTTGGAACATTGCAGGCAGAATTTGACTTCATTCAGCCACAAGAGTGGGATTCACATTAGTGAGATCAGATACTGATGTTGGCTGATCAGTTCTGGACCACAAAAGCCACTCCAAGCTGTCTTAAAGTTATACAATGGAGCTCCATCGCTCTAGAGAGCTCATTTTCACTACTTCACAGTCCACTGCTGTGGGAGGCTTTATGCCCATCTACATTATATGGACAAAACATATTGCATATTGGGACACCTGCTCATAAGATGTTTTACCTAAAATCAAGAGAATAAAAAAGGTTTATCCTGCTTGTGTTGGAGAACTATATCTACTGTCCAGGGAAGGCTTTTTAACTAGATTTTGAAGCATTGCTGTGAGGATTTGATTGCATTCAGTGTCAAGAGCATTAGTAAGGTCAGAATGTTATTTGATCACTACTTAGCCTAATTCCTACCTCCCCAACTCATCCCAAAAGTGCTGTATGCAGCGTCATCCTTCCAAAGAACACAGTTCCACTGCTTCACAGCTCAATCCTGGGTGGTTTTATACCCCTCTAGCCCACGCCTAGAGTCCTGTTCTATTGGCAGTATTCATCTCCGGGACAAGACAAGCTATGTATGTGCAGTTGCGTGTCTGTGTCAGCAGCGGGTGCAACTTAAAGTAGCTGAATGGATTAATAAGAAGGGGTGTCACAAACATTTAGACATATAGTGTAGCCAAAATGTAGTGGTTGGTGTGGCGCAACAGATAACACCACTACCTGCCACTGAGTTACAACACAATGTGGGAGACCAGGGTTCGATTCCCGGTCTGGGTGACTGTGCTGCGCTACACCAATAAGAGTCCCTGGGCAAGACTCCTAACACTACATTGGCCCACCTCTGTAATACCAGTTACCTTGTAAGTCGCTCTGGATAAGAGCGTCTGCTAAATGCCATAAAATGTAAATGTAAATGTAGTTCTTGATATTGGGCATTGGTGACTTGTGAGTGGCTGCATCAGTGTGTCCCATTCTGCTGATTGCCTTGCATTTCACTGGAGGGTGTGCAGTTTTACCTGTACTGTTTAACCTATTCACCTTAAAGTGACTTAAAGTAAATGCTCTGCATAGAAGGAGTGTCTGAATACTTTTGAGTGTATAGTTTGTGGTTGTTTTAATCCACATTGAAATATGTGCAACTAACATTGGGAGAAAATGTTTAAATCTTGTACAGTACAAACGCTTGTAGTTCATTTTGTGCAAACCAGACTGTTTCTTTTCCCTTCAGAAATGGTGGGAGGCTTCAGACCGGGGGGCTGCAATACTCCGTTATGTTGTGGAGCAGGTCCCCCATATTTATTGCCTGGAGGCTGAGCCACAATCAGTAGAAGAGGAGCAACGAGTGCAGGAACGCATCCTGCACCCACTGGAGTGCTTCCTTTTCGGAGAGGACCCCAGGGTTGGCTTGGAGAAACTGGAACATCGAAGTAGTGGTTCATCCTCTCAGCTATGTGGACGTGTTTTTAAAGAGGGCGAGACAGTCTACTCCTGCAGGTTAGAGCTGGATCCGTCCAGGGTGTCCTGTTGTTTATGATCTAAACTAGATGGACAAAGCAGTTGGGATAAAAACATATCCTAACAAAGCACAGTGTTGTTATGAGTTCTGGTACTCTGCATATGTTAAACTTTAAATGAAATGTAACATTCAAACCCAGCATTGCTTTTGGTAAAAAGAAAATCACATCTGGAATACCCTCTTTTTTCCATTGTAGTTCATGATTTAAGACCTTAAGTGTTCTCAATTAATTATAAGGCATTAGCAGCATAGTCATGCCACGGACACCTCTAAATTACAGAATACCCATCTAAGATGCTAGAAGGTCCATACAGTGCATCTGATGATGTTTTAACGGAATAGTATATTGAGTATATTATACATTACTTATGTGCAACACCTAGAAAATGCTGATAGAAATAAGAAAATACTTTTTTTTAAAGATCTATATCATGTTGGAGTGGACAATATAATTATATTTTATTATATTCTGAATGATGTTATTATTGTGATACACAATAAGCTTTACTAAGCATATTGACGATTTCAGTGCTTAAATAACGCAGGTTTAATTAGATGTACTTGCAGCACATTTTGAATAAAAATCACTGTACTCAGTATGGGAGAGTATTTGAGTAGTAGTTTTTAAATATCTGCTGTTTCTGATGCATTTTGTCTGTGACCACATGGATTGTGATAAATATCATGTATTGTGAAAATGTCTTTAAATATTGTAATATTATTTTTTACCGTATCACCCAGCCCTGCCTCCATGTATTATTTGTGTGAGACATGAGTGTGTATGAGGTGAACTCAGTTATTTAATCAAGCTTTTATCCTTTCACAGGGACTGTGCAATAGATCCTACCTGTGTGCTGTGCATGGACTGCTTTCAGAACAGTGTGCATAAAGGACATCGCTACAAGGTCAGCTGAACAAAATAAATAAACACCAAAAAAAACAACGGTATTTAAAGGTTAATATGTACAGCCAAATTTTTCAGCTTACTTACTTACTGACCGTTCTACCAGTTAAGATATAAAAGTAATAGAATTTACATAGTTATAATAAACAATAACTGTTATCATTAGACTATGCTTATATTACTCTGTTTCTTCATGTGGTATGGCTGAAGTTAATTATTTGCATGCCCAACACTGCTGTTGTTATTAGTAGAAGGTGAAGTAGTAGCAATCATCTTGCTCTTTTGGTTTTATCTTCTAGATGCATGCGTCATCAGGAGGAGGCTTTTGTGACTGTGGGGATTTGGAGGCCTGGAAGACCGGCCCCTGCTGCTCCCAACATGACCCCGGCACTTCTGTAGCCATGGAGACAGTGAGGCTTGATTTCTGCCAAAATTATTTAGGCTTTTCTTAGGACGGAGAGATTCCGTCCTTTTTGTTGTTTGAGCTAGTTTCCTGCCCTGGGGTCAGGGGATTAAACTGCTGAACACTCTGGCCTCTGCTGACCTGGAAAAACCACAGGCTGTGTGGGAGAGGATGCCTGCAGCACTAAACAAGAGTTGTTCAGTTGTTTAATGAGAGAGAGAGAGCGAGAGAGGCTGGAAGAAGCAGAGGGGAAATAAAAACAGTGGCAACATTAGGTTTATAACAGACTGTGCATATATTGAGAATAAATGCTTATGGTCTGGAAGTAATATTGTGAACTGCTGTTACATTCAGCAACAGAATATTACTGTTCTGTCTGGACAGTGCGTTGGTGATGTATGGGGAACACAGTGTATTGTCGTATGTCATTACAAGGCTCTAATTAGGGGGAAGGGAAGGTGTCCTTCGTGGACCATGTTTCTTTAAGCGGCCTTGTCTAGGAGAGCTGTGCTTTGCTCGCCAGGTGGTTTTGTCCTACATAGACATCACTCACTTGACTGTGATAAGATCAGGGTCTGGAAGGTCTCACACTGCACCTTGTCATTCGCATGTGTATCTGGAAAAAAGCAGCTGTCTTTTTTGCTTGATGTGCTGGGTTGGCTATTGTAAGCACCTTGGGACCAGAACAGATGCATTATGAATGCATTCACCTTCTTGTAAACCACACAGCGACTGCGCTCTGTCGTTCAGGAGACTTTCTACACAGTCTCAGTACTTTTGTGATGAATTTCACATGCAGGGTGTGGAGGGATGCTGAAACTAGCTGTATCTTAGCTTGATGTTGGGAGCCTTTAGTATTTTGTTGCATACTAAGATTTAATTCTTACATAACATGATGTGTGTTGTGCTGGTATGAGTGGATCAGTCACAGCAGTGCTGCTGGAGGTCACAGTGTCACAGCAGCAAACGGATAGCATATACACAATTAGCAGTGTATATATACAATATAAATAATAAAATGGGCAGCATCCTGTGACCACTGATGAAGGACTAGAGGATGGCCAACACAAACAGATGAGCTTCTGTCTCTGACTGTACCTTTTTTACAAGATGGACCATCTAGGCAGGGGTGTTTAACAGTGGACAGTGAGTAAACACTGTTTAAAAACAGCAGCAGCACTGCTGTAGCTTTACACTAGAAACAAGGGGGTGGTTTTTACAGGTGATCAGTGTATATGGTGATTAAGGTTAATGTATTGTAAAGTATGTCAACAACCTGTGGTAGGTTGAAAATGACACAGATGTTTAAAATATTTAAGTATAAGTGTTTCTTTGTAGTACTTGCAGCAGTTTACAGCACATTTTCCCCAATGCATTTACATGTTGAGATCATCAACACAGGTAGAGAGTGAGAGAGAGTTCAGTGAGATACTCTCTCACTCGTTTTAAAAGTCGTCTTTGTGCTAAGTTGCTTTCGGCAAAACCTGGGTGCTAGAGGCATTTCAGTCTACTCCAGAAAGCACTCCCTGACCTACCTTTTTGTTTTTTTATATTTTTATAACTTAACATTTATATATAAAGAATGTTATATATTGAATGGCTTCCTCAAGTTATGGCCTTAATGAGAAACATAAGTAGAACAGCTTTGATGAGAACATGGTACAGCTAGTTGTATAGCCCTTTATAGTCTACATTATGGTTTCTAAAAGCTGTTGCAGATCGTGTGTGTGTGTGTGTGTGTGTGTGTGTGTGTGTGTGTGTGTGTGTGTGTTTCAGGATGACTGTGCATTGGAGGCAGAGCTGCAGGAGCGGGCTCAGACATTGTTCCAGGTGCTCCTGCAGTATGTCACTGACCTGATGGTTTGGGAGGAAGGGGATGAGCTCTCTGATGAGATAAAGCATGGGTCAGTCTTGTTGCTAATATGAAGATATGCAGTGTTTGTGTTTATCTGCCAAAACTGATACACTCTTAAAAAAAAAAAATAAAAGTGCTATAAGGGGTAAATATAAAGATGGATCTTAATAGAACCATAAATAGTTTTTTTATGCTCTTGAACAAATATGATAGAAAACATAAACAGCACATTGTGTCTTAAAAGTGAAGCAACCGCAGATCTAGCGCCTCTGCTGTCTTGTTGCAGTATTTGTCCATCCCCATATGTTTTAATGACAAAACAGCCCTTTTTCCATCTCAACTGTCCTAAGAAGGCGGGGTTAGGAATGAAGTGTTTGACAGTCTATGCTGGAAGAGAGCTTCTGCAGGACCTGCATCGTCCCTTTTCTTTTCGTTACATGCACTGCACTTGAAACATTACACTTACCGAACAAACTGGGAATCCTGGGGAAAAATTTGCTTTGCTTCAGTGCTGTAAGCTCAATGAAGGCGGTCTGAGACATGCTTGGTCTATGAGAATGGTTTGGATCTACCAAATGAGTAGGCAAGTCTGACTCAGATCCAAATTTGACATGGTGGGCTCAGTTCAGGCCTTATTTCTATAGCACTGTCCCTTGTTTTCTACAGTGATTGATTTATACAGTGTAGTACAGAGTACTTGGATTATCATTTGAGAGACTATTTTGTTTTTCTTCAGAATGGAAGAGGACACACACTATTGTGTCCTTTATAATGATGAGCACCATTCATACGACCATGTGATCTACACGCTTCAGAGGGCCATCAACTGTGACCACAATGCAGCTCACACGCACACAGCTCTCATCGACAAGGAGGTGCAGTATCCTTCATGTGCTGAAAGTAGCTGATTTCTCTGAATGGGCAAACACACAGTTTTATTGATAAGATCACAGCCCTGACTTATACATCCTGGCAAAATTCCTGGAAAAAGTTTCTCATGTAAACGTTGTGTTCTTTTCAGGGGCGTAGAGCTGTAAGAAGAGGATCCCTGAGATCCTGTCAACAGGCTAAAGAGCTCATCAGGGTAAACCGCTTTGACACCAACGACTCTCACTTAACCCTTCTTGGCTCTTCTTTTCGGTTTCTGTTCTTCTGTTGGTGTTAGAACAGTCTAGTCTAAGCTCTCTTTATTGAACACCATTGCAGTCGAACTCTGAGCACATCACCCAGCAGCCTTTGCGAGTGGAGATCCTGCACTCAGCTCTGATGGCCCATCAGACTTTTGCCCTCAGACTGGGCCCATGGTTTCAGCAGATCATTGGCTATTCAGGTACATTGTTGTTGTTGTTTTGATTATGTAACTTAATGTTAACTGCAATTTTTAACTATTAAAATTATAATAGGATCTTAATTATGAAGTGAAGAACTTGAGGTCATACCATACCCCCTGTCAAAATGGTTCAGTGTACAGTAATTAAGGCTTAGTGAGTGTAATCGAATAATAGTAGCAACTCTTTATTATTGACGTTTTGACTGGCATTCCGAATTTTTGTGAATGATTAATTGCTCACGCTCTTTCTCGCTCTCTCTCATGTACACAGTGGGCTTCAGGCAGGTGTTTTGCCAGGTGGCTTTGGAGCCCAGTGCTGACAGTGATAAACCCTGTTTGATCAGCAGGCTTATGCTCCATGACGCCAGACTCTACAAAGGCCAGTATTAAATTGTCCTTATATCCCGTCTTACCATTTATATGATCGTTAATATGTTGGCTTTTCGAAATCTGCAGATGGGTGATGCATTAAAGGAAAAACTGAATAAATTAGTGTGGAAGCATTGCAGTGCTGTTGCTTCCAGACACTTGTACTGTATGTTACAATTAAGCAGTTAGCACCCCTTGACCAGAGGAAAATATCTAAATGTTAGTAACAGTGTTTGTTTTTGGGGTACAGATGGCAGGAGCTTCAGTTGTAGAGAGTTCACAACTGAGGAGTGTTTAAATCTGTACAGTGAACAAAGTGACACCTGCTTAGATTGCATGTTGACAGTGAATTTTGATGATAAACCTACATTTCTGTTGTTTTCATCAGGAGCCCGTAAAGTTATCCATGAGTTGATATTCTGTAGTCTACTGATGGAGACAGAATATAAGAGGCAGTTTGCCATGAAATTTACTGAAGTGAGTTCTTCTGCGAAAGCCTTTATAGTAAAATAGACCACACACATCCAGGGTCTAACCACTGGTTGTTCTGTCTGTATCCTTCTCCAGCTTTATAAACAGTTGCAGGAGGACTTCATCAGTGATGACCATGAGAGGAACATCTCAATCACAGCCCTTTCTGTACAAATCTTCACTGTACCAACTCTGGTAATTGAAAAACAACAGCAGCAAAGCTACGTACCTCGAATAAGCTGAGCACTTTCTCGTTTCACGGAATTGAATGTTCTGTTTGTGTGCTAAAGGCTAGACAGCTGATTGAGGAGGGCAGTGTGATAAAGGTGATTATAGACACGGTCATGGAGATGCTGAGGGAACATTTGGACAGCAACCAACGCTTCCATTTTCAGGGCTACAATTCTGACAAGTTCTTCCGAGTTCAGGTGATCTTCCATGACCTCAGGTGAGCAGTTGTTTTCTTTCTGTGTGGGTAGATTGTGTAGTTTTATCTACAGATGGAAAAAATAATTGGCCTTGTATCTGTATTGATTTTCAGCCAAAAGATGCGATCAGCTGATATTCCTCTAAATAGCCAATTCTGAGAGCCAATCAAATCAAATTCAGGGGTAAAGGATTATAGTTCTGTGCAAGGCTCCTCAGTCACAGGATGCTGTGGTTGCTTATTCAACCACCTTCTGCTTGGCTGTGGGCCCATTAAAGCCAGTGTTGTACACTGCTCCTTGTGATGGCTTTGTCTGGCTTTTATTTATTTAATTATTTAATTTATTTATAATTGCACATTACTCACTCACATTTGTAGAAAGTGTAAAACTAATGCACCTCATGGAGAAGGCAGAATAAGGACATCGCTTAACATCACTTGCCAAATATCCTGAATTGGGGCAATGAGTATCAGGCCCCAAAATCCCTGAATGGTCTCTCTCTCTAGTTTTATGTACAGTAGCTTTTTTTTGTGTAATTGTATTTTTTTTGTGCACAGGTACATCCTGATCAGTAAACCCACCGTATGGACTGAGCAGTTGAGGGGCAAGTTTTTAGAAGGTTTCAGTGTCTTTCTGGGACTCCTTAACTGCATGCAGGTAAACCATCACATAACATGCCAAGTTATGTACTGTATGCTCCTGTTAAAGCAGTTTTGTAGCTCTTGTGAGTGCTGTTTTACCCCCTGTAACAGGGAATGGAGGAAGTGAAGAGGCAGTTTGGCCAGCACATTGAGGTGGAGCCAGAATGGGAGGCGGGTTTCTCCATACAGATTCAGCTCCGCCACATTCTGTCCATGTTTCAGGACTGGTGCTCTTCTGATGTGAGTTATCTAAAAGCATCCTCAGCTGATGTGAATAGGATAGAACCAATTTAATATAAACCAATTTCTGACCTGTTCAAGTTCCCCAGGTTTCAAACAATGATGTGGTGTATTTGGTTGCTGGGTTATAAATCACACTCACACAGTGTGTGACAGCATGCTTCTTTTACAGGAAAGAGTTTTGCTGCTAGCCTTCCAGGAGTGTCACAGGGCTCTGCTGCGCTGCACTAACCAGCCCTTACATAGTGAGCCCACTGACAGCTACATGTGCAAACATATCCTCCACTCACGCCCATACAAAGTCTCCCAGGAACCTGTCTCCATTCATTTGCCGATCTCCAGACTGCTGGCTGGTGAGATATTGTGATTTATAATTATTGTTGTTTTTCCATTAGTCTCAGGTAACCTCACCTTTTCTCTTTTATCTTGTAGGTCTTTACGTGCTCCTGTGTCAGACAGGAGCTGCCCTATACCTCCCTGACTTTGTGGATCCTGTAAGTTTTATGACCTTATAACTGATCTGTATATGAATGTGTCTTTTCACCTTTTAAAAAATGGCCTGTCTATGTTGCTCTGCTGTGCTGGATGGTACTCTGGGATCAGAGTGTAGACCTGTATTTGTGTCTGTGTTTCAGGAGCACCTGGATTTTTCTGCATTTGCAGAGCATCCACTGCGCTGTGTGGTACTGGTTGCTCAGGTGTCTGCAGAGATGTGGCGTCGAAATGGACTTTCCCTCGTCAGCCAGGTGAGATGGTACTCTCTTTTGTCAGGTTGTGAGTGGAGGAGGGTAATTAGGCACAGAAGGGTTGCGAAACATGGAATGTTCTGTGATTTGGGTAAAAGCCAGGGAGGAATATGAAAACAAAAGTATTTGTCTATGTTGTGTAATCTTGTGTAAGGAGTTATGTCATCATATAATCATGCACAGTTTGCAAATCCTACTCAAATAGAGGGTGAGACAGTTAGAGGCACAAGCACACATTAGAAGGCTGGACAATATGGTTAGCATAATATTTTGTCATGCAGACAAAATTCACCAGTATCTGCAGATAAGAAAAAAACTGCTATCCAGATACTCGTACACATAATACATGTAATATAGTGGTGTTTTATTAATTTTATTTTTCTGCTTGATTTAGTTAAACAAGACCTATTGCACTCTCTGTAATGAAACACGCAGTTGGTCATTATTCTTTAAGTTCCAAACATATTTATCACAGTGTAGTAAAAATCATCACATTGCCTTCACATATCTACTAGTTATAATGATGTTGAACAATGTACTTCAGTTAATTAGTCAGGTTTTAAGTGGAAACTGTAAATTATTATTTTTTAATTTTGTACATGCTGGTCTACAGTTGATGTTTGCTTTTTGTTTAGGTTTACTACTATCAGGACGTGAAATGCAGGGATGAAATGTTTGATAAGGATATCCTCATGCTTCAGGTTGTTTCTCACCTCCATGTTGCCTTACCACAATGTATATCTGCAATGTGAACATAAAGTATATTGTTATTGTCATGCAGAAACATTGTCTCTCCAAAATGGCAACTTTACAGGAGATGGAAAATATTTTTTTAACTTTCAGTGAAAGTCAATGTTTTTATTCCAAGTCATTTTGGAGCATTTCTATTGGTCCGTTCATCATGAAAATGAAGAGCAAATTGCTGTTTCAAATGATGCAAAAAAAACCTGTAGCTGTGGAAAAACAAGGTTTTTGCATGACCGTGACGATATGTAGATATTTTGATTGCAGGTGAGACTGAAACCTTTTTTCTCTGCCACAGATTGCTGCTTCAAAAATGGAACCAAACCACTTCATCATGCTTGTTCTACTAAGATTTGAGCTCTTTGAGGTTTTTAATGAAAATTACTCAAGTAAAGATCAGGTACGTGAACTACCACAGGTGCTAACTTTTAAAAGAACTTAAACTGGTTTATTTACAACACAAAACAAAATGTACATACAGACACACACAAGCACAGCTTGTGTAGTCCCTGTAGAGAAGTATTGCAGATGAAATAGGACTCTCTGGAACAGATAAAAATTAACGTGTTGGCACCATGCCTTATGCCAGGCGTGGGCTAGAGAAGTATAAAACCCCTCAGAATTTAACTGTGGAGCAGTAGACCAATGTTCTCTGGAATTATTGTCCTCCATCCAGTACTTTTAGGGTGAGTTCAAGATGAGGTGGGGTGGTGATCTTCCAATATCCTGACCTCACTAACGTACCTGTCACTGAATGCAATCAGATCCTTGTGGCAATCCAAAATGTTGTGCAAAACCTTCCCTGGACAGTAGAGACAGTTATTCCAACAGAGGCAGAATAGACCTGGACAAAACAATGAATGAGCAGATAGGGAGTCCTTTAAAGACTAATAGATCAATAGATATGGGATGTAATATGGAAGTATTTTTATGTAAATGTTCCCTTTTCAATGCAGGACCTTTTAAAACAGTGGAACAGACTGACAGAGGAGATGCTATACCTGTTGATCATCATCATAGGCAAGTCTTAATAGAACCCTTATGTGTGCTGGTAGTTTGGAAAGGAATGAGTTGCTGTACTATACTGCAGTCATCTTTTTCATGGTCAGAAATTGGCTTCAGTGACTCATTTTGTCAGTAAACAGGCAGCTTTTAGCTTCCATTGTTCTTTGTGAATTTCATCTCCTCCAACTGCACAGATGGCTGCATTACTCAGCCTGTTGTTTGTTTATTTAATGGCTTCGTAAGAAGCTTAACTGCCTTTCGTTTTCTCTTTGCTGTTTTGATAGGTGAAAGGTATGTCCCTGGAATCAGTAATGTGACTAAAGAGGATGTGACTATGAGGGAAGTGATTCATCTGTTGTGCATAGAACCCATGGCACACAGTAGCTTGGTCAAAGGTCTACCTGAAAATGTAAGAGATTGTACCACTTATAAAAAAATGACTTTAGACATGATGGCTGACTTCAGAAAATGATGCAGTTGTTTTCTTATTGCAGGAAAGTCATGAAACTGGGCTTGAATCTGTTATCTCTAAAGTTGCCACATTCAAGTAAGTCGGTCTCACAAACCTGAACAACCTGAACTTACATTTTAAAGATAATCTGTTTGGATGCATGTTGGTATGAATTCATTTGTGCACGCAACCTTGTTCAGGAAACCAGGAGTCTCTGGCCATGGTTTATATGAACTGAAGAAGGAATGTCTTAAGGAGTTTAATCCCTTCTTTTACCACTACACCAAATCACAACATAGCAAGGTACAGTGTACATGTACAGTGTTTAATCTTCTGCACTAGTGTTCCTTCTGCTAGTATAACTGTGTGGGTTTTTACCTCAGGCTGAAGATGCACAGAAGAAGAGAAGGGCCCAAGAAGGAAGCGACAAAGGCATGTAATCGTTTCCCTCACATGCCTGTGCATAGTATACTATACTGTAGCATACTAAAATGTTGAACCTAGTTTGGGATTGAAAAGAGTTTCAGGTGGGGATTGATAAAGTGTAGTGTTGTGTAGTCTAGGGTTTTGTTGATCACGACACATTGCATCTCTACTTGCCAGCATTCTTGGAAAGCATTGTGCTAAACCAACCACAATATTTTTCCCTAGGAGAATTGAGATATTGACCATTCTTCCGCTTCTAATGTGCAGCTCTTAGGCCCCCGGTACCGCCTCCCTTCTGCCCCAGCTTCTCCAGCATAGTTCGGCTGATGTGCTGTGATGTGTTCATCCACGTGCTGAGGAGAGTACTGCAGAGGGCCGTGGAGGAGCGCTCCAGTCTGTGGAGCGAAGCCATGATTCAAAGGGTGTGCTGACATTTCTTCCACTATGTTGCTCTCAGATTGTTTCCAATTTTTCAAGCAGGAATACGCTATATGTCTAAAGGTATCCCAACACCTCTTCTAAGTACTTAAGTCAGCTGTTTGGGTCTACCAATTGCTGACATTCATAAGTAGCCACACGTGAGCCTGAGGTCATCACTCCCACTGCCAAGCGGGGCACGAAGCCCCTTAGCATTGGGCTGCGGACTAGTGGTACTGTATGCCCTCTGTGATGGAGCACTATCTTTTGGGATTGGTGAAATCCTCACTTTCAGAAGAGTTAAGGCTGTTACTGTAGCAAAGCGTGGCCACATGGTTTTGATTTCAGAAGAAATATTGATTGAGCAGGTGTCTACAAACCTTTAGACATGAAGTGTATGAATGTAGGGATACTGTTGTGGTGTATTTGCTAACTGATTCAGATCTGTTCCACTGTTTCCATCGATGTGAGTCTTTAAACTTGCATGAGTTGATGAAGTGCGTGTGTTTGTGTGTGCACTCCAGGCCTTGCATCTTATAGGCCAGGCATTGCTCGAGGAGAAAACTCAGTTGGAGGCCAGCAATGTTGATGAAGTGACATTTGACTTCAGTCACAAGGCTCGAAGTACGTCTATCTGTCTTCCACCTCTTCTTTAAATGGAGGATGGAAAAGGGGTGGAAAAATGGTAAATTAATAGCATGTCCCTTTGTGCTCTCTGTGTATGTTTACTCATCACCTTGTGTTTTTTATTTTCCAGCAATTGGCTCAGATCACAGCAAGTCATTGTTCCATTTCCTGTCCAAAATGAAGACGCTGCCTTCTCTTGAAGCTCAGAAGGACATGATTAATTGGTTACTACAGGTTTCTGACCTTCTTCCTTCTAGACTTGATTAACATCTTGATTATCATTTTTACCTCTTTACTTAATAATTAATAAAATTTATTTTTTTACTTTTCTTTTCAGATGTTTGAGATTGTGAAGTGCCTTCGAGAAAAATCTAGCCCTTCCGCTTTGTGTGCAGTGGATCAGACTAAGCCTGAGGAGGTAATGGGATTTCAGCAAATGCACTCATTAGAATGTACTTAGCAATGTATTTGATTAACCTTGTGCGTATATGTCTGTGATCTAATTGATTAGTATGGATCTTCATGTCAGACTCATGTGACAGAGTGTTGCTAAGGTTTGTAAAGATCTGAATGTCTTTCTTTGTGCAGAGTGTTCAGGACAGGAAGAGGAAAGCCGAGGCAGCTAAGCTGCACAGGCAGAAGATTATGGCTCAGATGTCTGCCATGCAGAAGAACTTCATTGAGAGTCACAAGATGCTGTATGACAATGTGCCTGAAAGTGGAAGCCAGGGAGAGTCATCAGCTTCCATGGAGAGGTAAGGAGAAGTCTGAGAGGCCAGAGTAATATTAAGAAACTATTTTCTAGTGTTTAATGTGTTTAATAAAGGAAACAGGAAAACGAACTTCACAAAAATATACATCATTTACTTTTACTTACATACTTAAGAACTTCGTATGTCTACCCCTGCTAGGTTGAAAGGTGGGGATTAAAAAAAAGAGCAGTAAGGCCAAACCAAGTAATTTCAAAAATACAATGTAAGGCCAAATGTTTGTGGACACCCCTTCTAATGAATACATTCAGCTACTTTAAGTTGCTCCCATTGCTGACACAGAAGTGCAAATGCGCGCACACACACACATACACAGCTTGTCTTGTACTGTAAAGAAGTGTTGGCAATAGGACTCTCTGGAGCAGATTAACAGGAACCTTTTGGAACCAGGCCTAATTCCAGACATGGACTAGATGGGTAGAAATCCCCCCAGCATTTTGTGGAACTGTGTTCTCTGGAGTAATTCTGCTCCATATGATACTTTTGGAATGAGTTGTGAATTGGGGCTGAAGGGTGGGATGATCATCCAACATCCTGACCTCACAAAGGTTCTTGTTGCTATATGCAATGAAATGCTCACAACAGAATCTAGTAAAAAGCCTTCCCTCGATTTCGGAAGAAACAATGAATGAGCAGGTGTCTTAATACTTTTGTCCATATAGTGGTTGTGATTGTGGTAGTGAGGTGGTGGTTTTAGGCAGGACTCATGAGTGACCGTAGTTTGCCTGGTATGGTGTTTTGTGTACCCCTGGTATGGTGTTTTGTGTACCCCTATGTGCACTAGAGTGAATGAAGTTATGTTTGAGAGATTAGAGAGTTTCTGCTGGTCGTTGTTGCTTTAAAGATGCACATATCATACATATGTTAAAATTGCTGATACAGATTTATTAACAAAATGACCAAAATCTGCTCTATCACCCTGGCATATTGTGAAATGGAATAGAATTGATTGTGAACGTTGATGCATTTAGATCACCACCTTCAGATCCATCTTTAACACCCCTGTTTTTGATTTAATGTTCCTTCTCTCGACTGTGTTCAGCAGTGCGATGGAGCTGGGAGAGAGGCGTGTGGCCGTGGGGCCTCAGCAGGGAGTGTGTCCGGCAGACTGGGAGGCTCTCACCTGTATCCTGTGTCAAGAGGAGCAGGAGGTGCAGGCTCAGGCTCCAGCCATGGTCCTCACTGCCTGTGTACAGAGATCTACAGTCCTCACCCAGTGTAGAGGCAAAACCCTGTCAACAAAGGGTAAGTGACTCTTCATACACACTCGTGCTTGCGCACACTTGTGCATTAGATGCGCAAATATGTTAACACTGAGATTTGTGTGTGTATTTGTGTTGGACAGAAAGCTCCTACCCTCTGTTCATGCCTCCTGATCTAGCTGTGGGCACACACACTGGAAGCTGTGGACACGTCATGCATGCCACCTGCTGGCAGAAGTAAGTGTTCGCTGAAAATGTCACCTCACATTAGCATTGAACAAACAAATGAAACGAAACTAGCTGGATGGACTATTTTCATTTCCTAGATATGCTATCAGCAGCACTCACTAGGTTTGTACTGTCTCTTTGTGCAGGTATTTTGAGGCAGTGCAGAACACTACTCGCAACCGACTGCACGCTGAGATGATTATAGACCTGGAGAATGGAGAGTATATGTGCCCGCTCTGCAAGTCTCTCTGCAACACTGTGGTCCCCCTTATACCCATGGAGCCCAGCAAACTCAACTAGTACGAATGCTTTGAGTAGAACTCTTGGCAGACTGTGTCATTCTGAAACTTTTATAGATCTTTCTCACTCTTTCTCTTTCTCCTCTCCCATCAGTGAGAGTGCTGAGTTGGTTGGCCAGGTCCTCACTCTTCCTCGTTGGATACAGATAGTGCTGGCTCGGATCAAAGGACTCAGAGCAGCTCAAGCAGCCGGTGAGTGGCTTTTCTGATTGTGCAAAGCTTTCCTGTGTATTTTCAATATTTGGGGTCTCATGTGAGCAGATGAGTTGTAGCATTTAGATATGTTCTCGTTAGCAGGAAATTCCAGACCAGTCAATTATTTTATTTTTATTTTATCTTTTGTACAAGTTCCTGCTTGTAGATACTCACGCCCAACCTGTGTTTAGATACAATACAGTCAAAATACTGTTGACTTCCTCACCAACCCCCTTTACCTGCTAGAAGAGCCAGCTGTAAACCTTTTTTCGGTAAATTTGTCAAAATAAACATATGGTCAAAGAAAAATTTAAACATCTTCAACAACGGTTAAAAACTATTGGCCAGATCCATAAAACTAGCGGGAACTGTGCAGCCCCTTGCCCAGTGATGAAGTACTATTCATAAAAGCACTGTGGCAGTGCTCAGTGCACTGGTCTCTCCTTACCACCACAGTATTTTTAAAAATGGCAAAGTACAAACAAAGTACAAACAAAGTACAAACAAAGTACAAACAAAGTACAAACAAAGTACAAACAGAGTACAAACAAATCAACCTAGACATATTAATGAGCTATGCTTATTATTGACCACTGCTCAGTGCCTATTTTAATTCCAACATAGACAAGCTGCGCCAGAGAAAACCAGAGCTGGGGATTCTGAGGAAAGACATTTTCAAAATATTACATTTTAAAAACATCCGAATAGCACAGTCCTGGCATTTGACAAACTGCATATAAGCGTTCATTAGTTGCAATCGTGGCACAATGTTCAGTGAATCAAGCTATTGGCACTGATGTCAGATATCAAACATATCTGAATTGGTTGTGTCTGTGTTTTTTCAAAGAAACCTATTCATATATTGTCATATATTGAATCTGCCCAGTGTTAACTTGGAACTGGCTTAGTATTTATTTACTGGTTTATTTATTGTATTTAGACACTAGTACTGAGACAGGAAAAGAGGAAACTGGATTCTTTGAGGATGGCCAGACTGACTTCAGATCAATTCTCAGCTTTGGAGTTCAGCCACCGTGAGTCTCTCTCTTGTATTTCTTTCCCCCATATGAAGAATTCTGTATGTGCATAATATAAACCCAGGGTTTATCTTTTGCTGTGAGTGTCATTCTAACGTCTCACAGCACACACATTTTAACAATCGCACAAACTGTGGAAATTGAATCCAAGCACTTTTTTGTCTTGGTTAGGCCTAAATACTCCAGCAGTATAACAGATATGCTGGTAGTCTGCGCCACTACAGTGCACAGGGTGGGTCTGCAGAGTGCACCCAACGAGATGTGCCCTCATGTGCCTGTCATGACCTGGAACACTTGTGCCTACACCATCCAGGCTATTGGTGAGCGGCTTTTCCCTTTCACTCCCTTAGTGATTTTGATTTTTTTTTTTGTCTTCTGTCCATCTATTATTTTACACATTTTGTGGCTGTGCTCCTCTCTACAGACAACATGTTGCAGGAGGAAGGAAAAGCTCTGTTTGGTTCTCTGCAGAACAGACAGGTCAGTTTCAGTGTGTGTAAATATTGTTTTGTTCCTACTTCTGTTTGATTTATATGCTCTGAGGGCAGCGTTTGCAATTGTGTTTTTCAGCTGGCTGGTCTAAAAGCAGTGGTACAGTTCTCTGCAGTCCAGAGACTGAAGAGCTCACAAACTGTCATACAGAAGCATTTCACAGACATGCTCGCAGGTACGGCTACCTTTCTGTATGCAAATGTTAGTTCTTGAAGTACTGTTAGTTTCTGAAGTACTAACGAGTTCTCTGTTGCTCTTATTCTCTGTACCTAGCCTTGCTACCTCTCCCCAATGCAGAGGGCACACCTTCAGTATTAGAAGTAGATTTCTTCCATCTTTTGGTAAGAGTGTGTCCCAACTGACTGTCTAGATGTTTAACAATCTGTAATACCTGTTTCTGAATAAAGATGAAGATGAATTGCATGTATGAGTGTGTGCAGATCACTGCTTCTTCTGTATTTGAGGAATCTCCTACAAAAACTTTTCACAGGTGGGGCTCGTTCTGTCTATACCTGCGCTGTATCAAGAGGAGAATGTTGACCTGCAGCCTTCAGCAATCAGTACAGCTTACAATCATCTTCATCTAGTGCAGTTAGTCACTATGGCCCATGTACTGCAGGTTCTGCTATCCTCGCAAGGTACAGACACAAAGAAACACAAACAGTATAATAATAACATATGTTCATAATAAAATAGCAAATTCAGTCATATCAGAATATTATGACCACCCCTGGTTTGGAAAGAACTTGGCCCAGTATATCAGTTCACTTATAGGAGCACTTTGTATTTCGACAATTACAGATTGTAGTGTATCTGTTTCTCTGCATATTTTTTTGGACCTTCTGTCACTGTCGTTCAATGGTCAGGACCACACAGAACACCACAGGCTAGAACTACATAGTTACTCCGATGTGGTCTGTGGAGCTGATATAATGGGCCAAGTTAATTTAAAACTGGGGTGGTCATAATTGTTCTAATATGACTGTATATTATCAACAGACAAGCTTTGTCATTGTCGTCACTGACTGATCAGTCAACTCTGATCTATGGAAGATGGACTGAAATTACAAAACGTACATTATCTGTAAAAGGTACCAGTAGTGATTTGTGTATGTTTGTGATCAGATTCCAGTGTAGTGATAGGAGGAGGAGAAGAAGAGGAGGAGGCCAGAGCAGCAGCAGCACTTTACTCTACTATATCACAGCACGCAGAAGGGTGAGGATCTGTTTCAGTGGTGTTGAGGTTCCAACAGATTCTTGGAAAGCCTGAAAGTAGCCTAGACATAAATGTCTGACTACTAGAAGAATTAAATGTATGTTTGTTTTCTGAGCTCTGTTTACTCCATTGTCATAAAATGATTATGAAATCATTACTTCAGATAAGTAGTCAAGAACAAAAAAATGAGCATTAAGTATATATGTACTATATGCATAACAAAAAAGCTATGTGATTTGATTGCAGTGCAAGGGACTGGTAGATAAAAAATAAGGAAGGGCAAACTGACATCAAGTTGGATTACATGTCAAAATTAAACTCGTGAAATGGAAATTTATAAAAATGTAGGTCTAAAAACAGAACATTTTTGTCCAGAATGATGCAGTAAGCACACAAAAATATAGTAATTGTGCTGCTGTTAATCAGCAGACTAGCATATATGACTTAAATCACACAGCTGAAACTCCAGTTCCTAAGTTCATTAGAGACTAAGTGTCGGTCAGTACTCATTATTAAAGGTCTTATCAAATTGAGGTGTAAAAAACAACCAGTATGTACCTTAAGATTATCCCTCTATCTGTGAATCTCTTGCGTTCTCATTACAAGTTGATTACAAGTGGGCCGGGGTTGGGCCTGCTTGGTGAGAAACAAGCAGGGTAGAGAGGAGGCAGTTAGACTGTTTAAATCTGGATAAATCACTTGTTGTAACAAAATACTACAAAGAGTGTCCATGAACTCAAGAGTCATTGTGTGTATGAAACAAATCCAGAATAGTGCCCTCACGGAAAATATCCAGCCCGCAGTGATCCTGTGAGTAGAACTGAGTAAATGAGATGAGCAAACCCATTTTCTCCCTAATTTGGATCGGCCATTACCCAGCCCCTACATATCATATGCAATGCTTCCAACGCTGGGAGGGTCAAGACCAACACACGCCCCCTCCGACATGTGCACAGCCTGCCCGCGCCTCTTTTTCCGTACTGCTGCCGATGCAACATTACCGGCCTGGAGAGAGCAAGGCCAATTGTGCTCTCTCTCAGGACCGGCCATAGATGGCTAGCAGCATGACCAGGATTCGAACCAGTGATCATAGTTCATAAGGTTCCTGTAAGGTTGTTTGTTTGTCTTTTGATTTGGCTTTTTTAATTCTCGTATTCTCAGTCTCAGGGCTGGTGTACCTGGTTCCGTGATTGCAGACAGAGTAAGGAGAGGTGTTCTACCCTTTCTTCGGTGTGCTGCACTTTTCTTTAATTGCCTTACAGGCGTGCCCCCTCCAGAGGAGCTCTTCAGTACTGCAGGTTAATGAGCTACTTCACAGACACTGGCTAAAACATATTGTTGTGCTCTTTTTAATTATGTGATTCATGTAATTTTTAAATGTGAAATTTTAAACTAGCCAACATGTTTTCCTCCCCCCATGTTCAGAGACCTCTGAGAGTCAGCTGCCCCTTCTGTGTAGTTACCTCGCTTTGCCCTGCAACCTGTTCCAGCTCTTCCAGGACCACAGGGACACTGTAACCCCCCTAATTCAGAGGTACAATACTGACATCCAACTACAGTATATTAGTATTTCCCAGAGATGTTTATAGATATATTTATACTGTTGCTCACACTCTGCACACACAAGCTGCAGAGCCCCCGTTTTTAATGCTTTATATTTGGAATACAGGTGGTGTGGAAATGGAGCCATAAAAAAAGCCCTGAAGGGAGAAATGAGCATTGTCAGGTGAGTGACCTTTCACTTCCCACTGATCTTTATTTCCTCTCAGGTTTCAAACTTTTATTAAACTTTCTAAAATCAAAACTGTGACAGGTACCCACGGAACAGAAACAGGCTGATCAATCTTCCTGAGGACTACAGCATACTGCTTAATCAGGCCAGTCACTTTAAGTAAGTGCAGCTGATTTGCTGTTTTTTCAACTTATCTGATATTACCTCTTCACCATTATTATGGAAATTCATGCTTTTAAGTCTTTAGTGAAATGTATAGATTACGTGCATCTCCTTCGGTTCCTTGCAGGTGTCCAAAGTCGTCAGATGATGAGCGGAAGCACCCGACGCTGTGTCTGTTCTGTGGAACCATGCTTTGCTCACAGAGCCCCTGCTGTCAGGTGCAGCTGGATGGGGAGGAGGTGGGTGCCTGCACAGCCCATGCTGCCTCATGTGGGGCTGGTGTAGGCATGTTCCTGAGGTGAGTAGACATAGTAGTAGTTTATAATGTACGTGCTAAGAGAAACCAATCGTGTGCAAATACAGAATGTGTGTGTGTGTGTGTGTGTGTGTGTGTGTGTGTGTGTGTGTGTGTGTGTGTGTGTGTGTGTGTTATATGAACCTATTTGTAGATAGGGTCAGGTCCTAGTGCTCCTTGGAATTGCAGTCAGTTAGCCAGATGAGCTGAGAATCTAAATACCTCTTTCTGGAATTAACCTGTTAATGTAATTAAATAAATCACATTGATCCAATAAAAAAAATACTCAAAAGCACTATTTGAGGACTATTACTGTCTCATTGTTGGGATCAGATTTACTATGGAAAAATAGATTATCTCTACATCTCTTCAAAGCTTAATGTTGCACGTAATGACTGATTGTTCCACTAACCTAGATTAATATATTTTTGTAGCAGATGTCCCAATACTTTTGCATATATAGTTTATATACAATACGATGCAATTTTTATTTCAGGGCTTTTTTTCCCAGGATTATTTTTTTTAGTTACATTGTATTTACCTGAATTGGGATATATACAGTTTTGGTGAACAAGAATGAAATTCTAATGACTAATCACCCCTGCTGTGTCTTTCTGAACAGGGTGAGAGAGTGTGAGATTGTTTTAATGGCCAGTAGGACACGAGGAAGTACATATCCAGCTCCTTACCTTGATGACTATGGGGAGACCGACCCTCAGCTAGGGTAAGTCAGACTGCTGCTAGAAATAAGAATACAGTTCAGATATGTTAAGAAGTTCTTAGGACTACATGCGTAACTATTCATAATGATTGGTTTATCATTAAGGTTCTTGTACCTGAAGCCTTTTTATGAACTCTTCATTAGGCAGAGGTGTAGTGTGTTATAGTTGTGTGCGTAAATACTGTATAATTGTAGATATAATGTGTAGCGTGTTTGCCAATGTTGTTACAGGCGTGGGAACCCCCTGCATCTGTGTCCTGAGCGCTACAGGAAGCTGCACCAGCTGTGGCAGCAGCACTGCATCCTTGAGGAGATCGCTCGCAGCTTAGAGGTGCTTAACGTCATGTTCGCCTTCGAGTGGCAGATGCTCTGAGCTCAGGTTTGGGCAGAGCGGGCCTGCAGGAAGAGAGCTGTCGGACTTCAGGAAGGACCACCCTCTCCCACATGCTCTGTTCAGTTCTTTTACAGTCAGATTTCCTCTGTTCCAGCAAAGAGTAGCTGAACTGGTGGGGAAGTAGTTTTTTTTTGTTGTTGTTGTTTTTGTTTTGTTTTTTTACTTTTTAAGGATTCACTTGGCCTGTGCAAGCGTATCATTGTAAAACAAGGAAAAGAAAACCCACACATGGCTTTTATTTTTCTCCTTCTCTCAGCTTGAAGTGTTTCCATGAGTAGGTGATGAAGTCTTTCTGTGTTGTTTCTGAGTATTAAAGTGAGGCAGGGTTCTTCTCGTCTTACTTGTGTACGCACTTTTTGCGGAAAATGCTTCCTGTTCTTTTTGCACTTGTGTATAAATGCTAGCCCAGCTATCCTGTCCTCCTCAGCTATGGACTTGTCAACTCTTCTCTCTACTGTGTGGACAAACTGTATCAGTGTGAATATATTATACCAATATATGAATATATTATACAAAGATCCCCTATATAAAAAAGTATGTCTGTTATTTCAGGCAAATTGTTTTTGCCAATCTAATTGAATACCTCTGGCAGGATTTATGCTGGGGTGTGTATATAAACCAATATTGGGTCACCAGAACACAGTAAGAACCATCAGCACACCATTAATCTTCATCTGTCTATACAAACAGATAAAGTAACTGATGCATTTGTTATTAATTGAAATCTGGACTTCAAGTACTGTTTATGCCACGGTTGGTCATAGTTTGATTAACTCTTAATTATTCACACAAAAATTGATTTGATTTAAAGGGTTAGTTTTGCATGATCATTATTATTATTATTATTATTATTATTATTATTATTAGGATACAAGCTGTTGCTGTCACAAAATCTCTGGTGAGGCTGATGCTGGGGCCTCGGCACTTACCTCCAAGCTGCCCGGCGATTCCACATTGGTGGCAGTTCGAAAAGAGGCAGTGGCTGGCTTCACATGTATTGGAGGAGACCTGGGTTGTAGTGGCAGGAGCTTTGCTAGTGAAGGGGGGTGGGGTAATTGATAGTACCAAATTGGGAGAAAACTGATTTGATAAACAAAATTGTATATAATTAAAGTGTTAGCCTGTTCCTCCTTCTTTTATGTATTTGTAATGACTTCACAGATTACAAAGTTAGATACCATGAGATACCACTTTTTGAATTGTAAGCATTGGTCGCTGCTTTTTAGATTGATCAGTAGAACCATCAGCATTAATAAGTGAGAGTAGGTGGATGCTACGCGAAGAAGCTTTATTAGCAGTTTCATCTAAACAAAAAAAAACAGTTACATCATATCTTGTTTTGACTTGGTCTTGGATATTGAAGAGATTTAGGCCCCATCCACACATACCTGGCTTTTTTGGGGTTTTTTTTTCTGCTTTTGCCCACATAAACACTCTCCAGTGTGTTTTTTGAGAACAGCCGTGTTTGCACTGCAATGTAAACAACCTTTTGTATTATTATTTTTCATCAATTTTAAGATTGTTTTCCCCTGGTACAGATGTTGAGTTTTTAGGTTTGAAGTTTGAGTCTTTGTTGTTGATTCCTAATGAACATCATGACATCAGACCTCTGAGATATCCAGAAATGCTGCTAGAGACACATAAACCAACATTTTAAAAAAAAACAGGCAGCGCTGTGGACAGGGCCTTCGAGGCAGATGGTAAGATGTTCCTCATCAGTGCACCATTGAGGAGCAGGCACAAGTTTGAAGATGAACACAGTTCTGCTTTGTAATTGAAGTTAAATTCACACTTGAATTATGCTCAGGATGTAAAAAGACTACAAAGCAGCTCTTCAAATCTACGACGAATAGTTTTGCTATTAAGTAAATTCGTAGACACAAGGAGTAAAATTAAGGTGTAGTCAGTCAGAGAATGTAAGACAGTTTGTGGATCATCAAGGCCACAGAACATGTTGCATTGTACTTAATGTTCCGTTTTACATTCATTTTGATGGCGCTACAGTACTGTGAAAAGTCACAAAATGGCAAGTTCTGTTGGTTAGAACAAGAGTTCCTGACATCTCTGACACCAATGCACATCTGTGCCTCTCTAGAGGTTTGTGCACCAGCTCTGAATCAGATGGTGGTTGTAAATACTAGCAGAATCACATGCTATCCTCTGATAGCTAGGGAAACTTATTGGACCCAATTAGTCCAGTTATTACTTGATTATGCACCCCCCTGCCTTAATATCAGCTCTGGTCCTTTCAGTTAGGGATCACCCCAGTCTCCTGAGATCCTGTCCAGTTGAGTTCAGTCTTCCACACAGCAGTGCACATTTCAGCATTTCACCTGCAGTTCCAGTTGAAAATTGGATTAGCACTGTGGTGATTTCGCTGGTCGGTCAGAGTGTCCCAGTGTTTCATCATAGGACACTCTGAATTTGGACCTAGGCACCCTGCAGTTGTCATCTTGGAAAGGGAGGGAACGCCAGTATTGTTGTGTTCTTGTAAATGAAGCTTACTGGGCCTCATTCACCAAACAATCTTAAGAAGTTTTTTTTTCTTAAAACCCACTTACACTATTTTCTCAAAGATTCTGACATTCACCAACATTTTCTTATTTAGCATTTGTTCAATTTATGAGGACGATGAAATCTATCATTAAAGGACCAGAGCAATTTTCATCATGAGTCTGATGAGACTCATGAGACTTTTATTAGGACTTTTTATAGAACCGATTTGAGTAGATATTTGTGAATGAGGCCCAATGTTTGTAGAAGAATGCCCTAAAGAGACTGGTGGAATCCTTGCCTGAAGAAATTGGCACCATTATTAAGGCTAGGGGACATTTATTATGTCCTAAGACTTTTCCACAGCTATGTATATCTTCGGTATTATTCAGACTTCAGAGTTTTAGGGTAGCCTTTCTCTGCTGTAACAGTGTTAAAGATGTTTTCTTGCCTATTGGCCAAAGTGCAGAATTGTATGTATATGGTCTATTATTTCCCACTGTCCCAGTCATCAGAGGGTTAAGAATACCCCCATCCATGCAATACATGGAGCCTGGCACTGTCTTTAGCCAATGAAACAAACTAGAACCAGGTTAGCTGGCCACAGGCATTTGCTTTGGAGGCACATTGTCCGGGCCATAGTGTGCTGTGCACGGTCTGTCAATGTTGGGGTCCCCGTTTACAGCTGTGTCAATTTGGTTGCACTTCCCCAGGTTTTTAATGATGTTGAAGTTGGAGCGTGCAGTCTCCACAAAGCTGTTCTCCAGCAGCCATCCGTCCGA
This sequence comes from Salminus brasiliensis, assembly GCF_030463535.1. Lineage (NCBI taxonomy): Eukaryota > Metazoa > Chordata > Actinopteri > Characiformes > Bryconidae > Salminus > Salminus brasiliensis. The sequence continues at coordinate 15,774,873 of NC_132887.1, read as the reverse complement.
TTCTGACTCTAGGTCTCCTTGCCGTAGGACGTTCTCCAGGGCAGTTTGCAGGTAGCGGACGCCAGTAAGCACAGAGAGCTGTCAGTGAACAGAGAGAATAAGATTAACACACATGTTTAACAATGTAAGGGTGAACATGATATGGACAAAAGTATTGGGACACACCTTAATCACTGATCACACAGCCACTGAGCACCTTTAGGATGAACTAAAACGGAGGATGTCCAACATCACTGCCCTCGCAAATGCCCTCCCACAGACACACTCCACAATCTTGTAATAAGCCTCCCCAGAAGAGGGGAAGCTGTTCTTGCTGTTAAGGGAGGGAGGGAGGGAGGGGGCAACTCCATATTGATGCCTCTGGAGTTAAATTGGGATGTCATAGAAGCTCCTGTAGGTCTAATGCTTAGATGTCCCAATACTTTTGTACATTAATGTGTATGTTTTAGCATCATTTGTCTAATGCTTCATTCAGACATAGGATTTGACTGGCATACAAAGACAAGGGGTGTTGGTGACTGACTTTATACTAAGTGTGAAACTGGGATTAGCTGGATTAGTTAACACGCAAGGACAGTGGCCCATGTTGTATTTTAAGGGAAATAACTGACCAGGGCTGATTTTCTTTTTTTTTCCCTTGAAACTTTGACAATATTGCTTTTTTGTTCCATGTAAGACAAAATAACCGTTACCAAATGTCACCAGCAGATCAAGCTAGCGTGAGACCACCAAACACTTCTGTGGCAATGTGAGCAGGTTCAAACCTCAAAGAGCCAGATGAGAAGAACCGTGAGGCCGATTGAGTGCATTATGTTGGTGTAGTACTCCACCAAGGCCTGGTGACAGCCCCTCTTCCATAGGTTGAGCTCCTCGGTTTTGTAGTCGTAGTTAAAGTGGGCTGAGTTGTTGGTTAGTTGATGCTGAATGCAGGGTCTAGGGGAGTTCACGTTGCAGCAGCTGAAAGGTACACCATCCATCAGGTACTTTCCTTCTACGTTACTGCGTAGACGGCTACAGAGAAAAATATATATTTAAAAAAATTGAGTTGATTTATTAGTGTATGTAAATGAAGCCTAAGGTTGAGTCTCTTAAAAAGTCCTGTGACTGAAAAGGGCCTACATCTTTCTTTACATTTTACAAAAAAATATCTCTTTTCATTTTATTGTTTTGCCTTGAATCCACTTGTATCTTCTGTGTGATGTTATGTAGGCTGCTTCTGTTACAGTTCTGGTTCTTGTAAATGCCATCCATTGGTACGGTTGAGAAGCAGTGCAGCTGACAATTAATCTACAATTAAGTTTAGAAAGAAAAGGATGTTCTAATTGTAAACTCCATTACTTTCCAATGTCTGGGTCTTTTGGAAGACTGTGATATGGCATTCGCTTCCTGACCACCTGGTAGAAGAAGAATCTGTCTTCTTCTGTTCCTCTAACTCTGCTACAGACTTTCTGTTGTGAAAATGGGTGGAGCTAAACAGCTGTAAGGGGAATGGGTGGTCATATGGAAATGTGTTCATGTAAACTCACAAAAAGAAGCGGGTTAGTTTCCATATATGAACTAGGGAGTGGAACGTGCTGTGCAAAAAAAAAAAATAAATAAATAAAAATAAAAAAATAAACAAACCATTTCCAGAATACTGGATGCAGTATACGACTGTATAAATATCTTACAGTTCAAGGCCTTGGTGACATGCTGTTTTAGCAGGGGAGATTTCTGATTCAAATTCTGGGAATGTTAGCAATTGCCTGTCCCATAGAGGTTTATATCCACATGCTCATGGTTTTAAAGCAACATTATGGAGAATTGCCATTTCTTGCTCCTGGACTCCTCCTACAGTCTTGAAGTGTAATTTGCACTCTGAGCCATTTTTAAAGGACATGCTATACACATACACACTGATGCAGAATACGTCACTGAACGTAAAAGAAGCATGTAGGCTAATATTACAGGATTTAACACAGATATGACATAGTGCAGTTAGCATCGCGCCAAGCCCAGACTAGCAATGGGAGAGATGCTATTCACCCTATTACAAGTCAGTGAAGCATCGCAGTAATTTTAAAGCTGTTGTTTTAAGGTAAAATGCTACACACTGCGAGTGTCTAATGGATGGCTCAGTAGCTGTGCCAGCTGCCCTGGAGTACCACTGCCCTGCACCCAGCCCACCTGATTCAACTCCAGCTCTGTTCTTGGAAAGCTATCTCCCCACAGACTTTGCCTCCAACTCTAATCTAGCCCACCTGATCCAACTAATTGCAGCCTTCAGAGGTGAACTGGGTGTTAGATTTGGGTTGAGGTAAAAACCTGCAGGAAAGTAGCTCTCCAAGAGGTTTGGAGAACACTGTACTAAAAACTATGCAGGGGAGTGGGATCAAAGCCCAAGACGCCCTGGAGGACCAAGGCACCGATTTACATAACACATCATCAATCTTGAAAACAATCCTGAAAACAGCCTACTTACTCCTGCACTTCTCGTGAGGACATGTCCAAGTAGCGGTTGCTGATCCACTGGATCTGGAACCAGTCTCTGGAGCCTTTATTACCGCAGCACTGGAACTGGATCTGCAGGAGGTCCACGGTGCGCTTCAGGAAGCAACGGCCCGGTGTGTCAGTGTCTTTATAGAAGCGCATGGCGTCGCTGAGTCCCAGCGCTAGGGCCTCCTCCAGTTCCCCGTGCATGGTGTAACACATCAAAGCGCCGACCAGCACGCACAGGGTGAAGAAGAACGTACAAATGATGTAGGGCAGCATCACCAGCTTCCAGCGCAAGAACTTGTTGGTGTCCACGCAATCGTAGCAGATCTTTCCTCCTATAAAGTTGATTATGCAGGCTATCAGCCCCACCGCGATAAGCATGTTTGGCACAGAGTGAATCTCTCTCTCGGCCATTAGCTCCCTTTTCTTGTTGATTTCCACCTTGAGGAACAGGCCTAGGCTGAAGAGGATGATGCCTGTCACCACAGAGACCCAGTTCAGCAGCCACAGCACTTGGGCCAGCTTGTCCCTCTGGGTTTTAGTGAACTTCACCCGTAGAACAGCCATTTTTGTCCAGCTTTTGTTCAGCTGTAAAACCTAGAACTGGAAACGGTCTTGGTGATATTATAAAAAAAACAACCGATGGTCCTGGAGATGTGAAGTTTGGTGGGATCTTTATTATCTTGTAGGTGGTTGGACTGAGGAACAGGAGGAATATATGGAGGCTTTAAAATCAGTTGTTGTGGATGAAGACTGAGGATGGATGAAGGTGTTGTGGAAAGACATGTTTTAAATTAGGATGAAATGAATGAAAAGAGTCCCACCAGAGCAGCTCAACCTGTTTTATCTAAGCTGCATTCTCACTGGCTTGGATAACTGGTGCCAAAAAAGCAAGCATGGTGCGATATTATGTCCATCAGTTTCCAGAGAGCATTTTTTTGACTTTTGAGAATATACAGCTAAATCCAAGGACGTCACCAAGCAGATGTTGGCCTTTCTGTGATGTTCCCAAGAGAATCCTGGAATGATGCTAAACAAACAAAATCCGTGCTGAAGTTAGTTTACACTCTTCCCTACTGTACATTTACAAATATCTCAGAAAATACAGTCATTTAAATAAACAATATTTGCATATACATTTGCAAAACATATAAGATATACTGTATGGACAAAAGTATTGGGACACCTGCTTAATCATTGTTTCTTCTGAACTTTATCCTGCTGTTTTGTTTGGAGCAACAGTCTCTACTGTCCAGGGAAGGCTTCTATTAGAATTTGGAGCATTGCTGTGAAGATATGATATGCATTCAGCAACAATAGCTAGCTACTGAGATCAGAATGTTGGATGATCAACACCCCCACCTCATCCCTAACTCCCAGTTCATCCCAAAAGTATTGGATGGAGCACCATCATTCCAGAGAACCCAGCTCCACTGCTCCGCAGCTCAATGTTTTCTACTAGATTCATGTGGCTACTAGAGGTTCATGTTTATCTGCTCCAGTGAGAGTCCAAGTCTACTGGCAGTACTTCTCTACAAAAACTAGACAAGCTGTGTGTGTGTGTGTGTGTACATTTGCACATCTGTATCAGCAATGGGTGCAACTTAAAGTAGCTGAATGCATTTATTAAAAGGGGTGTCCACAAACATTTGCATGTATAGTGTATATAAGCATGATCTATAAGACCAGTGTTAAACACAGGTTTTAGAAAACACAAGCCGATGCTGCTTTGTCTAGAAAGAGCCAAAATAAGAAAATAAGAATAACCTCAAGCCCACAAGCAGACAAAAGACAACTCACCTACTCTCCCAGCCGCACACATCCCTGTGCTTAGCCAGATACGGTGAATGAAGATGATCCCTGCAGAATTAGGGGTAGCTGTAAATGGTTTAACACTCACCCAAGCACGTCTGACCCCTCTGCTTCATTGTTTGCCACGAACCGCTTCCATTCCGGCTTATTTCCCTCCGCCTCTGTGTCGGATATTTGCACGTTTTGTGTGTACTAATGTGTTTGTGTCGTAAGGTCAGACAAAAAGTGGCGTGTGTGTTTCAGAGACACTGTCATAGGCCCAGCCCTGACCTCCCTTGTAATCCCCTCTAATCAGTAATCAGCCCAGTTGGATTTGGAAGAGTACCGTCTGCCACCTACACAAATCTCACTGATGCACTGGCTGTTATGAATGTGTGTATGAGAAAGAGAGAGCGTGAGTAAGAGTAGTTGAGTTGATGAAGAGGATGGGAAATGCTCTTGGTTCCGCCATGCTCTGTTAACATCCAAAAGACAAGAGTAGCCATGGCAACTGCTTTACTTAGTCAAATTAAAGTAAACATTTCCTCAACAGTTTTGTTGTTTTGGGTCATTTTCATACACACAGAGATGTATTCTGACCCAGGCTTGAATTATTACATACAGATGAAAGGGTAAAAACAGCACTTGCCTTGGACCTAGTGAGTACAGCAAGGGTCTATGTAGCCTCTCAGAGCCATGCTTTGATGACATCAGCATAAAGTCAGTGGGCTCATAGTAGCCTGATGGTGACACTGAAAACCATTGAGAGCATATGCAATTTAACCCCAGCTACCTACCCCCCACCCCCCAACACACATACACACTTTAAAGCCTCTATATAAAGGCTCGCTTTTCTAGTCAGTATGTGCTATAGGGACTTTAAGAAGACATGCTTTTTGAGGCTGAACAGTATCATTTCAGACTTTTATGACTATCAAATTGCCTATGTAAAAAGGTAACCACTGACTATAGATTTAGATGGAAGTATACCAATGAATAAGTCACCTAGCGTCCTGTGCCCTGATGACTTTGTGCCTCGTCCCTTTACTACATTCTGCTTACATTGTGCTTCGTAACCAAGCAGAACTCAACATTGACACTCCCACATTCCAGGATGACAACAGCTAAGTCCACAGGTCCTGTGTTGAGCTGTGTGTGACAGTTCAATAGACAAAATGGAACATTATTCCCCCAAAACTCCCATGATTCATTCATTTGCACAGGCTTTTCAAGTAATTTATCCTTGCTGTCACCTAGTTTTGCTGTTTTAGAGACCAATAGAAATGCTCCAAAATGACTCTGACCTCCATTCAAAGTAAAGTTTTTTTCCCTTCTCCAATAAAGGCACTGTTTTGGAGGTGCAAGATTTGTGTGACCCTGACAATATGTAAATGATCTCTGTTCTGATTGGCTGCCCTGTATCATGTGTCATTAAAAAAGCAGTCCTAACTGAAACTTCAACATGCACTGGAGGAGCTAAACTCTAGGCTGAATGGGTAGATATATGTAAACGTATTAATGTCTGTGATGTTTCTATATATTGTCGCTGTCCAGTGAAAAACATCTCTAAAATAGGTAACTTTACAGGAGAAGGCAGAAATGTCCTTAACTTTGAATAGAAGTCAATGTAAAATAAGAGTTTATTCCAAGTAATATCGAGCATTTCTATTGGTCCATTCATCCAGAATTATTTACACAGTGTACAGAGCAGCCACGCAGTTCAAAACATGGAGAAAACTAAAAACGAACAAAAATGGAGATCATGTGGTCATCAGTGTAAGTGCTTGTGCTTCATGCACTTAGCCCCTTTATGTCATATATATATTTCAGTTAATACCACATATAGCCTGCCCACCCTCACTCACTCACTCACTCACTCTTCAAACAGCCAATGGGATGCAGAGCAGGTCTAGATTAGTGGATTATTCCAGCCTAGGGGATTGAGGCAGGGGAAAGCTCATGGGAACCAGTAAGCAGATCTGGAGGCGCTTCTCTTCTTGGCCCATGGGACGCTAGATGGAAGGTGCTCTTACCGGTGAGTTCTAGACATGTATATTAAGCAGTTGTAGATGTCATAACACAGCTGATAAACCTCTGAGATGATTGAAGATTAAGCCCGACTCAGAACTTCTCTGATTTACAGGAGGGGAGGGTTTCTTTAAATGAGCTTTGTAGTTGCAATAAATAACCAGAAATAAGAATAACTCTTACAGGTTTCATTGTTTTAAACCCATAGTCTGAATAGCAGCAAGCAGAATGATGCTGTAACCATTCCAAATAAGGCATGTTAACTGCTCAACTGCAGATGTTGTAGATGGTGAATCATCCAGGAGAATCAGAGGACTGAAAAGCGAAGACTTTGCTGCTGGTCTTCAAATTAGTCATGGAAATATCATATAGACTGTAATCTTTATTCATTTGAGCTGCAGTGCCTTGATTGCGCAGGTGTTGAGTCATATGAAGTGGGGGCTTTCTTTTTGCAGCAGGAAGATGATGCTGAACACCGAAGTCCTGTGGAACAAAGCTTTAACGGACAACAATGTGAAGGGCATCATCTGCTGGCTCCGATGCCTCATCACTGAAGGCAAGCCTTTTCAGGACTATTCCTATATATAGCTGCTTGGGCCACTACAGATAACACTAACACCATGCACAGCTTTGCTCTGTGTTCAGTTCAATACAGTATGTCTGTCTTTACATGATTAATTGATTTCTTTTCAACAGATAAATGCAGTGTAGAGAAGAGTCTGGCCAATTTCAACTGCTGGCTCCAGCGCTCAGTGGAACTGACCAAGAAGGAGTTACTAACTTTCTGTGAGTACGAGGAATCCACAAAACCAGTGGAACCAGCACTCGTTTTACATAGTTATAATAGTGAACCGCGAGTATTAGAGCTAGGCCTTCATTTCAGGCCGCAGATGTCAAGGGCAGCTCGAACTTCACACATGACAAAGCAAAGGCCAGGAAGGGTGCAGGTATATGTGCTAGGCTAAAAGCTAATGCTAGCAGTCCTGCTTGTTTTTACCATCTCTTCTTGTCATTGTCCACTCCCTCAAAAACAAACTGCACTACCTCATCTGACTGTCATTTTTTTATAGACTCAAGAGAGTCAAACCTGGGGCAGTGGGTATGGGAAAGGCTAACGATAGTTAACGTCCTACAATCTCTACAGTTAGGATACCCACCAGCCACAAAGCACCCAGTAATAATTACAAAAAATAATTACTATGCTACTAACTATGCAATGTGGCTCCTGTAAATCTTCATAGCTTTAACCTGCCAACAAAGGCAGAGCTTCTAATTCTTCTTATGAGCCTAAAACAAAATCAGTGTGCTTTATTCAGCGGCTAACCTTTAAAGCTTTTATGTGATAATGCTCCTGCTTGTGGCCCTATGGAATTTCTGTCAGTATATTTTTGCTAAGCTAATGCTTGTGCACAGTAATATATATATTTTTTGTCTGTTTTAGATTCAATATTCCAGTTTTCTTTAAAGCGTGTAACTTAAATAAGAACATATTATACCTTACATGTTGCAGTTTATAAATGACTGTTTCAGTAAAGTGCCCTGTCACAAAGCTGTTGCTGTAGTTTTCCATTTCTAACAACTAACTAAAACCTCAGACAGCTTTTACCTAGGACTTCCAGAAAGCCTACAGTGAGTTTTTGCTGGACCACCTAGACGAGGCAATTTCCCATACTGACTGGCTGAGTGACTACCGCACCACCTGCTGGCCTTGCTTAGCATCGCTACATGCCTCCAGCGCCGCCCTACATGGGTCCCATGGTGTTAGCATCACTATCGCGACGTTGGCTTGCTACTGTGCTGGCTGCCGGCCTCGCCCAGCATCGCAACCGCAGCCGTAGTCACAAGCCATGTTCATGAGGTCCTGGGCCCTTCACAGCTAAAAACTAGGCCCTGACAGCAAGGCTTGAGGGTCACATGAAATGGTCCATGGAACAAAATAGATGCCACTGTTGCCACAGCAACTGTTTATTTAGTTCCAGAAATGATCTCTGCAGGCTGAAAAGACCTTGAAGGTTTCCCACTGAATAGATATAAATAAGTAGTATGAAGCAGTTGAAAAAGTTTCGAGTTACTGTCATACTTTGGCTCCAGGTTTTGGCCAGTGTAAGGGTCTCTGGATGTTTCTGGACCAGAACTCCTTCTCTAAAGTTCATCAATTGACACAGAAACTAAAGAACCTGCTGTCATTGGCTTGCTTGGGAAGGACACTTACTGCTTCTCGTCAATCTCCACACAGTAAGTTAATTAATCTTTAACATTCTTTAAAATCCCTTATCATATAAGGCTTTTTTGTTTGAGTGGATGCTGATGGAGGAACCAAAAAATGCTAATGCAGTCTCATCACATCACATCACACCATAATGATTTGTGAAGGACTAAAATGCATGCTAGTGTACTAAAGCAGTGGAGCCGGGCACATTTTCCTTGCATCTAAATCACATCCATTGTAGCTTTCAAGACCAGGCTCTTCTAAGTACATTTAATTATTTTGTTCATTTAAACTCTTGCTCTTCATTGCTTTTTGCTTCATTGTATGATGTTAAGGCATGGGATGTACAATTTTAGGACTCTTTCTGTTTTATAGTGCACATGAACTATCTTGTACCTTGGCTTACTCTCTCTCATCTCCTCATATTAGAATTTCTGAAACAGTCTTGGACTGTTAATATAACAATTCAATATCCTTAACTTTCAACAGTGCCAGTGGTTATTTAATTAATTGAGCACTAGGTTGGCATTGCATTTTGACTGCATTTCAAAAGTTTCTTTTAAAATAAATATTTATATATTGATATAATATTGATAAAAACAGACTTCATATAATCACTGGTGTTAATAATAGGGTAATTAGTGTTCAGACAATGTGTAATGTGACACCAAATCTGGTATTAATATTAAAATGAATATTGTGGTATTGTGAGTAACCTACTCATAAGTCTCTTTCTGCAAAAGCCGTCTTGAGCTTAACACAGTGCTGGTGAACTATAACACCTAGAGGTAGATAAATTTTTGACTCCTGTTTTTCTGTCTCCAGTCTCAAAGCTCACATATGGGACATATTTTGGTGGGGGCAGTACCAAGGTCAGCTGCGGCTGCTCAAATCAGGATCAACAAATACTCAGACAGCACATCTTGCTGGGCAGGCTGGTACAGTGGTGGAGTTTAACTGGACTTCTGCCACAGTGCCCAGGTGATGCTTTCACACTTTCTTACTGTACTGATGAAACCATGTACATATACGTGCCATTCACTGCCATGATGTAACACTTTACAGTAGTAATATAATTAATCTACTGTTTTGGGGCTCATTCCTTTTAGATGCCCGGGAGTTAAAACAGATTTCTCAGATGTGGTGTAAGATGGACCGAAACCATAAAAGAGTTTGTCTGGAGCTGCGGTAACTGCTCCCACTAACAATGGGATTGTTTTTGTGCATGATTCAGTGCTTTAGATGTAAAGTAAAGAACTGCACATGGAGTCACTATAAATGCCATTGTTTACATTTTTAACATCTTCAATTATGCAGAAATTTGGAAAATTTATTTAAAAAATTTCATATTTAAAATTTGCAAATGATTACCCTTTTTCATTAGACGTGTTACTGAGGATAAGTATAGGTGGAGCTCCCTTATCCAGGACATAGTGGCTCATATGGATAAACAGCATGGGCCACTATGGGTTTCAGAGGACTGTGCCTACCAGACTTACCCCCCACCCTCTCTTCATGCTCTCCTAAATCTTGTGCTGATCCCTCATATAGACATCGCATCTGTGCAAGCCATTGTATCCTGCCCTGTGATCTAAAACAACCCCCTAGTTATGTGTGTGTTTAATCTTCCAGTTTTGTGGACAGCTTTCTTTAACCATACACCTTCAGATAATGTACTTTGTACTGGATGTGTCTGACTTCCTGCGTTGTAACAATGATCTCCTTAAGTCGTTCTGCCACACCTTTAGCATCCCACCCAGCTTCTCCCAACAGATCAGAGGATTCTGGCTCCTGGATCATGGCTTCGTATCTGTATGACACTGTTCTCCAATAATACATTTGTAGTTCTTGACCTCACTTGACCTGGAAAATAAGGATTTGTTTTCTTAGGATTCAATGGACATGCTTTTGAGCCCGAAGGCCAGTTCATCATGGTTGTCACTTCACCATCGTGCTGTTCTGAGGACCTTGCTGAAGCAAGGGGAGCGACGGGCGGCACTGAAGTACCTTTACTACACCGCACCTGTCATAGAGAGAATTCAGGATGCCAGACTATATGTGGACGTGCTGCTGCAGAACAAGTACATCAGAATGAACCGCACTGACTGCTTCCTCCATAACATCACGCCGTTTACATCTTTTAATGACTCTGTGACCTAGTTTAGCTCACAGTACACAGTGGTGTTACATCCACTGCTAAAAGCAGTACGTTTTCTTTCAGCCGTGCTTCTGAGGCCTGGATGCTACTCAGACAAGGCCAACCAGGAAATGAGCATCTACTCAAACACTGTGTTCATGGATGTGAGAGTCTTTGTGTCTGTGGGGAAGAACTGACCACTATATTTAAGGTGAGAGAGGTTGTAACCCTACACTTAACTCTAACCCTCATCTTAACCATAGACAACAACATTCAACTTGGATTTGGTACATATTTAGTTAAATGTTAGTTAAAAGTCAGGTGAGCATCTATAATGGACCATCCAAGTAAAGTGATACCTAACTATTAACCTTTCTTCATCTTTCAGGACACACTACATCTCCAGTTAACTGAAAGACCAAATTCAAGCAGAACTGAGAGCATGAACCAAGATGATGTTCAACGTGAAGTGAACAGGCCAGAAATAAAAGGTGAACTACTTTGATTATTTTAATGAGAAATCATGTATAAGGCAACCAAGTCTAAATAATCAAGCACAGATGGTTTAGTTTAAGCTTTTAAATCAAGCTGTGTTTTAATACCCTTAGTCCAGACTCCTCGTCCACTATCCGCACTGATATACCAGTGTCTCAATAACAACTCCCTGACTCCTGAAGACTTGACCACACTGGTCAGACAAACTGTGGCTGACCTTGGCTCAACCCAAACATCCAATCAAGGTCCAGCAAATCCAGCAAGGTAAAAATAAAATATCTTGTAGTTACTGTATTATATAGAATTAATTGTGAATTATTAAGACCAGCAAAAAGGCGTGCTTACCTGTGTACTGTGTCTCACACAGGGAGTTGGTAGTGTGGCCCGAGTACCTGGAGATCACTCAGGAGAACAGGAAAATGACCCATCCTGCATGTCCTCCTCTGCCCATCACTCCTACTGAAGTAGAGCTTCAGAAAGATCCTCAGACGAACAAAGAGCTGGAGTTACTAGAGGATGACTTGCCTCTATTGCCACAGGTGCACTATATGTCCAAAAGTTTGTAGACACCCACTCCTACAGATCTGCTTTTGGAAAAGGGAAATGATAAGGCATTTGTTTTCCCTTGGCTGCAGTAACAGTCCCTACTCATCTGGAAATGCCTTACATTAGATTTTGGAACACTGCTGTTCCAAAAAAAAAAGGGTTTGATGGCATTTGGCCATGAGAGCATTAGTGAGGTCAGATACTGATAATGGATGATTAGCTATAGATGAATAATGCCACTCAAACCTATTCTGGAGGTATTGGCTGGAGTTCCAGCACTTTGAAGAAATCATTTCCACTGCCCCACAGCCCAGTGCTGCGGGGCTTTATACCCCTCTATCTACCAGATGGCATGATGGGCAGGCTCATGTGTGTACAGTTCCTGACAGTTACCTTGTCCATCAGTCCATCATAGGAACTACCATAAGACCACTGCATCTGGCTGGCAGACCATAAATCCTCCATAACAGGACTACAGGCCTGTCGCTCTAATATCTGTGGTCATGAAGTCCTTTGAACGTCTGGGGCTGTCCCACCTGAAGAATGTCACAGGACACCTGCCAGACCCCCTACAGTTTGCATATCGGGCAAACAGGTCAGTGGATGATGCGGTCAACATGGGTCTGCATTACGTCCTGCAACATCTCGGCCTGCAACAGCTCGGCGTTCAACACCATTGTCCCGAACATTCTGTCCTCCAAACTCTCCCATCTCACTGTTTCACCTGCCATGTGTCAGTGGATCACCAGCAGGCAGGAAGCAGCAGGTGCAGTTAGGGAAAGTCATGTCCTGCACACAGACTGTCAACATTGTTGCTCCTCAAGGATGTGTTCTCTCCCCACTGCTCTTTTCTCTCTACACCAATGACTGCGCCTTTGCAGAGTTTGCAGATGACACTAAAGTTATCAGACTCATCCGGGATGAAGACAAGTCTGTGTATCAGCAGGAGGTTGAACGGATAGTACTCTGGTGCAGTCAGAACAATCTGGAGCTGAAAACGCTCAAGACTCTAGAGATGAGAGTGGACTTTAGGAAACACCCCCCCAGCTCTGCTGCCTCTCACTATCTTCAACAACCCCGTGTCAGCTGCAGAGACCTTCAGGTTCCTGGGTACAACCATTTCTCATGACCTAAAGTGGGACCCAACATCTCCTCCATCCTCAAAAAGGCTCAGCAGAGGATGTACTTTCTGCGTCAGCTGTTGAGCCAGTTTTACACTGCAGTCACTGAATTCATCCTGTGTACATCCATCACTGTCTGGTTTGGAGCAGCCACAAAGCAGGACAGGAACAGACTGCAGCGAACAGTGAGGACAGCTGAGAGAATCATCTGTGCTTCTCTGCCCTTGTACTACTCAAGAACCAGAAAACAGGCAGAGAAAATTCTTACAGACTCCTCGCACCCTGGTCACAACCTCTTTCAGCTGCTCCCGTCTGGCAGATGCTACAGAACTATGTCCACTAAGACTGTCAGACACAAGAACAGTTTTTATGCTTCGGTCATCACCTTCATCAACAGCTGATCACCATCAGCTACAGGTCATAGAAACTACTGATAAACTCGTATCACTCTTATTCTACAGTTACTGCATCACTGCACTATTAATCATTTCATGTGTACACTGCTGTTGAACAATATTCAATCTGTATAGTGTTGCTTACTGCTATTCTGTGAATAACACTGTAAAGCACACTGTATAGAAATGTCCTTGTATAGTATACTATACTATGTATATTGTGTATACTATTGTACTATTGCTCTCTGTATGTTGTGTATTGTGTATTGTTTGTAAGTTATATATAAAGTAGCTGTATATTGTTAATAGTCACTAACAGCTGGAACGGATTCCTTGTGTGTGCAACATACTTGGTCGATAAATCTGATTCTGATAATCAGCACAGTACTAACCTTACAACCACAACCAGTACTACACAACCACAAATATCTAACCAACACTGATATTTTCCATATGCTTTGCATCCATCCTTCCATCCATCCATACCTTTATCTCTTCTTTATCTTTCTTCAGGAGGTGTGTGTGTCTTCATCAGCCTCATTTGATGCCTCTTCTGGCACTACATCTCCAGACAGCATGACATCTGCATGCTCCTTCGCTTCTGCCTCATCTTCACTACCTGCTGTCCCATCTGAAATCCCATCTAGACACAGCAGCACTCAGGCAGTGCAGAACCCCTTCCCTATGTGCACACACGAGGACCGCCAGGTGCTTGACCATGGCCAGATGCCCCCTGAAAACCTGTCCCCCCGTTGCCCAGACCTTATTTTGACAATTGATGGAGCTACAGAGTCAATGTCTTTCAAAAGCCTACGGAGAGAAAGTGCCATTGAACTGGACGTCTATGAGTGTGGGTCTACATCTCATCTCTTTTGTTAATGATCAGTTTAGCCATTTTATTATTACATTTCTAAGCCACAAGCTGTTCTTTATTTGTCATTAGCTGTGATAAGTGTTTGTAATTCAGCAGGTGTGGAGGAAATCTGTATGTGTGCAGCACCAGGAAATATCTCAGACCCAACTGAGAGTCCAATGGCTGAAACTGCGCAGACTAAGAAACGGTACACACTGATCCATTATTGATCTTAAATGTTAAGAAGTTCCATAATACAATCCAACTGGTTCTAGACTGGTGCAGTATATACCCTCAAATATTCAAAAACTAGGGTCATCATCACAGTGATTACTGAAAATAGCCTCCTTTCAGCTTGTTATTCAATGGTCAGGATCCCTACAGATCCATCATAGAGCAGGTATTATTTGGTTAGAGGGTCGTTCTGACAGTGGCAGGCTCATTTATGCTACCTTTATAAATGAAAATTAAGACGTTCGTTTCAAAGCATGTAACTGTCACTGCCCACATACGTCTATGCAACCCTATCCGGATTTAACATTAAGCATAACTGAACCTTTAGTGTGTATTGCAGAATTATCCAGCTAACAGCGTCCTGTGGGCACTGATGAAGGACTAGAGGATGGCCAACACAGCAACAGATAAGCTTCTGTCCCTGTTACTTTTTCTACCAGGTAGACCAACTAAGTAGGGGTGTCTAATAGAGTGGACAGTGAGCAGACACACTGTTGAACAACTCCAGCAGCACTGCTGTGTCTGATCCACTCATTCAAGCACAACACACACTAACAAATGGTCAAATAATGCCTGCTCTGGTGGTGCTGTGGGGTCCTGGCCATTGAAGAACAGAGTGAAAGGAGGCTTACAAAGTATTAAGAGAAACAGATGGACTACAGTCTGTAATTCTAGGACTACACAGTGCTCCTATATGGTACGTGGAGCTTATATAATGGACAGGGAGTGTAGAAACAAGGTGTTCATGTTATGGCTGATGGGTGTAAATAGTAATAATGAGGGTCCTGATTTATGTTTTTAGGTCAAAGAGCAAGTTTAACCTTCCATCTCAGTGCTACAGCAATGAGGATAATCAAGCAGTGCCTTCCACTGCTGAGCTCACCGTGGGCAGTCACAATTTCCTAACCCCTGATTACGGTAAGCTAAGAGTATTTTATATAGGCTTTGTTTAACCGCGCCACATCTTTTTATCTGACAACTGAGAGTGTTTCATTTGTTGGCTGATGGTGACTTCATAACGCCACTTTGTGTCCACAGAGAAAGCAGTCTATGATAAAGTTGTATCTGAGGACATCATTAAGGCAGAAAATGTCATTGAGTCTTTGAGTATTTTAGCCCCTGAGCAGAAAGATGAAAGTGTTCATCTCCAGGAATCTATTTCTGCTGAGACACCAGAATCCAGCAGCTTTCTAGAACTCAAGCCTTTAAGGGTGAGCCCATTTTCCCTGTACATGACCCATAAAACCCCTTTTGGCTCACTGATGTTCGGCCATTCATCTGTGTTCTTATTGTGTTCAGAGGGCACTGTCACTCCCTCTAGCTGAGGAATGCTCTGAGGTTTCCCGTCATGATTCCCAGGATGCGGTGGACCAGCCAGAGATCCTGACCTCCTGTGCTGTTACTGAGACCATGCAGGACCTCCTGGAGCAGATCCATGAGCAGCATGTCTTGATAAAGAAAGGAGAAACATGCCAGTTCACTTCGTTAGCTTCTCTAGGAAGCTCCATCCTGGAGATAGACTTTAACCCCAAGAGGTGTAGCTCATGCACTCATCAGCTGCAGATTCCTCTCAGAGCTCCCCCGTCACCCCACAGCAGTCCTACAAGCAGCCCCCAGCTCAGCCCCTCTGATCAGGCCAGAGACATGTTCCCCAGCGAAGGCAAGACTGCAACAGCAAAGGAGGCGGTGTGTTTCCGAACAACACCAGACCGAGTGGGCCAAGGCAAGCTGGGCAGCTGGTGGAAGCAGGCTCTGGAGACGAGACGAGCCTCCACAGGCTTGCTGCCTGCTATCGAGCAGGTTTCTGCTGCTACTAAAGGTTTAGTTCCTGCCTGATTTTGTGTGCATGCTATGGGTCTATCAGTCTCAAAGTGGCAGGATAACTTGTATAGATTGGAATTGGTTATAATTAATTTATAATAATATTCAGTGTGTATGTGCTCATTTTGTAGGCTAGAATTACTTTTCAGGCTATTTTTACCATGTTAAAAAGATATTTTTTTTCAATTGGGTACATTTTATAACAAAAAAATAATTATTTATTTTTAGTTTAAAAGTAAATGGTTAAATGAGTCACATTTTTGAATTTTACTGCCCTATAGCAAAATAATGTACACTGTCTGGACAAAGGTATAGGCCCATTCATGCTCATTTCCCAAATTAAGGGAATTGGAGTAACTGTCCAGGGAAGCCTTTTTTACTAGATTTAGAGATAGCGCTGCTGTGAGGATTTGATTGCATTCAGCAAAAAGAACATTAGTGAGGTCGGTGGGGGGGGGGGCGCATTAGGCATGGTGCCAATAGGTTCACATTTATCTGTTCCGAAGAGTCCTATTCTACTGGCCGTACATCTTTACAGGGACTAAACATGCTGTGTGCGTTTATTTGTGGGTACAATTTAAAGTGGGCAGTGGTGGCTCAGTGGTTAGAGCTTCGGGCTATTGATAACAGGGTTGTGGGTTCGATACCTGGGCTCGGCAAGCTGCCGCTGTTGGGCCCTTCACCCTCTCTGCTTTCTGGGCACCGCAGCAATGGCTGCCCACTGTTCCGGGCACATGTGCTCACTGTCCATTGTGTGTGTTTCGCTGGTATGTGTATGTGCACTGCACAGATTGGATAAATGCGGATCCATCTGGGTCTGTCACAAATGGTCAATGTGGTTGTTTAATGCTTAGGAGGGGTGTCCACAAACCTTATAATATACTTATAGCTTATAGTATACCCATATAGTGTACTTGAATTAGATCATGATGAAATGTGTGCCTTCTTTCTTCCCTTTGTTCCAGGATGGTCTCAGTCTCAGGGACCGCTGGGCTTAGTGGAATCTTCTACCAGGTCTAAAGGAGGCAAAAAAGAGGTGAGACAGGTAAGACAAGCTTATTTATATGTGGAACATATGAGTGACAGCAGTCCTTCACAGAGGCAGTGAGACTGAGGGAAGTGTGTGTGGAACGCCCTTGAGGCCACAGTGTGGCAGTGTTGGGTGGATGTTCTTGCAGTTCAGCATGATCTCATACTGCATATCGTTCTGCTGTGTTTGGAAGCGTAGGTAATGATTCTGGATTCAGGCAATTGCTTAATTGTTTAATCTCACTTGATTGTTTAATGTAGGTAATTAATTTGCAGTTATCTTCAGGGTAATAAAGAGCAATATGTAGACTCTAATGGAGGGGCTGAGACAGCTGCACTCAATTAAACTCTTCAGTGCTGAACCATGTGGGATGAAAACAGAAGAATGGGCACTCTCAGATGTTCTTTGCTACCTTTGTGTTTGAACTGTGTTTGAACTGTTCAGTGGTCTGATAATTCATCGGTTCAGATGCCCTGATTTTCAGATAGCAATATTAATCTATAACAGATGTGCATTAGCTTTGGTTATAATTAGTTTTCAGTAAGTCACAGGTTTGCTTTGGTAATATCAGTCAGAATTGACATTAAGCTTGTGAAACATGTGCATTACCATTAGTCAGATTTAGAATTGAATATGTAACGGGTTTGGATTTCTAGTCTTAGTAATAATTACTGACTAATAATTACTCATTTAATATAAGACAGACTTTGATGTACACTTGTTGAATTGTTTGCAGCCATGTTTAATTCTGAGCTAGTGCCTCATCACTCCGTCCACTTTGTGCAATCTGCCACCACCATTCACAGTTAAACGGTATCCTATCAGAGCCGTTGGGTCTCCTGTTAGACCTTGGCACAGCAGCTGCACCTTCCATCCCACATGTGTACAGCTGTCTGCACTGATCATCTTTGAGGCTGCTGTTGTTTAAAAGCAGGCCAAAATAATAACCGAGAGCCCAATACTGCCATGACGTTCATGATGAGTATGTACAATTCTATCCACCACTGCTACCAGTATCTTCAGGGACCGGATTTTGATATGCAGTGCTGGGTTAAAAAGCCACCCAATTCAGGTAATCTCCCCAACATGGGCTCCAGAATGGGCAACACACACACTGTTATAAATAGCCCAACATGCTGGGTCAAAACCTTTCATTATTTCTTTTTGTTGTTTTATTATTATTTTGCTATTATTGAAGGGCAGTGGTGGCTCAGCAGAACACTGGGATAGTGATGACAGGACTATGGGTTTGATACCCAGGCTCAGCAAACTGACACTGTTGGGCCCTTGAGCAAGGTCCTTCACTCACTAGTGTGTATGCGTGTTCACTGCACTTATAGGTGGAGGCTAAATTCCATCTGTGTCTAACAGAAATGGTGAATATGGTTGTCTTGTCTGTTATATTTTTCTTCTTAGTTTATTCAAAACTATATGGGGTGGCACGCACCCACAAACCTGGAGACATAGACAGATCAGAGTCCTACATGGTGTAAAATGTGGAGGTGCATCTCTCTTACTTGTTTGAAATACACCAAGTTAGGATCTACAGGCAAAATAGCTAAAGAAACCCCCACACCTTGTAACTGCAATTAGATGAGGTAAAACATCCAGAAAGTGATCCCAACATAAGAGTGTAGATAGCAGTCCTCCCTCTTGAGACAATTTTATTTTTTATTTTAGCCAGGACTCTCATTGGTCCTCATGTGATTCATGTAGCTAAGTAGTAATGGCATAAGTGGCTTTTGAGAAATTGAATCTTTTGAAAAAGATTCAATCTTGTAACATGTTCGAATCATTGCACCACAGTGACATCTGGTGGCCAATATAGCTAAGTGTTCAAAACAACAACCCCAAATCCCTAAATTCTTCATTAAAAAAAAAACAATTGATGCCAAAATGATCCCAAACAGCAGGCCCAGTTCTTTTGAAATCCATCCATTTCACAAATGCCATGATTTGCAAAATAATACACCAATAACAATAAAGATATTGTTTGAAATGTTGAATTTTTCTTTAGAAAATAGTTACATCCATTTGCATCTTTATTGAAGTTTGTAAGGGTGTGGCAATGTTGCAATGTGTGATGCAACAATCACAGTTCGGGGACCAGAGATAGGACTTTTCTGACATAATTAGTTGGAAGCATGTTTGGGTAAAATATGAACTCAGATCAGCACACTGGACTTCCTTAAGCGCGAACCGAAATGCTTTGAAACAGTGTGATAAAGTGAAATCTTCACATGAGGATTTCATTTCGATATGGACCTCAAAGCAATGGTTGATTCTCAATCTGCATTCCTGTCTACTTGTGTTCCTGTGGACTAGTGAAATGTCATCAGTTGCAGCCCATCTAGCCAAGTACAGTCCAAAGGTCCAGATGTGTTCTTGTTTCGGGACATGTTATTGAGGACGTGACTTGTGTGGACCTGGCACAGCCAAACAGCCCAGAATGTATTACGCACCACGCTGCTGTCCCAGTTGATTACAAAATTACCGCACAGTGTCCTCACGTCCTCGGGAGTTTGAATTCGCGAGTCAAACTTGCCAAGTAGCAGTACTACCAAGAACACCAGTCTGAACTTGCTGTACATTGCACTGAGAGTCCCCCAATGTGTTGAAATGCCGGGTTTCAAATGAATCAATTCAGTTTCAAAACAGTTTTGAATCTGGGTTTTGAGGTTGCTGATAGCACAGGTACAACTGTGGAAGAGACAGATGAAGTAAGGGACAGACACACAAACAGTAAAGCGAAAGAAAGCTGGGCTAGTCTTTATGGCTGTGTCTGTTTTTTTGCTGCCCACACTGTATCAGTGTAGTGATAAAGGTCTCTGTAATGGAATCATGAAGGCAGTAATATGTCCTGATCTTGCCAAGGTATCGACAGCTTAGTGCTAGATATAAGCATTTAACTGTGTTATCATTACCCATTAGCATTTTTTGCCCAGTAAAACTGAAGCCTAGATTAGTAACCTTTGATTGAGACATGACTAGGTGTCTTCCTGCCTTAGTATCCAAAAGACCCTACAGAAAATGTCAGAACCAGGTTTGGTTTACACAAAAGACCCTACAGAAAATGTCAGAACCAGATCTATTTCCCATACAAGACCAGACAGAACAGGTCAAGACTGACGGAATCAGGGGGCATATTCACAAAAGCTTTTTTTTTTTTTTTGAAAAATCTTACAAAGAATGAGAGAAACACTATGAAGGTCATAAAAATGTTTTTAAATGTTCTCTAAAACAGAAGTACTTCTCAGATATTCTCTTTGTTATTTTTTCTTATTATTTTTGTATTAAGATATTCTTAAGAGACTCTTCATGGTTGTCTAATGTAGGTTACTTATAGTAATACAGCCTTTACCGCTGCAATTGCTAGCACACAGAACCTGCAAACCCTACTACCACACTGACACTGCAATGTAGGCCCTATCAAAAAGCAATAAAGCTTTGCTGAAACACTAAAGACAAAAAATGAAGAATATGGAGAGGAATTGGTGCCAAATTGAAAAGCAGTCACTCCAGTGGAAAAACACTACATGTCATTGCATTTCAATTAAGACATGCAGCATATGTGCAAAAATGAAAAGCTAACATCTATAACATTACTGCTGTATAGCTGTGCAGTGCTGCAGACATGCATGCCCCACTAAAAACAATCAGTACAAGACAAGTAAAATACAAAGCTTGTGAGATTGTGTTTCAGCAGCGATATGCAGAAAAGATGCCAAAATGAAAAGTAATGGAGCCATTGCATTGATTTAGGGTTGCTCAATCAGCAAATCAATATGTGTGGATTTGCATTCGAAGGATGAAATGCTGAATGGTGCATGGAGTTGTGCATTTCACTCAAAACACTGCGTGGTGTTAATGTTGTAAGCACCGTCCAATCACAGCCCACTACCACATTTACATTGCATTTAACATTCTTTCTACTTGAGTGATTGCTTTTTAATTCAGCACTAATTCCAGTCCATAATTTATCATCCTGCTCTGGCTGCAGTCTGTTCATTCATCAACTGTGTCCGAGGCTACACCTGTATCTGACAAGGAGCAGGGCACACTTTCACCTTTGATTAATGCCCGCACCTATACATATGGCCACTGTTAGTAAAAGAGGAGATTTTAAATCTAGAAGCGTGGTTAAATTTATAGTGCAGTATAATCC
The DNA here is from genome assembly GCF_030463535.1 of Salminus brasiliensis. NCBI lineage: Eukaryota > Metazoa > Chordata > Actinopteri > Characiformes > Bryconidae > Salminus > Salminus brasiliensis. Next base: position 15,753,573 of record NC_132887.1, on the reverse strand, counting down.
AGTAAGACTGTTCAGTTTTCTGCTTATTGTTTTTTTTTAAGACAATCCTCCAAACTGATATCATATAGATATCAGTTGATATGGAGGGCAATACAGGCAATCGTTAATCAGTGCCTCTACTTTGTTGTCCTCCCTCGCTCGGTGAAGGATTGTCCTATAACCTCAGGCAAAGATGAATGGGATCCGGATATTTCTGCTCTCTCACCACCCCCATAACTCCCTGAAACACACACACACACACACACACACATACATACACATACATACACATACACACACATACACACACATACACACACATACACACACATCGAAATAGACCTCAACATAGGGTTGGATAATCAAAAATGAATTATTATTATTAGTATTAATAATACAAAATCTGTTCACACATTCCCCGGTGTGTGTGGTCATGTACTGTCCCATTAAAAACATACTACCGCGTGTGCAGTCACATGACTCCACCCCAATAAGTATGTCACATGGAAGCAACATGGAGGATAACTCAAACACACAGCCAATTGAGCATCTCCAGCAGCTTAATTGTTCATTAGTTGTGATTGTTTAATGTTCAAGTTAAATATTCAATCAGTCGTGATGCTGATTTGAGGTCATATCACCCATCACTCTCAACTAGGGCTGCATAATATTTGAAAAAACTGACATTGCGATGTATTTAATTTCTACCATATATATTGCAGTCAGGGATTTTTACCAGATTTCATCAGAATTCAGCAAAAGTCTATGATCCAAAATGATCTTAATGAAAATAATATTAATAATGCATTTCATGTACTGGAATAGAATAAGACTCAAGTAGAATGAACAATATTAGGCTGATCTAATCTGCCTCTGGTAGATCTGTCATGGAAAATAAGAATAGTGTGGACTTTCCTTTTGTATCAAGCTGTAAATAAGGTTGTAGCATGTGTTTGATATAAGTTTACACTTTTCATGGGATGTTTTATCCCTCTGAATTCACCATAGGCACTACTGGATGATATTAGCGTGTGATTATTTTTTTTAAGTCGCAAAATAATATAGCAGCACTGTAGCCCTGAAAACATGTGTCCAGATATTTTAATTTTTTTATTTGGCACTTTTAGGTGTCTGAGGTTTTGAGAGCTCTGTTGTCAATCCTTTTATGATTAAAACACCTGCACTCAAAACCTAAGAAAGTACAGAGAATAGATAACATGCTGTAATAATGCTGTTTTTAGGTCTGTTTTGGCCGTTACGCCGCTTCTTGAGGAATTTGAACCTCTTGTTGGGCTGACAAGTTTTGTGTGGATGGAGAGGTTTTCAGAAACGCGGCCTGAGACAGGGAAAAAATGTTTTTTTTAATATCCGGAATTGTGTGGACAAGGCCAGAGGTGAACAATGTAACTGAAGAGCTTTATGATGAAAAGACCTAGATTGATTCCTGAATCTGCTGCAACATCAGTGGAAAACAGGCCTTCTGAACAACAGATAACAGATCAGACTCTCATAACGTTCAGAAATGCACCTGAAGATCAAACCCAGGGGGACAAAAATTAGATTGTTTCTGAAAATTAAAATATTAACATTTGAATGACCTCATGACTTACTGTGTTTTTTTAGGGTGGGAACGAAGAGTCAACAAGCAGAAGAGGACCACATAAAGTGTCTCATCCAGCAGAGCCTGGGACAGCTGCACACACAGGAAGAAGAGGCAAGAAGGGAAATCGCTTTAAACGATCATGAGAGAGAGAGAGAGAGAGAGATACAGAGAGAGAGACAGAGAGAGAGAGGACTTAAAGCCACAAGAGTGAATTTGTGAGATTTTGAAGATGAACATCACATTTTTCTGCTATCATTCTGTTGAATAAAATACTCATTTAGAAATGTGTCTCTAAAACTCTGTTATTGCTCAATTTGATCACAATGTGTGCATTTGACCACTGAATGTATTAAAGCATTTTCACCAGAGAGCATATATACACTCAAAATTATGGAAGAGGGCTTGATAATGTCTATTTGATAATGTCTCTCGGTTCATTCAGGGCGCTCGAGAGCGAGTCTGTAATGAATAGATACATGTGGAGATTTTAGTTTTTTATCCAAACTACTTTTGATTTCTAAACACAGAACAAACACAAAATGCCGTCAGATTTTTTTACCAAAATTTGCATACACCCAGCCGTAAACGCAACAGCTACTTCTGCAGACTGGATGAAGTGCCCCCACACAATGGCTGAGAAAGAACTGCAAGGGCCACGGTAAGAGGCTGGTGACGCGATCAGGTGCTAGCCAGGTGCTAACCCTACCTAATAAAATAACCCAACAGCTGTTTTCATACTATTTGCCTAAATACTGGCTAAACTGGTGACAAAAGAGTAGCGAAACTACCTGGTTGGCTAAACCCAACACACAGGTAGAATAAATACCCCTGCATTTTTGTAGAGTGTAGACTGTATATACTGTAAACTTATATTGTTGACACTTGTAGAAATGGTCACATATTACATGTAATAAAGAATATATATTAAACATACCCTAGAATTTGTGTTATATTGTGTAATCTGGTATCTGCAATAAATGTTCATATAGCTGCTTTGGACAGATGGAATGACGGATAAACAGATACGACATGATGTATTTTTAGTTTTTTGTTGTTTGTATTATTTCAATGTTAGTGCTTTTCAAAGCAGTGATTGTTGGAGGAATGGGTGTGACAACACATTAAAACATACAATATTTTGTATCTATTACGCAAAAACCTTCAAATCTCCAAAATGGCAATTTTACATTGACTTTAATTGAAGTCAGTATAAAAAGATTTTATTCCAAGTCCTTTCAAAGCATTTCTGTTGGTCCATAAATGGTGGAATTGGGCCACAATGTAAAAAAACAACTGTCAGAATCATAGTATGTCAAACTGAAAATTCATTAAATGGAGATACAAGGTTTTTAAGTGATCCATCCATATGATCCATTAGAGTTCAAATTCTATACAACTAAAACATCACAAATGTTTGTAAACAACCAGCGCCAATCAATAACCCAGCTCTAGTTTCAATGCTTCAATGCAAATAGTTGTAACTTTTCTTGATTTAAATGTTGTTCCAGATGTTACAAGCATATCAAATAGTCAACCCAGTGTGACTGTACAGTTAAACCCCTATTTACCACCCAAATAAATACATTTTCAAACACATTTTATTAGATGGTCTAAGACTTTTAGGTAAGCCTTAGGTCACTGTTGCCTTTAATTCTCATTTCAGGCTTCCATAGTTCCCTCTACCTTTCCTATTGACAAACCCTTCAATCCATAATCCATCAACACACCCTTGCAATCCATAAGCCAACCTCACCCCCTAATTATTTATATGAATAAAATCATTAGCTAAGTCCATGAGCTCTTTAAAAATGTAAGACCCAGGGTTTTGCCTATTTTAGGTTTAGGGTTATTTTATTCTGGCATGAGACAATAACAAGATAAAGAAAAAAGAGGCTCCACACAGAGGCTTTATAGACCTAATGGGTACCCAGTGGGTATGACCCACATTCCCAGATGTGTCTTTTTAGCCTGGTGTTATAAAAGGCTCTGTGTGTTTAGTCGAGATGGTGCTAATGTAACCTATTAAAAATTGATGAGCTCCCTGAAGCTTCAGCAGGAGCCATTGCTGCAGCTTGTTTCCTCTGTGCAGAGACAAGCAGGGGTGTTTTTTTAGTACAAGGAAAAAGTAGAGGGCAGCATAGGGCCCCTGTATGGCTGAAGATGTCTCATGATAGGAGACCTATAATCTTCTGATCTTAGATGTTGCCACAGAATGCCTACCATTGTAATGTAAACAACCATCTCTGTTTTCTGAACCCCTTCCTAGATGTTGGACCAAAGCACATTATGTACTATAGAAGAACACTGAACACTGAACAGGCACTCTATGTCCAAAGGTTTGTAGACAGCCCACAGCATTGAGCTTTAGATCAGTGGAACTGTGTTCCTCAGAATGATGGTCCTCTATATAATACTTTTGGGATGTGTTGAGGATGAGGTGAGGTGGTGATCACCCACGTCCTGACTTCATTAACACTCTTGTTGCAGAATGCAATCAAACCCACACAGCAATGCTCTAAAATCTAGTAACAAAGCATCCTCTAGATAGTACAGACAGTTACTCCAACACAAGCAGGATACATACCACTGATTTTAGAAGAAACAATCAATCAGCAGGTGTCCCAATACTTCTGTCCTTTTAGTGTAGCTAGTCAGACTTCATTCTCATGTTACTGAACAGATCCTGAATCGAGTAAGCCACAACAAATGTCAGTGTAGACAGCTTTGAACGTTTGACACATATAATATATAAATAAATAAATAAATAATAATAATGTCAAAACAGACTCTCCAGGCCAAAATCAGAATCCCCCAGAACAGTGCACATCTGAAAACATACCTTTTCAGTCAACTGATGATGAAATTAGGAAGTCACTAAATGTGTTTTTAAGAGTCTAAGAAGCCAAAACTCTCAAGGTCAAGTTTTAGTTAAAGTAGCCATCTAGACTACGTCTGCTGCTCTATAAATTTTAAAGCAAATGTTTTAGGCTGACAACAAAAGATATAAAAAGATTTTAATTTGTATTCATGGGACCCTGAGTCCTGTTTTTGCCTAAATCCACCAGATAAGATGTGTGGATGTGTGTAGATGTGTGTAACTACATGTGCAGTCGTTAGGTATTCTGTTTGTTCCAAAACCAAAACACATATAGACTGACGGTTAAATAACTGAATTCAAAAAATCTGATCCTGTCTGCACTGCATTTCTTCTTTACAAATGTAGATCATGTACATGAACTACTGTAATATCGTATTATACACACAGAAGCACATACATACAGTAATCACTCACAGCAATCTATACATGGTCTGGAATGACATGTTCTGTAAATAATTTGTGCAGTCAACCAAACAATCGCCAACCAACCGTACACATATAGACTGACTCTACATCTGAAATCTCATCAGCCTGAGAACTACGACTAAAGATGGATATGGCAGTTAGCATAAAGAGTCTTAGCATAACAAATCTGATTAAGGTGCACAAAATAAGGCTGGAGGAGGATTTACTGAGACGTGACCCTGCAGGTCATTAGCCTTTATATAGGATAACAGATATGGCTGCTCTATGATATTTGTGTAGTTGTCTGAACCAATAACTGTTGTAACTTTGATGTTTTCTAAATGCTACTTATGATTTTATTCACAGTACCTAGCTAATAGGTCCAAATGCCAACACTGGGGGTATCTGTGTGGGGAAGCTGAGGGGCCATGTTCTGATGACTGTGGGCCGTGCAGGAAAGGCAGGGGGGCAATTAATAACAAGGGAAAGGGCCAAACTGGGTGTAGTCTCTTTGGATAGCTAAGTGCACACTGCACCATGAGGACACAGTGAAGACAACAGTAAAAATCACTACGGTTCGTGTTGCGGTGCTAGACCAGGCTGAGCTATGCTAGGCTAAGCTAATGCTTATACCAACAAACCTAACCTATTCCCCATGACCCCACCATTAGAGGCAAAACAGCAGGGGAGTAAACAGGCTTGTACAATGAAATCTGGGCATTTGGTTGGGGGTTTTCCCCAAAGAAAGTCATGTACTTACTATTTATACACAAAAGTACAGCTATAAAATACTCAACAAATGCATTATATGGCACCTTTATATTATATTTATAATATATTGGCCTCAGTGTTGCATAATATAATACTATTTTAATTTTAAAGCTAATTTAATAAATAATTATAAAGAAGTTAGATAATTATTTGTGTTGATATATTTTTTTCTTTTCAAACCGTATCTATACAGAAACATACCCCTAAACTCTCCAGAAAAAGATCATTTCCTTCATATATAAGCGCTGTGTGTTTGTACCTGTCCTCTCCATCATCTCCCCCATCTGCCCTGTAGTTCCGCCCGCAGAGCGCCACCGCGCATGCGCACTGCCGGAGCTCCGGGGCTGAGTAGCAGCAGCCGTGCGAAAATGGCTAAAGATAATTTTATCTTCGCGCAGTGCATCCTGTATTTTTTGGCGTTCGTCTTCGGCTTTATCGCGGTAGTGCCTCTCTCGGAGAACACGGAGGATTTTCGAGGGAAATGTCTGCTTTTCACGCGGGGTATGTGGCAGAACGAGAACATCACGGTGTCCAAGCAGCGGTTTATCATAGAGGAGTGGGGACCCCAGTCTTCCTGCAGCTTCATCACTTTCGTGGGCATCGCCTCTCTCGTCCTGTCCGCGGTGCAAGCCTGGAGGCTGCTCTTCTTCATATGCAAAGGCCACGATGAGTGAGTTGCACGTTTTCTGCGCTCCTGCCCCTCACATGCCCTGTGCTCGTGTCAGGGATGCTGGGGGCATCAGCTTATGAATGGGACGCACGCACACATAGCGGCTCATAGCTCACAGCTTAACATGACGTTGCGTGGAAGGCCGTCGTGTGTTTTAATGACATTGGGAAGGAATTCGGATGTTATGCGTTCTGCCATTATTAACATTCGTGAAACGAAAGCGAGTGAGTGTGATCGTGGCTCAGCACTCTCAGCATCCAAATGAGCAGCTCGATCAATGTGCAGCTCTTCAGCCCTGATCATGGCAGATGTGATGGCAACATTGACACATATCTCAGACTGCAGTTGAGCCATGTTATGTAAAATGCTTGAGAAGACTGCTTGAGAAGTGGTGTTTTGTAACAGATCATGGTTCATGCGTAGGCCTTTGCCTAAAGCCTGCCTTTTGCTTTGATATAAACAGTTCAGGGTATGATCCAGACTGGTCTGACTAATTTTAATATCTGAGCTTTTCATATCAGCAGAAACAGAGTGCTTTATCATTTTCCGAAGAATCAGCCCAAATTGTCCATGGTTACCTTTCTGAAGGCATTCTTCCTGTATGTGTTCGCAGCTCCATCTTCAATGCCTTCCTGAACCTGCTTATCAGCTCTTTCGTGGTGTTCGCTGTGTTCCTGTCCAGCACCATTGTAAGCGTGGGCTTCAACCTGTGGTGTGATGCCATCACCGAGGGGGGCAGCATGCCTAGCAGGTGAGCATCTTATTGAGATCCTCTTCCTTCACAGGATGTTTGACACTTTCTATGGGTTAAGTCAGTGCATCAGTATTAGCAGATATGTACATAAAAATACCAGATATCTGCATCTGCAAGTCCCAACAGACATGTATGGACCCATAGGAAGGCTTCATCTTTAGTAAATACACTATATTGGCAACAGGATTGGGCCACCTGCTTGTTTCTTCTAAAATCTAGGCTATTAAAAAAATAATAAAGCATTGCTGTGAGGATTTGATTGCATTCAACAATCAACGCACATTAGTGAGGTCAGAATGTTGGATGATCACCACCCTACTTCGTCCTCACAACTCAGTGCCAGGTGGTTTATACCTCTCTAGCCCATGCCTAGCATTAGGTTCATGTTTATCTGTTCCAGAGTCCCATTCTATTGGCAGTACTTCTCTACGGGGCTAGACACAGCTGCATGGGTGCAACTTAAAAGTAGCTGAATGCATTCATTAGAAGGGGTGTCCACAAACATTTGGACTTATAGTTTACAAGGTATTGTGTTTGACCAGTATCCTCTCCCAATTTCCGTGTTTGTTCTTGCAGCTAAACAATTTGCGAGAATGAAATGAAGCCTGAGGGTCTCTAATTCTGTTCAGTCCAATGATCTTAAAGCTCCATCATGTTCCACTGAACGGCACCGCATGAATATGAATCCGTTCAGTCTGAACGGGAGCTTTGATGAAAATTTAAAGACCTTTTTCAATGAGGCTTCCTTTGAAAATGTAATGAGATCAGCTTCATGGCAGGAGGTAGACTCTATTTCAGAGTGAGGCTTTATGAATGCGTACTTTTAAATCCAGAAAGTTGTAGTTAGGGTTTGTCCATTCTGCTAGAATTCTCCTTTCATCAGCCAATATTAATGTGTCTTGACTTCCAGTTGTGAGGACTTGCAGGACACTGATCTGGAGCTGGGTTTGGACAACTCTGCATTCTATGACCAGTTTGCCATTGCACAAGTAGGTTCACTGTGAACATACATACTGCATGGAACACCACACCATAGTGTACCTACATTCTGCAGCATTTGGTAATGCCAGGTGTCATGTACATTGTTTGAATATTCTGTAATGAATAGACCAATAGATATGGTTCAGAATTGGAAGACTGGGGCAAAAACACACACACACTTCAAATACAGCTAGTTAAAGTATAGCTAGCTACAAAGTAAATGAAACAAAAAGCTTGCTACTCTAAACTTCCCTGGCCAGTAACCAAAATACATGGGGTAGTGCCCACTCTCTAGCTTAGGGATCTATACAGAGCAGAGTCCTACATGGTGTGGAATGGATATTTGCACCTTTCTTACCTGTTTGAAATCCCAGGTGGCGTAAACAATCAACTGTCTAATAAAACAGAGTTAGCAACTGTGGGTAACTGACCTAAAAACAGAGCACATCACTAACACAGCATTTTAACATGTAATGTGTGCAGGTAAAACACCCAAACTAAAGTAGTCCTAACACAAGAGATTGAAAACCAAGCCATTACTAAAACCCCAGCACACTGTGGGACAGCAGTTTTCCCTCCATTTAAAGGGTTGGCTCCTCCCCCATTTACTCCTGCAAGGACTCTCATTGGGCAGCTGGTTAAGGGCGAGTGAGCAGTACTTTCTGTGGAGGTAGAGACAGATGTAGAAAAGTGTTTTGCACAGAACCTAAAGATAAGGGTGTTGGTCCATTCTTCTGGAAGAAAGAGATGGTCATTTCTGAGATACAATGTTTAGGTTTTGCTACCATAGCTTCACAGACATATACATATACATATCCCAAGTGTACATATACATTTTATCAGTGTATATTAATGTGCCTCCATTTCCCCCTCCAGTTTGGACTATGGGCGGCTTGGCTGACCTGGTTGGGTATCACAGTCATGGCCTTCTTGAAGGTCTACCATAACTACAGGCAGGAGGACATGCTGGACAGCCTGATCAATGAGAAAGAGTTCCTGCTAGGCCGCTCCTCACGCCGCTGTTCTGACGTGGTGGATAAGAAAAGTGGCATGATCTGATGTGATCTTCTCTGGAACATCCCATAAGCATTGGAGCAGAGGGTCTGATGAGGCTGATGATGGTTGAGATGCGAGGCGACATATATCCACATGCACTGATTTAAGCAGTAGTAAGATTCCTATAGCATAGAGATTACAACAGCTGTTTCTTTAGGACTAAGAAACTGCAACTTGTGGCAAAGCTGTAGTAACTCTATAGTGTTATTCAATTCCTGTCAACACTGTTTAAGATACACTAGGCATAAATATTGCTCTTTTTAGATGTATTTCCAGCCAATATTTCAATTAGTCTTTTATCTAGTTGGACTTTTACTCTAGCTTGTTCGAACCCAACTTCAGCTACTTCAAGATGTGGATTACAAGTCAGTATTCTCTCTCTGTTATCCAGCTTAAAAATCCCTCTTAGAGTCCCAGTAAATAAATCTGAGCTAATTAGAAGCAGTATTTCAGTTAGTGCTTTCAGTATACACTATTAATCTGTTACGATTTACAGTACTGTACTCTCTCAACCATTTCCTTGGGTTCTGTTCTTAGCTCGCTGCAATTATCTGTATGTGTAAGCATATACGATAAGCGCAGTCATTCATGTACAGTTACGTATGAGAAGGCAATATGTGCTCCGTTATGCTCTGTACAACTGTATAAGTAGCTCGACATACATCGTCAGTCCTAAACGGAATTCCTAATTCTGCACTTTCCTAATGAAGATCAAGCACTGGGTCATATTCTCTAAAATTCTCGATCAGATTAACAGTTGGAAAGCTACACAGTTGCACAGCGCTGGGTGTCCCTCAGTGTTACTCTTTTTATCATTTCCTCTGGTATGACTGACAGTTTTTGCCACTTGCGTATTCGCTGCATGCTGCAATAAAATGTGGTGTGTGTGTGTGTGTTTTCAGTATGAACCATTTCAAATAGCCAAATACCTATTTTGTAACCCTGGAAAATGGAATATTGGAATATTTTTAATTCCATGTGTTTATTAATTTAGCAAACGCATGAATATTCATTTGATTGTATGTTTGCAACACAGCCATATAAACACTTGTTATCTCTGTCCTGTATAAAATACAATCCTTAAATTATACCATGCCTCCTTTTCTTCTTTCTGCATGTAGTTTGTGATGATCTTATGTTCGAGGAGGAATCGGGATAATCAGGACATTTTTGATAGCAGAAGGAGGCCATATCTAGTTTTAGTGCGGTGTTCCTAATAAAGTGCTTAGTGAGTGCATGTTGCTCTTCACTTTGTGTCACATTAAAAATGCTTACAATGTAAGTAAGGTACAAACTGCTTAACATAGTATAATTTTCTTCAGTGACAAAGCAAGTACAGCTGCCTTCACTGTTATTTTGGTTTTGAGGTAGTGGACAGTAGTGGACTATACTTCCACTATACTATAATCCTGTATTTTGCTGCAGTTACGGTTCAGCTTTTACACACTAATACACATAAGGAAAAAAACTAAATTTTAAAAAAGGTAATAAGACATAAAGAAAAATACTCTGCGCCCAGACTGTGCAGAGATAGAACATAAAATGACATATTTCCCCTGTGTATAAATTAATACACTATAACTGACAGGTGGTGCGTTACACTGAGAACTCCATATTCCCATTGCTTTCCATATTGTGCATTGGGTTGTCAAGCTGAACACATCAACTCCATTGCTTTAAATGAACACGAATGAATGATTACATTCTAAAGTTTAGGTATTTAAGTATTAAGTGTAAATGTGGTCTTATGTTTTTTTTTTTAAACAAAGGTGAAGAAAATGGTTGATATTCAGCTGTACACCTGAACCATGGTACCATCAGCCTTATTAGCAATTACAATAAGTTTTGGGACACTGTTTTTGCAGTGTTTTTGCATACTGACCCAGGCTCTTTGGTTCAAACTGGACAGCTATATGTAGGCTATATATAAAAATACTATTCACCTTTACATTAAAGAAAACAAAAAACAATCTGTTGGGATTGCAAATTTAAGAAAGGTTTCTTAATTGGGTTGCTTGGCTGTCTACTGTAATCTATTTCCAAAAATAAGAAATAATAAAATTTAGGGTTGTGCAATAGCCCTTAGCTTCTGACAGAGAATTATGTGTGTTGGAGTTGTGGGCTTGGAGGCAGACTAAATGCAAGTCATTCATTCATTTTATTTATTTATTTAACAAACAACTAAACAAGATCCAAAAAAACAAACTGGAGAACAGAACTAACAGAATAACCAAACACATGACCCAGACATGCCAAGCAACACACAGTGTCCTGTCATACAACCAGACAAGGAACATTGAAATAAAGAGACTACTGATAAAGCGACCAACAAGGAACACCTGAGACTAACAAGAGGGCAGGGCTACAGAGGAGGGACAGGTGGGAACACTAATACCAAGGCAGGGCTAAGACTGAGACAAAGAAACAAACACAGAGCCATGTGCTAAGGAGCACATGGGAGAAACCAAAACAAAGTCACAGACAGGCACAAACAGGACAAAGCGTGACACATTGCTCTTAGATAAGATAAGTAAGGTGTTGGAGTAGAGCTTTTACTCACCGGGTTGTCTGATACTGCCAGCCAAAGGAATCACCAAAGCACTTAGTTTCTCTGGTTTGCAGTGATTTTATTGATGATTTATTACAACATAATATACTGACAAAGAAAGGAGAGAAGCTTAAAAAGGCACTTCTATTGAAAGTGTCCACATACAGTATTTGTAATGAGAACATAATATAAATAAAACCAAACCCAGGACTTAATGAATATGTGCTGTATTTCATGAGACGTTATTGCTTCATAGGCTTGTATGTTCAGAAACCACTAGTATAGGCTACTGCCAATTCAGATTTTTGTAAGCACTGCTTCATATTGCTTTGGAAATTCAAGTACAAACCATTTAGATGTTTCTGAATTTCGTCACTAAAACAGTTCACACTGTACAGCAAGCATTGCCTTAAGTTGTGCTATGCAATGAGCAATTGTGTTGTGTATATAGTTCAATTTATACAAATACTTATGTACAGTCATATATTTCATACAGTTGTTCTCATATACAGACGATGTATTGTGACCCTAAGAGACAGGTATGTTCACCCAGATATCTCACAGTGCTTCATTTTTGCTGCATATAACAACAGAATTGTGTGTGGCTCTTTTTCCATCACATCCTCCTTGTATCCCAGGGATACAGGATCTTCTAATGACCGACCATTTCAATTTAATCATTATGATTAATCAAAGGACCAATTAGCCTGTTGGCACCAACTTTCATGCATTGTTAACAATGTTAGCCGGTTTGCGTAGCATTGATTTAACTTAAATAATAAGTTATTATGTATTTCATATGGATTTCCTCATCAAAGTGGATTACACATACACTAATCCACCATAACATTAAAACCTTGAAGAAAATATTGATATACTGAAGTAACACAATATTCTGTTTTTCAACGCTGCATTGATTCTTAAAAGCAGTTTACATGCTAGAATTCTTGTTGTATTTTATGCTGTGTATCTACCCAGACAGCTAGATAACAGTGATGCAGTCTGTCTTCAGATCCCACTGTTCTGATTGGATAAAAAATATATATTTTTTACATTTAAAGGTATATTTTAATGCTATGACAGTTTTTCTCAAATTTGATAAAACAATATTGCAATATATTGCAATATAATGAATTATAACTGCTGTGTAGTTAAGCATAACTGTGGGTTAACACAGCTCTGACTCCTTAACTATTGTGCGTGCCATTTCAATCTGGAAATCAGTGTTTTCACCTGTTTGTGTTTTAATGTTATGGCTGATCTGTGTGTATATTATCTGTCTCATTTTAAACTGCACTGTTGCTTTAGTGCTATTGGCTAAAATACTGTATTTTTCCCCAAATTTCGAGTTGTCTGATTGTGTCAACTAATAATATTTACAGGTATTCTTGCATCTGCTGGTACTGAACACCTATTTTAATGTGTTACTGTTATGTGTAGGAGAAGGATATGTCCTTGGCTCGAAACATGTGTCATCCCCAAAGCAGCACAAAACTAAAGTATGTATTAAAAAACGCTCACCATTGAAGTTGACAAAGAGAAATTAGAGACTAAATAATGAATTTAAGAGCAGTAAAAAATTAACATTAAATGAATTATAGAAAATGGATAGCTAGAAAAAAACCCATATAAAAATAGTAAAATAAATAAATGTATTATACTAATGCCAAGTTGGTACAGCTGGTTCTTAAAAAATGAGCTCAACTCATGTAAGTATAGAAGAAATAATCTTCAATCTTTTGATTGGGATTAGTTTTTTAATAAACTACAAATGGCTTTGCCCTTTTCTCATATAGATCAAGTCTGGCATTGCATAAAATAAATTATGGCCAACCTTATTATGAAACAGATTTGCTTCTATGTTTCTCTTATAAGTGAATGCAGAAGATGGAAATATTTGTGCTTACCTTTGCATCACAGTCCTTCATTTGAAACAGTGAGTGTAGCTATGTAGATACAGCTATTGTGCCATTCCATTTCGTATTCACGGTTGCAAGTACATTCAAATATATAATGCACATTAACATGGCTTACTTAGGTGACAGTCGTTAATAGCTTCTATTTACATGTGAAATGATGCAGTATGTAAAGCATATTTCAGTATTCAAAGCATATTCCATTAACAGCAAAATGAACAGCATTGTTTTGCATTGCACATAGACAATCACAGACTGTATAGTCGAATGAAAAACTAGCACAGGTGATCGAGTAACTGAGATATGCAGGGGGATGCATATTGTGGGCGTGAAATTCAACATGATATATTGATTTTAACCTAAAGAATACTTTGTAGATACTGCACAGATATTTAGATGTAGTATTCCCAGGCAAGTACTCTTTGGATAAGGGGCGACAAACAGCATTAGAAACATGAGATGCAGTCTAACATAGATAAGTGCTACAAGAACAAGTGGACAGCTATACAGATTCATACGCCTTTTAGTAAAAATGAGGGTATGGCATTAACTGAGCCATCATAAAGGGCATAAGGACACCATGTCTAGATGGTGTGTAAAGTTCATGGTCTTCGGCCACCTGAAAGGTGGATGAATGTCTTTTTAGAGCATCCCAGGGCATCTCCTTCTGAGTGCTTACCTATTCACCAAAAGCTTAGACAGCATCAGGTTCTTCCATGTTGCCATAGCTCTCAGCTCTTGAGTCACCTCTTGAGTCACCTCTTCTCCACTATCTGGTATTCCTTTGAAAGAGAACGAGCGCTGTTGCCCCCGGAGTCCAGGTATGGTCATTGCATGGTGAGCCAGATCCAGCAGCCCCACAGGATTTGCTTGAGCTGCAGCAGGTAGACAGCCAGTGCTGCCTGCAGTTCCTCACAGGCACGGTGGGGCCGCCGGCGGTCGGTGCAGTACAGGGCAAAGCCCAGTGCCGAAAGCAGCAGGAACAGGCAGGTCAGCAGGGCCAGATAAGGCCTGCTCTGGGAGGAGTCATATGCTGAGGACAGAGGTCAAAAAAGGTCAAACAACTAGTAGACCTCTTAGGAATGGAATTAGAAATATTGGAAGAAAGGTACAGCTCAACTTCCATGCTTTGGTGTAAATATTAAATGGCATGAAATGCGTTAAATAGTGTGAATGTAAATGTTGTTCCATTACTTCTTGGAATGCTTTAAAATGTAAAAAAACATGGGAAATGGAGAAACTAGGCCTACATATTGGAGGGTTTACTGTAAATGTATAACAATTTCACATTTTAGTGTATAGTGTATTATATGCTCCTTAATCCCTTTGGAGGATCTATAATTGTTTATGGAAACCAGTGTCTACAATGTCTTCCAGGTTTTTTTATGAATCAGTTCTGAAATCTAAGGTTTTTCATTTTTGGGGTGGTTTACTTTTGGGTTTACTTTTTTATAGATGCACGTAGCAGATAATGAAAAGTTGTATTGGGGAAGCTTTTAAATTAAAATTCTGTAGTACAGAACTCCATAAAATCCTTTTTAAGAAAATATTGGATTTCAAAATGAATCTTGACCTCAGTACTGAAACCTGTACAGAATGGTCTTTTAGTTTACATTGTGTCAAAAAAACGATCATGTTGAAACACAACAGTATTGTGCCAGATTAAATTCTGTGCATCACAACACCCAAACTGTAATGTGAGCTAAGCTTGAGTTGTATTGATAATCTGATACTGTTCTGGTTCTGGCAGCTCATATCTGATGTTTGTCAGGTCTGATGTTAAACAGGACATACCAAAGAACTGTAGAAGAGAAGAGTGAAAACCAGCAACATTTGATAAGGAACATGTTTTGGCTCATAAACCTTCATCAGAGTTGTGGTCAGTTTCACCCTTTGCTACAGTTTCACATCCAAACCGTGTCTTTTGTCATTTGGTCTGCAACGTTTTTTTTGGAGATCTACCATTTGCCGAACACACCTTTTAAGTCATCGTACGCATGCTTTCGCCGTTATGCCACTACAGTCTGCCTGTACAAATCAGACTGGGCCACTTGTAGTTTGTTAAACAAATCTAATTGGCCCTGCTGTGCGAACAAAGTCTAAGTGTGTGAGATGATGGCTTGGGATGGCAGTCCCAATTGCATACTACACACTAATGCCACAAGGTAAATACTTAATACTAATCTTTACAGTCTGGCAAGTTAGTACACAAATGATTAATGTACCTTTTCTATGAACAGGAACTGATATTACTAATTTGCATGCAGTAGGGATGCACCCGATGACTCATGCCTCATGCTGTTACTGCAGTAATACACTGTATGTCCAAAAGTTTGTAGACACCTGCTCATCCAATATTTCTTCTCAAATATGGAGTAGTAATAGTATTATTTATCCCTTCAGATTTTAGATGATTAATTATGGATTACAAAAGGAATTCCAGCTCATCGCAAAGATATTTAATGAATTTTATTAGAGAATACTGTATGGTTCCATATAGTGAGCATGGTGAACATCATGGTATGAGCGCAATGATTGAGGCACCTTACAGTATCTGAATGCACTAATTAGATAAGCTGTCTACAAACTTTTGGGCAGCACTGAGCACGGTGTTGTCCGATGCAGTGTACAGGCACTGAGTTTTTGTTTTCCCGACACAGTGCTAGAGTTAGACTAATAAGCGGGACTGCCAGTGGAGAAATCCTTATTGACAGTGACATATGATCTCATCTGTGTCTGGAAAATTATCTGTGAGTGTCAGGGCTAGTTCCAGTGAATATTAGTAATTTAACACCAAAAGGCAACAGTTCAGTTCAATTCACTCACCTCCTAAACAGTCATAGTATGGAATGTCTGTGAATTCAGAATAAGAGAAAGGCTTTTTAGACTTCCTAGACTTCTAAATCGTGCAGAGACAAGAATTGGAGATGGTAGTACAAAATCACAGCCTTTTTGGAATTATATATTGTCAAAAAAGGAAGCGATATCACAAGCTTACGAAAACCAAAAGTGAAAAGGTACATTTAACCCTCATGAAGAAACAGCTAGCCTACTAGTGAAGCACTGTAGACAGTGTATGTGGTGATGTATTCCCTTTCAGTCTCATAATAGTCTTGCTGGCACAGACTGTGCAGTGCCTCATTTGCATACATAATTACCTAAGTATGTAAATTATGTTGGTGTGTTGTTAAACCTTGGTGATTCATTAACTTCACTCTACAGGGGAAGCACGGTTATAGCGCTCTCCTACATCTTCAGTTTACGTCACTCATTGCCCTCAAGTGCTGGCTCTTAAAGATGCAGGCTGCATTTTAAAGAGCCGATCAGTGCACATGCAGGTCAGGGAGAAGGGGACTGACTGGAGGAATCTTGTATAAAAGCTAAAAGCTCTCACCGTGTACGATGATCTCTGGCTCTCTAAAGCGAACCCGTCTCTCTGTTTTCCGCCGGTGGGTCGGATCTGACTCACTGCCGCCTACACTGGTCCTCTTCAGGATGGAAGTGGGAATCTTACCATTGATGACCTGAAGGCAACAGTAACATTTCGCGATTAATAGAAACAGTCCAAAATAAACATTCAGAAACGTAAATTTGAAGGATTAGTTTGTTAAATTTATATGGTTGCAGTCCATCATCCAAGACATGTTTGATATCTGATGTGTGCTCTTTTGTGTTTACAGTAGGAGATGCAAGGCTGCATGGATAGATTATTTATGATGTTGAAGCTGAAATTGGAATAGCTGCTGAAAATGCCTGTCCCACTGTTCAACCTTTCTGAAAGGTAGGCTACAATATGTCATGCCTTGTTCTTACCCACATCGTTTTGATCTGGATGCATTCAACACAATTTGAGGGACATTTTTGGCTGTTAATTTGTCAAAATTAGATTGGTGACAGTCTAACTCCAGTGTTTGTTAGCAGCATTAGTCTAGCCTGTAGCAAACTAAAGAAGCAAACTTCAGATACCAAACCTTTAAATGAGGTATTGTGAATACTGATATATACAAAACTATTTTATACAAGATGTACAAATTACCATATTTGTAATACTGCACCTGCTACCTGTTAGGTTACCGTCTGTGCTATTTATTAAAAAAAAGGACATGCATGTCCATGAGTTGTTTGTGTGGAAATGGTTTGTGTAGTTTTGTGTTTTGATTATTCTGCAGAAACATCTCAGTGAAAGGTAGCAACTTAGCGACTTTTCTTTACCATCTCAAACAACATAAGCCAGTGCATTTTGCTAGGTCAGTGAAATTCCATGAGTGCAATTGTCTAATGTTTATTATTTTAAAAAATATGATACTATTTACTATTTAAATATCCAGCATGCTGTGTTTTTGTGTTACAAATAAATACTGATACTTTAACATTACACTCTATACTATATGTAAAGGTTTTCGTTAGGGCTGCACAAAATATCGCTTTAGCATCAATCATTGCGATGTGTGCATGCACAATACTCACATCACAGGATGTGCAATGTCATGTAAAGCAAATTTCATGATACACATCATGCTACTGCTTGCTTAAAGGAAAGGAAAACTCCACTGTTCTCATTTTCCATGACAGATCAACCAAATTAATGATTAAATAATAATCGATCATTTATTTTACTCAAATCTTCCATACATAAAGGGCATTATTAATATTATGATCTGTCTGATCATTGACATCTGGAGAATCTGGTAAAAATGACAAAAAAAAATCGCAATGCCAATTTTCATTATATTGTATCATATATTAATATCATATACTCTTTTAAGCATATCGACATGACTGTTTTATCATATCGCCCCGCTCTAGCTTGGGGTCACTGAGGATTCAAACTGAAGGCTGCTCTTAGTCAGTCCCTGGAAGTGTGAATATTATGCTTAACATTTTACCATAATATTTATCCATACCTTTGGTTTTGGTGTGTCTGGTGATGGATGTGGTTCTTTCCTGTGCCGGAGCTCAGTGTGTCTGTCCTTATGGCTGTGAGTGAAACCGTTGAGTGTATTGCTGTACGACTCCGCGGCAGAGAACCTCTTTGACAGAGCTGACACACACTGACCCAACGAGTCTGTGAAGTGAACGGACAGTAATGTTGATGTTCTTTAAGTGGATTTTTTTCATACAGGATACTGGAATATAAGCAAAAGAGTTTCCTGTGGGATCAGGAAAAACGTCAACAGTTCACTTTGAAGGCATTGTGTAAAGCAGGGTTGAGGAACCAAGCGCTGGAGATCTGCTCAGGTTTGGTGATTTCCCTCCTGTCTCAAACCTGGTAATGAACTGATGACTAAGTGTCTAAGTTTGTGAATCAGTGTTTGAGCAAGAAAATCACCACGTTTCCCTCCAGGACTGGAGTTCTCATCTTTACTAGTGTTCTCACCAAAACAAATACTAGCCCATGGCCTCATTCATATAATAAGCTACTGCACAAGCACCTGCCTTGCACCAGCAAACAAAAGGAGCTGTTCAGATAGCTGCATTTTCCAAATTTGATTTCTATATAAGGAATGTTCTCTTGTGGAAGAGAGAGAAGCTGAGAGTTCCACCTCACTTGAAGCATATCCACAGCAAAAGGCTGTTTTTTGCCAACATTCTTAAGTGAAGCCAGCTTAAGTAAACACAGCTGTGTGTTTCTTTGGCTATTCTTGTGGTTAGTTGGATTATTTTGAGGTTTGCAAACAGCAGGCCTGTGCAATGGTCAATGTACCCTCATTTTTCAAAAGGCTACACTGGATGACATGTTCTACTGAAAGCACTTTCTTAAAGCAGCTGACTCAGTAGTTGAACATCCGCTATACATTTTTTTTTATCCAGTATATAACCACACGGAAGGGCATCAGGCATGCATCCTAGCATAACGCAAATAAGCTGCTCTAGCCTTAAGACTGCCTACATAAAGGACCAAAGAGAGAAAACAAGAAGAAAGGGCTGGCCTCAAACTGTCAAAGTCATTAAAATGCGTTCCTAACATCTAAATAGAACTTTGGTTGCAGCTAAGTATGGAGAAAGCATGCTAACTGTACATGATTAATTATTGAGTGATTTTTCCTCTGAGCAGACTGTGTAGCTAACACATGGGAAGAGGCAGTTTACTGTATGTGCCCTGTGTTTAACACTGGGGCAAATACAGGCTACCAGGTTGAGAATGTAATTTTAACATGGCTTTGAAACCAGTTATAGTGAATATTTATGATTTGCTGCATACCCCAGAAGTATAGTGGTGAGTTTAGGAGGTACCCATGGTTCTTTAAGGGTTCTTTATCAAAGACAATTGTTCTGTATAGAACCATGACATACTAAAAACTTTTGGATGCTGAAATGATTCTTTGGTTAAAGGGTTTTGGCTTTGGTGAAAAAACTATATGCATTCATTGCTGACAGAACTTACAAACCATAAAAACCATATTCGCAAATCCTTTCCTCTGAAATGAACTAAATCACATTATGCAATATCTATAGCAATACAAGTTTTAATATACATTTTATTATTTTTTTGGTTGTTTTACCTGAGTATTCTGTCTTGCCAATCTCAGCGTAGACTGTGGCCAGTAGCTCCAGACTCCTGGCTGTGATTGGGTGATCATTACCAAAAGCCCGCTGGTGTATTTTAGTGGCCTGTGACAGACAATATGTGTGAACTCATGGCAGTCATAGTAGAATTAACTTACTGATTCAAATTTAAAGTCCTCCATGCAAAGGTTCAACTTGTACAGACCTTGCCGCTGTACTCTAAAGCCAGATGGGGTCTGAAAGAAAAAGAAGAACATGAATTACAATGCCAGTGATTAAACCAGGTGTGTAGGCAGTGATATGTACACACTAGCTGTTTCAGATGTGCTTGTGTGAGACCAACACACAAATGGTTGCATCACTGGTGCCATTGGAGCACATGCACGTGTCTGTTTTTCTTTTTGAGGGGAAAGTTGATTTAGGCTTGCAGAGAGGCAGAGAGTTTTGAATAACAGACTTTCTTTTGTTTGAATTATTTTCATATTGCATTACATTTACATTCAACTTACATTCTGTAACAGCTCTGCGTTTGCACTTCCAGTGCTTGAAAAAACCATTTCAAACTCAAACAATCAGGATAGTTTCTCTCTATAAACAATTAGGGTCCCTAAACCATCAGGGGACCCTATAAACAAAAATGTATTCATGTATATAATTGTTTCAGTGACACAAATATAAGATTTTCAGTGACACAAATGTGGCAAATAAATAATAAATATATATATATATATATATATATATATATATATATATATATATATATATATATATATATATATATTCTTTCTGTAAATTTTTTTTATAAAAATAGCTTTTATTTTATTTTAATACTAAAGAAACACACTATATGTCCAAACATTTGTGGATACCGCTTTTTGTCCCTGTAGCAAAGTACTGCCAATAGAATAGGATGCAGATAAACATCAACCTCTTGTAAAGCCTCATGAATCTAGTAGAAAGCTTTGACCAGTGGAGCAGTGGAGCTGTGTTCTTGATGGTGCTCCATTTAGTACTTTCGGGATAAACTGGTGAAGTTGAGATCATCCAACATCCTGACCTCACATATGATCTTGTCACCGAATGCAATAAAATCCTCACAGCAATACTCCAGAATCTAGTAGAGTGCCTTCCCTGTACATTATAGACTGTTACTTCAACAAAAGCAGCAAAAGACGATGAATGAGCAGGTGTCCCAATACTTTTGTCCACACAGTGTATGTTCTCTTTTACTTATGAACGCAAAAATGGTATCACGTGACAGAGAACGTTTAGTACTGACAGACAGTTTAAGGACTGCTGGATGACAGTATGGTTTTCATTGGCAGTAACTAGAACTCTTAAGGGTTAAAGACAACAACTACAGGAGGCCATACTGCAGTGTGTGCCATACAGAGTAAATGTAAACATGACACAGATCGCATTTCACGCCGATGGTATGTGCGCAAGCAAGTGGCTGTCAGACATACTGCTGACACTTGCCTTCACTAGTGGCCTCATGTGACCTTTGACATCTCTTGACACTTGAGAAACAGTAGGGAGAATACAGCAAAGGCCTCATGTCACCTCATCCCTGAGAGTTCTCACATGGCTAACCACCACCCATGTAAGAGGTTCTTGGCATCATACATTACAGGACACCACAGCTTGTTTATTGTATCTCAATGCTGAGGTAACAAGACCATGTGACTTTAATACACATTCATGTGAGTCATATTGACTGTGAAAATAAGATCAACTTTCCATTTTCAACGGAAGTAAACATTACATTGCCCACTGAAAGCTAGGTTATTAATTTCTATGCTATATTACATAGTTTCATAAATGTACGTGTTTAAATTCATATAACATTAGAAAGCAACAGCTCATGAACAAGTAGTTCAGCTTTAACAAAAGGGGAAATTTGATCCACGATTGAAACTCACCCCTCTGATCTGTGGCAGCGCTCCACATGGATACCTCACATACAGCAGCTATGACAGGTCTTAATCAGGCTTAGTGAGGCATGCCGTGTTGTCAGGTATGTGGATCCATTTCAGTTCTCAGCAAACAACAAATCCAACCACACGTGCGCCGTGATTCCTGCTGTGGCCTCTAATGGAGGCAGTGGAAACGTGCGCCCTGTGCCAGCAAATATGGAGCCATGTGCGAAGGGTCACATATTTGATGAACTGCAGAGTGTTCCATCGGTCACTCAGCATGCTAATTTCAGCTTCACACAAGGGCTCTGTTTCTGTGATGGCTCGTTGTGTCCAAGGATGTTAGCATTAGCACCTCAGAAAGTCACTTTCATCATGTGCTGATGGTGCTAAGGCTTACAGGCACGTTTCTGTGCCAGGGGTGCCCAGGCCTACGGTATACCCTACTGCTTTCACGTTTAGGGTTAAAGCCCACCGAGCCCGCCAGTCACCTTTACATGTGCTTATGAATGTACAACATGCTCTTTCTGGGTGAGGCGGATGTCCAAGCGGTTGTTCCTAACTGTGGTCCAGCTTCAATTAGTAATGGCCAGGTGTCAGCTTGCCCTGTTTTGGACTGTCCGCAGGGGACACTTGATCAGCAGTTACATAGCTTAGCTCTCAGCAAGGAGAGCAGTACTTGCCACGACACTGAAAGATTCAAGAGGCCAAACCATTTCCTCTTCACTCTGCAAAGAGTGAGCTATTCTAAGCACTCGTCCACGGGTATCGGATATGTTTAAAAACATATCTTTTTCTGGGCGTATTGGCCTCCCATCTACACAAACATGGCATAACTCAGCTAGCTTTCTAATTGTTTTAGGAACGTTAAGCAATGTTTTTAAATGGTTCCAGGAAGATTAGCTTGAAATTAGATTAAGCTCCAATGTATGGATAGCACTTTTATTTAATAACTGGTAGCTTTACAGGAATCTGTAAGTGGATAGGAGATCAACAAAACACAAAAACCTAAAAATCTCCTGGTGAACAAGTCAAATAAAATACAATAAATATAGATAATAATGTAATATTTACACAGAATCAGAGTAATATATTATTATACTATTTAATGCATGTCATAAAAAGTTTAATTTAAAATGTATTTAAACATGGAATATTTTCTGAATTTACGCTGATAAAAACCTTTAAACTATTTTTTAAATATGCCTAGCAAATGTAAAAAGCCTAAATTCAATTGTGGGGAAAAAAAATCAAAACAAAAAACACTGCGGGAACCTCCTGGGAACCTGCGGGAAAACTTGACAGACATACTAAGAACCAGAAGTCACTTCACTTCTCTGCCGATCAATAGTGAGTGATTCAGAGACAGCAGCATAGCTTGGGCACCATACAAAAACTCTGTGTGAGATCAGATTAAAGAGACCTGTTTAAACAACATACGCTAAGAATAACATGTTAGGAGGCTTCATTGCTGCGCTCTATTTAGGTCTATTTTGGGCATTACACTTGCTTCTGGAAGTGTAACTTGTTAGCAAACATTGTGAGCTGTTAGTGCCCCCATGGGCATGAGCATTTTAGAGTCATTGTGTCCTTGTGTAGACAGAGATTTTTAGGAACACTGCTGGAGATGGAGATAGAAAATTCTTGAAAATATCCAGATATGTGTGAAAGGGGCCTAAATGCCTTACTTTTGTTAGTGACTGTGTTGATGTAATATGTTTTATGTTTTATATGTTCATTAAAGTAAGTTTAGCACATTGCCTTGTTCAGTTTGTGTGAGTAGAAGGATTAAGGGAGCATTGTTTAGAAGGCCTGCAGATGTTCCCAAAATTAAGCTGCACCTGAGCGTCATGCTGATGGCATCCGCCTGGAATCTGTTTTTTAACTCTGCTATTTTTAACCCAAATGCAATTTTAGATCTAGACTTTGGATGATGTTCAGTCATACCCCTCATGTAAGTGTAGGTGTATTTACCAGGTGCAGAATGGGCTGACACTACAAAAAGATGTGTTTTTTCTCCTTACACTCAGCAACACTGGCTGATGGATTACGTGAAAGCAACATTTACAGCTACAGCACTGTGAGGAAAATGGCAAATGCAGCATTTATTATGAAAGCACTACATAACTGTCTCTCTGAACTCCACAGAAAACACATCCTCAGTATTTTGTACACACATTTCTGAGCATTACAGGTACTTTCCTGCTGTCTGCTTGAAGCACACACCGGCCCTAAATGTGACTACTCTTTCAATGGGCACCGAGAGCTTGAATCTCTGCCCTTTTCAGCTGTCCTGTGTTACCTGATCCATTGCTAGAGATAAAGAGATTGCAATGCAAATACCACCATCTATCCTTGCGTCCTCGGAAACGTAATCTTATTAGGGCACCAATAACACATCTTGATTTCATTCAAGTTTAATGGCATTCTCATTCTCATAGAGCCAACAAGTGGTCTTCTTCCGTAGAACGACATGGTTAAATGCTTCAGGTCTGTAAGCAGCGCCAACAGGGGCGGGTGATGGTGGTGTAAATATTGATCTCTGTCCCCACATGTACAGTATGTGGTGGCCTTACAAGTGACTCCCTGGTCATGTTAAGCCCCTTGAGGTAACAGGACACCCATGTGAGTGTGGCCCAGTAACACCCGAAGCCTGCGGACTCACATAACACCAGTCACCTTTCTCCCGTTCTTTGTGTGCGCAATTGCGGTTCATTGAGATAAAGATCATGCAAATGCACTCGTAACCTCAGTTGACTGTTTTACCATATTACTCCAATGCTGAAAATGTATCTTAACCCCTCTACCCTAGGCCTGGCTTCGGGCATGGTGCCAGGAGGGTCATGTTTATCTGCTTCAGAGTGTCCTTTATATTGAAAGTACTTCTCTAAAAGCAGTGTGTGTGTTCGCACATCGACATCAGCAATGGGTGCTACTTAAAGTAGTTAAATGCATTCATGGGAAGGGGTGTCCACAAATATTTGGATTATTTCTAATCTCTGTTTGTGGGTTTTACTGTCTTCAGCTTTTTTCTTTAGTAAGAGAAAGGAATGCTCAGTTCAGGTCAGTTAATTTCTGCTGTCATTTGAGACCATTCCATTTCTTTGCCTTTTTGTTTCTGGGTTGTTTTCAAGGTATGTTTTCAGAAGCTGTAAAGCACCAATCTACCAGTTTTGCAGCATCTGAGCAGAATATAGAGCTCTATACACTTCATAATTTATCCTGCTACTTCTATCAACAGTCACATCATCAACACTTCCACTGGCAGCCATACATGCCCATGCCATAACAGTGCCTTCGACATGTTTGACAGATGATGTGGTATGCTTTAGATCATGGAGTCTGCTTCCTTTTCTCCATAGTCTCCAAGTTAATCTTGGTTTCATCTGTTTAGAGAAACTTGTTCCAGTACTTGGAAGGATTTTTAGATGGTTTCTAGTAGTCTGGTTTACTTAAATACTCTGTATTTACACTCTCAATTTATCTCTCAATTCTAAATTTTGATAATAATACGCCTACCTACACAAGAGTTATTAACTTGACTAAATGTTGTGACTGGATTTTCCTCATTAGGGAAAGAATGCTATGACCATTCAGACTTTGGTGTTTCTGAGTTCACCAGTGCATTTCTACTTTTTAAAAATGCATCACACTGTTGATTTGTTCACCCCTGAAGTTTCTTGCTCTCTGAGAGTTTTTTCAGTCTAATAATGGCCTCCTTCACTTTCCTCATCATCCTCTTTGGACAGTGCATTGACTGTTCTCATGAATAGCGATCAAATACAAACACAACATTTAAAACTCCAGACCTTGAGAAAATGAGCAAACAGGCAACAACTAGAGTGAAATTGGAAGGTCCATGTAATACATAGCTCTAATTCGTAAAAAAGGTTCTAACTATATTATTGGTAAAGTCCTTGAATTAAAGCTGAAAGTCTACACTTCATTTAAATCTTGATGGTGAGGTCGTGAACACTAGCAAAATGATGCACTTCTTTGTCCAAATAATTATGGACCTGACTGAATTTCATGGAACCTGTATGTCTTGGATCACAAGCATCAGTGCCCATATTGACAGATTTCACCACCTCTGTATTACAGCATAATATAACATACTGGGCTGTGAACAGATTTTTTGCCATATTTGTGCTCTGGGACCAAACACAGAGGACCATTCCTCATATAATGTTCTCATATCCTCCTGGACCAGAGCCCAGGAAACCATTACTGCCAGGGGAGTGCTCTCTGTAAATACACACACTCTATACACTATAGAATGACTTTACTTTCATTTGCAGGCTAAGTATAATTACAGTAAGGAAATAAGACAGGATCTATTAGTGTGGAACTATAAGAAAAGATGTGATGCAGCATAAATTCCCAGAACATAATAGTTTTGGGGTCAATAAGCTATATTACATGCACTGTACCTATTTATACATGTACACAAACCCTGTACTTTAACAGTTTTACCCTGAACTTTAACAAGAATTGTTTAAGTTATTTAAACACATTGCTTCTACCATGATCCCCTTTCAGATGCTGCATTTTTCCAGGCAAATTCATTATCAAGCATTATCCAGGCAAATGCTTACCTTTTGCTCATGATGCAAAGTTGGGCCAACCTTTCAAGATCCTGGGCCTGTGAGGCCTGCTCTGATAACTCCTCCTGAGAGAGCCATCCTGGAGAGCCTATTGAACCGTCATCCAGAGAGCCTGCTACACACACATGCACACTGTCAGAAAGCCCCAGACAATATGCCAGAAGAGCTTGAACCCTAGAGATACATGGAACAGGCACAAGAGTGTGACGTAATGAGGAAGTAGGAGTGGAAAAGAGAGAGAGGGTGAGAGAGAAAGAGAGAGAGAGAGAGAGAGAGAGAGAGAGAGAGAGAGAGAAAGAGAGAGCAGACAAGAAGGCACCTGCTTTGCCACACCCACATATTCAAATACTCTTAGGAGAACATCCTTGAGCACACAGGCTCACACTCAACAAACAGTTGTTAAGCATTATAAAGAGAGGTGAAGGAAAAATGCTGTAAAGATGATATTTGGTCCTGCTACATGATTACAAATGTAAGCCATAACATTAACACCACTTGCCTAATACTGAGTAGGTTCTGCCACAACAGACCTGACTATTCGAGACATTGACTCCACAAGACCGCTGAAGGAGTCCCGTGGTATGTGGCACCAAGAGGTTAGCAGCAGAACTTCTATACATTGCTTCAATGAACCTCAGGTGACCATGGCCGGTTACCCAGGTGTTATTCCCTGGACCACTTTTGGTAGGTACTGACCACTGCATATCAGATTCATCTCAAAAGACCTGTCTGGTGTTTTGTAGATGCTCTGAGCCAGTTGTCTAGCTAAAACAATTTGTCCACCCCTTGACATATATTGACACCGTAGATGGAGATAATCAATCTTTTCACTTAACCTGTCAGCGGTGCTAATGGTGCTGATCAGTGTATATAGTAATGTTTAGGGAAGTAATACTGAAAGCCTAGACTGTAACAGAAATAAATAAACAGAAAAATACTAAATGTCCTCATATTGCAGTGAAGTGTCTATTTCAGATATGTTGTAGTTCATTAAATTATCAGCAATGAAGATTTATTGGTTCTGAACAGGAATGATCCAATGATCCTTCCAGCCCACTCTTAAATATTGACATTTATTTACATAGCCTATGTAACTGGAGAGAGCTCCATGCATGTGAGTGAAACTATAGACACCAGGACCCATATTTATCAACTGTCTGAGAATCAGGTCTCATCAGTTTATTAGTGCTAAGTAGAAGGCTTAAACTGATCTGACGCTGCAATCAAAAGAAATTCCATAAGAGATGAGAAAGACAACAGAAATATTAAAACTCATCAGTCTGGAAAGGGTTACAAGGCCATTTACAAGGCTCTGAGACCCCTGTAAAAATGGAGAAAACTTTGTACAGCCAAAGTACCAAAACTTTAACAGAGCACAGTAATGACTCATCCATAGAGCCCAGAAGAACATCTGAGGAACTGTAGACCTCATCATATTCTCAGGTAAGGTGAGCGTTAATAATTCCACCAGTGGAAAGAGATTGGAGCATTAGTAAAAGAATGTCCAGGAGGATGTTGCAAGGTGGAGATCACTGCTATCCAGGAGGAGCAGAACAAGTGTCAACCAACATTTGCCAAAGAAAAAGCACCTTGATGACACCCTAGCTATTTGGAATAATATTCCCTGAACAGGTGGTGTAAACCTAACACATCATTCCACTGCCGGAATATCAGACCAGTAGTCAAACACGGTGGTTGCACTGCTGCTTCAGGCCATGGGCAACTTGCCATAACTGACTGAACTGAACCATGAATTCTGCTTTTTACCAGAACATCCTGCAGGAAAACGTCCGGCCATCAGTAGTGCAATAAGGGAAGAAATCAGCAGGAGGGCAAATACTTTTCACAGCACTGTAAACATGAGCTGAGAGATTCATGCTTTAAAGCTGTCTGTAGCTATCTGAGCCCCAGCGAGTGAGGTACCAGCGCTGTCTGGAGGGAGGAAGCCATGACAGTTACAGCTGCCTCAGAAGCGCTGAGTCAGGCTCCGGTGTTTCCATGGAGCCCAGTGGCTCTTTAATGAGAGAGCGTGCACAGTAGCCATTTGTCTCTGTGGGCTGAAGCACTCCCACTCTCAGCCCACGCTCCAGCAGTCTGCTGCCTCAGCATGGCCTGACAGCCAGCAGAATGCCATGCAGACATGCTTCAGGAGAAGAGATGGATGGCTCTGCTCCCTCCGCAAACACTGTCATGGACTGCAGTAAATAAAGCCTAACCTGGGCTAAACACATTGCTGCTCTCTGCGGTTGCAGTTGGAATTCACACCAGCGTTTATTTCCTTTTAGTGTTCAGGCTAGAGGCTTAGCTCAGATGTAGTGGTATGGCATGACCGCATGCTTATTCTTGGAGTTTACCACGCTGTGCTGATCCCAGATATGCACGGCGATCATCTGTATGAATGCAAGATCAACCCAAAATAGTATGGGCACAACCAATAAAATCAGAAGTACCTTCTTCTCTATGGTCTATTTCTATGATGTTAAACACAAAGGCATCTGCTTATGTGCAGATAAGGACATATTAAATACCTTGGAACCTTCAAGTCCTTGGGGTGGTACCCTCAAATCACAGGGGCGATATCCTCAAGGATATCCTTACAATGTATGAAATGTGTGTACTTCGATGACCATGGGCAAAAATTTCAGTGTATTTCTATCTTGCTACAGGAACAGGTTTTCCATTATTTTCCATTGGGAAACAATAGTCTCTATAAAAGTGACCACATGCTACAGATGCAGCAGAGAGATTAGGTCGAAAGACACGGCAGTATTCCTTTACCACCCCATAGTGCTATATCATTCAACTTCTACATCAGCCAGACCGGTTAGGAAATAGGCTGGAAGTAAAGTAAACTATGGTGATCATCTGTGTGAATGCAAAATCAACCCAAAATAACATGGGCACTACCAATAAGATCAGAAGTACCTTCTTCTCTATGGTCTGTTTCAAGGGCATTTGTTTACATGCAGATCAGGACATATTAAATACCTTGGTCACTGAAGTCACTGGGATGATACACTCAAATCACTGGGGCCATATCCTCAAGGGTACACCTTAAAATGTACGAAATATAATCCTAGTGGTTCATTTTTTGGAGTGTACTTCGATGACCATGGGCTACAGCTACAGCCATAATAGCGTAAGTTCTCCTGCAAGTCTGGTTCCTGTAGCGCCATGTTGAAGTACATCCAGTCAATAATAATAATTAGCAGCTGAACAAGTAAAAGTCATAAAGCAGACTTGCCTGTGCTCCCTTGCAGAGCGGTGAGCTCGATCAATGCCACTTCATAGAACATCTTCTCCGCCTGAATGAACTTCAGTGCCTTCTCATCTGTTTTATACGAGTGAAGGAATCGGCCAAACTTGTCACCGGGATTAGGAGGTTGTTATGATGACACACACACACACACACACACACACACGCACACATACACGGCCCTGTCACTCACACTCTATTTCAATTAAGTTTTGTTCAGCCAGTGATTTTAATGACCTTTCCCAGTAGTGCCCCAGTATCTTTCCCAGATCAAGTAACAGAGCTTCACACGAGTGACAGTGTTGGTTATACTGTGCCTCATCCTCAGTTTTGATTGGCCAGTATTGGTTGTACTGCTCTCTGTCCATACAAAGCTACAAAGCATGTGTGAGAACTATTAATAGATGTGCATTTAAGAGTTTATTTACATACTCAGAGGCATGCTGGAGGGAAAGGAGCATGTTTCTTTGTAAGACGACACTGCACTTGACAAGTGTCATTAAAGTCCTTTTGGTTGGAGAGGAAAATGGTCTTAAAATAAATCTGAATGACCCACTTCAGAGCGGGACACAACAGAATCACGTGTAGCATCGAGCAAATGCTTCTATTTTGGACTTATTAAAGAGTGAAAATAACTGATTAAACCCAGGAAAAGGACATGCCACAGTTTCCCCCTGTTACCAAGCCAGTCAAGTCCTAGTACTACAGCTTGCACTGGAGCTGTGAAGCTAATGAAGCTAACAAGTAATAGAAAGTCATACCCCATCCATCAGAACTATGTCAAACCAGTAGTGGCTGCAATATCGGTGCTGGAATGTTGTCCATACTCTTTTAGTCAATTTGTACAGATCAGGCCTTGTGTGTAGAACTTTTTTTTGGTTGATGACTAATTTAACTAAAATACCAATAAAAGGACTAGTATTTGTTGTGAGTGGTACTCACAAGGTTTAAAGTTGTACAGCTGTACATCTGTATTTCAGTTGAGTGGACAACAAGTAGGAATGCCCCAATCCAATGCAGTGGTCCGATCTAGGCAAATATATTGATTGGGTTGGATATTTTAAGCTTTTTATCCAGTTCCGATCATTTATTATTAGCACTCTGTTCAACTATTGAAATATTAGTAATGGACATTATTCACAGCATTATTCACAGCAGTGTGAAGTGAAATGCAACAACTCAACACAATATGTGTGGTTCTAGTACTAGTATTTCTAGCACTACAAGTTGCCTTGCCTGCAGACATTTGTCTATTTTCTGCCAAAACCATGTGGGGAAAAACTCCATGTTTTTACTCTGAAATTCTGGCCAGAAATATTGCAAAACAGTCAGTTAAGTTATAAACCAGCACTGTAATGGTTCAAAACTGAGAGGAGGTTAATGCACACACTTTATAGAAAGCAAAATCATACCTCATTCATGACGCTATAAAATTATTATTGTACATTAGTAAACACACACATTTATTGATTTCCCAGCTATATAAAAAGGTGCACATATTTGTCACTGTACAGTGTACACTGCACAGCAAAATGTGTCCTCCGCATTTAATCCATCTGTGGTAGTGAACACACACACGTGAACTAGGGGCAGTGAGTACAAACACACACACCCAGAGCAGTGGGCAGCCAACTCCAGCAACTGGGGAGCAGAGAGGGTAAAGGGCCTTGCCCAAGGGCCCAACAGTGGCAGCTTGCCGAGCCCGAGTATCAAACCCACAACCCTGTTATCGATAGCCTGGCGCTCTAACCGCTGAGCCACCCCTGCACCTATTATCTGGGAGCTGAATAATCAGGGAGGTCAGTCATACTTTTAATATTATAGAATAATAAACACACTATAAAAAGGTCCTTTTATGGTTGTACTTGTAAAACCTTTGTTTATACATTAATTTTTGAATGTTCTTATACTAGAGTGAATCACTGCCAGATTACATCATGCCAGGGCAGCCACAGTTCGACTGTGGTTCGAGGCTATTGCCTTTGTTAGAGATTTGTTTAATCAGACATAAAGCTGTGTGTGGTGCAAATGGTATCTCATTTAATGCATTCTTATTTTTTATTTATTTATTGACTTTTTTATTTTTCTCTTTCAGCCTTGTTATGGTGTTTGTTTGTTTATTTTTTGTTTTATTTTTGAAAAACAATAAAAATAAAGGTCCTTTTACCCCACAATGCAGAAAGGTTTATTACACACTAAGGCACATTATTCAGTAACTACTTCTGCACAAACCGGCGGGGCATTTCTTTGGTACTAGAAGTTCGGCCCACCGGCAAATCAGGGTTAAAATAAAATTAGGTAAAAATAAATCAGTTCAGAATGTCTTTTTATAGAAACCGTTACTACAAGTAGTGTACTTTTACTTCAGTATTATAAGGGGATTGGGTCACGGGGCACAAAATCAGGACATCCTCAAAGATGCTTGCAAGTCAGTATTAAATCTCTCTAAGTGAGTCCAGTGTGTGACTGACTGGGACAATTGACAGCAGCTTAATGGTTCCACATCTTCAGGTGCCAGGACAGCACTGAATTCCAGGCAAGCACTCAGTGCTTCCAAACAACACAATGGTGCCAGTAGGCAACGAGTTGGCGAGAAGCTCCTGTCCTAAAATTAGGTCCTTTATTGCCACCGTTTAATCTCATGTGTGAATCATTAGTTCATTTGTGTTGTTTCTGCCAACGCTGCTAATACACAGTGATCATTTTCTGGAATGTGACACATATTCCCTGGAGTTTCCGGAGTTGATATTTTTAGAGTGCAGCTGGGTGGGATGGATTTGGATGGGGACTGGGAGTTTGAGCTGGATGTTCAACACCCCACCTCATCCCCAACTCACCCCAAAAGTATTAAATGGAGCACCATCATTCCAGCATTGGCATGATGCCAATAGGTTCATGTTTATCTGCTCCAGAGAGTCCTATTCTATCAGCAGTACTCCTCTAGAGGTACTAGATAAGCTGTGTGTGCATTTGCACAACTGTGTCAGAAATGGATGCAACTTAAACTGGCTGAATTAGTGGTGGGCAAAATGACAACATTGTTTCTTATTGTGATACACAAAATGTTTTTTTTCTAAGCATACTGTGGATATCAACATTGTTAACGAACACTGACCAGCTTCATGTTTCATTACAAACAGTGCCATTAATTGGATGTAATTGGTATAACTGGATAAAGTGCAGCAAATTTGAATAAATCAAACTTATGTAATTTGTGTAAATGTCTTTACATATTGTGATACACTATTTTTCATCATGTTGCCCACCCCTAAGCTTAATGTATTGATCAGAAGAGGTGTAAACACATTTTGTTGTTTTTTCTTAATTTAGCGTAGAACTATTTATTAGTATATTGTAATGTAGCATCATTATAATAACATACTGTTAAATATGTGAACTGGAAGGAATTCCCATTAAACTGCACTGGAATTCTGAACTGATCCATCATGGTCAAAGGCATATGATAGTAAGCTGGCCCTCTTCACACAACCTTGAGGGGAGACATTCTTGTGAACTGATAAGTTACTAGCTAATTAAAGCTAAGCTATGTTACTTTATGGGAAGGACAGGACATCTACGATGACCTCTCTATATGTGTGAACCCAATCTGCTGAGCATCAATCATCTGATGTCTCCTGACTATACAATACTGAATTATTTTCTGCACAGTTAGTTAGTTTACAGCATAATGAAGCTCGGGAAATGACAGAGATTGCTTGGGACACAAAAAGAGACCAATGGAGTACTCTATCCCACATGTCATTTGTTTGTGTGGGTCATTTTAGGGTAATGACCATCATCAAAGTTAATCTTCAGTTGTGAATTAAGGGTCGTAGTGAAATTGGCTTGTAGTGTTTGCCTGAAACTCTATAATCTTGCAATTGAATGAGACCTGTGTTTGTAATCGTAGAGTTCAAATCTATATTTCTGATCTTATGCATAGGCAAAACAAATGGCCTACCCAATGAAACGATAAAAGCCACTATATCATTTCTACCACTTTATTTAAAGTGCCCCAACAGTCATTCCAGCACATTCTAGCACCCCTTATATTAACCGTTTCTCATGTAGTCGAGCGTCAGGCCATCTCTGCTTTTTCATACTGATCTGTGAGCGGGAGCTGGAAACATTAGAGTCATATAAACTGTGTGTCTTTGTAATTTGGGGCTACTAGTTTAAGGGAGAGGTATATTGTGTAATGCATGCCTTGCAGTTATCAGCACTTTACAGATAAATGGAGAGAGTGGAATGCAGGCTCGGTCTCCGCAGGTTAATTAGCTCTGATGCTCGAAAGTTGATAGAAGCTTATAAAACCTCTTAGGAGATTAAAACACAACAGCAAAGCCCCGTAGAAATGCCCGTGAAAGCCCAGAGGCCACAAAGCTGTAGTGGACAAAGGCACTATTGGACTACCTCCTAAAATCTCATGACTGTTATGCAAATGTCTGTGTGCATGTGTATTTAATGCAAAATTGATCATCTGATAAAGGTTAGGTGTGTGTGGGGGGCGGTGACTTATGCATAAATATCTGCTAGTGTTTTTGTAGTGTTACAGTTCATGCAGGTGTTTGTATATGTTTAGGATAGAATTAAGGACACAAAAAAGACTAGGATGCTTTAGGTCAGGTGTCACCAATTCTGGTCTTTGAGAGTCCAAAACATCTAAACTTGATACACTCTAGCAAAAAGGCTTCTATATAGTACTGGAAATTATTCTAACAATAAGAGTCATTTATAGTGCGAGTGCAATATAGTGCATTTATAGTGAAGTGTCTTTAAAGAACCATATACAGAGAGAGCTCCAATGGTTGTCATGGTTTTATATAGAACCCTTGTAGTACCCTGTTTCTGTAGGTTGTAGTTAATCTATAAGTTGAATATTTCCTTTAATAATGTTTGAATTTCAACTCTATATATTTATTTATTGTATTCTGACAAATGCAGAATGGTTAGGTGACACTAAAATGTCATTTGTAGCCCTGTAGAAATAAATGTCACAGGTAAAGGAAATGTAGGTAAATATAGTCTTAATTTCTACATTTTAAAAATCTATATTTCAGCATATACATCTGCAGTCGAAATTATTCAACCCCATTGCAAATAAAAAAATAATTAGCAAAATGTATTAACTTTTAGCTGTTGGAATAAACCAATCAAATAAGAACAATTTAAATAGCTTTCCTCCTCCCGACATAACACTACTGCAAACCCAAAAGTTACAGGAGTTTTGGGGTTCAGTTTTGTGGAGTGATGAAAGAAAACTGGAACTTTTCGGGTCTAAGGATGAACGATATGTGTGGAGGAGGAAGAATAAAGCATGCTCTGCCTACAGAGAAGCTTAGCAGTGGCTCTGTGATGCTCTGGGGCTGCTTTGCTTCCTCTAGCAAATGAAAACCTGCAGCATGTGGAGGGCAAGATGGATTCAATCAAGTATCAGGAAATTCTCGGAGAAAGTGAGGAAGCTGTGAGGAAGCTGAGGCTTGGGCATCACTGGACCTTCCTCAAAGTCCACCAAGGCTTGGATTCAGAAGAAGTCCTGGAAGATTCTGGAGCGGCCGTCAGTCGCCTGAACCCTAAAGAAAATCTTTGATGGTGTGTTATGACCCGCTTCAAACGTAGTGTAACAGCTAAAGGGGGCTCTACTAAGTAATAAAGAAGCTTGTCATGAAGGCGCTGAATAAATCTAAGACCACAATCATCATTGAAAGTGATCATTTGTTTGCAAAAAGCACTTACATATTAGTTGCGTTGAGCTATTTGAATTGTTCTTGTTTGATTGGTTTTACTGCAAACAGTTGAAAGTTTATAAATGTTGCTAATAAACCTATTTTGCAATAGGAGTTCAATCATTTCAATTGCAACTGTATGCACATACAAACTATGATGTTGGCGTCAGCCCACAATTCCCATATTGGTGCATACCTAAAGAAATCCCCAAACTTTGTTGAATCCAGCTCTCTAGAACTGAACTTCTGGATGACCTCTACATCATGCCTTCAAATCAACATGGAAACTTACCCAGTAGGAGATTATTTCTTGAGCTTTACAGAAAAGGATACAATTCTTCTCGTCAATGAAGAGTTCTGCAATCTGTCAGAGAGGTAGACAAAGCATTTTCTCACAACAGCTCAATACAGTACAATGCATACATTACAAAAAAGCACATTACTAGCCACTCCTCCTACCTCCTACTTAGACATTAAGGTAAAACTGTGAAAGGTGGTATGTAGCATGATACATTTCTATAAAATTTGGAGTTCTGCTTGCTGGAAAAGGGCTGTAGTGCCTTGAATGTAATGTAGTGTTGGCCAGACTCTCGAGAGTGTGATGCCAAACATTCCTTTAGGTTTGTATAAGAGATACTGTTTATATACACTATTTCCTGGGACACTTGCAATGTTCAGACAGGGCCAGCTGACAGGCCTAGCTAGAAACTCTGTGAGGCCGCCACCAAGTTATCTTTGTTTATTATTAACTGTCATTATCAGACAGTCATGTCTAGATTAGAGAAGGCCATGTCAATTGGTGAACGTGTAACCTCATGCTGGGAGACTTGTCACACTGTAGTGATCTGCTGATACAGAATGGAAAAAGGTACTGAACAAAGCTACATTTTGTTGCAGGCTTTATATATCCAGTTTTCATTTAAAGCTGAGTTCTTTCTGTGCACTCACCAGCACACACATATAAATTAGCATAGTATGTGTGTGTACATGTTAGGAGTGTGGCAGGTATTACATAATCACCTGGTCTTGTATTATATGAGAGGGCAATTATATGAGACCTTTATTCTCTTTATTTATGTATTTATTTATTATTTAATAATTAAATTGTGCCACAAAACATCTTAAATTGCATGAGTTGGGGCAAGTAAGCATAAAATGAGATGTTTTGAATTTTCTTGAGCAAGTAATTGTAATATTGGTTAAATAATATGTAGAGTAGCTATATACTGTTAATACTAGAAATACACTATTCCTTGTGTGTGTGAACATACTAAGTGGCTAACGCAACTTCAACAACTAATGCTGTTAGAAAACTGCTTCTCTCTGAACGATTCAGGGAGTTTTTACACCTGCCCGGTTAAACTTGCACAGACTTATTTTGGGGTTGTTTTCACCCTTGGTGTGATTTGTTTGGGCAGGTGTGAATACAATACTTGCATTCGGATGTGGGTCAAAACAACCACACCAAGACCCTTGAGATGAGGTGGTTTCAGTCCTGTCCCAAACAAACTCTACAGTGGTCTGTTTGTGGAGAGAATGCAATCTGACCTCGATCTGACCCAACTATCAGGTGTACTCCACAAATCTGAGCTTGTTTATTTTTTCAACAAAGGTTTTGTTTACATTTTGTTATATATGGGTACATATATACAATGCTAAATGCAAAATTGTCTAATTAGGATGCTTTGCCAAGTGGTCTCTTGATAGGTACAGCTTAATACATTCTCCACAATGGCTAGGACTTCACTGGTAGAAATGAAGGTCTAATGCGTCAGATTTACTACCAGTTTCGACTGAAAAACATCACTATGAGCCTTCTGGAAGTCCTAGATATGTCACTGACTGTGAACATAAGCAATTTCAGTCCATTATTTAAAAACGACTGACTCTGTGCCAGGACTCTTTACCGAAAAAACACTGTTAACTGCTACAGAAAATACAATTTTCTGTTACAAGCATTACATTAAACATGGCCTGACTTTCACAAGCTTGAAATACCATTGTTTAATGTACAGACTCCCATAAGAAGCTAAGCAGGAATTACTATTATTATTAGTATTTTTGCATCTTTTTAGCAAGTTGTAACATTTGTGGCTTAAACTCAAGGCCTTAGTTTAATGGTCACTTAATTTTTCTAATAAAAATAGTTTGAGAACAAGAAGGGTAATCAACCCATGTAGACCCGTATTAAAATAGTTGCATGGAATGAAAAAATATTTATGTGACAATTATTTGTCAGCTAAAACTCCATGGCCCAGTACATGTGCAAACATCCTCCATGAAAACGGCAAAGCTTGCAGTCTGTACTTAGCACTGCTGTCAGTAATTGAAAATGCACTGGTCCATGTAAAATATGCAAGGACTGGCTGGCATGCTGAAAACATTTCACTGCGCCCAGATGATTTAGGTTAGTGTGCCTTCACATCAGCCACAAACTCTTCATGCGATCCGCGCTTGTGCAGCATAGTAGCACAAATGTGTGTGAGTGCGTTAACACACCTTACATGCTCTGATGTGCACGGATCTCTATGCACTACCTATGCTTGCGAACGCTGTGCACGCTCCCAATGCATGTCCCTGTGCATGAACACAGAGCATCCTTGCCATACGTGTGGAGACGGATCTAGGTCAAATATGATGTCTTGTGATGTGTGCACGAGCTTTACATAACTGTTGTAGCCTATTCTGAGAAAACCAACCCCATTCAGGTAGCCATATAACACATCCACCGCTGCACGTTTGCCTTCAGCTGTGTGGAGTGAATAATGAGTGCAGTCTGTCCACTAAATGTGGAATTAGTGCTCAGCACATTGGCCTGATGAAGCAGCCTTCGCACTGCGTTCCAATCAACGCTGCTTTGGAAAGACTATATTTCAAGGCGAGCTCCTGTGCGCTGAGGCTTCGTAACACATGCATAAGCAATACTTGAGTATTTATGAACAGCTTGGATCAGCATTCACTGGTTATGTTTATGTTTTATAAACTCAGTGATGTTGTACAGACATAACACATATACATACAGTATATATATATAATATATATATAATGATGTTGTTTAGACACCCCCTCCATAGCAAATCATGTTATGGCTAGACTAGTTGATGTAATGCTTGTACATCAGTATCATGTCATTTACTACTTCAGAAATGCTGACATAAGCTGATCATACTACTGCACTGCTAGTAATAGGTTTTTAGTGCTTATACATGCATTATGAAGTCCTTATGTAAGTAATCTTCAAAGATAAACTACACATAGATTTAAACGACTGTGACATAAACAGCCTTCAGATACAGATATAAATAACTACAAAAGTTGCCTTCAAATAATGACCTGTGCACAAAAAAACTTTTTTTTATTATCTGTATCAGTAAATGTCCATTCTCATGCATTTAATATGGAGCTGCAGGTCCTGCAGGTTGAGGCTTACCTGATGAAGGCAGTTGGGCAGCGAGTGAAAGCTCTGGACATGGGTCAGTCCGAGCAGGCAGCTGAGGAAGCAGTGCAGAGCGGCCTGCGAGTCTCCTTCCTGCTGGAGCTGCCTGCCCAGCTCAAACAGGCCCTCACGCCCCCCGTTCAGCATCCCTGTCCCGGGACGGCCCGCCTCGCAGCACAGCCGAGCACGTTCATGTGCCACACAGAGCCGGCACTGGCACCTCCCACCCCATCCCAGCTCAGACCGGCAGAGGAAGATGAAGCGCCGCAGGCATGTGGAGAGGACGGAGGTTAAGAGAGGCAGGAGAATGAAAGAAAAAAAAAAAGAGAGAGAGAGAGGCTGTGCCTGTAGTGTGAGAAGAGGAGAGGATTCCAGCCGCTTTGCTATTCTAAAGGCGGCTAAGACTCAAGGGCAGGTGGCGTGGGCGGGAGAAAGAGCGGGAGGGAGGGAAGGAGAGGGCGAGGGAGAGGGCGAGGGAGAGGGAGGGAGGATGTGGAAGCGTAAGAGGCTCGCAGACGGAGAGGATCGCAGACAGCTCCGTTCTGTTTCCGCCCACGCTCGCATTACCAATGGCAGATCAGCAGGCCCGCCCACTGGCAGGACATTGTAGGAGATTTGTGAGCTGATTGACAGGGTTCACAGCCAGTCAGATTGATTTCCATGTACAGTAGTACAGCTTGGAACTGTACCCCAAGGAAATGGGAGCTTGAGAGCTTGAGCTTTTCCCTACTACACATTTAGAGTGGTGACCACAGACTTTCCTTTTTTAATGATATGTAATAGTGATACAGTTAACATAAAAATCTGACTGTAGCATGAAGACTCACTGTCTCATCAAACTTATCCATTTAGTGTTGTTTACTACTGCTACTTCTGTAAGGCCACTACTTCCACTGAAAGTATTCTTACTACTACTACTGTTATCTACTACTACTACTTTTACTACTACTACTACTACTGTTACTACTACTACTACTACTACTACTGTTACTACTACTACTACTGTTACTACTACTACTACTACTGTTATCTACTACTACTACTGTTACTACTACTACTACTGTTACTACTACTACTACTACTGTTATCTACTACTACTACTGTTACTACTACTACTACTGTTACTACTACTACTACTACTGTTACTACTACTACTACTGTTATCTACTACTACTACTGTTACTACTACTACTACTGTTATCTACTACTACTACTACTACTACTACTGTTACTACTACTACTACTGTTATCTACTACTACTACTACTGTTCCTACTACTACTACTACTACTACTGTTACTACTACTACTACTACTGTTACTACTACTACTACTGTTATCTACTACTACTACTTTTACTACTACTACTACTACTGTTACTACTACTACTACTACTACTACTGTTATCTACTACTACTACTGTTACTACTACTACTACTGTTACTACTACTACTACTGTTATCTACTACTACTACTACTGTTACTACTACTACTACTACTACTACTACTGTTACTACTACTACTACTACTACTGTTACTACTACTACTACTACTACTACTACTGTTACTACTACTACTACTACTGTTATCTACTACTACTACTGTTATCTACTACTACTACTTTTACTACTACTACTACTACTACTACTGTTACTACTACTACTACTACTACTACTACTGTTATCTACTACTACTACTGTTATCTACTACTACTACTACTGTTACTACTACTACTACTACTACTACTGTTACTACTACTACTACTACTACTGTTATCTACTACTACTACTGTTACTACTACTACTACTACTACTACTACTGTTACTACTACTACTACTGTTACTACTGTTATCTACTACTACTACTGTTATCTACTACTACTACTACTGTTACTACTACTACTACTACTACTACTGTTACTACTACTACTACTACTGTTATCTACTACTACTACTGTTACTACTACTACTACTACTACTACTACTACTGTTACTACTACTACTACTGTTACTACTACTACTACTACTACTACTACTACTACTACTGTTATCTACTACTACTACTATTACTACTACTACTGTTACTACTACTACTACTACTACTGTTACTACTACTACTA
This sequence comes from Salminus brasiliensis, assembly GCF_030463535.1. Lineage (NCBI taxonomy): Eukaryota > Metazoa > Chordata > Actinopteri > Characiformes > Bryconidae > Salminus > Salminus brasiliensis. The sequence goes on along the minus strand of NC_132887.1, from coordinate 15,712,450 downwards.
CTGTTACTACTACTACTACTACTACTACTACTACTGTTATCTACTACTACTGTTATCTACTACTACTACTACTACTACTGTTACTACTACTACTACTACTACTACTGTTATCTACTACTACTGTTATCTACTACTACTACTGTTACTACTACTACTACTACTGTTACTACTACTACTACTACTACTACTACTGTTACTACTACTACTACTACTACTACTACTGTTATCTACTACTACTGTTACTACTACTACTACTACTACTACTGTTATCTACTACTACTGTTATCTACTACTACTACTACTACTACTACTACAACTACTACTACTGTTATCTACTACTACCACTACTACTGTTATCTACTACTACTACTACTGTTACTACTACTACTACTACTACTGTTATCTACTACTACTACCACTACTACTACTTTTACTACTACTACTACTGTTTTCTACTACTACTACTGTTATCTACTACTACTGGGTAAATAGCAAAGCACTTTGTAAGTCGCTCTGGATAAGAGCGTCTGCTAAATGCTGTAAATGTAAATGTACTACTACTACCACTACTACTACTTTTACTACTACTACTACTGTTTTCTACTACTACTACTACTACTACTACTACTACTACTGTTTTCTACTACTACTACTACCACTACTACTGTTATCTACTACTACTACTACTACTACTACTATCCTTTAAAGATTCTAATAAGAGAGAGCTATGCAAAGCACATGAAAACAGTCATATCTGGACATATCTATGGATTATACTGGAAAGAAAAGGTATAAAAGAAGATTTTTTAAAACAGTACCTACGCAGGACTCCTGGTGATTCAGTTATGAGGGAGCCATACCTTTGGATCTTAAGCACCAGGGTTGTCCTGCTGTTTTAATAGTTTGTTCCTGGTACACTTAGCAGCGCAGCACTAAAAGGACGTATAAACTGGTGCACTGTAAGAAACTGGGTTAAAAATTTCCTGCAATGTAGTGATGCTTTATTCATGAAGACTGAAAATAAGCTCGCTCAAGCTTTATCAACACACACAGACTGAAGTCATAAAAGTTAAACGAAATGCACCAAATGCAAATTCAGCATGTGGCAGAAGTAAGAGAATCTGTGTGTTAAGTACATAAATGACATGTTATCTAAACAACATTAAACAGTGCTTGATGAACCAAGCTTTTAGTGGTAGCTATAATGGAAGGCTCTTGATTATCCAAATATAGGCACGTAACCTAATATTTGTTTGCCGGGTTATGGTGACTAAGTGTTTACAATCCACCCATTTCTGTGTGCTCATTCTGTGTGGACTAATATACAGAAGCAGAGCAAACTACTCTCCTGCTCACATAACTCAGCTCTGTATAAACCTACAGCTGTAAGACATGCAGGGTGCCAGAAGTAAAGGTTTGGAATGCAGATGTTATTCTGTCGTGTGAAATTCAAACACACCGTGCTTTCTGTTGAGTCTAATAGGTGTTTGGTAAACGCTTGATGTCTTTAAGCATTCAGACGTCTTCGACCAGTTCTAATCTCAACAGAGAACATGTGCTTCAACCATGTTTGACCATCCTGTCAGTCCCACACTCTCTAGTATCCGCCCTACCATTTTCAAGCCTCTCTTTAAAATGACACAGGCTGTTTGGGTTATTTTTCTTTTAAAACTGATATATGTAAATGAACTGTACTCTAATTGGCTGCCCTGTGTTGTGATCTTTTATAAATATAATATTAAAAGTGAGATGGCAACATACTGTGAATGACAAACACTGCTGTCTCTCCATTCAAAAGAAAATCTCATAGAAACAGAACTGTAAACAAGCCAATTCCAAAACCTCAAAACTGTTATGTAACAGTCTTGAAAATGGGTTGCTGTGCCAACCAGGCCTGCTGAATGCAGCTTAGCCTGAAGTGAAAACCGGGGGAGCTAGGCTGAAAGCTAACCCTAGCCTCATTACCATAGCTAACCACACACCGCAGGACATGATATTAGTACTATCCCAGCATTTTGAATGCTGGTATGCTTCATAAACCAGCATACAATCACTGTCACTCAAAATATAAAATGTTTTTAAGTCATGTAATGTAAAACAGTACCTTACCCTGCCTTACATTACCTTAAATACATTAAATATAGTTTATATATATATATATATAAAGATTAAAAAATAACTGTGAAAAACTGATATAAAAACCAATATTTTTTTAGTCACTTGGTCAAACAAAAAAGGTAATTCATTGCTGTTGGTATACACGCCTACTCACATGCAACAGTGGTGCAGAAGTAATCTCCAGAGTAAGAGTCTGGTTTAAAGACTGGTGGGAAGAGCTTTTGAGAAACTACAGCTGCTTTTGGGCCTTTTTGTCTGTTTGATTTGAGAGCCCAATTTACCCTTCAGGAGCTAAACGTCTTGGTCCAATCATATAACTGTGACATGTAACTGTTTTTTAAAGGTGATCACAGGAAAATTAATGGATTACTTTATTGACAGAAATGAGAAGTGTTAAAGTAAAAGTAAGTCAACAGTTAGTTCTGGCCATACGAGCTGATTGGCGGAGAAGCATCCTAACCATGCCGTATTAGCATGGTTGTTCCACAAACACTGGATCACTTCGCTGATCGCTGTTAAACCAAGAAGTAACATAACTGCCCTGAGCAAACGAAAACAAGAATGACCTAAATTGAAACTAAAAGGATTAAGACAAGAATACACAAAAAAAAACTGTGAGAGGGAAGCAGAGTTGAATGTTTTAGACTGTGAAAGGAGCTGGAGACGGAAGTGCAGGCTGTGCAGTGTGTGGAGTTTGTTTCCGTGATGTTGCAACAAGCTGCTTGTTAAGGAGCTATAATTTGGGGGAAGAAAATGCTACTATTAAAACATAAAATGCAATGTTCACCGCTCAGGTTATTTAATTCTTACTTTATTTTTTTTAAAGCAATAGAATACTTAAGATCATGTGTTCATGTCTTCTTCTGAAACCAAGCCTTGGTGGACTTGGCACTCGAGCACTTAAGGTATGCTTGGGATCATTGTCCTGTTGGAAAGTCCAGTGACACCCATGCTTCAGCTTCCTCACAGACGGCCTGATGTTTTCTGCTAGGATTTTTCTGATACTTGATTGAATACATGTTGCCCTCCACATGCTGCAGGTTCCCACTACCAAACGAAGCAAAGCAGCCCCTGAGCATCACTGAGCCACCGGCATGCTTTACTGTAGACAGGATGTTCTTCCTCCTCCAAACATACTGCTGATTGGTAAAGGGGTTAGATAATTCTGAGGTAGTGTAAAAAAAGTAAAATTAAAAGTGAACTCAATGCATGTATGGGAAGAAATGGGCTTCACTTATTGTTTCAATGAAACTTCCCCAAATAACCACAGTTGTACAACTAACCTGTGTTTTTTTAAGGTTTTTAGATAGCTCTCACTGTGAGTTATTTAAATATTTCAAACCATGAAACTACATTATAATAACCTGTATGGTAATTGAAAACACTGACACTATAACTTGCTATTAATAAAAAAACTCCCAATTAAAAAGCTTTTATTATAACTTTTATTGTGAAAATTATAGAGATTTTTTTAGGAATATCTGTTCAACATGCTAAGATAAAATAAACAGCACAGGGCACCCCCCCCCCCCCCCCCCCCACACACACACACCTACAAATTGCTTTCTACATAAGCATGACTGCACTTTTACAGTAAATTAGTCCACACTTATTTGTCTGGGAAGCAGTTCCACTCGCTTCCCTTCATGTCTGTTCTGTTTCTGCCGTTTGTGTCACAGGCTAAAGGGAAGCCTGAGATCTAATGTGAAATCCATTTGGAGCAAATGTGCAATAAATAGCATGACTTCTGTGTTTCCTAAGGTTTTGTTTGCTAATGGCTTACCGGAACAGCTTAACGGCCACAAAGCTAATTTACATGATGAGCTGCAAACTGGCTGCAGTAATTGCTTTAGTTCTGTCACAGCTGTTTGCCAGAAGGCCATGCAGAGCCTAGGCACAGATGAACTGAAGGAAACTGGAGGAAAATGTCAGGATAAACCTGTGACTTGTTTCTTGGTTCCATATTTACTGTGCATTCTGGGATTTGTGGTCATTACCATAGTACAGCTAATTGAACCAGTGGGTGTAAAATGACTGGAATTATGAGTGTATGATGGCTGTGGGGTAGATTTGCACTAATCAGCACCAGGGTTTTTTTCAGGAGGTGGGTATAAAGAGTGCTGTTCATCTGGCGTGTGTGTCCTTCTACACAGTGATTTCCTGGCTCGTGTGTTTTATGGAAACTCTATATCAGGTATGGACTAAAGGGCAAACACACAGCTGATGTACTTTTTATTAAAGTTTTAAACGGCCATTTACTCACTTATTTTTAGAGTTGGTGTATCGTTCACTGAACACAGAACTGCAGACTGATCTGTTCTGTTTAACTGTTCTCCCAGTCCAGCTCCTCCCCACTTCCTCCGAGCATCAGTCAACACATGCAGCACATCACTAATGCACAGACCCGCTTTTAACAGACTGCATGAAAGAGACCATGCCTTGTGGTCCAGTATAATGATCTGTAAATAATAGCCTAGGTTAGGGTTGGGCGGTATAATGGTAAAACCATAAACCTCAGTGATTAAGTACACTAATGAGCCAAAACTTTAACACCACTCATGGGTGAATAACATTTCATAATATTATAACATGTCAACGTCTGGGGTGTACTGAATGTTAAGCTCTTTTTGGGCATGAGGCCATTTACATGGGATTCTGGGGAAAGTCACTTTTTCAAGATGTCTGCTGTGATGTCACTCCTGTCTGGATTGACCATGTCTGTGTTTTTTATTCTCGTCTTCTGAGAAGATTACAGGCAGAACTCAGTGGTTCTCTTATTTCATTCTATCAGTTGTTAGAAAACGTTCAAATCTGTAGGTATATATGATGAAATACTTTCATATATGTTCATACATGAACATACTTCCATATGTTGTGGTTTTCCTCTTTTACAGTGATGTGAAAAGGTCAGGATTTTCTTCCTGGTCAGGCACACATAATTTGCCAGGTTTAGTTGGGCTATTAGAGCAGGGAAATCAGCAATCTGTGCTGGACTCCGGACCCTGGTCCCACTGCTGTTCTAGTGGAATGAACTGTTAGTGTCATTTCTACCCCTCTACCGCCCTCTAGTGCACATTTAATGCACCACACTGAGAATGCCAGTAAACGCTGCCAAATTTTCTATCATGCAGACCACTATTAAAACAACAGAGATATTTGTATTTATATTATTACCCATATATATATATGATATGATATGATATGATATATATATATATATATCATATATATATATATATATATATATATATATATATATCATATATATATATATCATATATCATATATATATATATATATATATATATATATATATATATATCATATATATATATATCATATCATATTGGAATTATATAGGAATACATTTTATGCCCTTGCATAAAATAATGTTATTTTCTTTTTTTTTCTTTATTTTCATTGCTTTTAAAACATACATTCAGTCAAATTGGCTCTGCCTGAAATTATGTGATCTTTCTTGGTTTAAAAAGTTACATATCACATATTTTATGTCATCCATTTAAAAATAAACATGCCTGTGCATGGTCCGTGCAGGTCCAAAGAAGAACCACTTTTGGTTCCATTAAGAACCAAGTTTGTATTAGAAATGTGTGAGTGTGAGGAATGGCATTGTGGTATTCCTCATAGAACCATTTAAAGCACCTGTTTTTTTAGAGTTTAGTAGAAGTAAAGTTCTCTTGGAATTGTTGAGGCTCTAAATATTAATGCTTGAAGAAGAAGGTCACAGATGTCCATCAGTATCAATCATGCCACCAGTGCTGACTGCATAGAGTCTAAGGTCACCATTAGTAGTGTCGCACTTTTGCTCAGTGTGTTTTGTTTTTAATTACCCTCTGCCAAAGCGAAAACCAGACACAACATCATTGTCATTTGACACCTGGGCCTTTTGTGAGCACTTTTACTTCCCAGGCCTGTTCAGGCTGCATGGGATCATAATGAGACGCTACACGCTTGGATTAGAGGGGAAAGTAATCCTATTACAAGGGTGCTGAGCTCCTGCATGAGCCCGCTAAGCTCCATGTTTTTAACACAGCTGTATGAGGCTGGGCACACCGCTCCCACAAATACACTACATTAATGCAAAATACAGTCTGTTCAAGACTTCCTGTCGGATCTTGTTAAACAGCAACAGTGAGGGTTACATCACGTTAATAAAGTATCAGTGCATTAATGTTTCACTGACATGAACTACATTAGCCTTAACAGATAACCCATGATGTAAGTTGTGTATTCATTGTTTACATACAGAGAGAGTTAAAGTAGTGTAAGAGTGCAATGCTAATGTACCAGATCCAGTAATGCTACCAGTGATAGCTGAATGAAAGGGATTTACTGGTTCCTGTGACTTTATTTCACTCAGCTTATGAACTGCAACATGCTGCATATCAGTGAAGTCTTTTGATCAGCAGCCTTTGTGTCAGATATAATGCTCAGGTTTAAGGCTGATTCAAATTTTTGCAAAGATGCACATATAAAGGGGCTCATGTAAACATGGTTCACCCAAAGGCCACAGTATGCAAATCTCAACTTGTGTGTGAATCTGCTAAGTGTCCAACAAATGCTGAAGTTGGGGGAGGGTCAAAATCTATATTATAACTAGTGCAAAATCCATATGGAGACAGAAAAACAGACAACCCAAACCTGAATTCACTTGAATGTGAACTAACATGAATGTGAATTATGCCGTGATCATCATTTCTAACTTGGATGTTGCACAAAAACACCTCCAGTCATCATTTCTAGTGGGAAATCATTTTGATACCAGAGTACCCAAGTGAAGGTGACCTTTAACCTTAAGAAGACACAATTCTTTATTATTACCAGAACAGCTGGTGTTAATTTTTTTTTTTTGTACTCATGATTTTAAACAGTAATCCATATGCATTTTGCCTTCTATAGAATAACATTACATTAGCCATCATTTCTCATGTCGAGAAACAACAACAACAAAGCACTTGAACTTGACATGCTCATACGTGCTCGCCAGCAAGTAAACACAGCATTAACATGATTTTTACCATACATTAGAAAACAGTTTCATTAAGCAGCCAGTTCAGCAGATAGATGAACAGCCTCCTCCAATACTATTTTGAGTTAGGCCTTAGGTTAAAGATTCAGAAGTTTAACATCAGTCTATGCCTGCAATGAGAAGCAGAAAATAGGAAACCTCTCTGGGAATGTGAACAGCACTGGTCACAGAGGTAGCAGAAAGTAACATTGTACTGGTGGTGGGAGAAATCAAACCAATCAAAAGCTATCCACAAAGTAAGGCTTTCAGGACGCAAAAATCGCACGACTGGGTGAATGTTCATGATAATATCTCAAAAGCACATGTCACATCCAGAAAATTGGAAACAATAACGGGATGATGGAGAAGACATATGTCTAGATGGCCGTTCCAGACATATGTTAATGGATCTGCTATCAGCTATTTTTATCCTCATCCCTGATCATTTTCTAAAGCAGCACAGAACACCTCATTTAGAACCGAGAGGAGGAGGCTAACGCTAACACTAATGCACACATTATGTTATAGAAATCAAACAACAACAGTTATTGGTCCAGAATGTGTGGTGTGAGGTCAGGACTGGATTAAAAGCTAAACACTCTATAAAATGGTCATTTAAAAATATATATGATATGTAGACATAGACGCTCTGATTGGATTGGGGCAAATTAACTTGATTAGATCTCCACTGTAGGATCATCTATTTTTACTTTTTGGAAGGACAGACTAGTGTTGCGTCAGTGGTGTGCAGAACTGTCCTTTTTTAGTGTGACCCTAATTGTCAGACATCTCCTCGTCACTGATGAGTGTTAACAAGCAGCACCTGCAGCTCTGTCTGTGCTTTCATCCAGCCACGCTCCGTCTGGGTTTGCGTCAGTGTGCAGGTGGGCTGGCCCAATGTGGCTGCTTCAGTCCTGTTAGACCGACTGGGTGGAAAAATAATGACGGCCATATGAAAGGCTGAGTGTGTTTGTGGCTGTGGCTGAAGAGCAGTGGGTAAAGAGCTTGCCAGTACTGATAGGTGTCTGAAAGCTGTGAAGGCATGCAGGACTGAAGTAAAAGCAGTATGAATCGATCCACTGCAGCTGAACAGACAGTTGCAGCTCTTGTTTAAATGGGTCATCCTTTTGGACGGCCTGCTTGGCCTTCTGATGTTGCCTTTCAGTGAGACAGTAGTGCAATTAATGGTCTGTTATTGCAATGCATACTAATTAGATCTCATAAAATGTCTACATGGAATGGAATAGATGGGCCATGGCCGGGCACCATAAAGCCAGCTTCACACTGTCAGGCTTTATTAAATATGAGGCCTGCGCTGCTGGTCAGAAATTCAGGGATGCTTCGCTATTGAAAATGGTTTTAATAAACAAGCATGTTTTTTTTTTAAACCTTGGGGTAAAGAGAAGTTGTGTGGAGTGGTTTGATGGGAAGCGGTTCATTGTAGAGAAACTCACTCGCTCAGATTTCTTAACAGTTGTCATGACAGGAACCAAAAGTCATGAGGTCTACATCATAACTCTGTAGCTATTCTGAGCTATTTACTAACCAAGATAACCAGTGAAGTGATGCTCCTCTCCTGATTTTTATATATCAAATACAATAGGAGTGTGTTCACATCCATTTAACTTAATATACATTTATTTTTCAATAGGTTTTGGAGCAGCAGTTGGGAACTCGGGTCGTGGAGGTCCAAATTCCTGCCTAGTTTTGTGCTTTTCCTGCTTAAGCACACCTGACTCAACTCACCCATTAATTGCTAGGTTTATTGGGTGTGTTAGAGCAAGGAATTCTGCTAACTGTGCTGGACCTCAGGTGATAGTCTGGTTCCTATCACCACCACTCTGAACATGTTGTACATTTCTCAAAAACAGAGCATTTCACACCAAATCACTCTGCATGACTTTCTTTACATGTTAACAAATATATACTATATACATATATTGTATATGCATATACTATATTTATATACAAAAATAAATAACTACTAAGTATAAAATCATTAAAGCATTATAAAATCATTAATTCAATAAAAGATAAAAAAACAAATAGTGATAATAACTGTAATAATTATAATATTTGCATGCGTTAGTGTTACTATTTACACTCCTCCCATTGAGGAAGGCCAACATTAAGAGTTTCCTTGCAGCACCTAGCTCATTTAATCAGTTCTTCTTTACGGTAAATCAGGAGAGCTGCTGGTGGAACTGAACAAATCTTCACAGGGAAGTCAGCAACCAAACCTGTGTTAGTCTAACTGTGTTCTTCTAACCAACACATCACAAGAAATCAGTGTCATTTATTGTGTTTTTATATACATTCTTATGTTTTTATGAATGCACTTTTAGCTGAGACTATTTTTTCTGCTTTTATACAGCACTGTATTCTTATTGGCTCTTTACGTATTTCAATAGAAGTGCATACATTTACAAAGTGACCACAAACCTTTGACAGGTAGGAGTATGGGAATAACTCCATGTAATTTCCATGTTATTAAAATGGTGGCCCCCAGTCTAACCAATCATTTTAAATAAATCTCAACAAAGTTATATACCATAATCAGTTTAGCATCCCGGGCGTCAGTCCGAACTCTTTATTATTCCATCCACTGAGATCAAAGGAGACCGATACGTCTCTCTTAAAATCTCAGTGAAATCTATTAACTGCATAGATCGTCCTGTGTTAGCATTTCAGCTCATTGCAGTGAATTACTCCACTCTACGTTCCCAACCGACTGCACTGAGTTTGCTTTGATCAATGAGCTCTAGATGCAAGCCATCAAATTAGAGGTAACGTTCTCTAACAATTCTTGTACAGCTCCTCCAGCATATGAGAGCACTTTGATTGCTGGGGGAATTAACTCTCACTGCAATTGGACTCCAATAATGGTTCTTTTGCTTGGGGTAGATTTCTCTGCTCTGATTGCGAGATGTGTTAACGCAATCTGCCCCTAATCTGAGAGGCCAGCCCGACTGTTCAATTACTGCTGCATAGAATCATTCATGTATGTCTGATCCCAGGGAAAATGTAGAGCAATCAGGGTGTGAGTACACACACCAAATAGGATTGGATTCATTTTCATGCTGACAGTATACTCAAATCTTGTTTCATATTTTACATGTATTTTGGCTCCTATTCTCATTGAGAGAGCTGCCTTCAACAGAACTGCCTCTGATTTTTTACAGTTACTGTAATCAAAACAGTCTACAATTTATGATAATGTGGAGAACTGTGTGATAATAAGGTAAAATATAATAATATATAAAATAAGAATTATTAAAAAAAGAATTATGAAAAACTATGACCGAGACTATTGTCTAAAGAATGATGATGGCCAGCACAAACTATCAAAGCTTGAGGACTGAAGGTATGTAGTTCTAAGAAGTCTTGAGATATTACTGATTTGATGTTTTGCTTTTGAGGCCATGGGGTAAAATGACCCAGTGGGCTTGTTGACCTACTCCCCTCATCTAGGGATCCATGAATTGTTTCCATAAGACTGTGCATTTACACCCATTATTTTATCAGGCTGTAATGAAGGGAATCAAAAACTATTATTTTTGAAGATGTCAAAAATGTTTTTATTTAAATAAATAAACAAACAATTCACATAAATGAAAATTCAAAACTTATAAGAATAATAAAAATAATAATAATTATTATAATTGAGGATACTCCTTTCGAGAGTCCATTACTCAGCCCAGTACAGTAAGTATCAGAACACAGCAGCGCTAACAAACACCACTCATTACACAAAACAGCAAACGGTGCAGACCACATTTACCCACGACCAAAATTGACAGCAGCAAAAAGTGAAAACTAAAGGAATCACATCCAAAGTTTTTAGCACTTGATAAGCAGCCCTTTTCGGTTGTGTTTCCTTTCCTGGTAAATGGCTGTGTTGACTTTGGACTTCATAAAACATAGTGGATCACTGTGGACACCAGCAGATGACATGGCACCCCAAACCATCACAGACTAAGAAAACCTTACACTGGACTACAGACAACTTGGATAATGTGCAACAGTCCAGTTCTTTCTCCTTAGCCCAGATTAGATGCCTCAAATGCTGTCTCTGGTTCAGGGGTGGCTTGATATTAGAAATGAAAGGGTTGTTGTGGTGGCTTCTGGACTGAGGCTGATGTCAGTTCATCAAGTTTTGGAAGTTTGACTTTTCTAGACAATCCTCTCAAGACTGCAGTCATCCCTGTTGCTCGTGTGCCTTTTCCTACCACATTTTCCACATTTACAGAAATAGACTTCTGTGGTTTTGCCACCTCCTTTTGGAGGGTCTCAATGATAGTCTTCTAGGACAACTTTATGTGTATTTTCACCTCAATTATATGATCAGTCGATGATTTTGCCAATCTGAGAGCTGGTCAGATTATATATATATATATATATATATATATATATATATATATATATATACAGTCATGCCCGAAAGTATTCATACCCCTGTCAAAGTTTGACTTAAATTTACTTTTATTTAACCAGAAATTATATTTTTGCCTGGAAATGACACAGGCATCTCCCAGGAGATAACACGATGATGTACAAGAGGCATCATTGTGGGAAAAAATATTTCTCAGCTTTTATACACATTTGAACAAAAAGTGGCATGTCCAAAATTATTCATACCCTTCTCAATAATTAATAGAAAAGCCTTTATTGGCTATTACAGCAATCAAACGCTTCCTGTAATTGCTGACCAGCTTTTTGCATGTCTCCACTGGTATTTTTGCCCATTCATCTTTAGTGATGAGCTCCAACTCTTTGAGGTTCGAGGGTCTCCTTGCCATCACCCTGATCTTTAGCTCCCTACACAGATTCTCAATTGGATTCAAGTCAGGACTCTGGCTGGGCCACTGCAAAACATTAATGTTTTTGTCTGCTAACCATTTCTTCACCACTTTGGCTGTGTGTTTTGGGTCGTTGTCGTGCTGAAATGTCCACCGGTTCCCAAGGCCAAGTTTCTCTGCAGACTGCCTGATGTTGTTGTTGAGAATCTTGATGTATTGCTCTTTTTTCATGGTGCCATTTACTGCGATCAAGTTCCCTGGTCCATTGGCTGAAAAACACCCCCAAAACATTAGGTTCCCACCACCATGTTTGACAGTGGGGATGGTGTTCTTAGGGTTGAAGGCTTCTCCTTTTTTACGCCAAATGGTGCACACATCATTGTGGCCAAACAATTCAATTTTTGTTTCATCTGACCATAAAACAGAACACCAGAAGTCTTCTTCTTTGTCCAGATGAGCATTTGCAAAGGTCAAGCGGGCTTTTGTGCGCCTTTTCTGGAGAAGTGGTGTCCTCCTTGGCCTGCGTCCGTGGAACCCAGCAGTGTGCAGTGTCCGTTGAACTATCTGCCTTGAGATGTCGCCACCAGCAGTCCAGCAGTCCAGAGTCCAGATTCACCAGGATGGCCTTGGTGGTGATCCTTGGATTTTTCTTCACCTCTCTCACTATTCTCCTGGCCAGCACAGGTGTCACTTTTGGCTTCCGACCACATCTTCTGAGATTTTCCACAGTGTGGAACTTCTTGTATATTTTAATAATACTTTGCACTGTAGCCACTGGAACTTGAAAACATTTTGATATGGCTTTATAGCCCTTTCCTGACTTGTGAGCGGCCACAATGCACAGCCGCAGGTCCTTAGTGAGCTCCTTTGTCTTAGCCATGACTGTCCACAAACCAACTGCAGAGAGCTGCTGTTTTTCTCCTGTTGAGTTGAATAAAACAGCTGTTCCCAATGAATCAGGGTAATTAGGATGCTTTAAAACAGCTTGGACTATTTGGAATGGTATAGAATTTTGGATTTTCCCATATACTGTGACAGTTTTCAAAGGGTATGAATAATTTTGGACATGCCACTTTTTGTTCAAATGTGTATAAAAGCTGAGAAATACTTTTTCCCACAATGATGCCTCTTGTACATCATCGTGTTATCTCCTGGGAGATGCCTGTGTCGTTTCAAGGCAAAAATATAACTTCTGGTTAAATAAAAGTAAATTTAAGTCAAACTTTGCCAGGGGTATGAATACTTTCGGGCATGACTGTATATATATATATATATTTTTTTTTATGAGTCACCAAAGCAATGTCTAACGGCGTGCTGCAGTTCCTCAGTCAACTGCTAGATGGCAATACTGACCTGAACCCTATTAAAGCCTCTGCTCCGTGTACAGTGTTTTTTCAAACTCCAATTAGAAATGCAGTTGTAATGCGGTTGTAGCCACTTTTCTTGGAGACGCCAGTTGGCTCTTGCATTGACATCTGTTGCTCGTGCACCGTTTCCTACCACATTTTCCACATTTCCACAATATCGATAATATTTGTATGTATGTATTTGTCAAATATATGTGTCAAATTGAAGGAATGTTTCAAATTGGCACTTTTTTGGAAAGCTGAAGTTCTGTGTTTAATTAAATCATGATCACATAATTACAGTTTTGTGCCATAAATAAAATGCCCTGTGGTCAGACATGCTGGGGCCTCTTCTCTGAAATAAAGTACAGAGTGTAAAAAGGTTAACAGCATTGCGTGATTCTTGGACACTCATAAGGCCTGCAGCTAGCTTCACGCTCCATCAAGTGCTGATGTGGGCTCTGAAAGGCGGTACAGTGCAGTAATAAGTCAATAAGCAGAGGGCGAAAGGTGAAGCCTGTAGCATCACCATCTGTTCAGTGGATGCTGTAAATGCTGTAAATGTTTGTGTTCTCATCACCTCTTCTCCTCCTTCTCCCTTCCCCTCATCATTATCCTCGCCGCTCCATGTGCGGGGAGGTGGATTATTAAATTTAATCAAGCAGAGAATTTCATCAATGTTTTCCCAGAATACAGCAGCACTCCTGGATTTATCAGCCCTAAAAAAAATAAGTGTTGTACATTTTACATTTGAATGGTTTAGTCCAGCCACCCGTTCAGTAGGACAACCACGCAATCGGCACATGACATTAATCCGGGCAATGGCAAATAATATGTTTATTGATCCAGTAGGTTTTGCAATTTAATTTCCTTCTCTATTACACTCGCTTTTATGATCAGGGACTCATGAGACTAGGGTTTTATGGATCTGCTTTATGGAAATGTCACCAGTAAACTTGACAATGGAATACAAATATGTGTGCTATTTTAAGCAGGAAACACACATTTGTGTATGACTTTTCTCAATATCACATTGTTGGAGTGGTGTTTGGTGAGCGCACATCTGTATGACTTGTAACATAACAAATAGATTAGTAGACAAGTACACAGACTGTTGACAAATGATTGATACTTCTCAACATCATCCAACATCAGTATTATAAATATAAAGCCCAGTAGCTGCCCCTGTAATCTTCCTATTACAAGTCAGTATACCATAAAATAATTTTTAGGTAAAGGTTAAGGTAAAAAATTGCTACATAATGTTGCCTTATTTGACTGATCCTCTGATGTCACCTATTTGCCTTGCATAATATCATAATATAACAGTAGTCAGATATTTAAGACATATTGTAAGACAAGACAAAAAAAAAGTCAAAAGAGATCAAGACTTAAAGTTCAGACTTGCTGACTTAGCTAACTAGATTGCTAAGACAGCATTAACATGGGACACTGCACGTTTTATTTTGGTCCTAGACGTGACCTAGGACAGAGGTCTGCTGCAATATTGCTATTACAATATCTTTAAAAACCTCAAAATCGTCAGTCACATACAGAATACCAGCTTCCTATCAGGTCTAGTCTACTGGCTCTAGGACTAACAGCCAGCTGAGGCGACGGGTCTATTAATTAAAGCTAAATTAAATTTAGACTTTGTGAATAGATCACTTTATGAGTCAGACACTGAGAGGGTCAGCAGCTGAGTATGGCAGAATACTTTTTTGTAACTCTGCTATTTGAAATATATATGAAGCATATGAACTGAGACTGAAATATTCACACTGCTGCTGCCTTGGATTCAATAAAATCAATTCATGATTTGCACAAAAGTATACCAGTGTGTCTCAAACTGATGCCTTTTCTCCCCCCCATGACCTCAGATCAAAGGACTACTGCTGATCAAATTAAGGTTAGCTAGGTCAGGTGTATATATAATAACATTGTTTTCATAATGAATTTTTGACTAACCTCTACAAAACAACCAGGAATCGGTTTGGAAAGGAGTGGGTTGAGAGTTGTTTTATATGCAGTAAAGGCCTGGAACATGTGAGAGTGACCGTGCGCACTACAAAAAATTGTCTGTTTGAGTTTAGTTTATGCCTAAGCAGTGATGTTTAGAGTGAATCTGCAGTTGTTTTTATTAGGAATTATTATTCCCAGTTATTATCTAAAATGGCTGTGCTGGTTGCAGTTTTTCCCCTGGTGACCACCAAACTGCCGAATTGCAGCAGTTTAGAAAAAGGGACACATTCCTGTTCTGCAATTTGCCTTGCTGTTTTCAGGAGGAGGACATTTACTTGTTTTCTTATTGTCTTGTTTTCTTGTATAAAATGAATATGGAATAGAATAAGAAGTCTATGATAGCTGCTGAATCAAGCGGCGGATGTCTGTTGAGCAGATTGGCTCCAGCACTGAAACTTCAAACTTCAAGAGAGAACAATTTGGACACCAAACTTTGTTAGCTGATCTTCTGCATATGGGGTAAGTAGAAGGTGGTAGAATTGTGTAAAGTTGATTTCTGGTGTTCATAGTGACTGCATCTGATGACATATAGTCTTTTCAGTCCATCTTCAGAGATTCAAGTGATTGAAATTAAAAACGTAAACACAGTTAAATCATCTCGTTACCTCCTGCAACCAGAAATTGAAGCAGCTCCAATATATATATATATATATATATATATATATATATATATATATATATATATATATATATATATATATATATATGTCTGGGGCTTTAAATGAGTTTGCCATCTCAAATGAAATGTTTCATTGATGCATTATAAAGGCATCAGAAAGCCAAGAAAACCAAAGCTCATTATTGACTTTACAAATGGATTGCCATCCCAGTCGATTTTAATGGGGCAACAGGGGAAAACTGCTAACCACATCAGATTACTTGAGCTGAAGCCTGAACACCAACACCTCACAAAGAAAAAACACATTTCAGGAGCGTGTATGAGTGTGTGTGTAAGTGTACAGGCACATAGGAACTACTTCTACTAAGTGTTATGAAAGTGTTATTAATGGTGACACTACTGATAATTTCACTAATACAATATTCAAACCAACTCTTGAGCTTCTCCCTTTCTAGAACCTGTAAATGTGTACCATATTAAACCACTGACATATCAATATTCAAAAGCTGTTTGCCCCTCAGGCAGATTGCATTATAAACACCTAATATCACTAACTGACCCAGTGCACTTCATATATAATCAAATTCTTCCATATGTTGCTTGTTATTGAATATTGGTTGACATATTGAACTAAAAATGTTGTGCTTTAAAGTCATCACATTACACACACACACAAAGCATTTGTATTCAGAAGCCAGACTGTGTCTAGAGAATCCCATTTTGCCAAGTTTCCCATTACGAATGGTATACTGAATATTTCTGTAGGCTACAGACAACAGTAAAATATAGATGGGACAGCAGGGAGCTCCCTTGGGAAATCTTGTGATTTGTGTGGAGGAAAACAAGGGAGGGCTGAATGCAGCTCTTCACAGGACATAGATCTCGCCTGTTGGACAAGATGCCACACCCGGCCATGCCTCATGTCATCATCTGTTGACTATGACCTGCCATGAGTCTTCATACAGGTGTAATTAGAAGAATCTTGAATAGTGGTGAGAAGTAACAATGTAGACTCTCTGCACTCAGTAAACAGCCCTTAAATACCATTTAAAAACTGAAAATGTGTGTGTTTGTGTGTCACAGTACAACTACTATACATATGACATTTCTGAGAACCTTTCTACAAGGAATGCATGATGATAAATCATATCTTATTAAATCATGTATCATATCGATATCAGCAAATATTTGTGTAAACATACAGGTATTTAAATTTTACAGATATTTCAAACTAATATAAAATTAATACCAATATACAAATACCAAGTCTCCATTTTATTAGTTTTACTACATTTTAATTATAGGAATCAGCATCAGCAGATGGTACAAAATATTGGAGACTAGCACCAGCCCACAATTCTAAAAGTTGATGGGCTGACAAACATTTGTCATGCTTTACATCCACAATAACCTGAGTGTGTTCCTTATAAAGCGCATTGCTTGTATGTCTTCAGATTTGAGCTGTTTTAAATAATTGCATTTGGTGCAGTGCATCAAAGTTGAAAATATCATTACACCAGTATCATATGGCAAGCCTTTTGTTTTTAGCTTATAATCACACCAGCGATACAAGCTGTAGCTCAGTTTTTACCCGTAACAAACAAAAATATCAGATATCAGCTATGAAATGTTTACTAATAATAATATCAGATATACAGATTATCAAAACCGTACAAATTAGTCTTATTGCCAAGGCAACATACCCTTTGTAAGTTAGACTAGTCAATGTTATCATTAATCTACATGGAATTTCACTTTAACTCCAGTTTCTAAATTTGAATTAGCATTTTAGCATATTAGCATACTAGGCAGAGTTCATTCATGGATATGTGGACCAGGGCTTCTTACTAGTATGAATTCAATTGTAGATAAATTGAGCTACAATTTTTACTAATAAAATGGAACTGTAGATATATGTAACTGGAGTGTGTACTAGTTTGAATTAAATTGTGATATTGGAATAAATGTTTTACTAATAAAACATAACTGTAGACATTTGTAACTGGATTTTGTACTAGCTTGAATTAAATTGTAGATATATGGAGATGTTTACTAATAAAATGGAATTGTACTAGAGTTTCTACTAGTATGAATTAATTTGTCAATATTTGGAATTAAATCTTTTAAAATAAAACATAATGGTAGATATGTGGAACTGGAGTTTCTACTACTAAAAAACAAATGTCTCCGTTAGATATAAGTCTTTACTAGCAGGAATTAAATTGTAGATATATGGAATTACATATTTTACTAATAAAAACATCATTGCAGATGTAATTGAAGTTTCTACTACTAAAATGTAATTATTGATAAGAAAGAGTGAAATTACATGTAACATAACATAATACTATGGATATATCATGCTGCCAATATGATTAGTATATATATTAGTATATATATATATTATTATAACTTCTCTGAAATGGGTTAGGACTTGTATTGAGGGGGTTCCATTAAGCTAAATGGCTTGTGACGCCATAGTATCATGACAACAACACTAAAAACACTCATAAAAAACTGATGGCAGTGTTTTCTGAACCTGCACTTTGACTTTTAATTAAAGTTCAAATTCAAGTTTGCTTTAAGGCTGTGAGTTGTTTCCTCTGTTACTAAGTGCAGAAAAGTGGTCTGTGCTAATGGAATGTTTTTATAGATGCAGCAGATAGACACCAAATTGCGAAATACCAAAGTATTTCATTCATGGCATCCCCTCCACTGATTACATGCTTGCAAATCTGTTAACTTCAGAGCTACTGTTGGGTGGAGGTTATATCTTTCCCAGCCTCCCTCATTTGTAGAAAGTGTGTGTGTGGCCCTGGCTCATTATAATTCCTAAGACTTCTTTCTGTTGATCACAGATTGGAGAAACATCTGGGTGCAGTACTTGCAAAATGTTGCAAGGTGCACGGCCTTCGTTTCTTCTACCCATTCTTCACGTCTTGTTTGTAACTGTTTTGGAGGCGATGTGATTGAAAATCCAACCAAACCGGCTGTGCATCTTTAGTGGCTGCGTCATTATGGAAGGAACTGTCAATAAAACGCATTAAGCACCTGTATGTACCCAATCTATTACGTTCACACAGCTGCTGCCACGAATTTGTTATTCAAATGGAATTCTAGTTGTGAAAGATGAAGCCGGCCATCCAGTGGCCTTTGCTAAATGCCATCTGTAATGTTCAACAAGACTAGTAACTGGGGTTCTAAACTCCCCTTATGAATCAAGTCAAATCTTTAGAAATGACATTTCTTCATTTGAACATGGCTCATTTTGCTCTGAGTGAAAACTCCAGCTTTTAATAAAGACTACTGTTTCCTAAAAGAACTGTCGCTTCCATGATGCAGTGTGTCATTCAGGCTTTCGTTTCATATGGCTAACTGTAGTGTGGGCCAATTTCACTGGGAGCTCATAAAAGGCTCATTCCATCTGCGTAAATGCTGACGGATTCCCCTTTAGGAAAAAAAAAGCACATTGTGTCCATCTGTGATAATTATCCAGCAATATCCGCTTTATCACTGGAGGACACTCTAGGAAAGCTCAGGCTGTTTTTTTTATTATTATTATTAATTTTGTTTTAGAGCATCTTTTAGATGCTTCAGTTGGGTGCTAACGGTTCCATACACATTTTAATGATTCGTGCCACTCTGTATTTCAAAACACTCAGCACTTCTCGAAAAGCACTTATGCCTCCTGCTCTCTAGGACGTCTTTTATCTAAAAGCCCAGTTGTTGTAATAGATAAACGCATTATGATGCTGTTGCAATTTAAAACATTTTGTATTGGACAAGACTGGCCAAACTATACAACACTTAACCTGATTCATAGAAACACAGAGAGAGAGAGAGAGAAAGAGAGAGAGAGAGAGAGAGAGAGAGAGAGCGAGAGTGAGAGAGAGAGAGAGAGAAATAAGAGAGTAAGAGCAGTGGGGCCACAGCCCATCAGTACAATACCTTTCTCCATAATTGCATTCCTCCTCCTGAGGTCACCTGAGGCCATACGAATAGGCATTACAGGAGAAATCTCAAACACCATTACTGTGGCTAGATAGAATCAACTTTCCGCTGTGACTGCGCACGAACACTGGAAACCATGCTGTGAGGCCCACATCTACCAGTGTATCGGAAGGGCAAAGGGTGGAAATGTAGCTTTCGCTCAGACCGGGGGTTGGGGGGGCTGTAATAGTGCATGGAGAACACATGCTCTGCCTCAGGCCCCTTGTGAACTGAACTCCTCATATTTGAGAATACGTCATGTACCTCCATACCTGTGAAAAGGGCAGAGGAGGACAGGTTCCCATTTGGCCCACAACTTTTTCCTTTTATGGGGAGAAAAGCTGATTGCTGTCACATCAGAAGGGGCAGGAAATGGAGCAGAATAAATAGAGCAGATAAAACCTATTTATGGTTGCAGATGGCCAAATATAACACTTGTCAGTTGCACGGTTAAAGAAAGTAAAGAATGTAGAGCTGGTGGTCTTTTCTGAGTTAGGTTATTGAGAGGAGATATACTGAAGCTCAAACTAGTGTGTAGCGAGGTTTGTTTGCGAGGTCTGTCTGTCTACTGACCTACCTAGCAACCTACCTACTGACCTACGTACCTTAATTTTAAAGGTTGGTAATTGGCTTTTGTTATGATGGTACAGGAAAAATGTTGGTAATGCTTTCTTTGAATAGGATTTATGTTCAACTAAATATATTAGGGATCAGGGCCAATACAGGCATATTTCAATAGATCGGGTACTGACTATTTTAATCCCAGCGCCATCTGATGGCCTCATGCCCCATTAATGAACATTTAAGGACATTCTTATAATTAATTTAGTAAAGGTGTTTAGTATTTTACAGTGGAACATAAAAACAGAACATAATATATGAAACTTTATAAAATGCTTAACTGGTGGGACAATCGCATGCCTTTCTTTGTTTCTTTGAGTGTTGGCTAATGCTAATGCTAATACACACAAACTATAGAACCCCAAATTTGACCTTTGCCTCAATAACACCTTCACATCAGTAGTCGACAAACAACAACAGATATCAGTCCAGGTTGTGTACCACTACACACACACACACACACACACACACACACACACACACACACATACAAACGAAGTGAGTTGACTGCAGTGTTTTAAAGGAACTGGGAGCTGAATGGTCAGGGAGGTGAGTCAGACTGGATTATAGAAGATTAAACACTTTTTAAAACTCATTTTAAGAAAAGTCTCAGTTCAGATTGTTTCATTATAGAAACTGCTATAAGTGATGTTTGTATTATTCAGCAGCACATCTGATCTAAACTGTGTCACTGTATTAATTATACAAACACAAAGATCTGATCAGATCAGTATGATGATATTCAGCATCAAGAGACTCGGATTCGATCAGGGCGCACAATAACCTGATCGGGACAGCCCTAAAATATATATATTAGCTTCTTTCCTTATTTTTTAACCTCAACCCAGTAAGGTTGGGAGCATAGGATCGGACTGTTATATACATTCCATGCCTTACTAAATCCTAAATACTGTTTACATGCTAGGGGTGATGAACCACAGCAGCTTTTCTACTGGGACTGATCTTGTTTTAGCTACTTCATTCTTCAGGCCTGAAGAGGGCAGACATGTCCTCAGCTGAGGGCACAGTTTCAGTGCCCTGAGGGTGCACTGATCTTACATTTTAAGAGTTTAACACATACATTGTGCAACACAGGAAAAAAGAGGCCAACAAATGAGAGATTAGTTCCGGTAACTACTGTAAATCAGTTTAAATGAGAGAGAATGAATGCTCACTAACAACCCAAGAATCTGATGTCTCTATAGCACGGGTTAGAATTACAATAGAATGACGAGAGACATCAAATTCCTGCGGTTCTGATTGCAAAATGCCACTTTGTTCTGCCGTAAATTGGAGTGTAGAATGAATGGGTATTTTACATGAGTTGGTTTTCTGGCATTATAGGCTACACTCTGTTTATGTCCAATCTATTTGCTACACATTATATGCATGTTATTTACATCCCAATGAGCTCCAGTCCTATCAAGGCAATTTAACCCACCTGTGAAGCTGTGACAATGGCGTACTCAGCAGGCAGCAATAATCAGGTCGAATGGCATTGTATATCAAAATGGCACATGGCATAAAAGGCCTTCATCCATCTGTGGAGAAGCTGAATTGAAAGTCACCCAGCGAACGGCTGCTTTAAATGAAAGGCAGTCTTATCTTTATGATAGAGCTGGCTCAGGTTTGAGGCAAGATTATGAGGCATTGTACGTTAGACATGACCATTCTCCCCCAAACTTATTGTTTTCCTTGCAGGATGCTTAACTATTCCACAATGCGCTTTTTTATTGAACAATGGGCAAGAAAGTAAAGTGGCTGACTGCTTAAAAGAAATGACTTGTCTCAGTGTGATTATATCAGAGTGTACTGCCTAGCTATCGAAGAGAGATCCATCATAAAGACAGTCCAGCCGCAACTGGTGAAAATGGATCTGCTATAATTGTCGGGAGTGTGACACTTCTGCACTGATTGAGTACCGGGGGTTATGAAAGGAGTTATGATCAAATGGCTCCTGTTTACAAAGGGTTCCATTTACAAAGATTTTCCCCTGTTCACACACAGTATATCTTACAGAGTAGCCCAGTGTATTGATTATGTGCCTTTTCCTCACATTTACTGTGTAGACAAAACGCTCTCCAATCCATAGTGGCCAGTGAACAAAAGCTTGGGCTTGGGCCTGTTACTAGCAAGCATGTCATGAATACCAATATACACAATCAAAATCCTTGAAATTAGTTCTTAAAATATAGCATTGGCTTATCAGAGTGATGCAGTTCATCAGGATCATATCTTAGAAGATGAAAATATACCCAGTGGACCTTCAAGATAGGCCTTGTGTATGAAAACACTGTTGCTCTAAAAAGGCAATTTCAAACAGCTGTACACATCAGGTGTATTAGAAAATGTGCAGCTAGAATGTTTTGAGTGATTAGCGTCAAACACACGCACACACATGCACACACACATTCTTTATTGCATTTGTGTGTTGGGAAAAGATTGAGAAAAGGCAATGCAGACGATCCAGACTACATGCTGGTTAGTCTGAGATACAGTTTGAACACTATTGCAGGATACATAGAGCGGCAGACAGACAAACCAAGCAAGACCAGAGGTTCCCAGTCTTATTCACAACCAAGCAGGTGCACCACTTATAACCAATCAGCTGTTTGAAGACTGAGACAAACTGATTGAATAAGTGGTATCAGGTGTTCCTCAGCTTAGCTCGAATGAAAAACCTGCAGTCACACCAGCCCTTTCTGGATTACATTGGGTTTCTCTGAGCTAGGCATACACTCTCTTACACAAACACACACAATATTGTCACTCTCAAAATAAAAATTTAATATTATTTCTGAAATTGAAACATATGGGAATAAAAGGGAATCATATAATGGAAAAATTGATATATTGTCCTCCTTTTTAAAGAAATGTTTGATCTAATAATTTTACATGTTTGTATTTTTGAATTACCTCAATAGCAGCCAATCAGCTTTGACATATTATTGATTTAATACATAATAAAATAATGTGAATTGAAAAAATGATGTGGAGCTGATGTTGGAGAGAAGAGGTGATGAAGGCCACTTACTTTTAGCCTAGAGCAGATTTCTTGCTTCCCCACTAGCTTCCCCACTACCTTCCCCACGAGCTTCCCCACTACCTTCCCCATTAGTTTCCCCACGAGCTTCCCCACTACCTTCCCCATTAGTTTCCCCACTAGCTTCCCCACTACCTTCCCCACGAGCTTCCCCACTACCTTCCCCATTAGTTTCCCCACGAGCTTCCCCACTACCTTCCCCATTAGTTTCCCCACTAGCTTCCCCACTACCTTCCCCACTAGCTTCCCCACTACCTTCCCCACTAGCTTCTCCAGCTTTCATTTTGGCCGCATGCCGAGTTTGAGCTTCCCTTGTGCGGACACACGCACTGGAAAAGCTGTGGCCTGGTTCTTGCAGCAACCCATACTTGTAATCTGGTGGTGATGTGCTGCTCTTCAGTGTAATAAGTCAGTTACACCATATACCCCTGAAGTGGGCGTCACATTTACCGCATTGCAGCTTTGGTTAAGTTCTTCTTAACTGCAGAAGCAACGGTTGTCACGACGCACAATCCAAACAGATTAAAACGTGCTTTTAAATAAATTGGTTTATCGGCTGAGTGTGTGTACTGGCATGACAGACTCGTCTGTGACGTCCAACATGTTAAACCTTATAGAAAAGATCAATTTATTTTGTCTCCTTACTGGGAAATTTACAGTCAGACTTGTCCACATGACTTTTTGCATAGCCATGTAATTTATGACTTGGTAACATTGCATGCTAATGAGGAAACAGAGCATTGGTGCCTGATATCCTGCAAACAAGAAACAGGCTGGTAATCTTCATTTATGAATGAGCAAATGTGTTTCTGCAACACTATATCATCTTGCTGTGAGGATTTAAATGCATTCAAGAGCATTAGTTCCAGGCATGGTGATCTTAGGCTCATGTTTGTCTGTTCCAGAGTGCCCCATTCAATTGGCAATGCTTTTCTAAGGAGGTTCTGTAAGCCACGAAGAGTCATTTTGAATTGATGCATTTCCATTTGTAATAATTTGGGGTATTAAGGGGCTTAACGATTATAGCTAATGCATAATGCAAAGCATCTTATTTCTCTACTAAAGGTGGTATTAATCATAAACAGCATTGATATACACAGTTTAACAGTACACATCCAATAAATATCCTGGAACAAAAGACAATTCATGGGATGTTCAATGTGTTCAAGAAAAGATCCCCTTCATACAGTCTTTGCTCTGAAAACAGCCGCAATTCTCTGTAGCATGGATTCCATAAGATGTTAGAAATATGTGGTGTACTCCTGCCTGTGGTGTACTCCTGCCTCGCACTCAATGATTCCTGGTAGTCTTTGGACACACTGTCACCCTGATCAGGAAGAAGAAGCGGATAAGAAAATGGATGGATGGTTATCTGAGTTACTGTAGCCTAGGGTTGGGGAAGAAAAATGATTCTCGGATGCATCTCGATGTGGGTGTGGACAATTCTGAATCGATTTAGAAATGTCAAGTTAATTTTCGAAATCAATTTTTAATTAATAATGTAAGGCAAACGTGGAACTGTAAAAGTGCAGCGCTGGAGAATCACTGAAGAAAACGGCATAAGATAGCTGCTACGTCATACGTGGACATCCATTGCCACAGAATTGTACCATGAGTCTTGCCACAGAATGTCACCTTAACTGCACATTTTTTCACTGATGAGTGACAGCTAAATACAGTGGTGATACCACCACTGATTCAGCCTGGACTGCTTTTGGAATGCGTCACAATACAGGATTAGACCTGATTAAGGACAGAAGAGAGATTGGAAAATGGTCATGTATTAACGGATTTCTTGGAGTTTTTGGTACTTAAATCCACAACCTCAGAGAAAAAAAATGAAGAACTATGGTCCCTTTCATTTAGAATGTGGGATCATTGGGGCCGTCATGAAGTGCTCACACATCAGCTAGTGTTGTCAAATATTGAAAATGATCATTCAAAAGTGGGGGAAAAGTATGAGGTTATGAGGTTTTGATATGACTGCAACTATAAGCAGTACTATAAGGGAGGACAGATGAGAGAAAGATTGAGAGATGCCATTCTTATTATAAATTTTGAAGTGCTTTGAGAGAGATCCCTTTTCATCGCCTATAATAGCCCACACACCTCCATGCAATTACCTCTAATGCTGAAGTGCCACCACATCTCAGTGTATTTGAGAAGTGGATGAGATGCCTCTGTCGCAAAACACACTGTCTCTTCTTTCACCTCCTCTATCCCATCAGCCTGATAGACTGCACCGCAGGACACGGGCACGGAAGCAACAGAGACATCACGGTTATCACCGGCCTTCTCACGCGCGCTGTGACAAGCAGATAATAACCCATAACATAAAAAAGCTCCACTTCCTCCCAAAGCCATCCTTCAGTTTAACAGCCCTAAACCCCAGCCACAAAACAAATGAGGTTGAAAGAAAGGAGAAATACCCCATTATGGGACAGAGGGCCATTTTAGGGTGTGTGTGTGTGGGAGGGTGGAGGGGGGTGGGGATGGAATAAGTGATAGGCTAGAGTTTATGGATGCTGTGCCCCCCCTGTTGTGCTGACTGGGCGCTTATTGTGTGCAACAACTGGGCTCCTCTTGCGGAGCTTCATTTGCAGACATTATACTGCCGCCTTGCTGCCATCCTGCCATGAGCCATGTGCAATAAAACTACACTTTCAGCAGATTTTCACATTATTGAAGTGTGATTTACAGGTTTTATATCATGAGTAATTCATACTGTGTGCTTACTGGATGAAATCTGGAACTTGCTTGGAGCTGGCAGGGAGGGTTGCAAAAGATGAGGTTCTGTCTCCGGCATCCCCCTATTAGCGTTCAATTTTGCTTTGCAGCCACTCAATAAAAATTACATTCCAGGCTATCATAAGGAAAAGCTGGAAATCGATGGCATATGAACTGATTAAACTCTGTGTGTGTGTATGTGTGTGTGTGTGTGTGTGTGTGTGTGTGTGTGTGAGAGAGAGAGAGAGAGAGAGAGAAATAAAGAGGAAAAAGTGTGTGTGTGTGTGTATGTGTGTGTGGTGATGGACAGCAGGGTGATAGCAGTAGACTGTAATGTGATTACAGCTGTCTGTGGCCCCGTGAACGGGAGCCATGCTGATCAGATTAGGAAAAGGACACTGGGCAAAGTTTTCAAAAGCAATGACTTCATCTCTCCGTGGGGAGAGTTATTCTTCCACCGGTTCGGCGCGGTCAGGCCCCGAAATATGACACAGTGATCTGCCTTCTCGCTTCCTCTCTACTTTATGGCTTCCTGTCCCATTTAATCGTGTATAGTTTTACCCTCTAGACATAATGCACAGTGGATGAATAAATGGCTGCAGAACTGCCTATGAGTTCATCACACAGTGCTGGCCGAGTGCCGTACACTTACTTACAAATACAGGTGACCAAAGGTTTGGTAATAAGAGGTCTTTTGGTGATGACAGTGTCTTTATTGTCACTTCACTTGTACAGTACAACAAAATTCAGATCTTCTCATATCACAGCTTTAGAAAGCTGGAGTGCTGGAGCTCGGGGTCAGTCGTGCTATAGCACCTCTGGTGTGGAGAAGGTTAAGGGCCTTGCTCAAGGACGCAACAGAGGCAGCTTTTAGTTCATTTGAGTTTTGAACCCAAAACCAAGGAACTCGTGGCCTGTACAGGGGGTTAGGAGTGGTACTGTATAAAACACACATTTGGATTCCTTTGATTTCTGTTCTGTAGTTGATTCTCTAAATAAACATTAAGGGAATATTTCTGTGGCTGTAGTGTGGCTGTGCAGTGCAGTTACAATCAAGGACACGCCTTGTTGTTGCAAATTTGGGCTTTCTAATATTGACTTTGCAGGAGACAGATGTATGCAATATATGCTGTGAACATCTCAGATGCTCCAGATGAGTGTCTTAATTAGGGCTAAACGATATTGGTAAAGAAAGGCATTGCAATATTTTGGCATTTTGTGATATTTACTATGATATTACAAATACAGGAATTTTCAACAAATGTGATCCAACCAAAGGTCAGTGATTCAACATGTCATGCTATTAAAAATGTGCCTTTTCTCTATCCAAGACTAGAGTAAAATAAAGGATATGGGGGCAGATATAATTTGCCTCAGGTAGATACGTCATGTGAAATGAGAACAGAGTGAATTTTCCTGAAACTGCGTCTGGCTAGACAGTATTTGTTATTCATAATAAACAGCTATCTCCTTCTTTTATCTACAAATGAAGATGAAAATCAATCAAATAATATCAGCATGTAGAGAAACTAAAAGGCTTTTGTGTTCCTTCTCAGAATCCACTGAACCGATTTTGCAGTGTCACTGCTTGTGTCCGCACATGCTATGTGTGTGTATAATAGCTGTAACGGACAGATTGAGAACAGATAAGGTTCCTAAGATGGCGCCAAGTCTGCAAAAAGTCATTCCAGCTCTCCATCCCTGTGTCTCTCTCCATTTCTCTGCCCCTCCTTCTCTTCGTCTTAGTCCATTAATGCAGAGTCACTCTCCGCTAATCCAGTGGCTGCATGGCTGGCAGATAGAGCTGATTAGGGAACAGAGGAAAGGTTAATTGAAAGGCAGCGGAGTAATGATACCATGTCTAAGCACAGCAAAGAGAATGACAACAGTGCTCCCTCCATTGGGACGTTGTAATGAGTGACATTAAAAATAATTATGAAAGACACAAGCAGTCCCCTGAATAAATTAATCTTTAGCTCACCCTTTCCTCCAAGGGGTTCAGCAGTCTTCATTTATGATCATTAGAATAATAGTCAGTAGTGAGGGTCTGTGCTGACTGTGTAGAAATGAATCAATGTGGCAACGTGATTGAGCAATGAGGAAGTAAGCATTGCTGCCAGGCCAAGTTACTGTGACAAATCTGTGCAGTCAGCTGTAGTAACACTAAACTACCTACTGTACTTGTTTAAAAAGGACTAGATACCTTCTGATTTTCTTCAGTTAGTCACTGTAGGGGAAACTGGAAATAAAACTGGTTTCAAAAATTATGCTTTTTAACTTTCTTAAAAAGCACAGGGTGGATCAGTTGTGCTTTGGGCTTGTGTTACAGCCAGTGGCATGAGGAATTATGAATGGTTCCCCATCTGGGTTATACACTGCACGGAGGACCTAAATGGGACTCTTATAGGAAGCCCAACTGGGTCCCAGCAACAACACATATTCAAACCCACTCAGAGCCCATGCCCACCTGAAATTCCACTACACTCTTCCACTACACTTTCCTGCAAAAGGTTCTTTGAGTGATGCCATAGAAGAGCCACTTTTGGTTTCATGAAGAACAATTTTTGTAATAGAGAAAGTGACCTTTAATTAAAAAGAGCCTTTATATCAAGAGAAAGTTTTGGGGGTCTTTTAAAGATTCTTTACACTCACACATCCCACTTAAAAACATGGTTCTATATGGAACCAAAAGTGGTTCTTCTATGGAATGACTCAAATAACCATTTGTAGCACCTTAATTTTTAGGATTGTAGCCCACGTTGAGCATGTTCAGCATGTTTGCCGGGAGAAGCATTTTGATATGAATAAGCAAAAATGTAAAGAATTGAAAATACTGAAATACTTGGAAAAGTGGGTGCTACTGAGTACAGACCATGCAGGGCGACCACTACTCTGCATGATGCTTTGGGCCCTTTTCTTTCTTTTTTTGTCATTTCAAAACTGTTTCAATGGAAATAACAAAAAGTAATCTTGCTTAAAATATTTTGAACCATGTTTCATCTTTTACTTTATGCCAAATCAGGATGTGATTGGACTTAGTTAGACTTACTGTCAGATATTTTAACTTTTTAACCACCTATAAGGGGGCAAGCTTGATGTTTATTTTTTTCCAATATGTGAAATTCAGAAAAGGAAGAGGAATTGTGCAGAATGTGCAGAAAAATATTATATTTAATTTGGTTTCTTTTAGTTCCTGATTTGTTTAATATTTCTATTTCTATATAAAATAACAATTAAAAAACATTCATTGTAAAAATGCAATTCCAGGTGAGGTATGTTACAGTCAATGCATAATAAAATTACATTTTGACACAATGTAAAGGGAAAAAGCTGCAGTCTTTTAAACTGTACTCCTACTTCTATTTAATTTAAGAACGAGCAGTCTGGAAGGCTGAATGCCTTAATAAAAATGAATGTGGACTTTCTCTGTCACACAGGAGCATTCTCCATTATAAAGTCACCGTTTGAAGAATTAGCAAAGACATCTGCATTGCTCATTTGGCTCTCTCTGCTACAGGACTCCAATAATTGGAGAAAAAGAATGAGGCGTGGGGAATTAAGGCCTAATATTGATTTAAAGAGCAAGGCAAGAGCAGGAACATGAAAACAATCTGGGTAAGATTGGCCTTGGCTGTGAGATCACTCCCAGAATTCATTACCGAATTTACGCTGATGAAAAGATTCTGCTAACTGGGGGAAGCCGTGGCAGGGGTCCAGTCACAGGAGAGAGGCTGGCCATGTAGAAATAAATGCACAGAAATATGCAGAAAAAAATGGAAGATAATAAAATAAAAAGGCTGTGAAAGAGAACAAGAGAGAGTGAGCGAGAACAAGAGTGGGCAGTGTAGAGATTGCCCTCTAATTATTTGGGTATTGATATTAGGCAAGTATAGAATATTGTATTTCTCATCTTTCCCTGAATGACTCATGAATCCTTTCCTCTTCATTTTATAATGCAAACCTCATTATCAAGATTTAATGGTCTTGATGGGTCTCAGTGACCATAAACTCAGCGCTAAATGTAAATTGCATTTCAATTGCACTATAAATCAGGAATTTAATTTAAAAGTTCATAAACCTTTCCACTTGTTGAAGTAGGATTCCCCCTGCTTTACATCATGTAACACTGTCTGCAGAACAAATTAGGTCTGCGGTGGTAAATTCAACATTTTTCAGAATTGGGAAATGAAAACTAGCCCTAAAATGAAACACACCTGTCAGTGAAATCGTCATTCATTAAGGACAGCCTTTGAGACTCTTTTCCTCATAAAGTTTTTGTTATTTTAACTCATATTCAAAATTGGCAGAACTGTAAATCAACTCTCTGAGAACGTTTAGATTGTAAACAGTTGGATCTCAGCATTGTAAGACAATACATGGTAGAACTGGGCCGATAATGATCCGCAGTGCAGTCTGAGTACTACAGACTCCTCCATGACGTTATGCGTCTCCCCTGGAATTTTGGTTAAGGTTACATATTCAGCTGAAACCAACCTCAGCTCCCATATAGGGTAGCTTCATAAACATACTCCAGTAATTCTATTAGACATGCACCAGTCATACATGCCCTAGTGAGATTCAGAAAGGCCTCTGTCCGGCCTCAGTCCTCCCCAGGGAGAGGTGATGAAGGCTGGGTAACCAGAGAAGCCCACCCCCAACCACTGAGCAGCTGTAACATAATTAAATTGTGGATTGTAAATCAGTATGTAACCAGTGATCAAACAGGCTTGGTTTCTTACCCCCCACTAGTCCCTCCTGAATAGCAATAAATCTACAAATGAAACGGAGTCTGAGAACAACAAAGCACAGGCAATTTGAGATGATAAGGAGTCATGCCACTGCAGTCAAACCAAGCCAAACTATACAAGCCTCTAGTGCATCGCCGGATGCTCACTACTTGAATTTTTTGTATGTCCTAGACTCTAGTCAGTCACCCTGAAAGTTCTAACTGCAGAATGGACATGTCTTTTTCTGTATCATACACAACTTTTTCCCCTGTGTATTGTCAAAGTATTGTGATGTAAAATGTTATGTAAAAATGCATTTTATTGACATATAAGTGTCCCAATCATACCCAAAACACTACTTCTCTAAACCCAAGTCTCCATGGTGGCTCTCGCTCCGTAGCCAGGAGGTTAATGTCCTCTCTACTGGCTCTTGCGTCTTAGCCAGGAGGCTAGCATCTTCTCTCTAATGCCAGCAAGAGCCCACTGATCATCTATTTGTAAGGCCTTTCCCCAGTTGAAATGGGTGTCATAGAGCAGGAGAATGCTTAAATGTGTAGGACAGGGTTACTGCAGGATAAAGGTTGGAAGACTGTGATTTAAGAAAGACATATAGTAGATATAAAACTGTCATAAATAAAGTAATAATTACAAAGGAAAATGTAGACTTGCCATTTTAAGTTTTATTAAATTGATCCTTTTCTTTGAAGGATCAACTTGCAAAAAGCTTGTAATGTTCAGATCGTTCCTGCCATTAGTCTTTAGATGTCAGTATGACAGTATCATGGCAATACATGCACTTTATGTCTCAAGTGATCCACTATGTTTGCACCAAGAAGACTGACAAGACTAATAAGACAAACACTGTACAATCAATAGTAACTAATATCACATCCACTCAGACTGGGAGCTGTTGGGTTTTCAGGCCATGATTAGACTGAGGAGGCAATGATGCAACCAATGGGGAATTTATTGACGCTGGAAGAAAATCAAATTTCATTCAAAGGTGCCAGATACATGAAAAGACACTATTGATCGTTTTAAGAAAAACTGTGTAGTGAAGGAGAAGGAAGATATATATAAATATATATAAATATGAAGATATATATCTAGGGAACATTCCAATGCAGTGTCCTTCCTCTGTCAGTCTCCACCCTAAGCACTTCAACTGTAATGCTGCTCAGCAACCTTCCCTTAATACATAATTACATCTCATGTGTCATCACCCCAGCAACAGCCTATAAATCAGCTTTTATTCACTCCAGGGTACAAGGTGTCCATTGGCTTTTGGGATCCAGAGCTCTGAGCCACAGCAGAGCCAAAGAGTCAAGGACAATAAGCCCTGAGGTCAGGCTCCACGAACGGCTGAGCTCCACATCACTAAGCTATAAAACACAATAGGCTTCTGCCCTTAACCCCTCAGGGTCTGCAGAGTGTGTGTAATCCATGGGTAGGAGTTCTATTGTGGAACGCAGAAGATTACGAAGCCGCGAGGATCCATAGTAGAGCTCTGTGGTGAGATGATTCATCTGAGCTGGGTTTCTGGAGCAGTATCTCCAGCTAAATATATTACCCAGGTGTCAGAATAAGGGGGTGTCCCATGTTCCAGAGGTCAATCAGCTTGAAGCTAAATACAACTGAATCAGAGGGTATGGTGGCTTTTCTGATACATGTCTTCACACTTCTAAAAACTGTAAGATGCTTTAAGTGTTCTTAAAAAAAACCCAATGTAATTCACCATGATTCAGAAATTTAAGCTTTGCTTCCATATTGTGAGGATTCTGAATTAAATGCAGGATTAGAGAGGGTCTCTAACCTAGCTGAGAAAATAGACTTTAAAATGTGGTCAGTTGTACTTAAAATTATGGACATGAACTATATACAGTGACATGCAAAAGTATGGACACACCCTGCCAACATTTGCTACTGTGAATACTGTAAATGTGGGTAGAAGATGAACTAATGTTCACACAGTATTCAATTAAGGGTGTTTTCACACGAATGTGAGATTGCACCCAGGGTCATTTCTGGGCTTGTTAGGGTGAGGGGCTCTTCATTACTGGTTTGCTTTCACATAGAAGAATTCAGTTTGAACCGTGGTGTTATTGCACAGTTCCAAACGTCACAGTAGGGCCTAGGTTAATTGGTTTATTGCTTTTGCTTATTTTCCTGGAATACCAGGAACACTCAAGCAGTGAAGAACAGCATTTTCTGGGGTATTTCACTGTGCAGGAACACCTGCAAACAAGGAGTCGTTCTCGCAGGAGAAAGTTTTAAGCCATACAGGCCATAAAAAAGGAACCAATCACGCAACCTCACACATGGTGCCAGGAGCAGATAGTTTCCACACCTGCAGAGTCCACCCCAGAGCAGCAAACCCCAGACCAAAATTCAGGGTCAGAAGTTGAAACGCAAACTGTTCTTAGCCTCTTGACCCTATTCAGACGGGATTTGTTTTACATGGAGAGGTGGGGTAATGCAATTATTACCAGAGTTTCTCAGTGATTTTAGTCCTGTCCGAATGCATCATGTCTCATGCATCAGTAAAAACTCTGTCACCTTTTACCTTCTGCTAATTTCCGAATAAAACATTTATAATTACTGTAAAGGGGTTATAAGATAACGGTTTTGGATGCAACTGCAGCGTGTAAATCGAGTAGCCACCCCCATCTCAGTCATTAATGCAGTGATTTCTTATCTTGTGCAAATCGGTCATACATTTTACAGACGTCCTGTAGTAAAATTACGTTACCTCCCTATGTAAAACTAATCCCTGGCTTAAGTTACGTCCAATTTATTTCTAAAGTTTTTTATTTCTAAACTCCCAAAGCTGACAAAAGTGCTGTCCAGCTGATAAACCAATCATTTATGCTGCATCTGTTTTTATAACAAATGATTAAAGTAGACAGGGAAATAGGTCTAGCTAAGTCTTAAGGTCACATACCTTACTACCCTAAGTGAACAGGCGATTTGCAAGTGAACCTATGAATTCATAGAGAGGACTGACAGCATGGTGGGATCAGACAAAACAAAACATAATGCTCAGCAGCTCAAAGGCTCGGGAGAAAAGGATCACACAGGATCAAGTGTCTGAGGCTTGAGGGCTGTACAGCCAAAGTGAGATTATACTGAGCATTAAAGTATTTAGCTTAACATGTGGCTTTGCTATTCCACTTAAATCATTTTAATACACTGCTAATTATTTTACAAGAGCATTTATGTTCCCCTTCAGAAACAGACACTACAGCAGACGTGAATGGCAAGAGGTTTGAGATTGTATGTTTTTTATGGTAGGCTGGTAAATCTTGGTAAACTTTGTGCATGGCCTCGTAGAGTAGAGGAGTGTACAGGCAAAAAAATCCCCTCTCAGATCAATGGGGTTGTAAGTTGCCTGTTTAAATCACCTGAGCTTGTGTTCTTGAGTAAACATGTGCACTGAGAGACAAAGGCTAAGAGATTTTATAGGCAGTGTTTTTCCGGACGAGGCCTCCATTCTAAACAATAATGACTTTTTAATGTGAAGCTGTGATTACATTGTCATGGTGAAATATGGGGTCCCGTGGACTGCTTGGAGACGATGGGGGGCCCACACGTGAAATACTACAACTGCATAGATTACGCCACCGACCTAGGTGAAGCAATCTTCATAAATTCAAATCTAATCTTTGTGAACCCTGGCCATGTCAAGCGGGGCGGCTGCTCTGTGTTGTTCTGAGTGCTGTGTTTGTGTGTGCCTGGGGGTAGTAGTGGTCAAAAGCGCTGGGCTTACTGCTGACCAAGCAAGCGGTCAGCGCTACATACCGCAATGAAGATAAACTAACTGAGATGTCTGTCAAGGACATAATTAAAGTGTCCATATTCCACATTTTGACCCAACTCATGTTGGAAAATGGAACAGAGAATCCATTTCCATATCCCAACCCCTTTTTATCCATTTGAAATAGTACAGTCTATCATATGTATATATTTTGCTGCTGTCTAATGGAAAACATGTCTCCATCTCCATGGTTTGATTTGAACTCTACTACCTGCTTTTCATTGGACACAACAATAAACTCACTGAGCTGAATTAGGAACTTGGCCTTACTCATTCATGCAGTATAATTTATTAGCCAACTCTGTAGCAGCATGAATTCAACCATCAGAATAGGGGAAATGTGATGATGCATGGCATGATTGTTGGTGCTAGACAAGCTGGTTAGAATTTATTTAGAATGAGTAAAACAACATACAGTGAATGCAATTTCAGCAGACGGAAACACCCTGTTGATAAGAGAGGTCAACAGAGAATGGCCAGACTGGTTGGAGCTGACAGAAAGGCTATCGTACAACTGTGGTGAGCAGGAAAGCATCACAGAATGCACAACATGTTGAACCTTGAGACGGGTGGGCAACAACGGCAAAAGACCATGTTGGGTTTCATGAATCCATCAGCCCTACATACCTTACACAATTACCTACCAATTTGAGTATTGTTACTGACCATGTGCATCCATGTGCAGCCATTGCCATAATTTATCCTTCTTCTAATGACTACTTCCAGTATGATAATGCCACAAGGCAAAAGTTTAGTGTTCTTTAGATGACTTCTCAGCCACAGGTTCTAAACCTAATAGATCACCTTTGGGATGTGGTAGACTGATAGCATGAGAGTACACCTGAGAAATATGCAGGAATTGCAGGGATGCAATCATGTCAACATGGACCAGAATTCCAAAATCCCATGGAATGCAAACCATAAACAAAGCAAATGGAGACTTTACCCAGTAATGGTATAGTCTTCCTAATACAAAAGTGCTTGGTGAGTGTATATACTGCATCTGTCTGCACTGTCTGTCTGTCTTACTGACCCCTTTTCTGGTTGCCTGCCCTGTATTGTATCTCTTTCAACAGGCAGTCTGGGCTGAAACATTTCTCATAGCATTGGTGTAAATAGGCAGGGCTAAACAGCTGTAAGCTGAATAAGCAGATATATACATTTACTGGTTTTTGGGACATCACAAAAATTGTGAACTCAGAATGGGCTGTTTTTGCAGCTTACATTCCATACATGATCTGTTTGGGCTGTGAAGTGAATGTACATCATCAAATACTTTCCATGATATGCATCCTTTAACAGTTACACACCAAAAACACTGAAACAAAGAAAAGCCTGTACACAGCCTCACACCCAGCAGAACAAGGACGATAAATGATAGGGTTGGGTATGTATGTGAGGTCGGAAAAGGCTGTGCAGATAGAAGGTGAAAGATGGTTCACAGAAGCTGGAAATCACAATAAAACATCCATCTCTTCTTGATCTCATTTTGCAGCTCTGGATGACGTCGATAACATCTAAAAGTCAACACTGGTGCGCTCCAGGATGCATCTGTGCTAAAGCAGCTTTGGTGCCGGGTGAGAGTCATATATCAGCGGCATGGACAACACTGGCTCTAGCAGTGTGTCGCTGACCTCCATCACATGCTTGAGCAGAAATAATCACTGTTTGATGGGCAAGAACTCCACAGCACGCCTCACATTTTTTATTCATGTCACACGCTTGTCCGCCAGCCTGTCTGATCTCTGTAAGCTCTGCGTGAGGAAGACGTCACATGTGAGACTAAAGCCAGTAAGAAATAGCCCGACTGTCAGGACTTTTTTTGTGTGTGATCGCTCAGTATTTCAGACGAGACAATAAACAAGTGCAGTTACAGTACAAGACCATTTATCTTGAACAATGGGTTGAGCCAGTTGCGAGTCCAAGGCTAGTCCAAAATGAATTGGTTAATAAGAGACATTTGAGCAAAATCATAGATGGAAAAGTCTGATAATTTCCCCTCATTTCCTCAACACAGAACAGCGTACTGCGTTTAAACTCCAATTACAGGACTTTGTAGAAGTGCCTCATTTGCAGTGATGACATCAGTGAGTGTGACTTGCTTTATGGCAGCTGTTATTTTGTTATTGTAATAATGTGCATGTTTAACATTGGAAAGGTGGTCGCATTAGGCATTAACTCACCACCAAACAAATCTGTTGTTTTGTGACTGGTCGTAACTCCAGTGTCGGCTCACCAACCAATCTTTCATCATCGTAATCATGCCCACAATTAGGCATGTCACCATTATTACGGTAACGACTTATCATACAATATATAGACAGGACCTCAATAAGGTGGCCTCGATGTTGCCCATTGTGTTTACTTGCAAGTATTTTAATAAATAAAAATAAAATAAATTATCATGACAAGCTTGTCCATGATGAATATTCAGATTTTTTTATTCCATTTCTTTATGTGATTAGTATTTACCCCACTGTGTGTGACCCTTGAACAACACAACACAGATGAAACCTTTAACACTGAACCAACACAGCAACTTGAGCAGCTAATCTAGTTATTCATTCATCATAATCAAAGTAAAACGTTCAATTAATCGTGATACTGATTTGAGGTCTCATCGCCCAGCACAAATGTTTTTTGCCAAATTTGCCCTTTTACTTAAATCAGACCAATTGAAGAATTTCCTCTGGGTGAGTTGCTGTGAAGTAATGGCTTTCACCCTGGGCTTCATGTTCTATGTGGAGGCTTCAGTGTGAAACGCTTTCGTGGATACATTGCTTATTACACAAAACTCACAACAGGAACATTCAATTTTCCAGTTGGGACTCGCATAAATTATACAGCTGGAGCTTAATGATGAGTTATGATGCATGGGCTTCCTGTTGCAGTTGGCTGCCGTGGATAATCAAATCGGAAATCAAACCCGCGTGCCTTTTCTCCGG
This sequence comes from Salminus brasiliensis, assembly GCF_030463535.1. Taxonomy (NCBI): domain Eukaryota; kingdom Metazoa; phylum Chordata; class Actinopteri; order Characiformes; family Bryconidae; genus Salminus; species Salminus brasiliensis. The sequence continues at coordinate 15,674,650 of NC_132887.1, read as the reverse complement.
AGAACATATACAGATCATACATTAACCTTTTCACCGGCAAATGGATCACATGTTAACCTTTGAGCGGCCGACAAGTCATTATGTGTGCTTATTAAGTGAGACGAATAAGCAAAGGGAATAGCTTTATCATGCAAACAGACTCTGTCTTAACTTTAGACTCAAGTGTTTGCGTCACAAACTACCAAAAGCCATATAGAAACGTTCTACTACAAGACACAGAAGCAATGTATACAACAAGGTAGGGTTCTAGCAAACTGTACACTACTGTACGCTCCTGGGTGCACTACTGGGGGCAGTTTTGGCAAAAGGTCACTGCCTTTGTCTGATTTGTGCTTAAGAAGCAGACCCCTGCTGCAACTACACATGCTTACATTTCTTAGCTTTCAGTCCTTACACAAACTCTATGAATTAATGAAGACCCTACTCGCCCCCCGCAGCGAATAGAGCACAACCGTGCACCTATAGTATAAAAAAAGAGGCAAATGATGATCCAGTTTGACATTTAGCCTGACGACATATTCAAAATTGAAAGATAATTAAAGAAACAAGCAGTAAATTGTTAGACTGCACTCCTAAAAGTGCTATGAGGGTTCTTTGAACGATACCATAGAAGAACCACTTTTGTTTCCATAAAGGAGAGGGTTTTGTCATTTAAATCAGTGTGAATCATTCGATTCCTAAACAACCTTTCACAGAGTGATAGTTTTCCTCAAAACCTTAAAACGTTCATTAATAATCCTTGCATTTTAGTGTACCTATGTGTTTTACATCTTGTGTAAATGTATCAATTTCAGTTTGGACTGATTATGCAAGTGTATCTCAAAAGCTGTAGTATCTACATTTAAGGCTTTTTAAAGAGTGACTTAAAAAAATGCTTCACTGTTTAAATATTCTTACAAAAGCCTGCACGATGATGTAGTATAGGCTAGAATCCAAAAGATACCTCGAGCTGGGTGCTGCTACATATGAAAGTAAGTATGGATATCTAGATACATAATACATACAATACAATACACTACACTTTGCCTAAGTACTGTTGAAATAGATGGATCTTCAGTCGGCGCTTGAAGACAGCATTTTAAAAAAGAGTTAGGTCAGGCTGCACCATCCTTAAAGCTCAAATAACAGCATTTTTCTATTATGTGATGTACATATATTGTAAGGTGAGAGTAAATACATGTATATCAAGTGCAGTCTTTTATGTTACAGCTGTTGAGATACACTAGAAAAGTAACTAGAAAAAGTTGGTGGGCACTGAGATGCGGGCGATGTTTTTGGGGTGATTCTGATCATCTTTCAGCACAATTGGCCAACTCTCAGTACCATGTTAACCTTTCTAGGTAAACTTACTAAAGCATTATCGTGCAGGGCTTTTGTAGTTTGTTTAGGTTCTCAAGATGAAATGTACTTTGCTTTTTGGGATGCAGAACTGCACTGTGGAGTGTGGTTTGTGGTGTTTGCAAGCTCTGTGTCAGTTTGCTGGTTACGCCGCAAGAGGGTCAACAATATTGTGGCACTGGTGGGGGAACACCTTGACCTTGACCTTCAGGTTTAAGTATTTTGGTCTCTCTCCAGTCATAGTGATAGGAGCCTGGTCTTGTGTGACTGGAAATAACTGCCTGGCGGCATTGCAAAGATGGCCACACTGAAAATATTAGGCTAAAAGGACTTGTTCTCTCTAGGGGGGCACCAGCTAGTGTCGTTAAACTGTTTCCCCCATGACGCACATTAGTTTTACACATCTTTCAAAAAAGTAAAAAAAAAAAAAAATACACACACCAACAAAACAAACAAACAAACAAACAAAAAAAACGCCATACTGTGGTGGACTAAGGAACTGTAGCATCCTGTGACCTCATGCAAAATATTTAAACAGCTCTGTTGGGGTTGGGTAAATTATCGTCACTAGGTGGTTGCTATGATGTGTAGAAATGATAACTAGGTGTTCTCTATGGTGCTGCTAGGTGGTTGCTATGGAGTTGTTTAGTGGTTAATGGTTATGTGCTTGGTGTGGTGTTACCAAGTGCTTGCTCAGTTTTATCTTTGGGACATGAAGAATGGGTTTTTCAGGGAACCAACAGTGGTTCTTCAATAGCATCACTCCAGGAACTCCAATGCATGATAAGGAAGACATTCAGGAAGTTAGAGCTAAAAATAAATGTCTAAAAATCTCATTATATCCACACCGGTTAACAATGCAGTTTTAATTTTGATGCAAATACCTTTAATAAACAAACAACCTGCAATAAATGACCCACAAACGTTAGCGTTCCCCAGAGTGATCCATGGACGCTAAATGACTTTCCCGGCCTGGTGGAAGTGGTTCTCTCATTAAAAAATCATGTTAGCTAGACTATTTCTAATTAAATAGCAAATCACCTCCGAGGCGCTGTGACAGAACCACAATACGCAAGCAGGTTATGAAGAGACATTCAGCCCTAGCCTGCGAGCGGCGCCTCTATGAACCCTGCTGATGATCTCACCGCCGTTCCTGCGTTTAGCTGACACACAAAGACTCTTAAAGGTACAACAAACATAATGAGTCGTATAAATATAAACAGGGAAGTAAAAGTCACATAAAAGATGATTATTATTGGCTCCTAAAACAGCATGATTTTATTAGGTAAGTCCCAGCAGAGCAGACAACTCGGCCTCAGAAATCTGCAAACTGTTCTGACTGACTGACTGACTCTTCAGCTTCTGTCTGAAATGCTCTAATATATCACTGCTAACCGGATCTGCTGGATTAACTGATTCACTATTAACCACCTTCAATCCTTCAGTCAATGCAGCAAAAATGAACACCTTCAATGAAAGTGAGCACAATGTGGTCATACTAGGAAACACCACAAAGAGAGAGGGTCAGTGTGTCTGGGTTGAGCGAGAGAGACAGAGACGTAATGGAGAGAATAAAATAAAAGCACTGAGGGAAAGAACATGAGAGAGAAATTAGCGTAAAAATATCATGACCAACAAGAGAGAGGAAGTGTGGAAGAGAATTGAGGGCTATAGAGAGAGGGAGTAGGAAAAGAGAATTGAGAGAGGGAGAGCGAGAACAATAGGAGAACCAAGGGATGTAGAAAGAGAGAGAAAGAAAGGAGAGAGACCTGAGGGCAACAGAGACTAGGGAAGGAGAATTAAGGAAAGAGAGAGAGAAAGATAATTGAGGGAGACAAAAAAGAGAAAGGGAAGAATTGAGGGAGAGAGAGAGAGGGAAGAGAAACAGAGAACGGAAAAAATTAGGGGGAGGGAAAAATTTGAGGGAGAAAGTGAGAAGGAAAAGAGGATTGCGATAAAAGAAAGGAAAAAAATGAGGGAGAGAGAGAGAGAGAGGGAAGGGAAAGACAATTAAGGGCAATGGAGAACTAAAGAAAAGGGAATTGAGCGAGAGATATAGAGACAGAAAAAGAAAGAGAAAGAAGCGAGCAAGAGAATTACAGGAGAGAGAGAGAAAGCTTAAGAAGGGTAAGGGAGCGAGTAAGAAAATTGAAGGAGAGAAGGAGAGACAGAATCAGAGAGACAGAGAGAGAGAGAAAGAGAGAGAGAGAGAGAGAGAGAGAGAGAGAGAGAGAGAGAGAGAGAGAAGATCAGGCAAAGGTGGCTCTTCATGCCATTATCAGCCAAGTGAGGATAATGGGGGGTGACATGGCTCCCCCAAAAGCTGACAGGAGAATTACACGTTATACAGAGTACCTGTCCTCTGAGCCCCGTCTGCTGCCCACGTTTCAAATGTCCATGACTTCACTCAATACCAGTGACCGGGGGTGACTCCAAATGAAGCCCTGACACAGAATGAAATCATTTTGCATTAAATATGAATTATTTAATCAATTAATGCAGAGAAACGCTGGTAGGTCAGGGCCGCACTTAAAAAAAAAAGGGTTCAGAAGTGTTCTGTGACTTGGACTTTCTAGGACAAAAAAATGGAATGAATTTTTAATTCATACAGAACCTTCAGAAGTCCTTTAGTAGAAGTTAGGGGTCCATGATTGAACCATAACAGCTTAAAGAACCATTTGGATGCTCTTTGCCTGGATAAGGGGCTCTTCTGAGTGGTGGAAGGCCTTTGGTAGATGCAGAGGTTCTTTACACTTTTTTTTCATAGTCACAAATATTATTATTTATTATTATTGTTATTATTATTATTATTATTATTATTATTATTATATTTTTTCTTTACATATTTTTACATATTTCCACCAACAAACAGAAACAAAAGAGTCATAGGAAAAAAAGAGACACGTTTTGTTCCCAATGTCTGCTTTGGAGTGACATCATTCTGAAGAGCCCTTCTCAGCATCTTTATTTTTAGGACTGTGCACATTCTTCTGTCTAGACAGCGTGTGCTGCAGGCCAATGTTGCTTCTTGATGCTGTTCAGATTGACGTGCAGTACAGTACTTTACTGTGGGAACAGCAGTATTCCCTGCTGTACAGTAGAGAGTGGCTGGGCGGGCCTTGTAAGGAGCATCCTTTTGTCACCAGGCAGTCTTAATGGCTCACTGGCCTGAATATTCCTGCCCCTGTAAGTGTTGCCCTGCCAGCTCACATCAGCGGTAAGAGTGCTGATGGATGCTTGCTGTCTGCCTCTATGTGAGAGAGAGGAGAGTACTTGGTGATTGTGTGTGTGTGCGCATGTGTGTGAATGTGTGTGTGTGCACATTAAGGGACCATCTAGTTATAGGGTGAGGCAGTGAGACATCACTAATATGGATTGGTGTAAGAGGGCACACACTGAGGAGAATGGTATATGGACTACAGGGGCGGTGTGCCATTAACAATTAGTTAAGGTGGGGTCTTTTGCTCTCAGTCTGTGTTAACCTCTTAAACTCCAGTTATCTTGTTGTTCACTTCAAGACTTATTATTTAATAACCAAGGCTAATTATTCAGCCTTGGTCTTCAGTTCAGGCCATAATAGGATTTCCGGTTGTACTAATACTGCTGTTCATGTTTAGCTCTTTTAAAATAAACATGAGCATTCAAATCTTGTAAAATACATAAAGTATATTTACAGCAATATATACACTGATCAGCCATTACATTATTACCACCCCCTTGTTTCTACACTCACTTTCCATTAGATCAGCTCAACTTCCCATGTAGAAGCACTGTGTAGCTCTATAATTACAGACTGTCGTCCCTCTGTTTCTCTGCATACTTTGATATCCTCCTTTCACCCTGTTCTTCAATGGTCAGAACCCCACAGGGTCACCACAGAGCAGGTTGTATTTGGGTGGCGGGGCATTCTCAGCAATGCAGTGATGCTGATGTAGTATCAGCTAGTTCAACCCCAATCTTTGCTGTGGTATTAGAAAGGTGGCAGTCGTGGCTCAGTAGTTAGCACCGAGCTACTGATGACAGGATTGTGGGTTCGATTCCCAGGTTCTGCAAGCAACCACTGTTGGGCCCTCAACCCTCTCAGCTCCCTGGTTAAGGTGGAGGCCAAATTCTACCTGTGTCCAACACAAAGGGTAAAAATGGGTGTCTTTGTCTTCGCAGAGGTCAATTGCAGACTTAAACCTTTTACCTAATGATTTTTTCTCTTTCCAGTTGAAATGTCAGTTTTAAGACGGCTTTACAGTACGGCATTGCTGAAAGGCACTGATGAATAGGCTGATTAATTGTTAACTGCCTTTAGTCATTTAGTCAATACAGCACTAATGAGCTCCTTAAATGAATGCTAAATCATATTTGGAAGACTCTGAGGCTACTACAGTTAAACCACTATGCACACTGTGTAGTTCTGAGCAATCGAAAGTGATTAAAGGATTTAAATGATTAACAACTTCTGTAAGTAAGTTAGTAAGTTAGAGCAGTCCAGAAAGCACATAGACTGCTCCGTTTCTATCTATACAACAGCTCAGTCAGGGCATCCTCATTGAAATACACCATCAGCTCCCTTATGAGCCATGCCAGTGTAAGCACTTCATGCATGTCCTATTGAGAGCCAATGACAAGGACGGAGCGAGTGAAACAGTGCAGTGCCATTCCTGCCTGCCACTGATAAAGAACAGACATTATTACAGCCAGTCATTTATCTGAGGTGGCAAATTCCATCTCCAACTCCACTGGCTTTACCTCCTTCCCTGCTTATTCTCTTGTCCTTTCCTTTTCATACTTCATTTCAGATAACATTGTGCAGGGTATCTTTTAATTCAGTTTCTCCCGGGATGCATTCATGATTCCGGGTGAACGGAAAGTGGCACGAGGAGCTAACGACGGCCCGCTAATGAGAGGTGGCAGTCCATGTTCCTGTTTCTGAGGGCTGTGCAAGACAGAAATCGAAACGGAGAGCAAGAAAGCGGAAGATTCTGAAGGGGATGAGCTCATCCTGTTCCCAGCATGCCCTGCGTGTTTGTGTGAAAACATTCCTGTTCAATTATTCAGCACTACTGCTGCCCCTTGCTACTGACGTCCATAATGATTTTACTCAAACAGATGAAATGCAGCGAGGGCTGGTTGTGGAGGAGGTTGAGAGACGGTATGCGTGTAGTATCAGAGCCGTGTAACATCAAACCACTTGCTACATCTGAGTAATTTATTATAACCCAGTCTGTCAGTGTCATTCCTAGGGGTGCATTGGTGGGTGTGTATAAATTTCATACCCAACCTTTACTGCTGCTGGGTAGCAGCAATCAAATCCCCAACAGAGCCCAATGGCATTTCGGACTGCATTTCTGCTGGGAGATGACCACTGTGCCATGGACATTCTCGGCCCAGTATTTTTGTGCTACTTTACAGAGGCTGAAAACATAATCTCCTAATGGTCGCACCATGGTGTCGAACTATGAAATGCTGTTGTTGGATAATATGCTGAGAATCCAAGTACAGAATGCTGCACCACACATTGTACTGGATGAACCTGACCATAAGACTGTATCACTCTGCTACAGTTACATACCACTGGTTTTAATGTCTTTGTAAGCCTTGATTCTAGCTTTATTAGACAATTGTGGACTTTGTTGTATTGAATATGCACAAATTAATTTTTTGAAACTTTCAACTTCTTGTAAAACAGGAGCTGAAGGACCTTTATTTAAAAAATAATAATAATAATAAAGAAAAAATGAATATAAATGGTACAATGATACAAAAGTCCTCCTAAATCACTTATAAAATCTCTTTAAATTACCTTTGAATAGAATTTGGATTAATACTTCAATTTCATTTTCCAAGCAGGCCTAATTTTGCTGGACCACTTTTGGCTGCATAGAATCATCACTGGTATGTCAACAATGGTGAGTGTGGGACCAAATATGTGTGCTCTTTATTCTCAAAAAGGTTCTGTGGCATAAAATGACATCTATTATGTTTCATGTACCATTTCATGTGATCCTGCCTGGTGAAAGACACATGCCCTGTCCTCAAAGCATTAAGTAGACCTAGTAGTAGATTTACTAGTTTTTAGATGTGTAGGGACCTCATGAATATGACTTGTGACTAACACTGCGGAAGCAATGCTGTGTGAGGCCGGTGGCTATCACTACGGACTTTGACACAAACATTAATGCCACAGTATGTCTTCACCCCACTTCCCTTGCCAATAGTATTACAAGCAAGGAGACCCACCTTCAGCTTACCTGTGATTGCTTATGATCTCCTCTCGGCAGCACAAAGACTTCTCAGCTTTGTTTGTCCTCATACTGTCAGCATAAGGAAATGTCTAGCCAACAAGAGGCAGTCCTTGTGCATGCACATTTCAAATGTCTGTCTGACAGTCAGTAAATAAAATTGCCTCCTCTTGGCCGGCCAACCAAAAACTTAATTTTGCTTCCCGTTCTTAAACCTTTTTTTTAATTCAACCATTTCATTTTTCAATTAACCTATTGTTGCATTCCTGTTAATGTGACCTGTTTTGGATGGAGAACTTGTGTCGGGATGTCAGAACAACCAGGATCCAAACTAGCGATCCTCTGGTTATAGTGAAAGTGCCTTATTCCACTCAGGGCCTTCAGTATGGGTTTTTAGAACAGCATATTGGAATGTGAAATTTCACCTTTTTTATGGAAAAGGTTCCACGCCTAGCTACCACTGAGTCTGACTGACAGTCAGCTCATGCCAAAGGTCAGTGGTCCATTTAGTCTGTGGACTCATTCAAAAAGAATATACCCCAGTATTTTTTATCATTAATTTTTCATTGTAATGTCAAATATCCAACAACATTTGTTACAAAAGTTGTTTTTTGAATGTTGATCCCTCCACCTTACCACCCTCCTGCCTATCCTTCCCGTAACCCCCACCCCTGTCTCCCCCCCTCACCCCCAATTCTCTCCCCTCCCAACCCCCTCCTCCCCCTACCCCTCTCACCACTCATTTCTCCTTCACCAACCACCAGGGGTTGTAACAGCAACACAGCCATGGCAATCCTATTTTGACAGAAGATCTTTTTAGTTAGAAATCAAATTAGTTGGTTCTTACACAATATAGTGTTAAGAGTCTTGCCCAATGCTTTTAAATAGACCATATGTTAATACCAAATGCTATAATTTTTTTTAAAGGTTATTAAGGTTAGATCAACTTAAATGAGCAAAATCAATAATTCCCATAAATTCTCTGACACTCAACACATGAGGATTTACACTCCAGCATACACAATAGAGTGTGTGATTTTGTCCTCTGACAAATTTCCAAATTACAGATGGCATGACTGTAGCCTAGGTGTGACAAGTAGACATGTGCAGATTCTGACACGTCCTTCTGCTTAAGCCTGTATTAGCTGAGGATCTGCGCTGATCCTATTCTAACAGAGGATTACAGCAGAGAATCATGATGCTCATTATTTGTCTAGTCACCCTCTGAGAACAAGAGCCTGCACATGATGCAAAAGTGTCAGACACGTTTTCACATGCTTAATAGAATGTGACACCCTTGCTAGGCTACTTAAAACAAGTGTGAGGAGTGCTCGCTCTAGTAATCGTCACATTTGGCTGTGTAAAAGCTCCCTAAGTGTAAAGGCTGGAAAAGCATACTGTAGTCATGCTCAGCACACATTGTTGCTGGTAGATGTAGCAAAGCTAGATCGGGAGACCCAGATCGAGAAGAATAGTTAGCATCCAAGCATATTTACACAGGCAATGCATTTCTCGTCTGCAGCGGACTTGCCCTGTTTTCAGGGGGTATTCCTGCCTTGTGCCCAGTTTTTCTGGGTAGACTCCAGGAAGAGGCAGAATAGAAGATGGATGGCTGGCCAAATTTCTCTTTGGTTACACAGTAACTGACAACACACACCAACTCTCACATCTTTATAGGAACACAGATGTTCATATAATTCTACCATGCATATGCACTGTCACACAAGAGCAGGTAGATATTTAAAGACATTTTTTTCACAATACAATATTTACATGCAGTATTTTGATATGCAGACAACATGCAGCAGTACCAACACATTTTAAAAATACTGCTGTCCAAATACTTTCTCATACTTAGTAGACTTATTTTTCTGTCACATTTGCTGCACTGCATTCAATTTAACAGGACTAATTATGATCATTATAATGGAACGTGCAGTTGTTCAGTGTTCTTCACACACTAAAGATATCCATGATATGCTCAGAAAAAACATAGTGTATCATGATAACAAAATTTATGATGATGTGATTAAATATTCATATTGCCCATCCCTAAGTGGAGGCACCCATTCCTGTAGACACTGACAAAAACTGTGCAAAAATTGAAGGCACCTCTGAATATTAAAATGCAAAAGCTTCTTATCCGGCTCAGTAAAACACTAATATTGGAACAAATATAAATAACATTCATACAATAAGGCGTGGTTTTACGTCACTGTGTTTATTAAAACATCTCCAAAGCTCTCCTCATGGGAGTCTAGTATTATGTTTAGCCATTTTCTAACACCTGGTTTGGTAAATCAGTGCTTAATGATGTAAAACCAGGTGAGCTGGTGATGGAACAGAACATACCCATGCACTGGCTGATGGCACCCAGGAGAAATCTGGAACCAAGCTTTGTACTTCCAGCTTACAATATACCAAATTATTCAAAATAAGGAATTCTTGTAACTTTTTACTGTATTTGTTTATCTGCATGTGTCCCAATGTGATCTGGAGTTTGAAAAGTAAACACACTCTTACTGCAGAGACAAATGGTTTGAATGATGTGCTGAAGTGCCTAAAACATCTGAACAGTACTGTATATTCATGCACCTGCTGAGCACTTTATTAACACAAAAAATACTGTGCTGCTTACCAAACAGTTTTTCTTTCACAATGCTTAAGATATTAGTACTATTAAGAATTATGTTTAATTTCTGTAATTTAGCAGATGCTTCTATCCAGAGCAGCTTACAAAAGGCTAGAGTCCAGAAGACACCTCTGTGGTAAGCTGGGGTCACTGATATCTGGATATCTGGGTACAAAAGATGCATAATACTCAACAACTATATATTATTATATTGTATCACATCCTATATCATCCTTGTATTTTTTGTATTTTTGATGTTTTTCACTTTTTGACATAATTTGAATCTGACAGTTGTTCTCTATATGTAGCCTCAATTTTACAATGAATGGACCAATAGAAATGTTCCTAAAAGACTTGGAATGGAATTTTTTTTACATTGACTCCTATTAGTTCCTATAGTGGAAATTTTAGGAGTATATAAATACTACACTGTGACACTGAATGTCACAAAATAAGAATAAGACATCACTTACAATCACAAGTCTTTTAAATGCAAGACTAGTGCTATTGAAATAGATGGCATTCAGTCAGTGTTTGAAGATAGCAAGTGACCCAGTCTTTCAGAGACCCAGGGAAAGTTCGTTCCACCATCTTGCTGCCAGGATAGAGAAGTCTACATGTCCAGTTGTCATACATCTTATGGGTGACCATTCCATTAGGTAGGGAGAGGCTGGTGCATTTTTGGCTCTGTAGGCCAGGTCTTAAATAGGAGTGGAATACATTTGTAGCAACCAAACTGTCAATCAAACGCTATACAAGAAAACAGGGCTTTTGTGGTTGAGCAGTGGTGTCATATTTCATATTCTGAATGCTTTGAGCAGGATTGTATGAGAACTGATTGTATGCAAATGGCCTTGAGTCACTATCAGGAAAACAAAAACAACAATCAACAACAACAACAACAGCAAAAACGATTTATTATCCTCACTTTCCCACTGCTAAACAAGGGAAAAATAACTTCTGAGAGCTGATTTGGTCCAGTCTTCTGAAAAAGGAGCTGGAGGTTGATCTAATTGAATGAACGATGCACTGAAGTGCCCCTAAATCTGTAGCTCTCTCCTCTCACCTAGCAGCACTGATTAAATGATTGCATCAAAACCTTTTGCAGCATCTTTCCCTTTGATTAAATCTCTCACTGCTTCCTTTTAAACATGAAATCAGTGTATTTCTGTATTAAATGCTCTGGCCCAGATGGATGTTCTTATGCTGAGCACACTGGCTGGCAGCATTCATGGGAAGCCACAGGTGCTGTAATAGTCTGTTTATGCAAAACCCACTGAGTGATAAAAAAAGGCAGGCAGCCTGTGGTGGGAAGCTCCAATGAGCTGTATGACCTCGGGGCTAGAAAGCTGTAAGGCAGGAAAGTAAAGGATTGTGTGTGGAGGCTGCGGCATCTCACTCCTGTGCACTTCAGTACAAAACCTGTATACACTGTATTATCTTGCCTTCTAAATGGGAATAGAGGCTGGAAGAGATGGGTTGCTCAACTTAAGAATAAAACATTATACAAATGGAGGAAAGTCCAACAATGTTAAAATGTAATAATGTATAGTAATGCACTTATTAAGCCTGAGCCAGTAGTTGGACTACATTATTAAGCAGTAACTAGATGGAAATAAACTTTTTCCACAGTGTTTTCCACATTGCACAAGACTTGTGCTTATTACTACAATATGATTAACAGTCATTTTTGAAATGTAAGCATTTTTGGGGCACATTTATTTTGTACTATACAATGTTGTATAATAAATAATACTGTATAATAAGTCTTGTCTCATTTTCAAGACCAGTCTCAACATCACAGATTGATTATCTCAGTCCAGTTTTGATCTCAGGTTTAAGAGAACTTACAGGCCTTCTTTATTTTATTTTTCCATTTTTTTCTAACTAAACAAGTGCCATCTAAAGCATTGACAAATGTTTGGACAGATCCAGGCATATTTTAATTGATCAGGTATGAGCTATTTTAATCTCAATACAGTTTGTCTAATTTGTTTTTGTTTGGAGCGCCATCTGGTATCCTCAAGGCACCATTTACAGACATTATTGCCCAGCCAGCAGCAGTAAGAATGTTCTTAGAAGGTAAATAAAAGAGTTTAGAGTCTGTAGTGTGAAACTATTTTACAGTGGAACATAAAAACAACAACTAAACTGAAACACTCTGTTTTACCAGCAGGAGAACCACACTTCTTTGTTTTTAAACCAGCATTGCACAGCACAGAGCTGAGTGAAGGGTAATGCTAATGCTAATACACATGCACACACACACACACACACACACACACACACACACACACACACACACTATTAAACAATTATTTCACATCAGTAGTGAACAAACAGCAACAGATATCAGTCCAGAGTGTGTACCACTACACACTATACAGTTGCTATTCTGATAAGGAGACAGTGCCTTGTAATTATACTGATGTGCTACCAAAATTACAAAAATATACTTCAGTATTTGGTATAAGAGTCACAGTTTCTTTGCTTGTACTACATTTAGCTTTGGAGTCACAGTCACGTAGGCTGCCGAAGGATGCAGCTGAGCTGGCTGGTACAGTTCAGTAGATTAGGGAAGAATGGACCCAGCCCTGACTGACACAAACACACACACATACACACACATACACACACAGACAGCATTTCGAGTAAGAGTTTTCTCTTGCCCTGGGTTAGAACTCATTCAGCTGTGAAATTCAATACTGAGACAGACATTCAGATACAGCCACCATATACAACCTGGCATTTGGGCCAGTCAGCACCACATGTGTAATCTTTGATTAAACGAAACAGCAGACTATTTCAGATGCTATGCTATTTTCATGTTTCATAAATTGCATGTATGCTGCATTTCATTTAAGCTCATCTGGAATAATCTTCTATTTACCTTAAATCTTATCCTTAGGTTGTGAGATTGATGGAAGCAGCTGGATTATTCATCAGTTGGTGGCAGCTGGAAGAAATCAACACAATTTTAGGGATAATAAGGAACAAACACCCCAAACCAGTGCTTCTAAAGTACACAGTTGACACACCACACCCCTCCCCCAATTGAAGTGTGTATGCGTGCAAACAGGCCTTTGTATCCAATAGGGGGCGGGAGGTGGAAAAATAATGAATTATTGAGAGGAATTTTCAGGGCTGAAGGTCAGAGATTGGAAGAGAAATTCCTCTTGATTAAAAATGTATGTTTGCTGAATTGTCCTCCATGCTGTGTGCTGAGATGGCGAGGTATGTTTTTATCGATTCCACGCTGCTCCACCGTTGGCAAGTAGAAGTCTCCTTGCTGAAAAATGAGAGAGGTTGGGTCGGAAAACAAGCTTTTTCCAAAGAGCTCCTTCCAGTCAGAACGAGTATGGGCCATTTTCAACTAGCGCACAGCTCTATACACTGGAAACCTCAGGGACAGGAATAAATCATTACAATCTTCTCTTTCATGGTTCCTTTGCTTCTGTGCAGCACCGTTTGGAGAATATTGATATCACACCCTTGGCCTCATCTCCATAGCACTGAGCCTTCCAGCTTATCGGACCCCCCGCCTTTTCTGAAACCTTCAGCAGCCATCTCGAATATACATTTTCAGAACAATTCCCCTTCCACCCAGGCCGAGGGAAATGACTATAAAGAATCAGCTGGATGGATCAGTAGTTACTTAAGTGCCCATTCATAATAGTGCAGGTCAGATCAATTAGGCCCCAGAGTAATCTAAGCATATTCGCCCCATCTCTCTTTTTCCTCCCGTTCTCTCTCTCTCCCTCTCGCTGTCCCTGGATGAGTCATTTTCCACGCTCTAAGTCAAACTCATCAATGCCACATTAGCTGCTGTAATGCGCACGACTCATTAGAGCAGTGGAGAATGGGGATCTGGGGGAAGAACCAGGCTTTGAGGAGTGATATCTGTATAGGCCCAGCAAGGCGAGTAGGTAGAATATGTGTAGGTTTGCACAGCTGCAAGCTGTTCTCTGTTAGAGGTGTATGTTGTTTATGCAGAGGCAAGGAATATTTCTGTGGATACATAATGCTTGTGACTATGGGACAGAAATATGGGCAGATTTTAGTCAATTCCAATTCCCACCCAGTAGCTAAGACTTCCCCTATCATCCTATGTGAAGGCTAACATATGCTTCCTCCAAATCACATGAAGCAAAGTGCCCTGTTGTGTTTCTTTACCTGTGGATTTTCTTAGCATGAGAAGTGAGAATGGACCAAACTGAAACTCTCTATACTGATTGTCTGGTGGTAGAGGGTTTGGAGGTCTGCCAGGTCCTACACAGTTGTTTCTTTTTTTTTATTTTTTACAATTTATGTTTTGGAAACTCTTTGGCAACTGTTTTTACCCTCTTGTTGTCTTTTGTCTTTTTCCTTCCTTATACAAGTAGATCTTATATCTAACCTCCACATAAACACACTACTGTATATAGGAGTGGGCTAGAGGGGTATAACGCACCCCCAGCATTGAGTTGTGGAGCAGTGGAACTGTATTCTCTTGAATGATTTTTTTGCTTCATTCAGTACTTTTGGGTTGGGTTGGAGAAGAGTTGGGGATGAGTTGGGGTGGTGAAAGCAAACAAGTCCTTTTAGCAATGCTCCTAAAAGTCTAGTAGTAAGTCTTACCCACACAGTAGAGAGAATTATTCCGCCAACACTCTTTTTGAATACCCTAGATTTTAGAAAAAAACAATGAATGAGTAGGTATCCCAATACTTTTGTCCATATAATGTAATATATTGTAACATATTTGTCCTGAAAAGTGAATCTCTTTAACCAACTAACAACTACAACTGTCCTGAATGAGTTCAGGTACTAGAAGTCTATGCAATGCTCTTACACATACAGTGAAGGCAAATCAGGACTGTTGATGAGTGCTGAAATACAAAATGATACACAAACTGGTTGGGTTGAGTCATGATACCTCCTGCCTGTGTGCCTCTTCATCCTCACAGAGAGCAGCTCCAATTCACTGCTCAGGAGATGGGAATGAGACAGAGAGCGTGGCGGTGTGTGTTAAGAGTGATCAAAGCGATTATGACTTTGATGAATGTTATTCATTAGGCACAGAGCAGTGGCTGTGGACTATTCAGAAAAGGAGAGAGAAGCAGAAGGGAGGTGTGGAGAGGCATGGGAACAGGAGATGGAGTAGAGAAAGCAGGGAGTGACAGAGATAAATAGAAGTGAAAGGAAAAGATGACTGATAAGGCAACAATTCAGTTGATATTTCATTTTATTCAGTTAAATAAAACTGTCTCTCTTAATGCAATTATCTTACTCAAGTGGAAAATCCTACTTTTTTAAAGAATCAAATGACCACTAGGAGGAGACAGTCAGCTTAGATGGACTTGCCTGACACCATAGCCATCTACAGATGCAGCATTACATGTCTGATACTATTCTGAGTGTTTGACAGGAAGTATTTTCAGCGATGATTTATTATTAGTGTTAGTCTGTCAGAGCAGAAAACTAACTGCCTGCCTAATTTAACACATGAAGCATGAGTCCAGATCATGCAGTTCCTCCACAGCTAAAGGCCACCCTCATAAAGAAGCAGCCTACACATAGTCTATATGTCAAACAGACACATTCTGACAGATTACACACACACAAACACACACACACACACACACACACTCACACAGAATTCCCAGACTGGATTTGGGAAATAATTCTGAGTGAGTTTCCATGGATGATGCCATGGTCTTTATTCAGATGGAATTCATAAGGCGTGTCTCATGCCGGTCCAGTGAAACAGGTCTTTTGCGTGGTTACAACATAGTATAACAGAAGGTGTTAGTGACTGAAGCTTGATTCAACCTGAAAGCAGAACGCTTTGAATTAGAAAATGAAAGCATGACAGTGGAAGCCTCCAGTGAGCCTTCTGTAGGTGCAAGGTGGGAACTGATTTGGTATGCTGGTCATTCTCAGCTCTTGTAAAGAATAAAATACACACAGTGGAAATCAGATGTCAGAAACACTTTATGGAAACAAGTGTGATACACAATTTTAGATATCAAACAATTTCAGAGAATCAGGGTAGGGAAATGATAAAGGCAAACTGTAGGTCTTTGAAAACAGCAGGTCCAAAAGACAGCAAAGTTTCTTCATTTTCTTATTTTTTATCTTAACTAAGCTTACAGGAGTAGTTTGGGGGAAAATCTAATTTACATAATTTACCACTTACTGCAGAAGCATTTGAACTAGTTCTGCACAATATTGATGAGAATTTTTTTATGATATATTTATCATATTTATGATTTTTATATATATAGCTTCAGAAAAAAAGGAAACCATGATCAGTTTCTCTATTTTACTATTTATAGACAATGTGTTTAGGAAAATTATAATTTGCATTGTATTTTATATACAATGGACAACATATTACCTAAATTCCAAATGCTTTATAGAGCATGTATTTGCAGAAATGACAACTGCTCAAAAACAACTGCTAAAACAATGCAAAGCAAATTATTATAATAAATATAATGCAAAGAAGTTATTATTAACAGTACTAATATTTGAACGTAGATTTTGTCCGGAGATGGATATATATATCCATATATATATATATATATATATATATATATATATATATATATATATATATATATATATATATACGATTTTTTTTACCAGAAGTCCAACATGCTCCTGCAGATGCCGTTGCACAAGGATGATCAGGCTATAAATATCTGCGGGGTATGCAACAGCGTTCATAGATTGAGAAGAAGTGGTACAGTGCAGTGAATGTCTTGATTGATATGTGACAAAAAAAAGGGTCACAAAGCAGACGTTAATGATTGGCCAAAAGGAGTAATTGCATTTGGGCATGCCAAATGCCACAGTGTAAAGGAAGTAGCTGAATTTGCAGGTCTATCAAAGCATGCAGACAAATGGGTCTACCAGCAGTGGCAGAAATCCCAATCAGGAAACAGGAAACAGGAAAATGGCAGACAGTGTATTGGGCCTGATGATCCTTATGTATTGCCACACTGAAGTTATTACCACCTTATACACACAGGGTAACTCATTTCTTGTCCTTATTAATAAGGTTGTGAGCAGATATAATCTGCCTCTGACAGATATGGCATGGAAAATAAGAACATGTTTTTGACATAGCATCTGACATTACACGGCCTGTGATGTGACCATTTCACATGTGCTCATTGTGATAACGATGCTGAAGCGATATATTACGCAGCCCTAAGTTGAACAATGTGTAAATTTGCTATTTTGCCCAGACTTGAAAATGGCTAAAGAATGCATTTATGGAGTATTATAAATTGCTCTTTGATGTATACATATTAAATATGTAGCTTTGGTTGGTGCGCAAATGCTCAGACGTGATGTTACAAGCCTATTTACAACCTTGTTATTTTGCTTTAGAATGAAACCCTGATTTTTCTTGTACGGTGGGCTTGTGAAAAAAAAGATGAACTCTGTTTTTATTGGTTGGTTTACAGAACCGTGACAGTCCACAGCTGCATAGCATAGCCTAATCTAGCCTAGAGCGTTTTGTAATTAACCCTGAGTCTTACCAGATCCTGTTGCTGTCCTTTATGGGTCCTCTCATGTGACTTTAGTATTCTATCAAAGTAGCTGTTGCATTTAGCCTCAAAAGGCTTTCGCTAGTGGTCTGGGTGAATGTAGAAATAAAATAAAAGAAAAGAAATGAATCAACACTGTTGTGTAACAGCATTAGGGTTTTTCAAATTGGCTGGTTTTTAGCTCTGTTTATGTGGGTTTTGCCCCATTTAAAAAAAAGCGGATTTAAACAGTGTTTGTGGTTCATGGCATGTTATGTTTAGGTACCAAACTCTCATTATTCAACCGTGCCAAGATAAATGCGATTTCCATCGTTTAAAGATTCTACAGCTAGATTTTTAGGGTCTGTTTATTTCTTATTCACAGCAGTAGTATCAAAATTCTGTCTCACAGAGATGAAATATATTGTTTAAATAAATACACTACATCTGTTTTAAAAAATGTCCAAATGATTTTCTGACATACACTAACTTCAAGCACCATTTAACATCTGAGACAACCACAGTTTATCATTTGGGTCACAATTAGTGATGTTATATACAGTATATTATATATATATATATAGTTATATTATAGTTAAAGTTATATGTTATATTATCAATATTATTATTATAGTGTCATAGTACTGACTTTTTTATTAATTTTATTAAGAACACCACTTAATTTACACTCTTCAAAACACAGGTGCCAAAAGGGTACTTTGGAGTAGTGCCATATAAAAACCTTATTTACAAGACTTTTAATAGATGTTTTTTTTACAGAAGAAGCCAAGTGAAGAAGCCAAGTAAAGGAACTTTCAAGAATCTCCACATCATGTGAAGGTTCTACACTAGCGTTTTCCCCAGAACTTTAAAGGCCAAGAAGTATTTATGAAGCTTTATTCATAAAAGTGTACAGAAGCTAGCAGGCTGTAGGTCCCCTCTTAAGCTGCAGGATTGTTTTTGTCTGAGTGTCCTTTGTGTAAAGCGGCAGGATCAAAGAACCCTGATGTTTTCTTCACTGCTAATGTAGCTTTACATTTGGGGAACAAGGGGAATTGCAGCCAGACGGTGTGTATGCACCCCTCTGAACTCATATTGACTTGGATGGTTCCTGTCATCTGTTTCAGTTGCTTTAAAATTGGTTTCCATAGACGGATGGCTCAGTGGCACTTGCTACACTTGGCCATCTTCAGAATGAATCACACTGGATTCAAGTGTCCACTTTCACTGTGACAAAGTGCAAAATTCATTTTCCTGTTGAGTGTCAGCCCTTTAATTTTGAACTTTGTTCATGGCTTCTTCTGTCTGTCTTCTGCATGGAATAACTTTCTGCAGTTGCAATTGTATGAATTGTAAAAAGATTGCAAAGTCAACTGAAAGGTCATCACAACTCACTATCACTACAGACCAAACCACAAAGCACACTCTTCTTTGGTTTTTAGATTTTTAGACTGAAAACCTTGAAAAGTCTTTCAATCATCTAAACCAGTGCCATTTTAATTAAGACTACAATGTGGGGGCAAACCAAGGACCTGCAGGGTTGGAATAAAGTTAAAATCCTTATCTGTAATCCTACAAGAAGTCAGAAATTACAGGGGTCCATAACCAAGGCTACATTCACATTGTGAGGCTGAGATGACATAAATCTGATTTCATACCTAAAGAAATGATGCAGGTGTGATTTTTCATAGTGCTGTGTAAACTCCCACTTTCAACCATCAGTGTCCTGTAAAACAAGCATCACTATATGAAAGCTACTCTTCACAGTGTGTGGAAATTTTGTGACAAATAGAAAGAGAAAAATGGTCCGCAATGACTTGGAATAAAAGTGTGTACAGTAATTGACCTTAAACTCTTTCCACAGGCCTGTGAGTTGTTGTCTTTTCTGGCATTTATGTATTATTGATTTATGGAATTTAGTGTTTTAAATTGAGGAATGTCACACAGGTAGACAAATGTAGCTTTAGGAGTCTTGTCCGAGGACTCATATGTGTTTAATGTGGTGTGCTTGCCTGGCCAGGGACTTGAACCCTACTCTGCCACAGGGAAGATGGTGTGGCTAGCTACTAGGACTCACTAACGTTGTTGTATTCACTTGACATGCAAGGAACCCAACAGAGCCAACAAAAAACATGAGAGGAATAAACAGGACATTTCACTTGGGTTTTATCACTGCACTTACCGATCCAAACTTGCTTAGGGGAAAAACATAGCGTATCCAACAAGAACAAGCGCCTGGTATATCTTCTATACAACAACATTTACTGTATGTGGCCCAAACATGCACATACTGGAACTCTTGAGGCAACCAATGAAACATAAAAAATAATATTGCTGACAGAAATAATCCTGCAGAAACCCCTAATAACCCCTTTTTTGAATGACAAAAACATGTGGTCCTAGATCATAGATTGGCTACATATCCAGTGTGTGGCCAAGCAATCATAATGAAAATTACCATACCCAATTTTTACACACATGTGCATGTCACTGTCTAATGATGTAAACTGTACCTTACTGTATTAGGATGAAATCAGTGCAGGTCAGCATATATAGGTGTGTGTGTGGGGGTGTGTGCATGTGTGCTACATTGATTGATTCATTAAGTAGATGATAGATGAGTAGGTGGATGGTTCAGACAGCTAAATCACACACCATGGATGGATGGACTAGAGGGTAAGCAATGATCAATTGCTTAATTAATCAATAGAATCTAGAAGCACGCCTATCAATCTTGGTGAAATAACATGTTTTCATTCACAGACTTGATTGAGATGAATAAATGATTTGAAGTGAATTATTTCACGAAAGCAATGAGCAGGCTGACGGATTCTAGAATTCCTTTAAGGAGACAACCATTGTGTCTAAGGCGCAGCTTTACAGCTTCCTGAGCCGCTGTGTTAAATAGCACGCTTCATTCAGCGCACTGTAATCCCACAGCAAAGAATGACCCAGTAATCCAGCAGCCACCGTAATGCTCCTCGATTTCTTAGCAAAGTCGATATGGAGTATGAAGAGCCTGGTGGATTCAGCAGTGCAGGGTCAGAGAGGGGTGAGGAGAGTGGAGTGTGTCTGTAGACTTCTGTTCCAAGAGTTTCCCATGACGAGACTGCAGCATGTAGTGATCAAGGCTATAGAGGAACACAGAATTTCACAGAGGAAAATCAGTCACAAACTCAGTGCATGCTATCTATCCTTATTTCTGTCCTGCAGGAATTTCACAACTACTGCCTCTATCTTTTGAGGGATACAAATGATTCAGTGATATTCCATCCATATTCCATGCATTTTTTGCAAAAGACCATACATGTAGGTATGAATATTCATCAGGTCATTCCTTAGCATAAGCCCAAAAGCACACTTCACGACCCTTGCACAACACTACTATGGAATTCAACTTCAGCATTTAACCCACTCGTAACAGTAAACACACACACTCATGCTAATGATTAGTGCAGCAAAACACACACCCGAAGCGGTGGGCTGCCACCTCAGTGCAGAGAGAAAAGTGCCTTGCTCACCGGCCCTAACCTTCAGGCCATGGCTGCCCAAAACATGTAGGTTATTATTAGGAGACTTGAACCCATGAGGACATGCATCCGTTGAATCCTAACGCCAATGCCTTAACCACTCAGGTATCCTCTCTGAACCTACAAACACATTCGTCCATTGGCTTTCATGTCCAATTCCTTAACCACTCAGGCATCCAGGTTCACACAATAAGGATTTCTTCTGAAATGTCCTTTGGAATTACCAGGAGTGGCGCTTAAATCCACAAAGACGTCTATTGAATGTCAAGTCCAGCATCTTAACCACTCAGGTAGTGTAATTCGCGCAATAGGGATTTTACCTGTGATATTCTTTGGAATTACCAGTAGTGGGGTTTGAACCCACATACACATATGTCCTTTAGATCTAAGGTTCTATGCCTTAACCACTGAGGAATCCTGGTTTGCACAATAAGGATTTTTTCTGTAATATGGAAGGTAAAGACAATTATGATTAAAACAATGTGATAATGGGCACTGGATCTGGTATACTTAGTGAGAGCTCAGATAAAAGGCACCATTTGTGGCAACTCACTGATTAGTACAAAAGAAAAGAACACACTTGGATACATAACACAAGGTGTTTGTACCAAATGCTTTAAAGATGAGGCTACTTTTGAAAAACACAGTTGGTCTAAAGTAAATTTAATTAATAATGTATTATTTATTTATTCATTTTCAACCAAATCTCTTTCTCATATGAGATAATAATGTCCCTGTATATAAAAAAGAACAGAAGACCCATTGACTTAGATGTTTTAGCACCTGCCCATTGACTTTTTTTTATTAGTGTGCTTCCAGTCTGTAGATTTCCTGGTCTTTAACTAAGTACAAGGAACCATGATTGTATGGTACAGATGCAGTGGATAGAAAATAGTTCAAAATTTGTCCCTTTGACACCAACAGTAGAATCATCTAGACCTTGTGGTTGGACCCAGCAGTCTCTACTGACAGTGCACAGGTTGTCTCTCCCTCACTACTTCAGTAGTGAATCTTCTGCAACGAGAGTAAACACAGCACACAGAGGAAAAACCTGGCTACCAAAACACACCCACACACTGCTTGTGGTGGAAGAATCGACTGGATGCGTATGCATCACTCATTTTTCAGTTTGTCTGCCTAAGGCTATAAGGAGACTGTTCTGGGCCGGGGGGAATTCCCCCACCACTACTAACGACTAATTTGTCTCCTTGCTAAGGACACACCAGGAATCTCTCCCAGCCTCCATCACTGCAGGCTGGCAGGCAGCTCTGCTCCGGAGGACGTGATGCCACACGTTCCCACCACATGGCTATTAGCCCTGGAGTGAGCCCAAGCACTCTGCCAAGAAACACCATACACACACATGCACTGCTGGATGAGGCGTGAAGACATAGATTTGATAGACATACTTTCTGTAAAAGAGCCATCATTTGTCATCATCAGGACATTTATTTGCTACTGATGAAAAAAGCACCATTTGGCAATATGTAGAAGGGTGGATGGGTGGATGGATGGTTAAATGAGTGGTTGGATGGAACACTAGCCAACTGACATTATACGTGAATGAGACCATAAGCTTCTTTGACATGGATTGAACCTGGTTTTGGACTAAACGACAATAACAGTGTTTCCAGTGTTTCACTAAATCCTACATCATAGGCTTAAATTGGTTCTAGAAAAAACTGACCCTTATTGTCACAGATGTTGTATCATTCTTGTCCACAGAATTACTTAGGCAACATTAGAGGGCATTCACTGCCCATTTAAGTTCCTGTCACAGCATCTCAATGAGGTTTAAATCAGGACCTTAAATTCAAAAATCTTTTCATGGTTCCATAAATGATCACAAGTTTCCCAGGCCTGACAGAAGCAAAGCATCACTGCACAATAACTCTACGACTACCATGTTTGACTATAGGTCATATACAGATACAGATTTAACAGACTCACGGTTTTCCAAAATTTCGACTGATGAACTTTTTTCAAAAAAAAGCCTGTGAGAGGAGCCTTTATGCTCCTCTTGGCAGTGGCTTTTGCCTTGCAGCCCTTTGCTGGATACCATTTTTGCCCAGTCTTTTTCTAATGCTGTAATCATGAACGCTGACCTTATCTGAGGTCTGCAGTTGCTTTGATGTTCGTCTGAGTTTTTTTGTAACTCCCTGAATGAGCCATCACTTTGCTTTTAGAGTAACTGTTGGTAGGTTTTTTGGGAAGATTCACCACTATTCCAAGTTGAAGATAATGATGGCTCTTGCAGTGGTTTGCAGCAATCTTAGATCTTCAGAAATGTTAGCCTTTCCAAAATGATATGTATGATTTATTTGTATATAAATATAAATAACTTTCTTTCTCATCTCTTTGGAAATTCTTTAGCTCAGAGATAATGACATAGAGTGCTATACCCAATAAGACCCCAGAAAACAGGCACTATTTGTGGTAGCACTCTGATTTGCACAAAGGAAATTCCCATATTTGGAAATAGGTGTTTGTACCAAATGTGTTGGTAATAAGGCTTCATTAATGCTGCCACCTTTGGAAAATACAGTTGGACAAGAGTTATAGATCACAACATTCATGCTTGTTGCGATTTTTTAATCCTACTTCACAATGCTGGAAAGGTTCTCTTTAAATGATGGATAACTTACTACTCCTGCTATAAATAATTATTGAAAAACTGTGTTTTGTGTTTACTCGGGTTGTCTTTGCCTTATATTACATTCTAAAAACGAAGACCTCACTGTAAAAGTCATTTAGAAAAGCCAGAATACTGAGTAACAGGTGATTAGACTAGATATGTTGAATCCAGGGGAGAAGAAACTGAATTGAGACTAACAACCCAGTCTGACAATCCAGAATTTACTATTACTGGCATGTTAGAAACATGCAGCACGAAAGTTGACCAAGATGAACATTTAATTACCTGCATGAGCAAAATCAATTTCCCTAAACCTTCTAAGGCCTAACGACAATTGAAACCTGTGACATTCTGTGACGCTCTCTGTAGACATGTTTGCGCATATGCCAGTGCAGCGAGCCAAGGTCTAGCTGCCACACCTGCGCAGCTCCATCCTGCTTTATCTTCCTCTGCCAGCCTCTTATATCAACAAACTACCTCTAATCCTCTTAACTTTCCATTTTGAAAAACAGCTCAGACAGTCTGAAACTGCAGTATTATTGAAGCCATAGTTATATGTCCTCATCTAGTGCCTTACGAGACTGAATTAGTGGTAAGGATACGGTCAGAGGGGCTGGTCTCCAGCTTTTCTCTGACAACAGGCGTTATCTTGTGGTTTTGAGTGAGGATTGACTTAGGAATTATTGTTTTTGTAGCTCTTAAGTCAGTTTAATTTGAAGGTTACGTGTGTTGTGTCAAGGTATGACAGTAATGAATTAACACATAAAACACACACAGACAGTCCCACTTAAACAGAGGTGTCAGTCTTGGCTAGGCTGACCTTGAGTGTCCTGAGCAGTGCTGGCAGTGACAGCACTGGCACTGTGGTTTATCATGAGTAATTAATGCCTGAGCTCTGCTGGGAGAACCCTCCCAACCCCCTCTGCCTTATTCTCGCCTCTTTCTGTCTTTCCTTTCTCACAGTAAAGCTCCATCATTCTTGAACTTTTGCACCAGCTCATAATCCAATCATATTCTGCCCACATGTCTTCCCTTGCTGTGATCTTCACCTCTTGTTCTCTAGATTTCAGTAGACTATATGCATTTGGTCACTTGGTATTCTAATTTGCTCCTGCCTCTCCGCAGCTTAAGTCAATGTTAGCCTTTAATCTCCTCTGCAGTTCTAGCCCGAACTCATGATACCTTCCAAAACCAATACTTCTACAAGACAAACCCTGATTTGGATTATTTTTTTAACAAGCGTAGTTCATTAGTTCTGATGCTTAAAAGCTAGCGCTGCTAGCAGTGGACATGCACAAATTCGACCCCATATATGTACAAATAACCAATAAGAGACTTTGAGATTCCAGCATATTTGTGTTAACCAGCAGATTCAAATATTGGGCAATGCTTGTGTACACAGTAATCTCATCAGTCAGAAGGCTGCAGTGGTTGGTTCGACACAGCTTTAACAGCACTATCAGTTCTGCTCCACCTCACCTTGGCTTCAATCAGAGACACTTTGGTATTTAGTCTCTCAGTTTCTTACTTTTATTATCATAGTTACCAGAGATGGACCAATCAGTACCAAACAGATGCCACCCTTGACTTTCCAGACAGACTTCGTAAAGAATGGTTATCCTTTTTTTGGGAAAAAATAACTACACTGTTCAATGTGTGGTTGGCACTGTTTGCATTGATAAACCACCAAAACAAGCACACCCTAAAACAAGAGAGTGAAGGTCAGGCTCTACATGTAAAATAGCTTAAAACTACCACAGCACATATAGCATTTGATAGCAGCCCTTTCGTCTTGCCAGTGAGATGAGAACACCATATGGGAGACTGGGGTGCTGGGTGACTATCCTGTGCATCCTGTCCTGTCCATTAAGTCCTTATGCAAGACTCTTAACACTACATTGGCCCACCTCTGTAATATGAGTCTCCTTGTAAGTCTCTCTAGCTAGAATCTGTTATTTTTGTAAAAACACCATACAGGGCTGGCATGCTCATGCAAGTGTTTTCGTCCTTGAGAAATATTTTCAAAAATGAAAGGAAAGAAATTTCCATAAAACAAATATCTGGATACGGGTGGACAGGGCCCTAGTATACTCCCCACTCCCCCTCCACACAATTTTTTGACAGCCCTTAGGGGTGCAAAACCTTGACGTGAATGCTTAAATGAAGGCACAGTGAATAGGTGGAGTGAGTAGGAAATGTATTGAGATAAAAATACAAAACCCCTGTTCTCGCATGTTAAGACTTTATGACTTGTAATGATGGACATGTTTGAATCATGCATTCCTTTCACATGTATGTATTTCATGCTATTCCAGGCCTACTCCTAGGGAATTATCATATCCTTCATTGGCTTGCAGTTTTTTCTGCAAGTTCCACTTCTTTCAAATGAAAGGTTTTGGACGAAACCCAAATGAGCTGCATTGTTAAGTGCTTTAGGACCACTTGGAGCCGCCTGCCTGGCCTTTCTGAGGTTCAAGTGTGTTGCTGGGCAGCCAACAGCTTTTACTTTGACACCAGGCCATTGACCTAGCCCCCAAAACTGGCACTGAGAGCCACCTGAAGCCACGGTCCTTCCCCTCTGTAGCCCGGTGCCACTTGCTTCCTCTGCCCTTTATCCACTGTGCCAGCTGTTCCTCCTCATGCCTCTCACTGCAGCTGGTCTCCGAGGAATGCGTCCAGCAATTGGCAATGAAGCCACTGGGATCCAGGCCAGTCCATAATTTCCTCACTATGTTTTTCACAATATCTACAGCCAGCTTTCTTTTTTCCCTTGGATGGAGGGGGGCGGAAAAACAGGGCATATAATATTGTGTAATTGTGTCTGTGTGTTTCTTTCTGTGCCTTCAAGGGAAAAGCCCATTCATCAGATGCATTCATTTACTCTCTCAGTGCCGACGTGTAGTAATCCCACAAAAACCACACTCTGACCTGAAAGGAATATTTTCTATATCAGTGATGCAGAATCTCAAACCACAGACAAGATGCTAATCTCTCAGAGGAGTATAAAAGTGTGCTCGGGTGTGTGAGTGTGTTTGTGTGTGTGTGTGTGTGTGGCAGCAGGGAGGCTCGAAGGGCGAGCGCATTTTCATATTCAACAGATACGGGCAGGTGAAAGGCCAGAGACGCATGAGTGCATGAATAAACATTGTGTCTTGTCCTGGCACAATTATTCCCGGCAAGCAAATGGTCTAAGTGATGCGGTCCCCAAGTGCACTCTGAGCCAATGGAGCACATAGGAAATTGGGTTTTCCACTTGGCAAAAGCGATCACAGTGGCCCAGCGGAGTGAGGAAGCACAAGCCCTGTTTTGGACTGTGGCACTGTTGGTAGCCTGTTATTTTACATTTCACTGATTATGACAATTCAAAAACGAAGCAGGCCCCAGCATTGTGCTTCTACTGGCTAATCAGATTTTTTAAATCCATGAGCGGTTTATCATTCAGTAATGTTTATGAGGACATTAAAATACTGTATTCTGTGATTCAGTACAACTCACAAAGGGCAAAATCAGAAGTTTAAAACAGAGGAGGCAACATTTTTAATTGAGCCCAACAAACAAATGCATGTCCCATGCTGACAGTGTCATTTTACAGCCAATTTCATTAAACTCTGCCTCTCCAGTTTACACACTGGAAAGGATTTGCTCCCTGACACCCTTTGAAAATGGGACATACATTTGTGTCCTTTCATAAATTTGTTTTTGTCAACAGTCAAAACAAACAGATTAGATTGGCTATGATTTGAAGGCTATTTGCCCTAAATAAATTCAACATACTTAGTTGTAGAACATACTGTAGTTCATTTCGTCTTTGGGCGTTTTCGCACCTATAGCCTCGCTCTGGTCTGAATCAGGTTTAAAATGTGGAATGTTTTCCTCTTGGTTTGGTTTGTTTTCACACAGGGAAAAATCCAAATGCACCACAATAAGTCATAGCAAACCAGGTGAGAATATTCTCCTGTCTGGAGAAGGTCCTGTGTACCGGACTAGTGCAGATTCCTGTGCAGTTTAACAAAGAAGTGCTTTGTTCACAACTATAGTAAATATCTGGGCAGATGAAGGGGAGCTGTTTAGCTCAAATTTGTGGAGTACATCTAATAAATGGGGATCACATTCTCACCACAAATTAACCAGTTCAGAGTTTGTTTGGGACCAGCTCAAGACCACCTCGTCTCAAGGGTCTATGTGCAGTAGTTTTGGTCTGCATCTGAGTGCAAAGTGTAATAATGCCCCTGACTGTAGGGCTTCCTCTTTTTGAGATGTAAAAAAAGTGTCCAGACGGGATTTCTAAATTATGCAAAATTTTGAGAGTTTGCTTTGGTTGCTTGTCAGTGTTTGCTTTTACATTCTGTGTACAGATTTTTATGGCTTTAAAAACACCTTAAGGAGGAGATTGCCATTTTATTTATTGCTACAGATTTATTATTTTATTTATGTATTTATTAATTTTTTATATGATCATACATATGAAATACACAAGTGCTATGTAAAAGGAGATAAAAGTAAAACTCTCTTTTTGCCTTTTTTTGAAATATTATTAATGAAAGAAGTGGATTTAGTCAGATTGACTATTAGGCTGTTTATTAGTTTTGATAAATGAGTAAATGTTTATGCATTAATGTTCCTTAATATAGTTTAATTTAGATTGATTTAGAGGTATTTAGGTCCTTTCCACCCTTCCACACACACACACAACACGCAATTTAGGCCTACTTTAAGACCCCTGGCCCTCTACCGCAGATGCCCAAGTGTCCCCAGTGTCCTTTTGTTTGAAAACCAAAATATTGTCACCCAACTTTTACTATTTATTATGTTACGTTAAGCATTTTCGCAGTTCTGGGGTTTAAGTCAGTACTCTAAAAGAAATCACACTAATATGTAGTGCAGTAATAAACCTAATATTACAGATGTGTCATTTACATATTTGTTGCAAAACATGCCCAACTGATTCCACCAACACCAAGCTGGAACTGTACCCACAAATAAATGTCAAATATCACATGATGCATTCTGATAACCCAAGTGAGTTCTTTGAAGAATCTGTGACTCTGCTCATCTGTTTACCCTTTTAGATTGATATTCATGTAGGCAACATGCTCTGCTATCCAATAATTTCATGGTCCCTCTTCAGCAAGCACTGCACAAAGCATAAAACAGCACACATCCTAAATGGTAAATTGGAATTCTCTGCAGAATCCTGTTTGAAATGTCTGCAAAAGGGAAGCAGATGTGTCTCGTGCAGCAACAGCCACAGCGCATACTAATGTCTCATCACGCAGCAGCGTGCTGAACTGACTGCAGTAAACACTTGCCAACCTTTGACCTGAACTACATGTTCTCAATGCAGAACTGCAAAAAGGCTGGTAAAGTGGCAGAGTGTACAAATGTCTCATAATCGCAATGGACATTTCTTTCAAATGCCGAGGATCTGGATGTGCATATCATAAAGAGGAACACCCTGGGCAGATCATGACTTGAAAGCATATGAAGTTATTTACCACTGATCACCACAAATCTGCTTTCTGGCATCTCACTGTAAATGTCATATCAGCAGTAAATATGCATGGGGGGTTGTCAGGATACACACTTGAGACAAGAAATATATTTGTTCATTTTAACAGCAGTACATTTTGTTATACATTTTGCTTCAGTCACTTGAAACATGAGGACATCCCATGATACAAAAAACATATTTAAACATTTGATCTTCATTTGAACAGTACTGAGAGATGAAGCGTATACCAAGGTTTAAATAGAAAACACCAGGCAGAACTGTGATAAAACTCATCACACATCTTTGAGAACGGTCTGGACATGCATGACTGACAGCCCTCTATAACTGGTCAACAAAATTTGGTTACGTTACCATGGCAACACACACAGCCTTGAGACAGATTTATTTTTTTACCTTTTTACTTTGAACTGCAGTTGAGATTTTAAAGATTGTTAGGGCGTACTGAGGTTGAAATCTCGAAATCTCTGAAAATACTGAAATACTGAAATCTCGAGCCACAACTGAGGAAGCAGTATTTTCCATACTCACATTGACTTTATGGCTACAAATTTAAATGATTATGTAACACTATTAATGAACCCTTTAAAAAACTGTGTTCTTCTAACTGTATTCTTGTCTTCTAATTGTGTCCTTCTAATGTTTTCTAACTGTGTTCTTACTCTGTTCTTCTGTGTTCTTTTAACTGTGTTCTTCTGTGTTCTAACTCTGTTCTTTCTCTGTTGATCTTGGTTCTTTTAACTTTGTTCTAAATGTATTCTCACTGCATTCTGCGTTCTTCTGACTGTGCTTTTTTTATCTATGTTCTTCTAACTGTGTTCTTACTGTATTCTGACAGTGTTCTAATTGTATTCCTACTGTATTCTTCTGTGTTCTTCTAACTGTCTTCTTCTAACTGTGTTCTCCTAATGTTTTCTAACCATGTTCTTCTGTGTTCTTATTCTGTTCTACTGTGTTCTTCTGACTGTGTTATTGTTCTGTTCTAGCTGTGTTCTGTGTTATCACTCTTTTTTTACTGTGTTCTTCTGAGTTCTTCGAACTGTGTTCTTCTAACTCTATTTTTACTGTGTTCTTCTAATGATATTCTTACTGTGTTCTTCTACATTCTTTTAACTGTGTTCTGTTATTTTATCTGTGTACTTCTAACTGTGTCCTTCCAATGTTTTCTAACTGTGTTCTAATTCTGCTCTTACTCTGTTCTTTTGGGTTCTTTCAACTTTGGTCTTCTTACTGTATTCTTACAGTATTCTTTTAATTGTATTCCTACTGTGTTTTTCTGCGTTCTTCTAATTGTGCACTAAACTGTGTTCTTTGTTCTTCCATACTTTGTTCTTCTAACCAACATATCAGTAACTGTTTTACTGTTTTTGTGTTTATTCTGATAGTATATAGTGTTGTTAGTGGTTCCTACAAACTATACGGCTATGTGTAATGAGACGAAGGCCAGGACAGAGGATCACACTTGTCTTGCTGTGCACAGTCCTGAGATGAACACTAAATACAGAGCACAGCCAATGAGACTTATCCACTTTCCCATCCCTGTCTCCCTTCACTCACACACCGCTGAAAAGTCTCTGTCTGGTGGGAGTAGAAAGTAATAGGATTGCTCAATTAGGTGCCAAATGGCTTTCTGGGGACCAGTATTTTACCTCTAATGCAGCGTAAAGCTGAAAAAGGGGCACAGAAGCAAGATTCCTTGTCAGTGGCGGACATAAGCTTCATATTACACTGATTTTATCACCGCCACAATTCAGCACCAAGACGCGTTGACACAATATGGGATCTTCTGCTCCTCAATAAAAAGCACAATATCAGGTCATTGTGTGCTTAGTTGCAGCTATTATGGCAAAGTCAGGCGTAGCTGGAGCTGGCAGTGAATGGGAATGAACTTCATTGACATGCGGCTCCTACGTACCTGTCTGAGGAACCGGCAGAGACTGAAATTGGCTGGGCAACACACTGGACCACAAGAGTGGAGATCCATCCTAAAGTCAATTTGCAGCATCGTTTCCTGGCCAGGCACCTCGGAATACCCTGGGTGGGCCTGGAACAGGCACACAAAGGAATAACTCAAATGCAGACAAAAGACCACATCAAATAGAAATCGAATAGGTGCTTCTAAAATTGTCCTTGTGCTATATATTATTTACTGCAATGAGACCTTATCCTGGTGTGCTTTTATACAGCTACAGAATGTGCTGAACTTAACTCCACATACACAGCGATCCTTTTAAACCTATGAATAATTGTTATTAAAAAAGGTCTACCACAGTAAAATGGAGCTCATGCATCAATACTTCAGTGACAGACTGTTTCCTCAGAGACAGCGGTGTTTCCCAACAGACATCCCCAATCTGTAGCACAGATTACTGCTATTACTGTGACAGTCTGGATGTTTGATCACAACATCATCCACTTCACACCGTTCATAACATGTTAGGTGTTCCTCACAAAGCTCCCTCCTTCTGCTCGCTCTCTCTCTCAGGTAGTTATTTTATCTTCACACATGATGACAACTCCTTCCTGAAAATGCTTCAATACCCTAGCATTCAAAACTCAGCTGTACTTGAGCCACATGAAAATGCATTCCAGCTGAAGTCTCTGCAGACGTCCCTTCAAAATTTCGCCCAACCACCTACACATGCTTAAATTCCTCACAGACGAGAGGCAGAGCAAACATCAAAAGTCGCTTACTGCATGTTCTCCTGTGGCGTGGATCTGGCATGCCTAGATCAATAATGCTCAGGCATGTTCGTGAAACCCAAAGGACGCCTTGAATTCCTTGAATCTACAAGAGAGTCGGGAGGCTCCAGAAAAGCCTCCTTTATCCTCAGTAATTTATTACAGTCTAAGACAGGCCTACTCTCAATATGCTGGTGAATGCTGTGATGGCATTCTCTAGGTCAAGGAATTGCATATCTGGTGAGTAGTTCAGCGATTTTCCACCAGCTGTAAATGTAAGTAACGTTCTGAAACCGAAATACACCTCTTAGGAGGGCATGGTTTGACTCGCGGCGTGCATGCTGTAAACCATGATTTTTATTTATTTGTTCGTCTGAAAGATTTCGCTAATCAGCTGATGAGCTGAATCAGAAATGCTAGTGTCTAGGGGCACTGTGAGCTCCCTCACAGAACTTTCTTGGAACTCGCAGTTCTCTTAAACTTATTCTAAGCATTAAAAACAGGTCATAGTCTACAAAAAACTACAAAATTTGTTTAAACCTCTTGAGATCTGAATTTGAATGGAAAAAGCTTATTTATTTACAAAAAAAAACAACAAACTGAACCATGGCCCACAATCCAAACCATAAAAAGACTGAATCATTGCACTTTTAGCATAGATAAATGCTAAATATGGATAAAACACTGACTCCAGGTTGGTATGAATGACTAAATTGTCAAATGTGTTTACAGAACTAACAAAATTAGACAAGACTTGTACAGTACATTTATTATTCAGTAATATAGGCATAATATATATATATATATATATATATATATATATATATATATATGCTGATATACAATATATATGTACACATCTGCTGCTGACGATCTATGTGCATTTATTAAATGTAAAATTTTGACTAAATCAAACAAGAAATGCATTCCAGTTAACATATATATAGGGTGAACTGCGGTTGATATATATGTAGGGTTACAATTGTATTCTCTAAGCGAAAAGGATTCTTTGCGAATATAATAAATACACAAATAAATCTGAATTACATTATTGAAAATAATATTGAAGTAAAGTCATGAGTAGTGGGATTACGTTATCCATAAACTGAGAATGTATTTTGTAGTCATTTATCATTTGGATTGCTTTTTTAAGTAACTATTAGTGGTGGACAGTAGTGAGTGCACGCACTGATTACTTTCAAACAGACGCAAACCAATTATAGTGCATCTACATTAAACACTGCCCCTAAATACTAAATACTTCAGATATAGCTTATTTACTGGACCTGATCCCAGACACCTCTGACACACTTGCAAAACAATGCTGCGACATTGTGTGGAATTCTATCAATCAAACCCAGACAATCAGAGTCAAATAATGTAATTATCATGCATAACATAATTGACATTAATTTTACTTTTAATACTTCAGTATATTTAAAAGCAAGTAACTTTATACTTTAATAGAGTAGAAATATGAATAGAGGACTTTGCTCACTTTGCTTGAATGATAATTGGGTGGGTATCTGCACTTTCAAGTTCAGGATTTGTGTACTTGGTCCACCCCTGGCAACTATCCCCAACAAAGTATATTGAGTATTAAAGGAGATTCAGTACTGAACACTTGTGGATATATAGCATGACGTTTCACAGTTTTGCTGCAGAACCTGTTAAAAAAAATCAGCCCAGAAGCCTCCATGGTCTCTGTTCATCTCCAGAATAACAACCTTAAAGCTTCTGAATATAAACCACCAGAAAAAAAAAATCTATTTTTGAAGTGAACAAAAAAGGGAAAAGTTGCTGAAACAGGCTGAGTATTAAAATAACCTTAGCTCATGCATATTTCAGATCTCATCAATAGCTTTGAATAAAAGAGGGATTCCCAGCTTTTTGATCTGTATGAAAGCTTGTGACAGGGTGACGGTAGAGGTACCCTTTTTCTTTCCTGCTTTCTTCACAGTGTGAATATAGCTAACCCACGGCTGTCCCTAACAGCCCCCCTGGATAAAAAAGTAGAACAGAGACAGACGCTCAGAATCTCCTTTAGGTGACCTTCTCTGAGAGAGGGATGAGGAAGTCAGGAGAGAGGAATCTCAGGTGTTTTGTGTAATCATACTCCCACCCACAGGAACATCATTTCTGCAGAGTCTCGGTGTGCCTGCAATTTGAACATTCGCTGAGCTTTCTGATTCTCCAGCTATAGCTCAGTCAAAAAAGGCAATTCTGGCTTTGTCACTTTTTCTTGTTCTCCAGGAAGCCAGCGTAAAGCAAAACTGATGGATAGCATGGTTTCGTTTCACAGACTTTCCTTGTTGCATTTGTCGCTTCATTGGAGATCACAGGAAGATACCATCTGGTCCATTGGTCGGGGAATCTACAAATCTAACAAATAAAAAAACAATATGATATAGAAATAAAGGCATAGTCTTTTCAAGCTATTACAATGTACTTTGAATTACAGTCCTCTGAATGTCTCTAGGAGGCATTTCTAAACAACTGTAGATTACAAGATCATCCGTTTAAACAATGGTACCTAAGTACAGGTGTAAGATAAGATAAGATCTGGAAAAAAGAACCCAAAACTGTTACCCTCAGTAACTGAACTGCCGAGAGGAAGTTGATTCAGATTGTTAGGAACTCAAGAAGCTTATTGCTTGATACCAAAAGCTATAAAAAAGGTTCTACTATTGTTACGAGTACACTGTAGAACCCTTTTTGTTAAGAGTGTAGGCACTATATTTGAATGCATTTCACTACTTTAGGGTGCACTCATTGCTGACAGATGTGGAAATGCACACACACACAGCTTGTCTAGTGCATGTAGCAAAGTATTGTCAATAGAAGTGTAGGACTCTATGGAGCAGATAAAAATATTAACCTATTGACACCATGCCTAATGCCAAGTGTGGGATAGAGGACTATAAAGCTCCCCAGCATTGAGCAGTGGAACTGTGTTCTCTGAAATGATGGTGTTAAGGATGAGGTGGGGTGGTGATCATCCAACTTCCTGACCTCACTAATAGTCTTGTCACTGGATGCAATCAAATCCTCGCAGAAATGCTCTACATTCTATTAATATTAATAATATTCTAAATTTCAGAAGGAACAATGAATAAGCAGGTGTCCCAATACTTTTTTCCATATAGGGCATCATCTTGTAACTGGAGAGATCTTAGCTTAAGGGTATCTTTGGACTTTAGCTTCTTTTCTGACTGGACAACTAGGAGCTTCTATAAATTGCTCCAGGCCTGGTCGAAACAATGCTAAAGCTCTAGTTCATGAGAGGCCTGTATTTGCAACTGTGACTGAAGACTACTGTTACCAATATAGCAAAATTTACTGCAACACATTTCAAATTCATACTTCACCATGAGTTGCTGATGCTCCTTTGAAGATGGCTCTTGCTGTATTTTTGTCATAAAACGTGGGAAAGCCATATACATGATAGCTTCCCCTGCATTAGACATCCCCTGCGCTTTCATGAATATGGTTATGAAGGAAGATTTACTGGCCAAGGTCGCAGAACAAGTGGAGTGTGCTAAAAGAAATGACTATGAAACATCAGCGCTTGACTGCTGTCTGCCTAGTGCAAATAACATGATGAAAGGTATCTGCTCTGCCCGTGCCAGGGGGGCAACTAATTAGCCTGCTATCTTCATTGCTTGGCCTTGTTTCAGAAAAAGTATATACTGTCAGCTCTTATGCGAAGATAGCTTGAGTTGTCTTCTAGTGCTTGATGTGTCATCTGCTGACATAGTTATAAAAGCCAAAGAGCCGTGTGAAAGCTAAATCTAGTGGTGAAATATGAACAGAGCTGGATGGATTAGTGCTCGATAAAAGCTGTACAAATTGTCGATTATTGCAGGCTTTTTAGTTTTCAAGGTGTCACTGATAAAGGGGTGGGAGGTGAGTGAAAAAAGTGGGCCTTGTGGCATTCCCATTATTCACTCAGGAACAGACCCTCTATT
This sequence comes from Salminus brasiliensis, assembly GCF_030463535.1. Lineage (NCBI taxonomy): Eukaryota > Metazoa > Chordata > Actinopteri > Characiformes > Bryconidae > Salminus > Salminus brasiliensis. Next base: position 15,638,603 of record NC_132887.1, on the reverse strand, counting down.
CTAAAGTATCGGCTCATGACTATACTTAATCCTTTCAATCAGCAAGTGTGATGTATTATCAGCCGTTCACACACAAGAACACAAACAGAGAGAGCCAGTCAGTCAGGAAAGTAAAGAGAAGTGCATTCTCGCTCGCACTCTTGTTGCCTCACAGCTGCACCAGATAAATCATCAGGCACTGTCAAGAGAGTGCAGAGTTTGCGCCTGCCGGAACTGGCTACGTTTGTTTGGGTGTGTTTATGCAGTGGTATGTGTAGACCAGACTAAACATGTTACACTGAATAAAGTGGTATACTGGATTTACTTCAAATGTGTACATTATGCCTATGTGAATAACACATACTACATCAACACAATTGTGCTAATGGCTGCTCTTCAGTTTACTTATCTGTGGCAACCGTTGAGTTTAGAAATATACATCATATGTCCAAATGTTTGTGGACAGCCCTTCTAAAGAATGCATTCAGCTACTTTAAATTGCACCCATTGACACGGACGTGCAGATGTGCACACAAACACACACACACAGCTTGTCTAGTCCCTGTAAAGAAGTACAGCCAATAAAATAGGACTCTCTGAGCAGATTAACATGAACCTATTGGCACCATGCCTAATGCCAGGCATGGGCTCAGGGAGTATTAAGCCCCCCAGCATTGAACTGTGGAGCAGTGGGACTGTGTTCCCTGAAATTATGGTGCTCCATTTAATACTTTTGGGATAAGTGGAGGAGAAGGCGGGGTGGTGATCATCCAAAATCCAAATAACGCTTTGAATGCTGAACTGAATGCAATCAAATTTTTACAGCAATGCTGCAAAATCTAGTAGAAAGCCTTCCCTGGACAGTAGAGACATTTACTCCAACAAAAGCAGAATACACCCTTTTTTCAGTGCCCTCGATTTTGGAAGAGACAATGATTAAGCAGGTATCCCAATATGTTTGTCCATATAATGTAACTTAAAAGCAGAAAGTTGGAAGGGATACTAAGACACTAATTAGTTATGCTCTTTACCCTCATTTCTGCTTAATATATATATAATATAGATATATCATCGATGTCCAATCAAAAACATGTATCTCCAAAACAGCAACTGTACAGAAGAAGGAAAAAAACGTTTTAACTTTCAATGAAAGCCAAAAGAAAAAGATCTGTGGTTGGTGTGGCGCAACAGATAACACCACCACCTACCATTGTGTTACAACAACACTGTGTGGGAGACCAGGGTTCGATTCCCGGTCTGGGTCTGGGTGACTATGCTGCGCTACACCAATAAGAGTCCTTGGGCAAGACTCCTAACACTACATTGGCCCAACTCTGTAATACGAGTCGCTCTGGATAAAAGCATCTGCTAAATGCCGTAAATGAAAATGTAATTTTATTCCAAGTCATGTTGGAGCATTTCTTTTGGTTAATTCATCCAGTATTATTTTCACAGAGCAGCTACAGGGTTCAAAGGATGGCGAAAACTAAAAACGGAGATGTTTTTTCATTGGACAGCAGCAATATGCAGACATTCCATCTCTTCCGTACATTCTGGGAGTCTCATACATCCCATGATTAATCGCAGCACCATGATTAATTTGCCTGCAAATTATATACAGCACAGTAACCCGCCCGTTCGTAGTCCCCCCTAGCACTAGCAATGCTTCAAACATTAAGAGGGTAAGAACTTAACACACATTAGAACTCCAATACATTAGAAGCCAGCCACTGCTTATCAAACTGCCACTGATGCCAGGTCCCCAGCTCCACTGCACTGCCTGTGCTGGCCAACATCGCTTTAAGAGTGATGACTTTAACCCAAAATGTGTACCATTTCTCATTAAGCTTCTCTGACCTCACTGCAATTGCTACGATAGACTACTAAGAATCCAAGCTTCATCCAGTTGAGACACCACTTCTGCACCACAGAAGTTTGCTTGATTCTCAGCAAGGTTAGCGGGGTCCCTTGCTCCTTTCTGGATGCAGTGGCCATGTCACACCAAGTGTGTTGGGCAATGACAATGCTGAGTGAGCATTTCCAGCACGCAAGAGGATGGATGACCTGCCACAGAGGCCCATATGATGTAAAAAACATTCTCATTTATCTCTCTCTCTTGCAAACACACACACACAGCTAGCACTCAAGGGGGCTATTGTTGCTCCATTTTCTCAGGCCCGCACATACTGGAAAGGTCTGTGTGAGCATTCTGTGTCTCGTCTTTGCACCCAAGGCATGCACTGGTATGGAGTGCTCTGGTCTTTTGTAGCAGGCCTGCACCACGGCACAGTCAGCCAATGGCACCATGGAGAGGCTTATTCATGTCATAGATGAGTAATCGAGTGAAACTCACTCGTCCCCTGCTCTGCAGAGGACGAGCCCTGCTCTCTTCTCTCTCCTGCTCTTTTAAATCCAATAAGACAAATCCACATTCAGTGATTTCGCCATCGCCGATCTGATCAAAGCACTGTTGTGGGGAAGAGTGCATTTATATCACTATGACAGGCTGCCTCAGGGGTCTTTTCCCAAAAGGAGTTTTCTGAAAAATTCCTGATTAAGCTTTACTCAGTGTCAGTACAGATCAGCAGAAACGGGTCTTTTGAGCTAGAATTTAATATACACTGAATGACCGGTTTATTAGACGTACATGTAAGATGCACACTTCTCCAGCACTTTATCAGGAAGACCGGTGCCTTTTTATTCAAACAATTGTGTGGCAGCAGTCCAGTGCATACAATATGGATATAGGCAAGCAGCTTCAGGTAATGTTCACATCAACCATCAGAATGGGCACAAACTCCCACAAAAGTGATTTTGAGCAAATGTGTCTATTGGTGCCAGGCAGTCTGGTTTAAGTATCTCCTAGGATTTTCAGCACAAACAGCACAAACGTGCTCTGAAGTTACTGGTGCAGTAAAGAAAATAAAAACATCCAGTAAGCAGCAGCTCTGCGAACGGAAACACCTTGTTAATGAGAGAGGTCAACAGAGAGTGACCAGACAGGTTGGAGCTGACAGAAAGTCTACAGTAAGTCAGATAACCACTCTGTACAACATACCGCGAACAGTGGAGAGCAGAGAAGCCTCTCAGAGTGCACAACAAGTCAAACCTTGAGATGGATAAGCTACCACAGCAGAGGACCACGTCGGGTTCTACTGCTGTCAGCCAAGCACAGAAAGCTGAGGCTGCAGTAATGAGGCCCAGGCTCACCAAAACTGGAGAAATGAAGGCTGGAAAAACATAGCCTGGTGTATCTGTAATCAGACGCCATTTTGAATCTCATCGTTGATTCAACCAGTGGCTGGTCTCCACATTTACCAAGGTGTCTGGCGAGGCACAAACACACAAGTAAGGGCGATGGAGATAGATGCCAAGATCAACAATAATAATTATTCATATTAACTATGAATCCCCCCCCCCCCAAAAAAAAAAAACTGCTCAATTTACGCATGGGCTAACTCTGACATTACCCAGACTTTGTACTAGGGGGCTGGCAGGATGAAGTCTGGGTAATGTCTGGCACAAATGATCCAGGCTTTTGCGTTCACACATATAGCTCCTCCAGGCAATGTCCGGAAACGTCTGGGTTACCATGCATGTCTGAAAGAAGCTTGTGAAAGTGCTCCTGGAAAACAGCCAGTCTGCACTACAGGGTGTACCAACAAGCAGGTGTTTCTAGTAAACACACAAGTGACCTACTGACTGAAATACGACAGAGGCAGAAAAATAGAGAACAAAAGTCAGTAATAAAATGACATGCATTCATTCTTGTTCTCTGCAGCAACTGTTGCCACGTAGCTCAGCAGGTTCCCTAACGCTACCTTCAGCAGCAGATGCTCCTGCTGCCAAGGGGTCTTGCAGCAGAGGAAGAAGGGGGATCAGACAAGGGGGTCACACAGGGGCCTGGAAAGAACCAGAGCTTTGATCCCCCTCCTGCCCCCAGGCTGTGTTCTGCTTGTGCACAAAGCATTACCATAATTGATCTGCCTCCTTTTTATAGGGGGTTCTCCTCCCACCGCGCATCAGGTTTCTGTGGAGTTGCCATGCCTTTGAAGTACAAGTGTGCGCCACATTCTGTTGCATCTGAGTCTCTCTGTCTCACTGTACTTCTCAGCAGCAGTGTGCTTGCTTTACTGTATTAGAACTACACTAATATGCTGCCCTGGATTGTGGCTCAGTCAAAAAGCAGTACAAACACTTATAACTGGAATGTTAATGGGTGAAGATCATAGAATCAGACATTGTGCTGTGTGGTGTCCTTCAGTACTCCTTCAACACAAGCTTTCCCACTGTCACCTGGTTCATGTCTTGTGCACATATGAGATGTATTCAGACTGATTGAGATGCAGGAGGGACCTCCTCAGCTTGTCCGTCCGACAGGGACAGCAGCACTGATCCCCTCTCTCCTGAGCGAGAGAGCCTACTGGAACTCTGCTGTTCCTGCTAACAGGCAGAACAGGGCACGTTAATACACTGGACATGCATTATTGATGGAAGCAAGGAGCTGATAAGCTCACAGTGGCCGCAGGCTTCTCTCCCCTCACACTGGGCCAATTAAAAAGGGCCCAATTCATGGCCTCATAAAGCCCTGGGTTGTTGAGAGGGATGACTGCTGTGTACATATAGGGGGAGGTATAAAGCCATATACTGTATACATACACTCTCGCATAAAGGCCAACAAGTCTTTACACTGTATTTTGTTTATTTTTTCTGTTTGCTTGTTCTTTACACTGTTTCCAAAACTGATTTTTGCATTTCCTGACAATTTTAAAGAAATGGGGAATCAGAATTGATATATACAAAATTTCCCCATGAAATCAGTTTTTAAAACCTTATGCTGCTATATCGTAAAAGGCCGGGTAGCTGTCAGGCAGCTAGCTGGTTAATCATACCGTTATTTATCATGTGGTGTTGTGGTGTTGGTTGCATTAACAGACATTCTGTACAAAGTTCTTTGCAGTTTTTTCCAGTATGTCTGACATTAGGGTAAAATGGACAATGTGATCTAATTAATTGTTAGCCAGCCAGCTAACATTAGTGTAGTTAGAGGTGCTTGGTCTCTGCTCTGGTAGTTTATTTACTGTGTCCAAAATACTGAGTCCAAATACCAGGTTTCATAAACCAGCATTAACACAACTGGGGTCTATACGTCTAAGACAAGGCGAGATACTTACCATTATATATATATATATATATATATATATATATATATATATATATATATATATATATATATATTCTTAAAAATTCTTTTCTTTCAGTTTTAAATTAAAAACATTTCGTATTTCCAGTTTAGAATATCTCCATTTTTGTCTATTTTCAGTTTTCCTCGTCATTTGAACCCTATAGCTGCTCTGTACACTGTACACTTGATTCTGGATAAATGGACCAATAGAAATGCTCCAAATGTGATTTTGTTTTACATCCATTGAAAGTTAAGAAGGTATTTTCCTTCTCCTGTAAAGCTGCCACTATGGAGATACATGTTTTTCAATGGACAGCGACAATACACATTTATGAATATTTTTTAATATTGATGCACACATTTTTTTCTGTTGTATCCAGGACAACAGCTCTCTTCAGCTTCCATACTTCTCACTGACACACCTAGCTCGAGCTAGTGTGGGATGAGTAAGTGGTATTCCCAACAGACCCCTGTTACTCCTGACACACACGCTCCGATGACAGTCCCAGAATGGCCTTTGACCCCATAGGACATTAGTGAGGCTGTGGGGTCGCTGGCGATGGGGCTGCCTGAGCTGTAGAACACATCCAGAGACAGACTCCTCACAGGGGCTTAGGGCTGGTCAGGGAGTGTGGGGGCTGTTGGAGTGAAGAGGCTGTGTATGTATGTATGTGTGTGTGTGTGTGTGTGTGTGTCTGTGTGCACACTGCCTTGGCGCCTGTTATTTGTGGAAAACTGCATAAATCATGGAGGGTCAGGGAGCCTTGGTGGCCATTACGGAAAGCCCCTCAGAATCACGCCCGGGGCCGGATTAGACGTCCTGGGGAGGGGAAGAGGTCTCGGTGAGGTGAGCAGAGAGGAGGCCCATGCCTGTGATATGGCCACTATTTCAGCCTCAGTGTGTTGATTAGGTACACGTGCTCCTACTGTGGCTTTGTCTCTGAGAAAAGCGCATGGTGAGAAAAGCTAATAATGGCACTTTCCCCCCCGGAGGGTGCAAGTTTAGCCATGGTTCCAAGGCAATGATCTCAAACGCTTTTAAAATTTCATGAAGTTAAATTGCTTGTCATTCTTCAGGGTGAGCAGCAACTGTGAGGAGCGCTGGGCCTGGAGGTGGCAGTACAGTTCCAGCACTTACATTCACCTTATCTGTGATCTTTAAAGCGATGGTTTTGATAAAAATCAAATGTATGCAGCTTCTCCTTACTCCAAGGTAGCTGAAGAGGCCAGAAGTGGTTGGTGTCTGAATACTGAAGGATAATACAGCAGCCAGGCTAAAAAAGGCTAAAAGCTAACACTGAGTTAATTGGGTAAAGTGCCACTGGGTAAAGGGCCTACTGGAGTACATGCCGCTACTTGATGCTGATACAGCAAGCAGGTGCTAGTTGGGCACTAGGCTACGAGCTAACCCTTGGCTCTACTACAATCTCTGCAGTTATGTAACCGCACACTGTGCCGACTGAGCTCCAAGAGGACACAGAAAGGTCACTAACACTATCCAGTAAGACTCAGAAATAACTACAAAAAGTGTTTGTTACAGGGTTAAAACGTGTGCTAGGGTAGACTAGACAATAAAAGCAGAGCTCATCATTCTGAGGCAAACTGACAAGCTTGTAAAACAGCATCTGAGGTTTTTCTGACCCCTACCAAAGTTACATATTTACTACTTACACATAAAAAGACATCCTTAAGATATTCAATTAATGCATTTTTTTTGCCGTGTGGTAGCACATTTGCCTGAATTGCAATTGCAACCTTAACACTTTCGTGTTTCATGTTCATTTTAATCACGTTTAATCGGATGCCAGTAGCTGCAGTAAATATTTTGTAATATTTTGCAATGGAATTAGCTACTCACTGTTTCTGTCAAAAAGAGTTCAGTATTAAAGGTTTCATTAATGGCAGTAATGGTTATTTTTTTTATTTTTGGTGAACCTTTGGTAACTGTCAGGATATTTTCATATTTTTATTTGCACACTATAGGTACTATGAGACCAAAAAAAAATAAAAACAAATAGTACATTGCACCTGGTGTAGTTCACAATTAATGGACGCTTGTAGGCACAAGGCACACTTGCTTCAAACCAGAAATAATCACCTCAAATATTGTTTTTTGCGTGACTAGCTGTTATCTACACATATAGACCATAGTTCAGACATAAATGTATGCTGCTGTTAGTACACATGCATTTTTCAGATAGATTTCAAACAGCCTCCATAAAAAATATATATTTGGGTTAATTTTCACATATGAAAGACAGAAGCCCCTTCCTAACCTCATTTTGCTTGCCACAGTCACAAAACTCTGTTAAGGTATTGAAGAAGTATCCATCATAAGTTCTGTAGTGTAGAAAAGAAACGGTACAAAAGAAAGTACTTTGTCCCTTATTTCTGCTTTGATGCTCAGTGAAAGAAGGTGTGTTTCTGTGTGTGTGTGTGTGTGTGTGTGTGTGTGTGTGTGTGTGTGTGTGTGTGTATCTTCAAACAGGTGAACAATGAACTCTGATTGGCTAAAGCAGAGCTACAGCGGGAGCACTCTGAATGACTACTGACACTGTATAGAGAATTATTACTGCAGGAGTCCAGTAAAATAAATACAGGCAAGCCAGTATAGCTAAGTGCTCGGTGTTCATCATTCATTTCAACAGCGTCTGTCAGCCGAGGCCAGAAGGGAACGCCGTCCTTCCTGCGTCAAAGTGATGATTTCCAACAAATATGCCACAGAAAAAAATTACAGAACTGACACTGTGGTGTTATTCTAATGATTACTGATTTAGAATACGCAACAGAATCTAGGGAGAGCCACATGTGTGTGTGTTTGGGGGAGGGGTGAAAGTGTGAAATTGACTTTTCCTCACTCGTAGGGAGAGGTAATCATTCATTCTGAGTGGCAGGCGTGTTTGTGTTTGGCGTGTGCTGCGTGGTGGCCTTGCCCTCGCTCTCTCTCTCATACACACACAAACACTCAAACACACATTTCACATCAGTGCTCTTATCCCTCTAGTCTAAAATGTTGTGTTCAAATATGTTATATATTAGATGTGTCCTACATGTTGTATAATATTTGATGTGTGCCACATATGCTTACATATAATATTACATGTTTGTTTAATGTGCTATATGATATAAAATGTGCAAATACAGTATATGTTATGATATTGTATGTCTGAAAATGCTATATGATATTAACTGTGTAAATATATTTTATGATATTAAATGTGAGTAAATGTTTGTGGCGTAATGGATCACAAAACTTGTTCGTAAAAATATGATTGTTTTTTTGGATCTGCAAAACTAACAATAGGGAGACAATTGTGAGACAGTAATTTTAGCTTTTAGTTTGAATGTATTTGATGTTGCTGCTACATTCATTTAATGACATGATCTGTTTGTATTAGTCACTTATTTTAACATCGTCTGTTTGTATCAGTGACTTATTTTAACATGGTCTGTTTGTATCAGTGATGTGTTTATTTTAACATGGTTTCTTTGTGTAAGTTACTTTTATTTTGACACTGTTCAGTTGTTTGCATGTTACTTATATTATGGCACAGTATGTTTGTTCAATTGTCTGTATAAGTTACTTTTGCTTAGTTACTTTTTTTTATCTCTGTCTGTTAATTTCACTTCTGTCCAATGAAAACCATGTATCTCCTTTTTTGTGAAAAGTGAACAGACCAATAGAAATGATCTGAATTACTTAGAATAAACTCTTATTTTCCATTGACTTCCATGAAGAGTTTTGCCTTCTCCTGTAAATTCACCATTATGGAGATACATGATTTTCATTGGACAGCTTGTATTAGTGACTTTAACATGTTCTGTTTGTTTGTTCATTTGTTTGTATGTATGAGTTACCTTTATTTTGTTCATTTGTTTGTATAAGTGACTTTAATTTAACATGGTCTGTTTGTTCATTTGTTTGTATGTATGAGTTACCTTTATTTTGTTCATTTGTTTGTATAAGTGACTTTTATTTTGACATGGTTTGTTTGTTTGTATTAGTGACTTATATCCATATGGATCACAGATTTTCCGTGAAGTTATAACTATGTTGTTATTATTGATGATACTAAGTGTGCATGGTTGTATGTTAATGTATTTGCATTTGTGTGTGTGTGTGTGTGTGTATGAATATGTGACATGGGGAACGGTGCTGTTCATGCTTGCAGGCATATGTATGTTTGCATTGCTCTCCAACACAATAGTCGCACACCTGCCAGGCTCTCACACCTGTACACACACCAGTAAAGCACTGATAAGACAATGATCATGAAACTGTACAGAGTATATCAGACCTGTCCAGAACACACACACACACACCTCATGACAGAGAGAAGGGGGGGGGGTGGGGTTGGACGGATGGCACCAGTGACCGAATGTTTAAAAGAGAAATGAAGGTATAAAGAAGATAAAGCTCTCATTTCCCAGAGCTGCTCTGTGCAGGCGGTGCTGCTGTAAAAACAGGATATTAGCTAAACTCAGCCTGGCTGTGAAGTCACAGCAAACATTAAAGTTCATTATGAGAGCGATCACATCAGGACCACAGCGCCTGAGCTGCGGTAATGGACTCACACACACTGGTGAAAGGCTTTTTATGAGACAATCTCCAGCTCAACTATCTATTTACCTGTTTAGATGGCGCGTGCAGCCCAGATCAGTCCCCAGGCTGCTGAGTCAACATACAGACAATCTCACTAAACGCTTATTTCCATGGTTTCTTGCATAATTCACTAGGTTAATTCAGTATAAAATAATGAATAAAAAGTACTGGATGCCTGGGTGCTGGAAGTCCTCTATGGTAACTCATGTTCTGTGGTAGTTCATTATTGTATTCAGAGAATTGCTGGCCAGGAAGTCTCTTTTTTGCATTTGCCTATTTTTACTGGAGGACCTGTCCACCCTAAAAGGTCAAATTCCAGCTATATATACTGAATAGAGTTAGGCTTCCATCATTTTGGGTTGGAGACTGCTATCCCTAGCAACATATGAGTGTGTCTCCTTTCTTATCTGAAGGGCAGTATGAAACCGTATTACTTGAAAAACATTGGGGAAAACATTGTTCAGTACATTAATTTCCCTTAAAAGAAGAACATGGCTGAGCCCTGTTCAGTGTATTTACACACATGCACATCCTTGCTTCTCCTCTCCTGGTCTCATCAAGAACACAACCTCCCCCTTCGTCCCTTTTCCTCTGTCCAGTTATTCTCCTAGTCACAATTTTATATGTATTAGAGTTGCATGATATTGGAATTGCAATATTTTATTTAATAAAATATATAGTGTAAAAATTGTTATATAATAAAACGTTTTTGTATTGGGCAGGTATCATCCACCCCTGGCAGATATGTCACAGAAAATGAGAACAGAAAATTTCCTTTTGCTTCAAGCCACAAAAAAGTTAAGTGACATTGCATGTCCTGCAGTGTAACACTTATGCATGCCCACATTGCGATGCTAATGTTGAAACGATATGTTGTACAGCACTAATAAGTATGTGCACTGTCCCCTTATCTCGCCCTGTTTGTTGAAATTCTAAAGCTTTGGGTATTGGATATTGGGCATTGGATATTGGATATTGGGCGCTGTGAACTGCTTTACCAGTGTTTTCTAAGCAGCTGAGCAAACAGAAGTTTTCCAGTGATTTGAGTGGTCAGTTCCACATGGCCGTAAAGCAGTGGTCATCAACCCCTTTGTCTGGAGATCTACATTTCTACGTTCACCCCCAAACCCAAACTGATTACATCTTACACAGCTAATCAAGCACTTCTGAGAGATCAGGAGGGGTCAAACCAACACTGAGTAATGCCCTCCACATTGGTCAGATACAAGGTGCTCCCAAAAAAGTGAAATGAAATGAAATAGGTGCATATGGAGCTTTTGCATTAGTAAATGTCTCGTTTAGATCAGACACATTTTCTCAACATGAAAGAAAACTCTCAGTCTTCTGAACTACAGTCAGTGTCTAACAGTGTCTTAGATACATTTATGATGTCACTACTTGCAAACCGCTTTACTGTTTGTTTTTTCAAGCTAACCAGCTCACCAACAAAGCATTGTTAGAATCCAAAAGCTGAAACTGAAAATTCTGGTAATTTTCCACAGATTTCTGTGGGATCATACTCTACAAATTGAAAGAAAAAGAACCCTGTTCATCTACATTCATTGAAGAACCGATTGTATGTGCCATCGGAAGTTTTGCAAATGTGTTTTGGATATAATGGGAGAAATCAGATGTGGCCAGTCCTCCCTCATTTTCACTGCCCATATACTTCCCAGTGTCCTTTAGGTTAACATGGATGTTAAGCAATATGTCCTCCAGAGAGAGTCGAAAGTTTCTGACAACAAACATGACGACGGTGTATTTACTACAAAAAAGGCGAAAGAGGTAGTTGTGTAATTGGCTGTAAACGGCTGGTACAGACAGACAGAAGGCTTCTTTCACGTCCGATATTTTTCCTTAAGAAGAAATGGGCCTCTAAACTAGCTCTGGGTAGATCTTCAGGAGCTGGGTTGGTGTATTTTACTGATTACGTTGCGGTATGGTGGTGATGGTGGTGGTGCTGCATGTGGTCCATGTGCCATACAGCTTTAATGGCATGGGGTTGGAGGTTTGAAAGGCAGATCAGGATTAGTCGATGTATGGATGTATAACTGAACAGCATTACAGAGTTCAGTGAATTACAGAAACCTACACAAATTCTTGCTGAATCCTGCTGGATGACTGCTAAAAGAATGATTTCTGTCTCCCTAAATTACAGAACCTTATCAGGCAAACTCAAATTGGGCTTAACACACAGCTTGCGCAACTTCAACACACTGAAAATCCTCATACCAGAACCAAGGAAAGGAAAGGAAAAAGAAATATTACGGCATTCTGACTGTTTTCCAATGACATGTGTTAAGCAGAGGGGGAGTGTTTTTGCCAGTTAGAACCTGAACACAATCTATGAAAAATGCCAATCCAGCATCTCTGAGAAAAGGGGGCTTACAGATTTAATGTGGTGCTGCTAAAGCTTCCACAAATCACTGGTAACATGTATTTACATGAGCGTGTTTGTGTGATTCTACGTGTGCATGCGCATGTGTGTGTGTGCCCCCATATAAATGATCAAATTTTCTCTTCCCCTCCCCTCCTGCCCACCTGGCCATTTTTAATGCGATCTTTAAATGGTTGAGAATTGCGCAACCTGCTCACTTTGCAAAATACGGCTTGTTTCAGAGGAAAAGTGATCGCCACCTGAATATTCATCAGTTTCTTTGCTGAATTTCATTTCCTGCTGAACAAGAGCATATGTTTAATGTGTATTTACTGTCTGAGGGTATACCGCTCGGTGGGACTGCCCCCCCTGAGACAGCATTTTTCCTGCCTAAATGGTAGTAACTTGATTTTCCAGTTGGAGGCTTTGCCACATGGGCAGTGTTCAGTATATCTGATTATGTACTATTTTTTCTGCTTATGTTGCACATATAGCACAATATATATTATCTACAGACAGATGTTTCAGAATAAAAAAGTAGTCCAATTGTCTAATAGTCTAAATTGAGTTAAAGTGAGTTAAAGCTCTATAATCTGTTACTTTATCATTTTAAGTTGGTCTGACTTAAAATGGCAAATAAAAAAAAAAAACAGTAAAACCAGCAACACTTGATGACTCCCACAAAGTTTGTGGTTTCCCAGATACTGCCACCCTTCGCACACTATCACAGACATTTGGGAACATTATGATAACCCCTGGATTTGAATTCAACTCAACCTGGGATGTGACAGATGTCATGTGACAGGGTTTGCTGTGAGTACAAAGTACTCCAGTCGCTTGTAGCACAGTGCAAAACAATGGTCTTGAGAAATGGAAGCGATTTGAATGATGTCCAAAAGGGCATGATAAAAGGGTACTGGGCAAAGAGTGGTATCATTTCAGAAACCGTTACCTTCGTGGGATATTATAGAGCTACTGCAGTGAAGGTGTCTCCCAACAGCATAACAGTGGTGCCCCATAGGCCATTGATGCCAGATGGGACAGAGCAATGTAATGAACACCTTCTGTCACCTAATTCAGTCCATGCCGTGACGTCTTGCTAGTGTCACCTGAGACAAGGGTGGTTATTCCCACTATTAGGTGATTTCACTGTGTATTTTCATGAGTGAAATGATGTATCCATCAGCCCATAGTGTGTTCCTGTTGTGCAGCCAGCTTCATATTCTGAGGTCAGTAAGTTCAGTTTCAGTGCCTATCAGGGTATATCACATACGCAGGCTTTCAGCTTGTAACTTTACCTTGTAAATTCCTGTAAAATTGCAGGATATGTCCTGAATAAAAAAGAAGTCAGCTGATCGTATAAATAATAATTCACCGTGATAATTACAAAGCTGCTCTCTTGTAAACATGTCAGAGCGTCCCTCTCCTCCTTATAACAATCAGTTACCCTAGCTCTGAAGTATGCACACTATTCTCCTCCTGCACTGTACACTCCCTTCGCATCACCCTTTTGATTTCTCAGTGCTGTGGCTCTGTCCAAGCATGTCCCTGGAAAACAACCCTTCTCTGTTTTCTTTTCTTTTTCTTTCTTAGTGCTTCAACGTCTCGTTCTCATATACCCTTGCTCTCCACACTTTGCCTCTATAATCGTAGAGCATCCACAGCCTCATTGAAAGCAAGACATTTACAGGTGTCAGGAATTTCCAGTTTTACGTGAATGAAAGAAGAATTCTTCTGGTCATCAGACAGTCTGTAAAGGAGCCAGTCATTTAATTTAGCATTATCAAAATGCTTCTTTTCTGTTAATGGACGTCAAATACTACGAGATAGAATGGACAGAATGGGTTTGAATACTGTATGAAATTTACACAAGTACATTAAATTCTACATGAGAAGCCAAATGCTAACCTAGCATGAACAGAATTGGCAGATATTCTTCGCTGTAGAAATTTCAGGCTGTAGAAAGTCAGGCCAACTTTTTTGAGTTAACTCAGTTTAGTTTTTTTGTTCTCAGTTTGGTGTTTAGTGCATATTAAATTTAGCCCCAGTAGCAACACAATAGCAACACTCTGTTTACATCGCTAAGCTCAGTGAAGAGAGTGACCTACAGGAGGAAGTTGGGGCCAAACTTGGTAAGATGATTAATTTGCACTACAAATATGTTAACACAATAAAGTTTGCAGATTAATCCTCTTAATGTTAACACTGACATCACTATATATGCAATATAATACAATATCATATAACATACTCTTTTGAACATATTGGTAACTCATGACCATGACATAGACATGTTATGACAGATGTCATGTGCTGTCATGAGCTGTCGAGGCAGATTATGCCCAGTAATGTAATTACCAGTAATTTGTCGTGACAGATGACATAATATTTGACATCACAAGCATGTGATGTAAACTGTCATATTACTGTAGACTGTTATAGTAATGGGTGTAATCTATCCCGACTGACTTGTCTATGGCATGGTTAAGTCATTATTTTACAGCAGGGTACCTGTGAACTGTTACCCAATCATTTCATTCAATCCACTTGATCTTTTGTCCAGGACATTTACAATCAGACAGCTTCAGGTGATCCTTCTTTGAATCAGCATCAGTACATGAAAAGGTGGGACAAAGCACCACATTTCACATAAATGGTAAAATATTGAGATAGTGCTTGTTTTAACATGTTTTGCTTAACATTACAATACATGTGGTAGCTTATTATTATCCTCTGAGATGGAAATTCTTTAATTTAATAACTTATTCTTCCCACTATCAGATCTCCAGAAACGAGCATTCTTAGAGGACAAAGTCAAAGGGTTATAGAACACAGTGTGCCACCAGTCAAGCCCATAATGGGCCTCTGTTGTGTGTGGAATTAAATGTAGTCCAATTGCCCATAAACCATCAAACCTCTCACTGGGTCAGGGTCAAAGTCCTGAAGACTGTTCTGTATGGAATCATAATTACACACACACACACACACCCACACACACACACACACACACACACACTCTCTTTTCCTTCCACTTGCTTTCCTTGGAAGTGCAGTCTTGGCCTCCAGCTGTGGGTAATTTAGCCAGTGTCTGATTATCCTCTGGGTGCATGCTCGTTCTAATGGCCCATTCTCTCAGCATCCCATTCCCTCTCAAATATTCCCTCTCACAAAGCTCAGTGGCGTTTACACTTTTGATGACCTCTGAAGGTCATATGTTTCACTTAAGATTATTGCTTTTCGCATGAGGGCACCTCTGCATGAGTGGCAGGTCCTCAATCTAAACTGCTGGCCTGGATTGAGGACCTACCACAAGTGCAGAGATGCTCTTGTGCCCAGACCTCCCAGCTGAATAAGCTTATCAAAAAGCTGAGAAATGGCTGAGAAGTGGCTCTGCTGAAATCATTAGTGCTGAAGATCAGCTGATCTTAAAGCTGAACTGGTCTCAGGTAGAACGTGTGCAGGTGTAGGTTTTTGTAATGGATATGAACATAAGATCACATTGTTGTTAAATTTGAAACAGAAATGTCTCTAAAAGTAATCCAACACCTACTTCTATCCATGATTTGTAATTTGTAATTGTCATACAAATCAGGGATACACTGCTGTCAAAATAATACTGCTATAGTTGAGATGTTGACAATATTAACTCTTAAAAAAATATATTTTTTAAATAGATGTTCTGTAAATGTGGGGTCATATAACCTCCCTAATCTGTGCTATCCAAAAAAGCAGTAGCCTATATGTTTGTTGATATTTGTCTATTTAACCAAGAAAAGAAGTTTATGTATAAGCTGTAAAGTTTGAATTGATGGCAATATGGCTATGTACTACACACAAATCGGCCATGGCATTAATACCACCTGCCTAATACTGTGTAGGTACATCTGACCATTTGAGGCATGGACTCCACAAGACCTCTGAAGACGTCCTGTGGTATTTGGAACCATGACTTTAGCAGCAGATCCTTTAAGTCCTGTAAATTGTAATGTGGGGCTTTTGGTAGATATTGACCACTGCACTGAAGTTTGGAGATATGGCTCACATCCTCATGCTTGCCAATTTCTTCTGCTTTTAACACCTACAAAAACTGACTGTTCATCTGCTGCCTAATATATCCAGCCCTTGACAGATGCCACAGTAGATAAAGATAATCAATATGTAAATGTAAATCATTGCTGTCATGTGAAACCTTGTATCTTCATTTTTGGCATTTTTATCATTTTGATGTAATATGAATCTGGCTGTTGTTCTTTACATTTTTTTTCTCCAAAATTCATGATGAACATGTCATAAAAATGCTCTAAAATTAATTGATATTTTGTTCTGCACATTTTAGCCCTGCACATTCTTCTTAAATTAGCCTATAAAGACACTTGCTTATAAGATAATATCCATGTTTTACACTAATCCACCAGTTAGACACAGTGAAATGAGTATCTCGACCCGTCTTCACAGCCTCATAACTCGATCTGGCAGTGAGATCCAAAGGGAAAGGGTGCGCTCTGCAGATTCAGGGAATGTGGATGTGAATGAACCGTATTTCTGTTTTATATTAGCACAGAGATATTAATAGAAACATTGAGAATCATCAAATGTGGCACATTCACAGACCCCAGAGGGTTAAAGAACAAAATCTGACTTTAAAATATAAAAATATAAAACTTTTTCTCATTGTACCGAACTTGTGCCGGACCCTGAGGTAAAGAGTATGGTGTGAACCGAACTGTGACTTTTGTGTACCATTACACCCCTAGTTGCCAGACACCCTTGCTGCAGTGGGTGGATGTGTGTCGTCTCTGTGTTCTGTGCCAGTTCCTATGTCACGTTCTGTGCCAACGATAAAGAAAGGCTGAACAAAGGCTCTTTAGTCTATAGTTACAATAGCTACCAAAACATGTGCCAAAACATAATGCCAAGCGGCACCTACATTTTTGTTGATTTTCAAGTCCTCTACAGGAAACAAACTTAAAAGTAACCATTTTCTGCATATTCTCTATTCTTTCGTGAACTTTTTTGACTCAGAAAATCAAAAACACATGTCATTTGACCAGGGGTCTAATATGTGTGTGTTGCTAACATAACGTTTCCTGAAAAAGTACACACAACACATGAGTTTGCAATCAGAAACTCTGATGTTCATGCCAAGACCAGAACTATCATTTAAGGGCAGTGCTTCTGGTAAGCACTTACACAGAGAACATTCCTGTGGTGAGAGTGCCATGTTTTCCAGTCTTATGGGTCATAGTTACTGACAGCAATAATTGCATTTGTAAAGTTCTGTCATTGTGGAAAGAGTGAAGCGTGTGTTTGTCCAGCAGCACTCCTGTCTCAAGGCCCGGCTGGTGTAAGGGATTTGAATAATTGTTAACATCTGAAATAGATACAACACAAATACAACTGAAATAGCCAAAACCAAAGACCTGTTAAATATTTGATAAGTGCTGAAATCCTACTGACTGGAGTGGAGTCACTGAATGCTGACATGTATGCTGGTGCTGTTGTAACTTAGTGGGATGAAGAGAACTACTGTTGACTACAGGGTATTGATACAGGTATTGATGTTACTGTATTGATTTTGTTCCAAGTCATTTTGGGCCAGAATCTAAATCTACGTATACACATAAAGAAGGAGAAATACCACCAAGGATGGTAGAACATCAAGACTGTCCCTATCAGATAAACAGCAGTCCAAGCTTTCATTTTTGAGATAAAAGAGATCCAACTCCACTCTCTGTGGGAGGTGTTATACATGTTTGCAAGGAAGTACAAACCAGGATTTACCTTACAAAAGATGTCTCGATACCTCAGAAAAGAACATTTTTGAAAATTACTGTACCAAAAAGCCCCTCGATGATTTTGTCTTAACCAGGTCTGCAATCAGTCTAGTCCTAACAGTACTAACAGTACAGTATCAGTACAGGGTAGTCTACACCTACCCTGCTACCAGGTTTGCTAGACATCACATCACACTCTCCCATTTAGCTCTACATCTTTCCCTTTTAAACCTGTAGTGCCGCCCTCCTCTAACTGGGTGGATGCATAGCTCCCACACACACACACACACACATACACACACACACACACACACACACACACACACACACACACAAACCTCCTTACTCAAATATATACAATACTGGTTAATATGATGCTTAACTCTTTTCCTTTCCATAGGCTCTCCCCGCTTTTTCGAGTAACCAAGGTCCCTTCAGCCACCACAAAAAAGTTAGTAGCTAGTTGGGCTGATGGTTCCACAGGATTACCCTCAAGGGGAAAGACCAGGTAGGAAGTAATGAATTGTGCTGTGTCCTATTACAAAGCCAGTGTCTTAAAGCAATGTTGTTGATGGGGCAAGGCCTACTGACCTCACACTCTCGCTTTAAATCTGAAAAAATCTGCAGGTGTTTCTGTCCATACTTCCACTGTGAGAAGACTCAGTGCTGTGGGTGTGAAAGGATTTGTAGCTAATCAAGAAGCCCTTGGTAGGACAAGTACACAGACAAAGAGTATATAATCAAATCAGACTGCTGAAACTGCTGGTGTTCTCTCTGGTGTAGACCTCAACATCTTTGAATTTATGAATACACATCATGTATAGACTTTTTGTTAGGACTTTTAAAGATTTCTTTAGGTCAATATTGGTGAATGAGGCCAAGACATGTTCATGTAACAGAATTCTATTAGATTCAGTCTATAAATATTACTTTAAAGCAGCATTATGAATTAACTGATATTTTTTGCTCCTGGGTCGATTCTTAACTCTAATTCTTGTTTGTACTTGTGCTCCTGTACACCAAGTATACAAACTTGGGGTACTTTGTATTGACAATCCTCCCCTGGGCTCCACCTACAGTTAGGCGGAGCAGCTCACTTTTACACCATTTACCCACTCCCTTCAAATCACATTTTTTACACGAGGATTTTACAAGCTGAGCAATACTGAAAGTGGAACAGCGCATGGGCTGATTAGGCAGAGTAATATTACAGGATTGTACACTAATATGACTCAGGTTACGCAACGTTATGCAGTCCTTGCAAGAGGTCTCATGCAGCTCCAACATAGCACAGCAGTGGCAATGACAGGGACACCATTCTCCCCATTACCAGTCAGGGAGCGTTAAATGGTTTTGAAGCTTTTATTTTAAGCTTAAAAACGACATAATGCTGCTTTAAATGACGTTAAAGAACATTCCAAACAAGGAGATCCTGTTGCACCTACACATGCTAAGTGTGTAAAATCATGTTTAAACTGTTTGAGCAGTAAGGCACTCTGAAACAGGCTTCTCAGAAGTACCAGGAGTTAGGCACTTAATAAGTAGGTTGAAGGGACAGGATGAGACGCATGTTAACACACTGACCCAGATAAGAGCTGCATAATTTAGCAAGATGGGTTGGAATATAACAGATCATTAAAATGATTGGAACATGTTTGGGCAACTCATAAAAGTCCCTGATGAGCAAGATTGTTATCTTAATCTGAAACCTGTACTCAGTGAGAGGTGGAGTGGTATTCAAAGAAGACTGACTGCTATTGTTATCATCACAGGGATAACGCTACTAGTTGCCTTTGCATGAAAGTAAAGGGGTGAATAACTACTCAATTTAAGATTCCACACTTCATTCAGGATGAGTTTTGAGATGACTGATTAGCTTTATGGCAGGCCCTTGAGTGGTAGACACTGATTATTAAACATTATTACTTGGTATATAATAAATATGAACTAAAAACTCTAATAAATATAAAACAAGAAGATCTAGGACTAGGAAAATAGGAAAATAGGAACATATGTCAAGTTGTATTCTTTCTTATCAATGGTCGAATAGTAAAATCCTGGTGCTCCAGCAGCTCTCAATCATAGCCTAATCAAACTCTGATCTAATTGTTTTTTACTTGGGCACATATAACATTAAACAGGAAGATGTATGATGTCATTTCTGGGTTTCTTCAGCACTTGAAATGTATCAATAAAAGCTTACCAAAGAAAAACAATGTTTTTTCCTCTTGTTGAAGGTACGACTACATTTGGGAATTCTGATTAACCCTGGTCCAGCCCTCAATGACTGATTCAGTAACCATTTTTACATAATGTAATATGTGTATATTTCCCAGTCAAAACTAACCCAAACCATAATACACAGCACTATGGCGCCATCAGTGGTGGTGTAGAAAAGGGGGGGGGGGATCGGCACACTTGTACCATTTTCACATTATGGACAGATCGACTGATGGACAGACAGAGCGATTAGTGTACAGCACTTGCATTTACTTTCAGGCTTTAATGTCTTAAGCATCCTTCAATATGCCATATTATGGATATTACCCCTGCTAAATCAAGATGCTGATAAATAATGTAATCATTTTGTAATTCAGCTCATTTGTTCATGATATGGAGTCATGCTGATGTGATTTGGTTCTGCACTGGTCCGTAACAAACCTAAATGTCACTTGCGATCACGTGCAGGACCCTTGGTGAATGGCCTTCATGGATTATTTGGAGCCCTCCACAAATATTTAAATGTCAGCTGTGCATAAACACTTTCCAATTATCGTTGTCAAGAGGCAGCCTCATCAAAGTCTTCTATTCCCTGCAGAACTCAGGGGTCAATAGTCTCCCTCTGCCATTCCCATCCTTGGAGACACTCTGTCCGAGAGTGGCGGACTGAGTGACACATACAGTGACACACTCTTTCACACCTTCTCTCTTTTTCCCTCTCTCTCTCTCTCCCCCTCAATCAGTGCCAACAAGGCAGGAGAAGGCTATACGAAGATAGCCAAGTTTATCGAATAGCAGAGTTTCCAGCTTGCAATTTCACCTATGTGGAATGTAAGTAATAGATGACAGTTCAGGGGAACTGTGGAGGTCAAGATGAAATCTGGAAAACCAAGAAAACTACCCTTTTGCTGGTAAAAAAGGCAAATCTGAACCTGAAACATGAACTGCTGTAAAATTTATCTGAGACAAAAGTGGTGCTGCACCATTCCTCTGTGCAGCATTGCTTAAACAAATAAAATCTTGATATAAGAGATAAAAAGGTGTTGCTGCATACTGATCAAGTTAAGCAAAATTAAAATCAGCCAAATTACATTTACTACTGTACATGTAGAGGGAAGAATGGAATATATATAACAAATACAGCATTATAACAAAATACCTGGATGCAAAAGTCAAACCACCTGTTAAAGGCTGATGTTGAAGTGAGACTTCTGCTTCTACAACAGGATAATGATCCAAAACATCCCTTAAAGATCTTCTTACAATTGTATATTTTAGTTAAATAATAAATAATAATAAATTAAAAGAATATGCATCTACTTACTATGCTTAATTATTGCTCTACAGGTATGATCACAGTTGAGCTGACACATTTTACTTTTTCTAAAAAAAAATATTATTCAACACAGATGTTGAGATGATGGCTATCCAAGAGCTAGGTATAAGCAACCTGATTTATTTCCCTCACCATCTATCGTGTTCAATCAGAATTTGAATCTTAAGATTATTTCTTAGCAAATATAATGACATCATTTACAGCGATACAGAGATATTGTTTGTAGCAAACAGTAATAGAGATAATAGTGTCAGTGTACATGCTGAATGACACTGAGTAGAAAATGTGTTTCTTAATGAAATAAAATGTGGTTCACTAATGGATGAAACATTCATTCTCTCGTTGGCCCCGGCTGTGTATGGAATTCTCGATTCCTCGTCCATAGTTTGCATCCTGAGGCTAATTGCCCTAGCCATTAACATAAATACCACCCCAGTGCCCTGTAGTGGGGATGATGGAGTCCCAGCCCAATTACCAGGAGCACCGCTAGCTGGAATGATGGCCCTCTGTGGGCTGGGGCAGGGACAGAGACAGAATTAAGAGTGTTAGCACACCAGCTGTGAACCAATCTCCAGCAGTGCAAACAGGGTTTCAGTGGAGGGCAAAACCCACCACTAACCACTCGTTGATAGCTGCTAACGCCCACGCTGTGCTACAGGTAACACAGCTTTTTCACAGCTTCAGATCAGACACATCGGGGTTCAGCTTCTCTCAGGTTCTTCTCGGTCTGCCCAAAAGCACCAGCTCTTGTTTTCCTTTGTTTCTCTTGCAATGCAATGAGTAATGCGAGTGTTAGACTAGCACGTGGGAGTCGATCAGACGTAGCCATGTTTTAGCCTAGCCAAGCAGCCCAAGGCTCGGAATTAAAACGGCATCCTGAGATTCTAAATCATTGTTATGCACAGAGGAGTGCACTTCCACAGTGTATCCCTTTAGACATTCATATGTTTGCATTTTATTAAAGTACAAATTCCTCTCGTGATAATTATTCACTCGGTGAGCTCATGCTTGATACAAACACATGGGCACATGTGAAGGGAATATTTATTTTATCCGCATCAGTTAATCTACTTCATTCTTTTGAATTTTCTTTATGAAGCCTAACTGAATATAAAGAGTTTATGCAAAGTGTGCCTGCGTATGATTGACTTACAGGAGTGGTTCAATGTATAATTGTACAAAATAACCCAGATTATTTATTACTTACAGATTCATTACTAACTTTCACTACTAGAATTTTGAATTGGTAAATTTCTCTATGATGTGCTATGTGGCATCAATCTACTCTGAATGGCTTTGTTCAGTTGAATTATACGGAAAATCGAAAAAATCTATTGAATGGCTAAAATCTCAATATTTCAATCTTCATGCCAGCAATCTTTTTTAATGCACATACTCTTTTTGATTTGTCCAACAACAATCAATTCATATTGTTCCAAACCTGGTTAATGCGCCCCCCTAGGTGGTTGGGGCAGCTCCTTAATTGATGAAGAAACAGGTGGGATTTTCCCTTCTGTTATGAAACGATGGGCAGCGAACTTCCAAATGGCATATAAAGCAGAACTGGCTTTGTTGTAGGATTCTTGCTCCTTACTATAGCCTCCTTAGTCCCGACTCTATACACTTGTTATCAACCCTCTAATGTGCATTTTTCATAAGTGCTGAGAGTGCAGGGGAGCAACTGATACTGAGGGCAGACCTACTCTTTAAAGCAACATTATGCAAGATTTGCTATTTTTGGCTCTGGGCCACCCCCCTACAGTCCGAGACTGTCATTCACTTTTCCACCACTGCCATGAATGCCAATGATGCTTTGCGGATAACTAGAAACATGTATTTCTTGACAGGCTAATTGATGTAAAACTGGAATCTGAAGTAAAAAAAAAGCATGTGGACTAAAGGAGTGATATTACAGGATTTTACACAATTATAACTTAGGTTATGCAGCTTTACATGCAGTGCAGTAGCAGCGTTTTGGCCTGGAGTAGCAAAGATAGAGATGCTATTCTGCCTATTACAAGTCAGGGAGGTATCAGGATGTTTTTAAGCTGCCATTCTGAGGTAAAATTGCACAAAATGCTGCCTTAAGGATGATTATGTTTTCAGTTGTGCATTAGCAGTATTAACATTTTGAGCCTAGTAGGCCATATATGCTGTTGAAGCTCTACTATACTACAACCTACTGTATGTACTGAAACATCTTTATAAGGATGAGCATGCTTGTAGGCCTTTGCATGTGAGGGGTAATGTGATTGAAAGGTAATCTCTAGGGAAGCTCAGTTTTCTCTCAGTTTCCCACTGAAACAGCCACACAGGGCCACTGTCAGCACCAAGGTTACAGCGAAGGGTGGGAGGCATTCGTTTACACTCAAATCATAAAGGTGTCAATCACAGGCGGGCACCGGCGACACCAGCACAGACAGCTTCGAACACTCCAGCTTACTGCAGTGGCCACACACCAGTAATGGCAGCTTAGTCATTTCCTTGGCAAAACTGGGGGGTGATAAAACGGAATGGAAAAAGAACACACTTTATTTTATCCTGACAGAATGACTTAGGAGCACAAGGCAAGCGAAGGAATAAAACACAGAGTGAACTTCACTTGTTTTTTTCCTTCCCGTTGCTGCTGAGCATCTCTTAGCTTTTCGGGCCTCCAGCCAGATCAGATATGTGTATGAGCTCCTCTCTCTTCTTCGCTCAGCTCCCAAATATGCACACAACAAATTATGTGGGGCTCTTCAAGGAGAAAAAAAAGCAGCACTCTTAGTCAGGAGGCTCGCTCGGCTGTGGAGGAGAGATAAAGTAATAAGGCTTTGGATGAGTGCGTCAGCCGTGGTGTGTACAGGACAGGAAAACAATAGCTCAAGCCTGTCTGGAGTTGAGCTGCCATGTAAACAAGGACTCTGGGAAGAAAGAAAATAACTTGATCCATGAATGTGGCAGACGCTGACATCTCTATTAAGAAGGATCTGGAGCACAACACAATAACACTGGATAATTATGATGCTTTAGAGGTTTATGTGATGTCTCTTGTGTGCTGAAAGAACATCTGGCCAAACATGGTCATGATTTCATTTTCATACTTGTGGTTTGAAGTATCGGGGTTAGGGTTAGTACCAGACTTTCCATTCGTAACATTTATAACCTTTATTAGATTCATTTAGATTAGACTAAGAGTACCCTATAAGGCTTCCAATGCAACGCTCACAGCACCATACTTTGTAACACCCCACATTAGAGCATGAGTGTTCATAATGATAATTTGATCAGCTTGATGTGATCATGCATTTAAATGCTGTTTAAAGGCCTGTTAAATTAGCAGAATGGAGGAAGAGATATCTTGATAGAGATTAATATGACCAATATGACTAATTCTGGGGAATAATCTAGCAATCTATGTACATTTTTTTTATTTCACAGATGAAGTTCATAAAAGATAATTAATTGGCAATGTGCCCACTCCCCTCAAAATTGCTGTCAAGAGAATCTCATGGATATCAGCAACGCAGATGGACTCCTTTGGTGCGTAGTGCACGTCTTCCACAAAATCTGTTCCAAACATGCCTAAAAAGAATTAAGACCTCCCCCTAAAAACATGCAAGCAAACATGGCTTAAATAGATCTACTGTAACACTGAAACTATTTATTAGGTAGACTATGGAATACTAAGCAAGACCCCCCTTTGCTCTCAAAACAGCTTCAATTCTTCATGGCATGAATTTTACAAGATGTTGGAAACATACCTCAGAGAAATTTCTCTGGTCCAGGTTGCCATGATTGCATCAACCAAGTCCTTCAGATTATTCAGGAGCACTTTTATGCTGCAAGTCTCACATTCTAACACATCCCAAAGGCAGTGTTTCAGATGCAGTGACTGGGAAGGCCAGTGAACAACACTGAACACAATGTCGTCTTCGTGAAACTAGCATCAGAGAACTTTTGCTTTGGTGCATTATCATGCTGGAAGTAACTGATACACAAATAGAATGTAGTTTTCAAGTGATAATGGGCCCAAAGTGTGCCAAGAAAACATTTCACACACCATTATACCATCTCCACTAGTCTGGACCGTTGCCACAAGGCAAGGTAGGTGCATGAATTCATGCTATTGGTGCCAAATTCTGACCCTACCATCTGTGCCTCAACAAAAATTCTTCAGCCCAGGCTACAGCCTTCCAGTGTTCCAGCCTGTGCCCACTCAGGGCAGCCTCAGCTTTCTGTTCTTGGCTGACAGATATGGAATCTGACTACAGTACAGAGTGGTAATCTTGGATACCATAGCCAAATGGACGCTCACTGGATGCTTTTTCTTTCTTGGGCCAATCTGAGTACACTCTATTAAACGCTGTTAAGAAAAATCCCAGGAGACCACCAGTTTATTAAATATATAAACTCAAAATCACTGAAATTATATTTGCTCCCAGTTCTGATGGTTAATGTGAACATTCCTGAAGCTGCAGCATGATTGGCTGATTAGGCATGAATGAGTAGGAGCACAGATGTTCTTCATAAATTGCTTGATGAAGACATGCTGAATAGATGCACTGCACTGATATCTCCCCAAAAACTATCCAGATGTTTCCTCTACTCATTCGGCTATTTTAAGGTGCACACATACCTTACACAAGTGTTGAATTGCTGCTTTTGTAATCTCCAAAGAAAGGCATGTAAATAGAATGGCACATTCTGTAGCAACCACTCATGGACCTTAGGTCAACATGCCCAATGTCAAGCCTAGGGGGATGAAGCCAACTAGCACTGAGATGCTGAGCAGTGGAAGTGACTGCACTCCGTCCAATATCTTTGGGGTGAGGTGGAGTGACATTTGTGATCCAGAAATGATCACTCAACATCAATACCTGATTCACAGATGCTGAACACAATCAGATAATCACAGCAATATTCCAACATCTGTGGATGCTTATAGTGCTGGATTAGTATCCTTGAAAAATATGTTTTTTTTTTGTTGTTTTAAAAAGTAAATGTTTACAAACAACTGGACATAGAGCGGATGTCTGGTACCTCCCCCCTCCCCCCCCCCACACACACCCCACGGTAATCAGTAAACCCTGTAGTGTTTAAAATCTTCATTCTAATGCTTGTACTGCAGCGTCACTTTGTGAGGAATGCTGTATTTTCTGCATTGTTAGTACATAAAAAAGCACCAGTTGCTAAAATGGACAGGACCTGATAAAAGCAACAGTTCTGACTGACCACGAGGGAAGCATGAGGTACTGACAGAGATAATCTAGGTGTGCATCAGTGACAGCGTGGAGGCTGCTGCTGTATTCAAGATAGGGCTCTTTTCAGGACTGGCACATGGTCATGGTTTTTATGTCTAATCTCACACACACCATGCAGAGTGGGTCTGTCCTGATGAAATGGAATGATAGTTGCCTGCCTTTTTCCTTATCTATATGCGCTACAGAAGAAGAGGGAGAGAGCTGGTGTCTCAGTCACTGTTTCTGATGTATGTTCAGCAATGCGTGGCTCCTGAGGACTCACCTTGAACTTTGTAGATTATAAAGGTGTTGAAAAAAGAAATACATATTTTATATATAATCACTTATTTATATTATCCGCATTCATTACAAATAAAATGTGACAACCCTTATAATGAAGGCTTTTGCTGTTTTCTTTGGGTTGTTTCTAATTTATTTCAGGAATTCTCATTGTGCTCTTAAAGTGGTCTTAATAGGATGCCCACTCCTAGAGGGAAGGGAGTAGCAACAGTTCTGAACCCTGTCCAGCTTCATGCATCTCAGTAAAATGTCTTCTGAGATCTACGGAAAGTTGTTTGCGTTGAGGTAGGGTTCACACTGACCAATCTTTCTTGGGAACATCCAGATTTGTCAGTAACCAGGTTTTGTGCACATTAATATAATGGGCAAAGTACCTGTGAAAACTACACATGCAATCTCTTCTGCTAATTGAAACATGTTTGCATGTTAGCTTTTGGAGAAGTCATTGCCACAGAGGTTTTTAATTTTCTAGCCTGCACTGTGAATATTTACTCTATGCAAAACCTAGAAGTGTCACTTAAATAATGATCAAGCCACATTTTATTAGTTATTAATGCAAACGTCCATGGGGTTCATTTCCTTTTCATGCAGATGTTTTTGAAGTTCTTATAGTATGTTAACAGAACAAACATTGATTTCATTTGATTATTTATATATTATGTATCATTGAAAATGTGAAAAAACTCAAATTAGAGAAACTCTGTTAACATTCGTTAAGTTCTTAAAGTTAAATAATATATAGTCATATAATATAAGGTCAACTAATTAGCTCATACATATCCATTATTGATCAACAAAAGGTTATTTTACACCTATATGTCTATAGAGCATGCAATATGCTCACTACTATATCCTTCGTCATATATAGAAATCATTAGGGATTATTGCTTTCATTAACTTCTCAAACACCAAAAAGTCTGAATTTAAAAGTCTCCCACTGTTCAGGAATCTCCCATCACTGCCATACACGTCTTCACCATGCCTGGGAGACACTATAAAAGCAAGCAGAAAAGGCAAAATAAAAAGGATCTGTATCAATTTAGAAAATGAATTGAACTTGTGCGCTCACCTCATTAACCTCATCATTATAAAGATACACTGGAGGATCATAAAGGAAGAACTCAATATTGAGCTTCTTTAAAAAGGCCTTCTTTTATTATTCACAAGCTATCTATTGCCTTTTACAATCCGAAAAAAGCAGCAACCTGCTCACTGAACAGTGCGCTTGTAAACACAAGCAATTTTTGATCTGCTCCCATTGTGCAGCATTTTAAACAGAGGAAATTAACAATAAAAAAGAAATGGAATAGATACGGCCAATGGGTACGGGATGATTAGAGGATGTTATTAAGATGTTCTGTCAGTACTTTTAGTTTTAGTCTTTTTTACTTTTCTTCTTTGCGATGTAGATATTGTTGCTTTTCTAAAGCCAGATGGTCCTAACACCTACTGAGGACTACTGTTGTAAATTCTTCAGCCTGTGAGGGTACTGCAGAAATATATATTTACCCAATTTTCCTCTCCAATGTTAGATTGCCCAACACTTAATACATGTAATGCTCCCGACACAGGGAAAGTGAGGACTGACTTGTGTAACTAGCAACTACCTCTTTGTGAACTGCCATCAATGCACCGCCACTCAGAGGATGCCCGTGCCAGCCAGCCAGCATCACACTGAAGTAATTTAAGGCCAACTGTGCTCTCTCTGTGCTCTCCGGCTGCTGATGGTAAGCAGCATGACCCACAATGCAAACCAGTGATCCTCGTGTCACATAGTGGCAGCGCCTTAGTCCTCTAGACCACTCGGAGCCCTGTCTCTGTAGTGTAAATCTACAAGTTCTCAAAGCCTCTAGATATCATCCTCTGCTAGAACTCCTACATAGCTTCCAATTGTTTTAACCCATAATTGTACAATTGTTCTATCTGAACAAATGGATCATTAAAAGGACAACTTGCCCACAGAATTGCAGTAAATTCAGCACACTGCAGTACAGGTTATACCTACCTTCCTCTACCTTCTCTTACATTACATTGAACTGATGTGTGCAATAAACGTTGTCATTATAATTTAACGTTCAGTGCTGAGAGCATTCCTATACCTCTGATTTTTGTGCATCATCACATTTGCAATTATCCAGGCAGACAAAAGCCACTCAGCTCTGCATTTTAACATTTCTACTTGCACATAGTGAATGCAATTTGCCCATTCTCTCTCTCTCTTTCTCTCTCTCTCTCTCTCTCTCTCTCTCTCTCTCGCTCTCTCTCTCTTACGCAATTTGCATAAAAGGTATCACGGACAAAGCACTTAGCGTAAAGTGCCTTTCTTAAATCAGAGTCCCTAAGCCTTAAAAAAAGAAAATTATAATGAAAATGAAATTTGACAATGAAAAAGGCATTATTTTATGGTATCTAATGACCACGCCAGTGACTCTGAAGGGTAAATTAGTGGGCCCAATTACATAAAACTTTCATTTCCCAAAAGGCTCTCAATACACTCAATGAATTTAACAAGAAAAGAAAGGAAAATGGACTTGAAAAAAGAAGCTGTTTTCTTGATATGAGAAAGTAATGGACATGGCTGTCACATCTTTCATTTCTAGCACAGGCTGCTTATTACTGATTAGCACTCAAATACTCCAACAACCAAGTATCTCATATTTTTGCTCCCCAACAAAACATAATGAAAGGCAATGTAATAACAGGCATCAAAAGAACTACCAATCCACCTCATCATACCAACTGACAACACGTGACTAGAAACCAGGAGAAAGGGCACAAACCTCTGACCTCATAATGATTTGATTTGATTACGATTCTGAGAGAATCGATTCAGTGGATCATGAAATCTCCAATTTCACCATGACTGGATTTGATTTAATTCAGTTTGGCGCAATTCAGTTCAGATTAAATACAAGAATTATACAAATGCATTGCATTATGGGATGCAGATCATAAATAAACACTATCTGGACAAAAGTATAGGAACACCTGCTCAATCATTGTTTTTTCCGAAATTAAGAGAATAAAAAAAAGAGTTGATCCCGCTTTTGTTGGAGTAACCGTCTCTACTGTCTGGAAAAGCTTTCTACTAGATTTCGGAGCATTGCTGTAAGGATTTGATTGCATTTAGCAACAAGAGCGTCAATGAGGTTAGGATGTTGGATGATCACCACCTCATCTCATCTCTAACTCATCCCAAAAATATTGGATGAAGCATAATTATCCCAAAGGACACAGTTAAAGGTGCATGTATTTGTCACTGTACAGCGAAATGTGTCCTCTGCATTTAACCCATCTGGTAGTGAACACACACTCACACACCCACCCACCCAGAGCGGTGGGCAGCCAACACCAGCACCCAGGGAGCAGAGAGGGTAAAGGGCCTTGCTTAAGGGCCCAACAGTGGCAGCTTGCCAAGCCCGGGAATCGAACCCACAACCCTGTTATCAATATCCCAGCGCTCTAACCGCTGAGCCACCACTGCCCCAAGGACTGATGGTACAGCATGGTTTACTGTAAATAAAGACGTGACCCCGACAGTTCCACTGTCCCACAGCTCAGTGCTGGCATTAGACATGCTGCCAACAGATTAATGCTTACCTGCTCCAGAGTGTCCTATTCTATTGCCAATTGGCCCTTGGACAAAAATGAGAGCATGCTTTATTTAGTATTATTTTATAATCAATAGTAGTATTTCAAAATCTATGTAGTTGAATCATCATCTTCAGTCAGTGGCTTTACACACCTCACCCATCCTCTTAAAATAGAGCTAAATGGAGTGATACAGAAGAACTAGTTGGGTTTTCTAAAGAACCTGTCGTATAAATGGTCTCAACTGAACAAAGCCAACTTAAAATGATACAGTAACTGATTATGCAGCGTTTTTTCCCCCCTAACTCACAGTTCTGCATCTCAGTTTGGTCAACCATCCATATTAAGGTGAACCTCAGAAAAGGAGAAAATATTATTATATTATGATATAATATTTTGTAAGATGTTTAATCTGTGTTCAACACACTCAATTTTTTACTGTTCATTTCAATCTGCAGGTTAGAACTTCACCTGTAACATTACATACACCCCCAGACTGGAAGGCTTTTGACCTTTCCTTTCGGCTCTGTACAGATTGGTACATGGTGTAACAGTTTTAGAGTGGGGCAACTATCTAACTGCTTTCTTGTCAAGAGACAGGAAATCAAATGTTCAAATTTCATTAACACCTCAGGTCTCCATTGGTTAGGAGTCTGAGAACAGGAAGCCCTCCGCCCATGTGATGGAGCAGTCCTATCCTACAGATGGGAATAAACAGTAAACAAATTGAGAGAAGGACCACAGACTGAAAATCTTTCAATATATTTTAACAATTTAAGATGCAGCTCATTTACTAATGTTTTTGGAGCTCAACCTAAATTGTATTGTTGGCCAAACTGCAGAAATGGCAAAAATCACATCACAAATCGAATTATCACATGTTAAGGCTCAAAACAGCTCTATAATCAGTTACTTTATCGTTTTACGTAGCCCTGCCTTTTTGGCTGCCTTATTTTTTGTATTTTGAAGGTCTAAATTGCATCATGGCCACATGATTTGAGTCATTTGATTATTTCTGCAGGCTCTGGCTGGGGATTTGAAGATGTGTTAGAACATATTAAGACACTAACATATGCACTGACACGGCCTCTCCAGAAAAGAAGCTTGGCACATGCAGTGCAAGAGATTCCATTGTAAGCAAATCTTCCTGTTCCTCTAGACCACCTATATAGAGACGCTCTGCATGCACTGCTCCTCCTGTATGCGTGTGTGTGTGTGTGTTATGAGTGTGTGTGGGCCCAGTCATCTCCTTTGATAAAGGTCAGGCCTGGCCATGATGGATGGCCGCTGCTCCTGCTTTAATTTGAAATAAAGAGCAATAAAGAGGAGGCCTGCACTGACGGTGAGCAGCCTATGATGAAGGAGCCATTAGTTAAGCAAAGGTCGCCAACTCCTCCTCCAAATCTGACACAGCCTGTCAGGAACACCAGCGTCACGTGAAACGGAGAGAAAATCGCTAAGAAGCAGGGGACGAGAGAGAGGGAGAGAGAGGAAGAGGGAGAGAGAGAGAGAGTGGGGAGAGGGTATGAAGAGTGAATGAGGATGAAGAAAAAGGTAAGAGAAAGGGAGATGAAGGGGAGAGGATGAGGTAATAATGTACTGTAAAAAAACACTGGAAAATAGTGTCTGAGCATTAGAGTCTCTGGACAAATGTTGAGAAGGTGATTAAGTAAATGAAGGGAGATGAGGAAGAGCACTAAGAGGAAAGAAAGATATATGGGTAAAATAGGCAAAAGATGCTGATGCAACATAGCCAATTTAACCTTTGGGAAGTTGAGAGTTATTACGGTCATTTTGCTATAAGTATTTGGACAGTGGCAATTTATGTAATTTTGCCGTCATACACCACCTCAGTAGATTTTAAATGAGCTTTAAGGGCTTTAACAAAAGCAATGCATTAACCTTTTAGAAATTACAGCCATTTTTTACATGGTCCCTCCTTTTCACAGACTCAAACGTAATTGCACAATCATGTAATCATTGCCTGGTGTGGCCTATTCCCTCTGTATTTCATGACAGATGAAAAAGATAAAAGGTCTTGAGTTTATTCTGGGTGTGAAATTTGCATTTAGAATATGAAGACTCAATATACGTTCCAAAGAGGTATTGATGCAAGTGAAGTAGGTCTTTCATCTGATAAAGAAACTGTAGAAATGGCCAAATTAACAATTTGGTACATTTTTAAAAAGAAGAAATGCACTGGCGAGCTCAGCAACAACAACAAACCATGAGAAAAGTAATGATTAGAAAATTCCTCATTTGATGTAGAAAAACCTGTGGCCATTCAAGTCAAGGATGTTTTTACTTCAAGATATATGTCCAAATGTTTGTGGCCCCCCCTTTCTACTAAATGCATTCATTCAGCTACTTCAGCTACGTTGTACCCAGTGCTGGCACAGATAGATAAGACTCTCTGTAGCAGGTAAACATGAAGCTATTGACACCAGCCTAATGCCAAAATGTCTTTCTGGTTAGTCGGACTGAAATTCAATTGAGACTGATGTGTTTACACCACTATAACATGTGGCTCCAGTGGGTCTCAGACCACCTGCAAAAGTAAATTAATACACCTCCTGAAGTGAGTTGCCCCTCAGTGAGATGGTGACATCTTACATAAATAAAACTAAACCGTGACCATGACTTAATTACCTCGTTCCCACGCCTTACTAAGTCATGGCCATGATTTAGGCTCTCGTTCCCACGCCTTACTAAGTCATGGCTATGACTTAGGACAACAAAAGAATACTCTTTTAATACCCTTGATTTTGAGCTGTGAATGAACAACAACAACAACAACAACAAAAAAACAAAACAATGAATGAGTAGGTGTCTCAATACTTTTATTCATATACTGTATAAACTACTGGTAACACTCAAGAAAAGGCAGGCCAGATAAGACTGAGAGAAACATGTAAAAGGCCTGGCTAGTTTTGGAACAACAAGATTTTTTGTACAGATGAAAACCATATAAAATTGAGAATAGAGAAGGAAAGGAAGGGTTTGTAATCCAAAGCACATCACATTGGCTGTCTAACATAGTGGAGACACAGTTATGGCATGCCAATCGAACTGGGTCACTGGCGTTTACTGATGAGGTGACTGCTGATAGACGTAGTGTATAGGGCTATGCCTTCTGCTCAGATTCAGACAGGTGCTGCTAGATTTAGATTGGTACACTATAAAATGAAATTTTAAAATGCTGAATGCTCTAATAAACTAAAAAAAGGAAATACCAGAAGGTGCATTTTTAGCCATTCCTTATTTTTGCTGAATTGAAAAGGTATAAAACCCAGAAATCACAGTACATTCCTTGTAATAATGTAACTGCATATAGGGAGTTATGCAACATACTATAACTTACATTGTATTGACCGTGTCAGTTCTGCACTGATTTCTTTAACATAGTTCAAGTAATAAATCACCAGTTGTTCTCTGCTTTTTCAGTGGACTGTGAGAGAAAGAAAGAAATAATGAATTACACTATTCTTTTATAATTGCTTGTGATAACCATGACTTCTAATGGTTCAAAAGACACAAGAGCACAGCTAATTCAGATCTGAGACGCTGAAAAAGCATGCAATCACATGGACCACTGGTAAAAAGAGAAAAAGGGAAAAGATAGTCGATACCAAGCGGAAAGGTGAGACCACACACTTGTAACAAGCGCCCGGGGAAAAGGGCTGAAAGAGCTAAAGTGCAGGACAATGTGAAAGGAGGGCAGTGTCTCTAAGACTGTAGCGTCTCATGGGAGCTGCGTTTGTCAGCCATGTCCTTATTGTGGCTTTGAATGCACGGGGCAAAGGCAGCGAGATAAAGGTGACATGGAGACAGGAGCCTCACAGAGGCCTCTAAAAGAGAGGCTGTGTTAACATGCAGTTAGTGGGTGTCTAATGCCAGAAGAAAGGACCTGAGACACTGACCTACTGTACTGTAACGGCAGGCCTTATTCCCTGCTACAGTGCTGCTATTGTAGAGTTCTGGAGCTACTGAGAGAAATGTAAGAACGTGGACCGAGCAAAAGCATGTTCCCTTACTCACACCTTTCTGCACTGAATGTCCACATTCTTCTTCAGATAGTATTCACTTTCTGTGGAGATACAGTCAAGAACTGTAAAGCAGTAACCTTTAGTTCCTTTTCTCACAAAGCAAATCTGTGTTTTGGTTCATTTTCTCACAAGGAAATCTTTCTTACACTGAAAGTAAAAAAAAAAAAATCTATTTTTCACATTGTTCATGAGCCTCGATGATTGACCCCTTTTAAAATTTTCTTGCTTTCTAATGTCCACAGTACTCCTAAACTGGATGGATTTTTGTTCTTCACACACCATATCCCAACCCAGTAGCACATGCTTTCCACTGAATATAATAACACTGTGGCTACATGATATGAATGTAGTCATGGTTACAACGATCAAAATAGCTAGTTTTCTTATACTCGTCTCTAAATTTCATGATAAACTGACTAATAGAAATGTCCCAAAATGACTTGAAATTAATATGTAAAATTAAGAACTATGAATTATGATGTAAACTTCTCCTGTAAAGGGTCCACTTTGAAGATTTGAGGTTTTTGTCTAACAGTCACAACGTATACAGTACATTTCATAATGGAATGGAATAAACTACTGCAATTGTTAACCCTTTAATGCAGAAAGGCTTATTATAGACTAAGGTGTATGACTTCTGTACAAACTGGTGGGGCTATTCTTTGGTTTGTAATAACACTTTTGGCCCACCGAAAGGGGTTAAGCATTGTTTGTCTCATTTTGGTCACTATTTCAGAGATGCCAGGTTAAAAAACACCAAATATTTGTGTCCCACCAAATAGCTAGCACACCTGTTAGCACAAAGCTACCAGTGGTGGGAGGGTGAAAGCTAGCATTCTAACTGCCACTTATAAAACAGCATTAGACAGCTGAATGCCTCCACTGGCTGGCATTGCTTTGAGTGATGGGGGAGAGGGAGAGCCATCCTACCCACCCATGCTCACACATTTTAGCGCATAGTATGAAAAAAAAAAAAAAACATAGATCATATTTTAATACACCTAATACCTACTGGAATTGAAACGGCAGCACCTTATAAACACCAAATGATCTCATCATGAGGACCAGAGCATCAGTGTGGAAAAATATTGAAAATCACCAAACGCTTCATGCTGGTTAATGAATAGGTTGGCTCACCCCTTGGAGACAACATGATCAATTTGGCCCACCAAAGCTAATGGCTGTCATCAAATCAGACTCCGGCTTTCAGAAACGGTTATCTCGGTGGAGGCCAATTTATTTGCTGTCACCCTTTAACCGTGCCACTTGGCATAGACACATCAGCCAGCGACACACCAGCGAGGAAGTCCTCCATTAGCAATGTTAATCAAACAGCGACGCAAACCAAATAAGAGTGCTTTCAATTTAGCACATGGGAGCTAATGGGCCGAGATGCCAAAAGTGGGCCTGATGGATAGGTAAGGTGCGGTAATTTAGACACTGGGCAAAATGAAGATAAAATTTTTGCTGCTGTAGTTTGTAGGAGAGGAAGAAGACTGAGGGAGTTGCTTATTTAGCTTTAAAGCGTTGGTAATTGGAGTCAATGAGGCACATCAGTCAGTTCTTTTACAAAAAAAAATGATTCTATGTCACATGGTGTTGGCTTCTTTATTTCTTTATATTCTCCCACCTCACAAGACTAATACCAAATCAGTATTTACAGTTTTAATAGAAGTGTTTTGTTTAGCATGATATGCAGTAATAGTGAAAGTGACACTCCTTCACTAATAACTACTGCATTCGCTGGGTTGTCATAGCTATGAATGATTTCAATGCCCTCAAACTAAATTTTCATCTTACATGTTTACCTGTTTTATGCTAGTTTGATAACATACACTATTTGGACAAAAGTAATGGGACACCATTCTGAAATCATTAAAAAAAAACAGTTACTCCTGCTTTTGTTGGAGTAACTGTCTCTACTGTCCAAGGAAAACTTTCTACTAGATTGTGGAGCATTGCTGTGAGGACGTGACGCAAGTGTTTCTCAAAAAAAAAATCTCAGGAATGTAATAGAGACGTGTGAAGAGTGTGAAGAACAAGTTTAAGGCCTAAAGAACCATCTCTTATTTAAAGTTCTTTATCAATTTAAAGGTTCTTTATGACTCATAGAGTGGCATTGCTCAAAGAACCACTTGAAGCAACTTTTAAATACGTTACTCAGTGGTTGTCTAACTGAATATCACATAAAATCCATTCCCTATTGTGTGTAGGGGGGTTGAAAAACAGCATCAGGTCTATACTGTATGCCGTCCTCATGCAGATCATTATCATTTTACAACCTTTTAATTCAGCAATACATTTACATGAATTTGAAAGTGATATTCCCGAATTTGGAGAAATGGAAGGAAGGCTCTGCCGGTGATTAAACAGGCTAGTCATATCATCACATCTATCTCATTTGTTTAAAAGAGATTACATCTTTCTGCTTGGTCAGCTGCCAAACATGAATAATAACTATATGCAATGTGGAGCATTAATCTGAGTGCATGTCTACGGGTTTGTGTGTGTGGTGTACCTGACTACCTATTTCTGTTACAGAAGATTGGAGTATTAAATCAGAAGATGGACTGAATCCTATCCCATACACATCTGTTCATATTTTACTGGACATCCAATGCTTCTTTATATTATTTTATAACTATTTCCACTGTCACAGTTTAATCATCAGATATAATTATCAGTTTGTAATAGACAATAAATAATTAGTGACTATAAGCAGGGATGCAGTGGTAAAGAAAAGATGGGTAAACCCTGGGTAATGGGTAATCACTATAGTTGTTTCATTACTTCTTGTAATCTGAATTTAAAATCATTTACATTTTGGCATTTAGCAGACACTCTTGTCCAGAGCAACTTACAAGGTTACTTGTATTACAGAGGTGGGCCAATGTAGTGTTAGGAGCCTGGCCCAAGGACTCTTATTGGTGTAGTGCAACATAGTCATCCAGACCAGGAATCAAACCCCAGTCTCCCACACGGTGTGGTAGCTCATTGCCAAATAGGGGTGTTATCTGTTGCGCCACACCAATCACCATTCCTTGATGGTCACTCATTTGGCTTTAGTGTAACATTCCATTAAACTACTCTTTTAGCTATATGTCTAGTGATATTTTTGTAAGTTTTGTTTTACATATGCATCAATAAAAAAAGTTAATTCACCATATTCTGTCCATTGTAAGGATAAAAGAAGGCAGGATGATTATCTCCACTGTAGAATGTAATTACATATACCATTACTTCAAAACATTAACTGATTGAAATATGTGGTTTTAGTAAAAAGAAATGATTGTAGTACAGTTTGTGTACACAGTGTTGCTACTGTGTCACGTGTACCAAATTCTCAATATTCAGCTAAGCCAATTTAAACAGTTTTCCATTTTGAGGCACATTTAATATTAAAATAAATACAAACATTATGTGTTTTTTCACCCAATTCACCATTTGATTTTTAAAACACATAATGTTAGATGCTTGCATTTTTTTTTATTATTGTAAACAAACTAAATAAACTTAATAAATAGCTTTTAAACAATTTCCTCAGGTGCACAGTATTAGGACTGTGCATTGGCAAAAATCTGCCAATATGGATCACGATACAGGGCTTACTGTTTTTGATATAAAAGAAGAAAAATGATAAGTTAACTTTTTATCCAATCAGAACAGTGGGATCTGAAGACATCACGGCTAATTAGTGGTTGAGATTTAAACACAACACACTCAACCACTGTCTGACACCAATATTTACATGTAAACTATTGATTAAAAATTTAAACCATGTTTTTACAGGACAGAACATCATGATACTTCAATATAGCAATATTTTCTTGCACCCCTACACAATACTGTACATTTAATCAGTCTAAAAATCAGCTTAAATCAGTAGTTACAGCTTTATCTGTTACTCACATTAGTGACCTACAGTAAAAAGCTATGTATGCTGTTTGTATCACAGCCAGTGATCCAGTAGTATTTGGGCACAGAACAGAAAGAGAACATTTGTACAGCATCATGGAAAATGTCCATGTTTGCTTTTTGCAAAAACATTTAAGATTCAAAAGATGGGTGGAACAGAATTCACATGGACCTTTGCTGTTCAGGAGAGACTAAGCAAATCATGAAGGACAGTGTGCATTGGGGGCGTGGCAGTGTCTACTGTAACATAAATAATACAATCATTATAGGAGCCTGACCAAGGTTAATTCAAGGCCAAGTCCACCAGAGCATCTCAAAAACGATATTATGCAACAGCAATTGCAAGATATATGCATGCTCTACACCTAGTGTTACATGACCGCAGCATGGCATTCTGAATAGCTCTTAGAGGATTTTTCAATAACAGGCCACACACCTTGCTATATCTCACCAAGGCCATTTATATTTACAGAAATTACTGCCTTTTTTTCATTATCACTATCATTCCAGGCTGTGGTCTGATAACAGAGACACAGCAGCGCTTTTCTTCCGTCCGTTTAATCGCTTCCTGTCCTCTGCACACAGCCGCTTGTGTCCTCATCAGCTTACCTCATTCAGCTTTGGGACTGACTGCTGACTGAAAAGCTTTGTGGAACTCATAATTAATGGTAATTAAAAAACTTTTGAATGAGGGCTATGGTTCTGAATAGTCATTTATGAAGCTTAAATTGAATCTGATAGCTTGACTGCAAGAGATTTTGAGGAAACAAAAGATCTGCAAATGGATGAAATACTGAAGGTAATGAATTGAGGTTGAATTATAGCTCTAATAGAGCTTGCAAGGATAAAACAGGTACAGCCTAGCTGGGCATTCCAGTCATTTTCTTAGTCAACAAAAGGCAAGTCAGTTGGGATATATATAGCCCTATTTGCCTCCTACTAAACGTGTGCATTAAAAAGATGAAAACACATAAAAAAGGTCCTTGGCCATTTACATACTGGTTAGCTTCTGGGTCTGTTTCCTTTTATGTGAGAATTTAAATATGTACACTGCAGCCTATTAAAATACAGTGCAGGTGTAATGCCTTCCCTGTAGAGTGTTTTAATGGATAATGCACATGAAGGTCAAATCACTTGAATGACACATGAAGGACTCGTAAAGTCTTTTTTTTTTTTTTTTTTTTTGCATCATCGTACCCCCTCTTAGTCTAATCTGAGCCTAGATCGGACTATAAGAAATACTGGAGTGAAACTAATGGGATTAAAGTCATCCCTTATCTGTGTTGTTCATGATATGAGGACGACCCCTACAGTAATTATGCATCTGTGTAAGAGGCCCATTTGAGAATTCTTCACTAATGACATTTCTGCCTTTTTGACAGCAGGGCTAATGTACAGACTCTTGTATGTGAATGTTGTGAAATCACGTAGAAAGAAATGGAAAGTTATTGTAAAGTAAGCTCATAAACTTGTATTCATGTATTTTATATCTAATTACAGAATAACACTTAACTACATCATGTTCTATCTTTACGTCTTTAAATGTAGACTGACTGACTGCCTTACTTGGTTACTGATTTTAAGATGTATTATTCAATAAGCTCATGGAATTATGTGTTAACTCCCATGAAACTAAGGCACAGTTACTGTAACAGGAGTATAATAATTAGAGATAAAAAAAAGTTCATTTTTTGTTTAACGCTGTACATTTTTCATTTTCTTAGAAAATTATCATACTAGACATCAAATATTACATCCTTCTCAAAGTCATACTCTAGCCACACACTATCATTTCTTCCACTGACTCTCAACCTTTTGGTATTTTTGGCTATGGTGATTTTTGTTAGCCACACCTTTGTAACTGCCAGCCCTGGCACTGGAAGTAAAGTCTACTTTGCCTTTAAATAATAAATATAGGCTAATGTTAATATCTACTTGAGCTTGCTTGGACGTGTCTACCGCTGAAATATCAGGTGCTTTGAACTCATACTGACACTGCTTGTTGAATTTGGCTCTTGTGTGTGTTTTTTTTTTAGGTAGAGCAGACAGAAATCAACAGACAGGAAACAAGAGGAAAGAAGAGTGAGCAAAAGCTGGACATGAAAAGTGAAGAACACAAGGAATCCAAAATCCCTTAAATCCTTTAGCCCCTAGATACTATTACTCAAAATTGAAGAATTCCATTTCCACACCGGATCCAAAATTAAGGAAATAGCATGGCCCTCATTAGGGCTGTAAGTCACTTGATAACAGAAGGTTAATATGCGTCAGTGGTTCCAGTGTGACTCAGTACAACTTCAAGAGATTAAGAGAAGAGAAACTCCCAGCTGTTTTCATCTTTGTGTGGCAAAATGTCCTTTCCTCTTAGCGGAACCCTCCTCCTCCGCTATTCTCACTTCCAAGCCTGGTCAACTGGGTATTAATAATACCAGCTCATTGTAGCTGCATGCATGTCTGAGTGCATTAAACTCACCCAGGATTTACTGAAGAACGGATCTGAGCGAAGGGGGATCTATCTATTCCTACACATGGCAGAGGACAAAGAAAGGGAAAAACTGAGGGGGGGGGGGAAGGGGGGGGGGCAAAGCAGGAGACAAGGGAAGCGAATGAGGAATCTTAAACAAATTGATGAGGCTTTTAAGAGTTGCAAAGAATGGCTTTAGAAAATGAGAGATGAAAGCAGTTGTTTTGATGCATCTTTAATTAATAGCATATAAAGGGTGAGCCAGTAGTTAATGAACGTGCTCTGCAGACAGACCGAGTCTGGCATTCGAGTTTATGATTTTCTTTCACTGTGTTAAAGTTGTTTGATCACTGTGTGAAATATCTTGTGTAAAGCCTTTTAAAATGCCATGTATCTACTTTTTTTTTTTTACAAAATACTTTAGTTATACTTTATACTCTTATGTACTTTTTCTAGTTCATCCATTTAAGATGTTAATCTTCTGTATTCTCAAAAATGAAGGTGCTACAAAGGGGTTCTTTGAGCGATCTTTAGAAGAGCCATTTCTGGTTTTAAAAAAAATGTTCGGAAAAAAGATTAAGATGAGTTTAATGAAGAAATCCCTTACATCAAGTCTTTTGACATCTAAAAGGTGCTACACACACATAGACACACACACACACACATGTCTTTTACAAAAGCGATTATATAGCATCACTCAAAGAATCCTTTGTAGCCCCTTTATTTTTTTGATTTCCATTGGTGGTGCCAATAAACCCACTCATTCATAACTCCCCTTCGCTCTAGCAATGCTTCCAACACTAGGAGGGTAAGGACATTACACTTCTTTTCCAATACACACGAAGCCAGCCACCACTTTTTTTTAACTGTCGCCAATGTGGCATTGCTGGCCAGCCGACACACTCTGAGGACAGTGCTGGGTCCTGAAGTAATGAAGGAACAGAGCACCCATCCAGAGAGAGCACGGCCAATTGTGCTCTTAGGCTTCGGCCACTCACACAGTGCTTCCCCTTTATTTTTTAAAAGTGAATGACATTGGAGTCATTTGTCACAACAGTAATGATATCAGAATAGACC
This sequence comes from Salminus brasiliensis, assembly GCF_030463535.1. Taxonomy (NCBI): domain Eukaryota; kingdom Metazoa; phylum Chordata; class Actinopteri; order Characiformes; family Bryconidae; genus Salminus; species Salminus brasiliensis. Next base: position 15,596,514 of record NC_132887.1, on the reverse strand, counting down.
ACTGTATTAAGCAACGAACAAAGGAACACTGCTCTCAACAAAATCAAAAGTCATAAGGTGGGCTTTTTTTTCTATTTAAATTTCTTCTGAATTTAAATGGCCCTCTGGGTATTAAGCATTGCAGGGAGAAAAAGTGAGATATGAAAACACGCTAGCATTTGACCCTTAGCTACCACCCCAACAGCACAGGCATACAGCAGTAAACCCTCCCCTTTTCCAATTTAAACTCGGTGAAAAAAGGATGAAATGCGACTGTGATAAAGCAGTAAATTTCTTATATGAGCCATCATGTGGCATGAGTGTGCAAGGGCAGTTTGAGTGTGTGCTAGTAGTGCACAGGTGGGACGGTTTCCCTGAGATGAGCAGAGAGATGACAGTTTCTGTGTCCACATGATGGTGTCCTGATGAGGTGACAGACAAGCAATCATGGGCAGGAGGGGGTGGGTGGGTGACATTAGTATTCTTCTATAACAGCCTGACCCCTGACGCTTGCCCCTATTTCTTCCCATCCCAACACAACCCCCCCCCACCCCTCCCCAATCTCCTCAGCAGGTACTGGGAGACCCCAGCGCCCCCCAGGAATGAAATTATTGATGGCTATATCAGTCTGTTGGCTCTGCAGTGTTTCGGTGGTGCGTTTACAGGCATAATGCTGACAAGGAGTATGATAATGGCCGTCACAGATCAGCACAGGAACTGTTCAACCTTCACAGCTCAGAATAAATTGCATCTCACTTATTTATCCTGCATAATAGGACCAGGGAATAAAGCAGGGTGAGTGAGGCATATACATTACTATACAGAAGATTATAGGCTGATGGTTGAGAAATGGTGAGATGGAACAGATAATGGAAATATGTTTTCATGCTTAATGGTGTAAACTCTGAACACTCAGGCCCGATGTTCAGCTGTTCCCTCAGGGGCAGTATGTTCAGATCTGCTGTGGCCTGCTTGTGCTCGTTTCTCAGTGCATGTGTTTTTATCAGGCCTGTAAATGGAAAGGATATTAAGAGTGTTAACAGTATTCCGCATCAGCCACATCACTCTCTACCATCACTCTTTTCCAGGCCTCTAAAAGACCAGTCTTGTCTGAGGTAGGGAGAGAAAATATGACATTTGAGAAACCAAGGTCAAGGTTCACAGGTTCTGTACACTACCCTTGCCTGGGCCTACAACAGTATTGCCACATATTTGAACATTCTCCCTGAGATTGCCTATCTCACTTAAACAAACAGCAGCTGCTGACTGTTAATGCGATTTGGGACAGAAAGTGGATTGCAGGAGGGAAAAGGAGAAAAGAGAAAAAGAGAAAGAAAAGCATCAAAAGAAAGAGAGTCAAAAACGCCTTGACGAAAAGAAAGATAATAAGTAGTGGCACCGGATTAAACCAAAGGGGATTTCATAGTTCTAAATGTAATTCTCATTAGGACGTTGTATGAATTATGCATTATATGTCTAAGTGCTAATTAAAATGCTAATAACTCTTACACCTACATGTTCCCAACAACATCAAACAAGGCCTTATAAAAAGTAAGGCTGCGCAGAGTTTGGAGATGAGGGTGATATTTTTTAACTTGCAAAAACAATTACAATCCAATCCCATTTCCACATCCTCATATCATTTCCTGCAGAGTCTTCATTAGACCAGACTGCTAATCCTAACATTACTGTCGCATTCCTCTCGTTTCTTTGAGCTCTTTAAAATGCTGACCGAAGCATGTCTACTGAAAGAACTTGGGGACCATGAGCAATAAAACCATTCAAAATTGAAATGCACGATAAAAACATGCACGATTCCCCTTACAGACAAAGTGTCAACAGAATTTCATACAGCAATGGCTTGTAATGAGAGTGAGAGCATGAAAGAGCCTTAAAGACCTGAGGGATTCTCTTTAATGAATGTAATTTGTTTTCTCTATTAATAATTGAACACCGTACAGTATTGATTCTAAGCAGTTCTGCACACTGACATATAAAACAGCTTAGTGTAAAATCTGCACTTTTAAAAATCATGTAGCATAATTTATTTCTTGTTGGCCAAAAGACCTGCAGGTGCACGTTTGAGGCAGAAAATCCATATTGTAAACCAAAATACAGAACGTGTGTATTTTACTGTTGGAGTGGACAACAGGCAGCCTAATGTTTGCACATGTACATTAATATTTAAAAAAAAATATCTGGTTTTAATTTCCAGAGTGCTAGGTTTTGAAGCTGCACCATGACATCTACAATGTTTGTGTAATGAAATCTGCTGAAGAAAAGTATGAGAAAAGCTATATAAGGTAGTGTCCATAAGGTTGTTGGTCACTTTTACACTCACAAATCAGTTTCCTTGTAACAGTGCTCTATACAGTGATCCAGATTTCTGATTTGGGCACAGTTTCAGATGCAGTTTGTAACAACCCAGCCAAATGGATGTTTTTTAGATTATCTAATCTACAGCACCTGAAAAAATTTGGTTATAATATTTGTCAATTTATAGCTGAAAATAAGTCACCTGTTTTTAAAGTGTAATAATTCTATTGTAGCTGTCTAATGTTAGTATATAGATATTGTACATTCAAATGTCAGATTTAAGCTAAAGGGAGGAAAACAAGACCAAAGTGTGAATTGGAAAGCTTGGGCCTGAGGTTACAAAAGTAGCTTTGAGACCAGAAGTTTGAAAGTAAGGGAACAGAGACTTTCTCTGCCTTAAAATGCAGCCAGTACAACAGCTAGTACAACATACAGTAAAATATTCTGCAGCATGGCTGCGTTTAATAGGTGAAACAGACAAACCGAGAAAGAAACAAATGATTATCTGCTCAAGTTTACGGCAATGGGACTCGACAGCAATCTATGCAAATGACACCTGTTTAGGAGTGTTTTTCACTGTTTTTAAGCACATTTAGTAGACTGGGTTCATCCAGCTTTCCCTCTTACTTGAACTTAGCTAGTCACTAAATTCCCCACTTGTTTTCAGACCATGACTTTACCACAGTTGTTGTGCTTCTGTGAATAGCAGTTGTCCATTGGTTTGTTTCTCTTGAGCTTTCAGCAGTCTGTAAAAGGATCGTTTCAAATTCCTGGAAAATCTTTCAGTCACACAGCTCTTCTTCGTGTTAGCAGCATTCACACTGAATCTAACACTTAGTGGACGTAGCCACAGTGACTCCCACCACCTGTGACGCCAAGTGCCTGAACAAAGTAACATTATAGGTATTAAAGGTGGTTTATGGCTTTGGTTTCTAGTTATTTCGTCTGTCAGACAGATAGTGATGCACTCAGGAGTTTTGTTATTAGGAATATTAATATCCTGAAAGTGTCCACTTTGTCGCCATTTGCGTAAATTAAACCCATTGCTCTGCTTTCCATAGGAGCCATTTTTCTTTGTCCAGAGATGGATGTCTGCCCTTCACGTTAGTGAAATCATATCTCGCCGTGCAGATGCAGGCGGATATTTCCCTTCAGCAGTTAATGTTTTAGAGGACGGGGATCTGAAAATCCTACATTTACATAAGTGCGGGCCATTTACATAATATTACCGTAAAACAAAGTAACCAGTTTTGAAATGAAAGGTCTGTGTGTGGTATAGGAATAAGACAGAACACGCAGTCAGTGTTTGAGATATGATCACATTTGCCCGAGGTGTGAAGCTCTGTGGGGATTCAAAGGGAAAAGATCTCCCAGCTATTTGAATAAGAGGTATAATTCATGATTTTGGGACCCAGCCAATAAAGTTATCTTTGCCATAATGCAATTAGCACAACATGCTATGACTACTCCCACAGCTTCTGTTCTCCTAAGACCGATTAAGCTCCCGCTCTCCTAAACAAAGTGATCTCTACGCCACTTCAGCAATCAAAGTGAAGTGGACTGAATTCCCTTCTCAGTCTGATGTCAGTGTGGCAGATCAAAGATTGAAAGACTAATAGACCCCAAACTTTCAAACAGCATGAATTACAAGAACAGAACAATAGAAATTTGTGGACTTGGACCGTAAATGCTAACACTAGGTCAATTTAGCTTCACAAAAAAGAATCAAATAGAACAATGAAAACCAATTCAGACTGCAGTCTGCACTTCCAGAATCATACTGGAATTAGCATTCAGTCCACGTCCGCTTGAGAAACACAACTCATTCAGGTCACTGGGGTCAAGGAGCTCAAGAATAAGCCCCCCCCCAACAAGTCCAAAATGCGCAAGTTGTCATTTTCCTGGCTCTGGTAAACATTTGTGTGTGTGTATGTGTCTCCCAACCTCAAAAATGCCTAAACCAAATTTTATATATATAATACACAGGTCCTTCCTTCCTGCTGCCGTCAGACTCCACAATCAGCACTGCTCCCGGCGGACCACATACACACACACACTTAAACTGCACACACATGTTCAGGGAATAGAGATCTCTCAATGTAAAAATACAATGTGCAATACACACCCCCCCCCCCACATGTGCAATTAAGAGTCAATTACAATTACCTGTAAATTATCTGTAAATAATATTGTTATTGCTTTTTACTTCTATTATTTATATTGTACGTTTTTGCATCTGAGTGGCTTGCTATCCCTTTTCTACTGTGACACTGAGAATTTTCCCACTGTGGGACTACTATATATATATAAGTTGTATTATTTATTAAATCCTTTTATTCTGAGCAGACCAAGAATCATTATCTTTCTCTCTCAATGACAGCTTGTTGACTTACTATGATTTGGGTATGCACACATCAAACACTCGCAAACCTATTGGCTATAAATATTTCAGCAGGACATACAGTCAGGCATTAATGATAACAGTGCCTCGCCCTGTTCAATATTTAATGCTTTCAATTGGGCAGGGTTTGGGCATGACCCACGCTGGGCCTGTCTTATCGATGGCTTCACACTTACACACTCCTCTGCCTCAGACAAAGGCACATCAGGGCGGAAAAGTGGATTAGAGCAGGTCTCGTTTGTCATTCTCCAGGAGACCTGGTGAGGATGCTCTTCTTGAAAGCCAAAGAGGCGACATTTAGGCTTAGCTCTCTCACTCAGCTGCCTATCCAGTAATGAGTCCATTAAAATGTAGATCCAGGTGCATGGAAGACGGGAGCATGTGATCCTCTAATTCATATTTAAAGCCCAGAGTAGACACGTCACACTGGATTACGGGGCAGGGCTTCCCAGGACTAAAGGGAGTCCTCTGTGGTCCTTCATGCCATATGGACATGAAGAGGTTGGACATGACAGTCAGACATGACAGATGAGTAGGAGGTTTCTTTACTGTTATTAGCCTCTCTGAAGTAAATGTCAAATCAACTGCCCTATCAGTGCCCCGCCCACAAAGGTGCTAATTTATAGTAACTGCGGTATCTTTGGACAAACTTAGACACTTAAGCACATGATATGGCAGAGCATTTCAAATGATATTTATATGGTATATGTGTGAAAAAGCTAGGGTTGCAACACTAATCAACATGTTCAAAAATTGTATAATAATGAAATTAATTGTTTATTCATGTTTAATTATCAGAATTTAATGATTCATAATGGAATAGTCTATTAACCTTTATTCACCTGTTTATCTGTGGATAAATCACTGGGCGCACGGCAGGAATACCCCCTTGACAGGCCATCAGTCCTTCACATTTTATTACAACTATTCACAAAAGGGGGCAATTTAGAATGGCCAAATAATTTACAGTGTTTTGGGAGGTGTAAGGTATCCGGAGTACCAGAAGAAACACACCAAAGTCCTCACAAATAAGGACTGAAATGAGGATCAAACCACAGAAGTCCAGGCACACACACTACCTGCTGCATCCAAAAATATATAAAATATGGCAACGTTTCCCTTTACAACCATCCAAGAAGAAGGTTTTCTGTAAGATGTGTAAAACCGAGATCACCTAGCACTGCAATATGACTGCCATGTGCAATCATTTAGAGGAGGGGTGGGCAACAGGGACAGGAATCCAGTTTACTGATTTCATTGCTCAGTAATAGAGCTACTAAACCCGACAATTAACATGTGAGGAATTTGGCATCCCAGGACTGCCTAGAGAAAAGCATCCACAGCAAAAAAAAGCACAGTACATCACTGCTAAAATAATAGGTCAGTAAAGCTGCAGTGAAATGTTAAAAAATTGCCTGTTTTCCAGTTGGCTCTGTTTTAAACTTCATGGCTAAATTACTGGTAAACTAGACAGTGTGCTGGTAAATACTTGGTAATCTACACTGATTTTTTCATGTGGATAGGTGTCTTTGAAAAGTCTGATAAAGCACACACACATGTTTACTGCTCTTTCACACTTGTGTTGAGTGCTTTAGTACACTGCATGTCTGATATGGCTCATGATCGGGTCACTTCTGTGCAGGTCAGGACAGTTGTAGCCATTTATAGCAATTTACACATAAAACTATGTGAGCAAGAATAGCCATATTCTCCTAATATCTAAATGCTTTATTTGTCTAATATGGAAAAACAAACTGAGCAATTTCATGCAAATTAACTGCACATACAAACTCATCTATTTAGAATTAGAGTTTTTAAATGTATGAGAAAATTAGAGAACATTTGACTCCAGTATCTCAGCCACTCTGTATAAAGTGACAGTGTCAAAACTGTAATTAACGCTAATAGGCATAAATACTTTCACACTGCATAACTTAATGAGCTGCTTCAGATAGAATACGTTTTTTTAAGCCAGTGCTTGTACCACACAGACTGTATAGAACCTTGGTGTCTTGCTTCTTATTTCTACCTTTTTTTTTCTTCTTCTGTAAATATTTCTTTTGTCTTTGTGTCTGCGTGGGTATCCAACTGAGACAGCACCCAAAGTGCAATGCAACTAAAACCCGAAATCTGCTTTGAAAAAACATCAGAGAAATATCTTATTTCATTTTATGAAAGAAATAAACGAAAGCTGTGACTGTTCATGCACTGCGCTCAGAAGTAACATAATCCATGTTCCTGTCAATCGGCTGCATGATGAGAAGTGTGAAGATACAATCAGGGACTGATGTGCTAAGCATAAAATGGATCAAAGTAGGCTGATGCATTCAATGTACCTATAAGCTGTTTCAGGCTTTTGCTTGTTTGTGTGGGTGTGTTTAGGCGAAGACCACCCCCCCCCCATTTAAAAAGTTTGCCTTTGTGTAGACTGAGTGCTGAATTTGCTAACTTACTGTAATTCTGTGTAATGTAGTAACCAGTGGGAGTTCTAGCTTGTATGGCAACCTGGGCAAACCACTCCCGCCCCCTTTATTACATCATTGCTTCTTCAAATAAGGAACACCCTAAATAATTGCCCAACTGGCATCTAAAACCTCATACTTATAATACTTCTCAGAGGGAGACTTTCCCAAGCAATAGCCCAGGTGCGGGCTGACCATTGGGATGTTCTGGCATTTTCCCAGTGGGCCATACATTTCCCAACCCTGGCATTACATAGCCTGCATCTCGCACTCCTTTCTGAAACATGGAAAGAAAGAAAAACCTTAGACTGGTGGAGCCAAGAAGGTGTGCCAAAACAAAAAAAAAAGGCTATGCTGGTTGACATGTCAAAGTGTGCCAAGATAACAGAGCAGTCTGTAGGTTTTGATTGGGTACCCTCTGCCATACCCTGCACAATGCTGGGCAGGTACCTATGTCAACCATACCTAAATGCACTAAAGGTGTTAACTAATCAACAGTACACTCCTTTTTAAAACATTGACCTTCATGTCCACAAGGAATGACTCTGCTCATTTTCTCTGAAAAACACACACATACCAGCCTTCAGCCAGTCTTACAGTTCACTGGTCAAGTCTGAAAGTCAAAACAAAAAAACAGCAATGCAACATGTCCACTGGGCTGTGTACACTGAGAGCTACTTTCAAGCTCACAAAGCATGTAAGGGTTAATCCTCCATATTTAATGTGTCTTCACCTAATCTGTCTACAGTAGAGAGGTACCGTATACAAAGTGAGGAGCAAAGCGCTAATCCAAAACGTTACTGTTCCAGTTTCTGGCCCTCATGAGGTGTGGCTATGGAGATAAATGGAGCTTGGGGGATTAAATCGTCCTGAGTGCACTGACTGGTTAATTGAATCCGCTCTGGGAAAAAAGAAAAGTGCAGCCCCAGACCCCCCCGGAGGAGCCTATTGGGGGAATCTGCTCGGGGAGGAAACCAAAGGTTTTTTTTTTTGAGTGCAGAGTGGGGCATCTGGGGGCTGCTCAGTGGGTCACGCTGTAGGTGTGTAAGGCAAATCCTATTCTTTCACAGTCTGTCAAGAAGAGATGAATTAGGAGCCGTCTTTGTTACACTGATAAGTGGTGGAGGTGTGAGCACAGACAGCCGTTATGGTGGAGAAATGCAATACAGTGCTGCGGCCTTTATGTCTCTGCTTGTGACAGAACAAACGTGCCTGTGGGGCAGAAATGCGGGGAGCTATATTTGTTCAATTATTAATATGAATATTAGAAAGTATTTTCTTTTTGTGACAGACCAATGGACACATCCGTCACTGCTGTGGAGGAGTGTGTGAATGAATATGTATGTGTGAGAACAGCATCCACTTACTGGTCCAAACCCACCAAACACCTAGATTGCTGGCAGGAATAGGCTTCTATTCCTCATACATACATATACAGCATTGGGCTGTGGAGCAGTGGAACAGTATTTTTTAGAATGATGGTGCTCCATCCAATACATTTGGGATGAGTTGGGGAGTTGGGGATGAGGTTTTATTACCCTAACATGCTTTCACTGACCTTCGCTGAACCAAAGAGTTCTATTTTGACATCCCCAGTCCAAACATCACATGGTTTCAAACCACATCTGGCTTCTCTACATGTTCTGTAGCACACTTCAAACATTGAGCTTTGTGGCAAGGTCGGGGTCAAGGTAGCGTTTCCTTCTTACAAAGATTATGTTTGTACAAGCAACAACTGCTCCTAAGCTAAACCTTCATGCAGGTTCTGGGTAGTCATGTGGAGGTTTGGATTTGCCAGTCTTGCCAACATATGAGCAGCTCCATATAGGCCATGAATTCTTTTATCCCAAATTTATTTACATAACAAGTATAAAAGACGAAGAGATTCAGACTAAAAGCAATTAAAAACTAGTTCAGACTTGGTCTTAAGGTGGTCTTAGACTCAACAAAGGTGGTCTTGACTGCAGCTCTGGCTCTGAGGCAATACATCATCCCACAAACATTAACCATTAACCTTCAAAATGACCACCGCCTCTGAGAGCCTATAGGAGAAAGCTGTGGTCTGACAATATCAGGCTACCACTCCACTCCACTGCGCTGCAGATGAACACCCCCAAGCGCTCACGGGCCCGTCACATTATCAGCAGAGACATCACTGAGTGATTGCTTTGAGCCACCTCTGGGTTATTTCACCGGTTTACAGGAATTAAGTAATACATTAAATAAAACAAAAGAAGCCACACAAACAGGATTATTTATCACTGCTGGCTTGCCTGAATCGAGCACCTCAATATTCTATGCACTCCATCACTCTAAAGTGCAGACGTGCAAAATTCATTTGCATTTCCACAGCGGTGCGCTCACATCTAACGCAATTTAAAAAGCAGATCAAAAGAAGGAAAGTCGAAGAAATTTAAAAAGAGATTTAAACGACAATGTTCACATTTGTAACATGGAATTTGATTGGGAATAAATGGATAGGCCTTTCTGTAGAACACCAACTAATGCAGGACATAAATAAAGCTATACTCACTGGGATATCCGCTGTTGTTTCAACACTGAATACTGCTGGAACACTGAGTACAGCTGATATCTCTTCTGGAACTGGATGCTAGATATTTCCACTACTGCATGATGTCAGAATCCTGGGAAACACAGCAGTGTTCTGCTTTTCAATGATTAATTACTCATGGAATATTAATTAGAAAGAAAGAAAACAATTTCTTTTTCTGTTAATCAGATTAGAAATGCTTACTTGATTCATGATTAGCAGGTTAATTAAACCTCGGTGAGCCAGTGCCTGTGAGGTGCAAGCCATTCCAAAGCTAATAGTCGACATGCTAATTTCAAACTGCAACACGACAGGGCTAATTCAACAGGAGAACGGAAAAACAACCAAATCTGTCTGTGCTTAAGCGCTTTGATCAAGTGTGAAGCAAAGCGTGGGGGTCAATTCAAAGTCAACATTCTACAAATAGGTTTTCCTAGTGCCAAGGCTGCACCGGACAAAGCTTTCGTACTGTTTATGGGTATTTCTTTCCAAATAAATCCACTTACAGGGGTACAGTTTTGTAGTACTTTAGAGATTTCACTGAATGCTTCTAGATTTTTTCAACTTAAATAAGATCCTATAGGAATGTTCCAAGAAATAGGTTTTAAATGATGACCATTTCTTAGCTTGGTTACAGAAGGAATTTGTGCTTCTCTTTTGAGAACAATTCTATTTTGAGTACAACTCTATTTTGATAAGAGCAGTCTGGGAAACACTGTTAAAAAAGCAATGACAAAAGAACCAATGCCATAGACAAAAACTGAAGAAATACACTATGTGGACAAAAGCATTGTACATGTTACACCTACAGGAGTTTCTATGACATCCTATTCTAAGACCATAGGCATTAATATGGAGTTGGTCCCCCTCTACAGCTCTAACAGTGAGTTTGGAACAGAACTGGTCTGACACTTCTTGGCTGAGTTGCTGAGGTTGCTAAATGCTTCCACTTTTCAGTAATACAACTCACAATTGATGGTGGCATATCTAGGAGGGAAGAAATTTCACCAGCTGACTGGAATTCAGTGAGCTTCTTAGAACCACCCATGTTTTCACTAATGCTCATAAAGGCAGACTGCATGGCTAGGTGTTTGATTTTATACACCTGTGGCAATAGGACTGAATAACTTCCCAATACTTTTGTCCGTATAGTGTATGTTTGTGGAAGAGAAGAAAAGGTAAATAAAAAAAACACTTCACTTAATGTAAATGTTCTTTACCAGTATAAATCATATTCCAACTACAAATCTATTTTACAAATGCTTAAATTGGCAAAGAACCAATGAAATTACAAGTAAAAGTTCTTCTATGGCATCGCTCAAAGAATCTTTGTAGCACTTCTATTTGCATTGTAGTTTTATCACAAACTTAATGAAACCATAAATACAGTCTTATGTAAAAATATTATGAAAAAATAAATCCTCAATTTTTTCCCCAGCACATTTTAGACACAATTACGATCGGGTAGTTCCATTTGTGTTATTTCTGTTTGTGATGTATCTGGTACTATGCACTACCCAAAATAAAAAGGAATAATCCGAAAAAAGATGTGCAGAAGTTTAATTTGTAGAAAACATGAAATTATTTTCACTTTGAAAATCAACACCACATGTAATTTGACCAAATTAGTTGCCCACACTTTTGCATAACACTCTAGGTATATAAATATACAATATATAAATAATGCCTGTAATTTCCTCAGTGTCAGACTGGAGAGTGGAGTATGAATTGTGTCACAGCAACTATAGGTAATGTTTGCGGCTCAGCCATCTGGTGGCACTGTTCCAATTCTGTCTAATCGAAGCCCACTGGTTCCCACCAGTCCCCCACGGGTAACTGGTATCCAGCAGAACAAAGGAAACACAGATTCGCATTACAGCTGCCAGTCTGCCAGTGAGATTCATCATTGTACCGCACTACACACATGGCATCTGGACGGCGTTAACCTTGGGTCACTTCAAACAATCCAGACACAAATATGTTTCAATAAAACAAGAGAGTGAATCATTTCTAGTGTAAGACACAGGAGAAGAGTGCAAACGCATTGGTGAACTGCCCAGAGGAAACACATTTGCATAATTAAACACTGAAAGCACTTCACTGTACTGAATCCATACCTGCCATTTAAAGCAGTCACTACTGTGAGCTAGTATACTGGTGCATACTGACGAATGCTGGTTTCAGTTTAGGCAGAGTTAAATCCCTAGCCTGTGCTTACACACACACACCAAGGAGGAAAGTGAAATAGTCTAAATTTTAGAATATACTTACCACATTGCACTGCGCACTTGTGCGGAGCTGAGAATCAGATTTCATGCATACACGTGGAAACGACAGTATCACTGAACAGTTAAGCCACATTAGAATTCATTAGATGAAATTGTGAGGGGCTTTCATTACCTTCTGAAGGATAGTAAGAGCTCATTTGGGCCCGCAAAGACCTGGGCGTGACGATAATTCTTCATTTTCTTTGATAATACTATCTGGTTGTGGGGAAGATCATTTAAATGTTAATGGACAGCTTCCCTCCACTGTGCAGCTATCAGCAGCTCTCTGGGTGTGCTGAAACCACAGCGCGTGGGTCAAATCCACAACAAGCCTCTCTTCTGCTACACTCTAATTACACACTCATATTTCATAAAGCATGACAGTCATGAAATATGACAATCTTGGAAAATCACATTAATTCACATTCAATTACAATTTATTCAACGGCTGCATTTTTTAATGAGCCATGGAAGAAACTAATTCACATTTTTATGTTCCACTTGCACCCTGTGATAGACTGGCACCCTGTCCAGTGTGTATTACTACCTTTCCCCCATTGATTCCGGGTCGGCTCCAAACCCACCATCACCATGACCAGGAAAAAGCGAATAAGAAGATGGATGGATTGATGTTTCCCTTGCACCCTGCAATGGACCGACGCCCTGTCCAGGTGGTATTCCTGTCCTTGCGCCCAATGATTCTATAGAGGCTTCAGACCCACCACGACCCTCACCAGGAAGGATAAGAAGAAGGATGCATAGATGGATGATCTGCTTACACCCTGCATTGCACTCAAACCCTATCTAAGGAGTATTCCTGTCTTGTGCCAAACGATTCAGGGTAGACTCCAGACCCGCTGCAACCCTGATCAGGAATTAGCAAATAGGAAGGTGAATATTTGGATGTTCCACTTGCACACTACAATGGACTAGCACCCTGTCCTGGGGGTATTCCTGCCTTGCAGCCAATAATTCCTAGGACCACCCTAGGAAACAGATAAGAAGATGGACTGAAAGCTGGATGTTCCACTTGTGATTACAGTCACTTAATACTACATTCGCATGAAACTAAAATAAGATATGTTCTCCTATGGTCTTAAAGAGAAAGGGCCCTCTTTTGCTTGGATGTACAGTTCAAAAAACATGAAATGCTGTAGAACGTTCACATTGGACCGAGGTTCTTTACAATCGTCAGACTCTTCAGACTTTGAGTCACTCGCTAAAACATTCTTTAGGAAGCCAAAAGTGGGTCTTCTATGGTCTGTTCACTCACCATATTTTAGACTCTGGTCACTTCACATCTGTCTTGAGTATCAGGATTATATCTGGATAAGGCCAAGCCACATAAAAACACAGGTATAAACACACCCAAGATCACTCAAACAACTTCAGGAGGTGGACTGAGACGCATCTGAGCCTCATGTTACAGCAGTGTAAACGATTATGTCTCTCGAAGGTGCATTTGACAACCAAAACTCCTCCCAGTACAACAGAAACACCAGTAATAATTGCTGTGCAACAGGCAATCTTGCACATTCCATCACACACAGCAATCAGATTTTAGTCTGAATTAACCAGAGGCTACCAAGTGTTGCTTAAATCTTTTCAGGAGACAATCCAGATACTAGCCACATGAAGTGGCCAGGTGTGAACGGGGGCTTCTTCTTTATAACATTGCTTTAATAACACATTTGAAGCTAATACGATGTCTATTTGTGGTCTTTTCAACAATCCTTAAACTGTGTACAGGTTTTATTTTGTAACATAAAGTAATGTAAAGTTAGTTCACCTAACTGTATCTGTATGTGTCAGCACAGAGTCAGCAATGTCACAAACAACGAATGATTGACAGTCACATTTTGACCACTCTTCTATACCACAGGGAATGGGGTCCAACCCCAGTCCTCCTGGGTTACTGGTCTTTAAAGAGCTCCTCAACCCTTTCTCCTCCCAAAGTGAGGCCAGCTCTAATGAGCCTTCTCCTGGGGCAGAGGTTTACTCCAGAGGGGGGGTAAAAAGGCCATCATGTCGCTCATTTACCGGCAACATATAGCCATGACTTTCCTCTAATTGTGAGCTTGAGCTGGCTCATTTGTTTTTGCTCATTAACATTCAGTCCGAGATACAGCCCCCACCTCGCTCACCCACTCAACCCCACACCCACAAACACGGAAAGAAAACCCACAAACTGGGAAAAACCACCACCACCACTGGGAAATTTAGCCAAGCAGGCTTTTGTGGATTTGAAGAGGCTCGTTTGACCTACCCTAGATGTCAAGCAGAATACAATAAGACTAATAAGCATAAACATGTGCACTCACATACATGCACACACACACGTACACACCACAAGAAAAACAAAGATACCCACAACAGTGCCACATACAGTCCATTTGCAGATAACACACACAAACAGTTTCAAAAGAACAGTGCGGTTACACACACACACACACTCAAAGCCTCTGGGGACTGCGTGATTGCTGCTTGTGGCACATTTCAAAGCATCAAACATCAAACCTCTGCGAGTCTGGCAGAGAGAGACCTTTAGTTGGCTGGCATTAAATATTGATGGACTAAAGATATGCAGATTGTTTATTGACTGCCTTCTGAAGAGAAATGAAGGATGGAGCCTCTCTCCGGCCTACACTTTCCCTTTTAATGACTTTGTCTGATTTTGGATTTCTACTTGAATATGCAGTGGTGAGTCTTTGTATTAGTCATGGCTGTAATTACCAGACATTAACAGGCAATTAAAGGAATAATGAACTGAATATGCTGTCTCTCTTAAATGGTATTTAGCCATAAAATGCTGGCATGAAGGAGAATAACCCCTAGGAGTGCCACACAAGCGCTCCGCTAATACCCACTAATGGCCTCAATTAGTGCAATTGTTGCTTATTCATAATGAACAGAGGGCGCCCCACATTTCCGACACTTGACACGACGGTGACATTTTCCAGGTGGTGTTTGCCTATATGATGTGCTGCTCTTCGTCAAACTCCCTATAAACAAATAAGCAGGGATTTCCCCTAAGATGCATTACGCAGTGAATATTACATTAACAAGAAGATCGGCCATTACAGGCTGACCACCTGCTGAGGAGAGAGAGATGAATATGAACATTCTGCACTACTGGTCTATTCTGTTGTCAATTTATTCTGTATGTCTAAATGTTTGTGGACAACCCTTATTGTGAAATCACAGATGTCCACACACACTGATATCTGTTCCCTGTAGAGAAGTCTTGCCAATAAAATAGGACTCTCTGGAGCAGATAAATATGAAACTACTGGCACCATGCCTGGCCTGGACTAGAGGGGTATAAAGCCCTCCAGCAGTGAGCAATGGAGCTCTCTGGAATGATGTGTTGAAGAGTTGGGGATAGGCGGGGTGGTGATGATCATCTAACATCCTGATGTCACTAATGCTCTTTTTGCTGAATGCAATACAATGCTCGAAGACCTAGTAGACAGCCTTCCCTGGACAAGAGATACAGTTATTCAACAAAAGCAGGAAAAACTCTCTAATATTCTTAATTGGGAAGAAACCATGAATGAGTAGGCGTCTTAATACTTTTGGCTAAATAGTATATCTGTCTTTTCCATAAACAATCATTAAGTGCTATATACCTTAGGTTGTGGCAGATGTGATGCAGGTGATCTATTCAGTTACAAGCATGTCGGCACATCTGCAACATTGGGTAATTAATACACTAAAATTTTTTTAGACATTTTTATATATCCCAAAATTAAAGGGCCCATGTGTTGCACAGGTCAGTGTTTTGGCATCACTGATACTAAGTAACGACTGGAACAATAATGTGAACATTGTTTTGCAAATGATGCCATTTGTAAACACTAACCATTTCAAAACATAGGGCCCTTTCTTGCACCCACCCTCATTGCTATCTTACACCCCACCAACAGCCTATTTTTATGCCTTCCACCTGCGTCATTTAAATAGCAACGGTGCTTGTGAATATATCTGCACTGATGGACGGGGTGGTCTCGAAAGGAAGTGTGTTCAGGTACATTTCTGGCGTATTGATATCTTGGCAACGCAAAACACAGCTGTGCCACTGACTGAAAACAACCTAGGCAGACGTCAACAGATCTTTGCTCCACTGAAATAGCAATCTGCCAAATTCAGTCCGCAACTGGCTCTTAAAGAGAATGGCAAGTGACTTGGTTTATTGCACGTTACGCCCAAAAACACACCCATAAATAAAGAGACATAGTACACATAGTACTTTTCCTGCCGTTACGATAGCAAAGACACACTAACATGCCCTAAATCAAGCTGTGCGGTGCGCGTTTGGTGGCTTGCCAAAGGTCGCTAAAATAGGGCCCATAGTGTTTATATGGTTCATATGGTCTCAACATAGAAGCTAAGCTGAAAATTTATTGTTTTATGTCATAAAACCCAGTGCATTTGCATATCTAACCACTCAACCTACAGCAGTTTAGCCCCACCCTTCACACTGAAGATATAAGCTATGTTGCAGCCTCATCTCAGGAAATAAATACAAGACAAATGTAGGATCTGGTCTCTTTAATAGTAATTTAACATGTTCTTTAACAGTGGTCT
Source organism: Salminus brasiliensis (assembly GCF_030463535.1). NCBI lineage: Eukaryota > Metazoa > Chordata > Actinopteri > Characiformes > Bryconidae > Salminus > Salminus brasiliensis. Next base: position 15,579,951 of record NC_132887.1, on the reverse strand, counting down.
TAGTTTCTGTATAAACCAAAAACCACATGGCCACGCGATGGGCATGCGATGACAGCCAAGAATTTTGCACATGGCCAAAAATTCCATGACTGCCACTGTGGCAGGCCAATGTACCAGGTGCCCCTGCAGCCCACATGGCCATAGTGACCACGCTGCCCATGTCTGTGCCCGGTTAACGTGCCAGGCCCTCATGGGCATCTCTATCTTGGCTCTGTGACAACATGTTCAGGTCTTCCTGCCTGTCATAATTCTGCAGCAGAGATGCCAGACAAGCTGATGGGAGGTAATCCCCTTATCAGAGGGGATTTTCCTTTATCAGACAGAAATGCTGTATCTTTCTATGGGAGGATTCTGTGATTATATTCTGCACACTGGAACATCATTATTTATTATTATTATTATTATTATCAGAGAAAATGACATTCTAATTAGGAGTGAACAATGTGATGATATAATTATCACTGTATGCTTTTCAATATTATGGGTATTGCCAGTATTGTAAAGCACTGAACAACTGCATGCCCTGCTTCTCCTTTCATCCCTTAGTGTCATGCATGTTAGCTGGCACAACAGAATTTCCAGTGCATTTAGCAGTCCAAAGACTTATCAAAAGATAGTTCAAAACTAATGCACATGTCTCACATAAGGCAACCTGTGAAGCACAAAGCTAGCATTCACCCTCCAACACTATAGGAAGCTAGTGTGTGGGAATTGTTAAATACAGAATATTGTTGGGAACACTTGAAGAAGCATTTCATGTATCATCAATATGTAGTAGGAAAAAACCTTTCAGCCAGTAGAAGTAATGAAGCCTGCATGCGAATTCATATATTTAAAAAAAAAGCAACAACATCTAAACAAAACAGCAACCATGTGTAAATGGTTCATAATATATGAGAATAGACTACGAATATGAATTATTCGATTTTATTAAACATTTAAGAATTACCATGATGTAGACACATAAACTGGGTGGACGACTCATATTTTAAGGTTTGGAATTGAATATGTGTCACTGTAAGCTGTTTTACACAAGAACTGCAATACATCTTTAAATGCTACAGATCACATGCTGCTAACGTATCATTGCTGTCATCCGGAACATTGTATTTCCAAAATGGCAAATTAACAGGAGAAGGTAAAATCTTAACTTTCAACTAATGGAAATGTAAAAGATTGTATTCCAAGCATACATATAAAATTAAATTTTGTAGCATTTCTATTGCTCCATTCATCATGAATTTTTGAAAAAAATATAAAGAACAACCACCAGATTCAAATTACATCAAGAAATAAAAAAATGGCAATCTATATATATATATATATATATATATATATATATATATATATATATATATATATATATATATATATATAATTTTTTATTTTTTTGTGAAAGCAAAGATTTAGGATGTACTGCCTTAGCCACACTGAGAGAGTTCTACCAGTTATAAGTATCATTTTCACTGCTAACAAACATGTATAGAAGGGAACAAATGTCCATAACTGTTCCGCAGCAATATGTAGAATTGTAACCTTAAAATAACAGCTCAACATCCACAAGAATTGCACAATGTTGCATATTGCTTAAATCAAGTCATATTTTGTGTCATAAAATCGCTTTTAGGTGGGAAGACGGGGTCAGCACATATTGAAGGCTACTTTATGCACAAAGCAGATGTTTGCTTCTTATCCAAAATTCCATTCCACCTTAAATGGTGCTTCAGCATCGGACATGAACCAGTGCCAGAATGTAGCTGCTGCATAATTTAAGGAGGAATGTAAAATTAAAATAGAAACTTCCTAGTAACTGTTTAAAAACTGCACTTGTCATGCTCCATTTTCATTGGCTATAGAGGGGACCTATTCAAATTGAGTCGCTGACCAGTATACACTACTAGATTATGCTCAGAGTCAGGTAAAAAAAAAAACAATCAGACTTGTTTGATATGCTCTGACTGGTCTGAAATGTGACTGGGAGGCCAAGAATGGCAGAATCAATCATGCACCTCACACACTACTCAATTCTCCCACCAACTATCTTCTCCAACTGACGAAAAAGTCTACAAACTAGAGCCACCCAGCACTGACTCAGCCAAAATCTGGGCCAAAAATGGACTAAAACTAATTGCACAGTGCAACCCCAAGTCAGTTAGATCTATTCCTCACTGTCACTGCCATTACTAATTCAGGTACAAATGAACTTGGGACATATAAACTAGCACACAAGCATGAGAAACACAGGCTGTTGCAATTCTTGAAAGAAGATGGATTTGTGTGGAGTTTAAAAACAGAGATTATGCATTTTGTGCTTGTTTACTGAAAGGGCACCTCTCTGTAAAATAGTTGTGATCTATTTTATAGCCCTCAGTAATGATATGTAATCATAACAGAATCATTATAGTTTGTGGTAGAATATCACGCAGAATCCTTTGCACTGTGTTGGGGCGTACCAGCTATATCAGCACTGCACAGCCTCAAATTAGCTTACCTTCATTTGCTTAAATACTTCTCTCTACAGGTTTACGGCCGTCCATCCTGCTAGCTACATGTTTTAAAGTGTTTGAAGGTTAGCATTATAATCTTATAATAACTATTCTATTCCTCTGCAGACCAGTTTTTCGCTCCCTCCTTGTTAAATTCTGGCAAATAATGCAATGATGCATTACGAACATTACGACTGGGAATGTAATCACTTAGAAGTGTTTACATGGCTACTTTTCTTCTATTTAACAGATTACTTAAAGGATTTCTCACCTCATTCAATTGGACAGAAATTGCATTCGGAATGGCTTTAATTGGAACAGTCTATGGATTACTCCAGTTGAGGTATAGACATGGACTTATTCTATTCCTATTGAGCTATTATTATAGTCGGATTATTAACAGATTATCAGGCTGCATGTTGTTTGGGTTGTGGGTGGATTTAGATGGTACTAGTAAAATGAGTAAGTAAAAAGAGAGTGGTATTGAATCCCTATTAACAAATTACACAAACACTGGCATGCTGGGTTGTAGACTTCCTTCTCCTGTATGGTGTAAATATAAATATATGCTGGTGCGATGGGGTTTGTGGGTTGCAGGAGTTAATGTGATGCATCTTTGAGATGCAATACCAACATAATCAGTGGAGGCAGCATAGCACAGTTTGATGTTGTATCAATAAGCACTTGTGCCAAACATCTCTTTCTGCGGTTTTCTGGGGTTAAACAATAGTACAGTCTCCTCAGCTGTGTGTATTGTGATCTTTTTGTGTGTTAAATCTGAAGAGATAATCAAGAGAGGCATTCTCACACCAGTAGGAGAAGTTTCCCACTATGTAAATATTGATCTTATTAGTAATTTGGGTAATTTCATAGTGTAATATTCTAAAAGACCACTCAGTGGCACAGTGGCAGCTTAGCAGTTAGAGCACTAGGCTATTGATGACAGTGTTGTGGGTTCGATACCTGGGCTCGGCAAGCTATAGGCGGATGGGTTAAAGGTGGAGGCCAAATTCCTTCCGTGTCCAACACAAATGGTGAATATGGTTGCCTTGTCTTTGCCTGCAGTCCATCTAAAATGGACAAATTCAAATAAACATGAAGACTGAATGTAACAAGGTAGTGCAGTAAAGAGTCTAGACCAAAAATGCTTACTGACAGAGGATGATAAACGCCTGGAAGACTGGTTAACTCTTCCTGTCACCCGCTGCTTCAAGCAACTTGCTTGTTCTCATTTGAACACCAGTTAGAGCTTCCACAACTGACAGGGAACTGCATGTTATGAATATCTGAGGAGTTAGTTTGGTGTAGTGCACAGAAAATCCTTGTCTCTGTCCTCATGACACATCTAAGGGTTTGATGTATAGAAGTGAAGTAGAAATAATGGTGTAATGACAGTGTTTCAGTGGCAGTGGCATTGGTGTATTCATGGTAGTGCCAGAAACCATCAATCCCATCTTTTGCTTTAGTGTTCTGGGTAAGTCTAGTATATTGTATAGTTGCATTTCAGTGAAACAGGCCTTATGTTTCATGATAATGATCATCCTTTATAATGGAGTACTAGGGGTGGGGGAAAAGTACGATTCTTAGCTGCCTCTTGATGCGGACATGGACAATTCTGAATCGATTCTCAAATGTCAAAAATAAATGTTCTAAATGTTCATTTAAAATATAATGTTGACATTGCAAAAGGCGGAGCTCAGGAGTGTGGCAGTGCGGCACCGGTACCAGGCGCTCAGCACCCTCTGCTCTAAAAGCTAGTGTATGGAAGCACTTTGGCTCAGGTTGGCATCAACTATTACCCCATCTATAAACAAAGCGATGTCAAAGCTTCCACCCAACTCAGAAAGGGCAAAGCAAATTTTAAACTATAGATTTTAATTTGGATTCAGACAGGTTACCAAGAAAGATTTCGGAGCTCCAAGTGGTCAAGCAGACTAAGGCTATGCCACTATGACCAGAGGCCAGCTGGTTTGAATCCCAGGTCATGCTGCCTGTCATCAGCAGCCAGAGTCCAAAAGAGCACAATCTGCCTTGCTTTCTTCGGGTGGGTAGATGGTGCTCCCAATCTCCCCACCTCACTTCAGAGTGATGCTCTGTCCTCCAAGCATGTTGGTTGCCTGGTTATGTAGCATTGGCGGCAGTTAAAAAAAGAAATGGACGATAATCCAAGTTGCATTGCAGCCCGTCTAATAGAACCGTGAGGTGATAGAGATTCTCACCCCTATGGAGTACCTTACTAATTTAGTGCAATATTATCTGATAAGGGATTATATGGTTAATATTTAATGTCAGTATAATAATGAAAAGATATTTGATTTTAAGTAACACTGGATCAATTCTATTGGTCAATTAAACAATGCACTGTACTAATACAGCAACTGTAATGTGATTTCTGTTCGTCCGAATTGACCAACAGTAATTGACCACAGTATCTCTAAATCTGGCTGCTGTCTCAAGAAGATGTAGCACTCCTTGGCGCATGTGCACTAGCGAAGGGCTTAGGTAATGTTTGGAGAGGTACCTTTCATTTGCACCCCCCCAGCACTCAATGTGCCTTCTTACCCCACAAAAAAAAGGTGTCACCATGGGCGGCTGCCATCATGCTGCAGATAATTGTCTGCCCTGCTGTACTCAAACCCCCCGGGGCACAACGTAGCCTCTGGCCATCGTTTTCAGACAGGGTGAAAATGAAAAAGAAGGAGTACGAGAAGGAACACACACAGAGGGAGAGAGAGACTGACAGACAGACAGACAGAGAGGAAGAGAGAGAGAGAGAGAGAGAGAGATTGAGAAAGAGAGAATATTAATAAGGAGACAAAGACAAACACCTGTTCTCAGGGAAGATTGGCAAACCGAAAACCAAAGAGAAGAGAGAACAGACAAATGCTTGTAATTACAGACAAAGCTGATGTGTACTGTACTTTAGTCTTAAATAGATAAATATAGTATCTGATTTACTAGTGACTATATTGTATATAGTTCATTTATTTTAAACTGTTATATTTAAGAAAAATAGTATTCTTGCTCCCAACCATTCTGGATAGTCTCTGGACCTACTGTGACCCTGACAGGAAAAATTAAAAGAAGATAGATGGATATTCCAGAGGAGGTCAAGTTGATCAGACAGTGAGGCATTAACCCCCTAAATGTAATATCAATTTCATAAGCCCTAAAATAGAACCCTGTGGGACAAAATATGTTATAATATACCAAATAATTCACAATAGTTTCTGCATTAGGAGTAAAAACTGAAGGTAATTTACTATAGCAAGACAATGGCTTTAGAAATGCTTGCTCTAATCAAGTCAAGTCAAGTGGGTTTTATTGTCATTTCAACTATATACAGAGTACACAGTGAAACGAAACAACGTTTCCAGGACCATGGTGCAACATAGACACAGTGCATGCAGAATGCATACTACACCATGCACACTAATGCATACTAAACCATTCAGCCATAACATAAACACCACCTCCTTGTTTCTACACTTATTTTAGCAGTTTTTTTTTTTTACCTTATATGAACACATCTGTTTCTCTGAAAACTTTTTGTCTTTGTAAGCATTTAATTTAAACAATTTATTTATTTGTTGGTTTGATTGTTTTATAGATGTAGGTGTACTGGACTTGGTTCACTTCAGTTTCGTGATGAGGATCATTGAGAAGAAAGTCGATTACTCCCACCCATGTTAGTGCTCTGCACTTTCTCAAATGGTCCTGACCCATAGTGTTATGTGACTGAATCACAGAAATAACTATTAGTTAATATGATGTATTTTTCTCAGGTTTTACATGGCCTTTCATTTCCCCTTACTTCTGCATGCCAGTGTTTCAGCTCCTAAGGGTGACTAACTAAAACAGTCTCACAGCATTTGTCTCCATTTAGCTAAAAATGTGCACGAGGTTCCTTGTGGTTTTACAAGCTTATCTGACTTGGCTCCGTATCTGTCGCTCATGGCATGCCTGTTGCCCAGAGCACTGGAAAACAAGGTGCAAGGGAGGGATGTGGGGGGGAGTTTACAGATCTTTGCTGGTTCACCACAGATGTATAAAGATTTACAAGTTCACTCATAGCCTGAAACATTCTTCCTCACAGAAGCAGGTTTCTTTTTTTAATACCTGTACTGTTGGCAGCAAGAGTACATGGTAAATGCAAAAGCCTGTCAGGATGTCAGAGTTCATAGGGTACGACCTGAGGCAGTGCCTAAGAGGTGTTAAAAGCGTTAACTGAACCAGCCTTTTCTCTTAGATCTCCTGGAGGCAATGAACATGAAACAACTATACAGTGCCACCCGGTTCCACTTGAGAGACGCGACACAGCACAGCAGGCTCTCTCTGAGCCCGCCAAACAACAGACAACCCACTCTGAAGCGACCCAGGGAAGCAAAGGAATAAAAAAAAGGCACACGATCACGAAGGTTATTCAGGAGGTTGGGTTTAATTATAGGCCTCTATCGTGCATGGAGAGACATGTCAATCTGGCTTATAAGTCTGCCCCATACTCAGCCTACATTCTGTTAGACTACATAACTCTCACATACATGCATGCAGCCTTGTAAAACTATCTTTGTGGGTTTTTTGCTATTAACATACACACACACACACACACACACACACACACACACACACATACATATGTCCAAATGTTGGACACTCCCTTCTAATGAATGCATTGCTGATACAGATGCACACACACACACACACACACATTGGGAAGCCCCTGTAGAGAAGTACTGCTAACAGAATAGGAAACTGAAGCAGATAAACATTCTATTGCTGTCATGCCTAATTCCAGGTGTGGGAAAGAGGGGTGCAAAGCCCCCCAGCATTAAACACTTTGTAAGCACCCTTGATTTCAGAAGAAACAATGAATGAGCAGGTGTCCCAATACTTGTGTCCATATAGTAGATATACGACACTGTAGCTGAACAAAAAAAACCCATGAATGTGCATTTATGGTGAAAAGCACAGTTGGTATTGCAAGGACTGGCAAAATGTCCTCACTTTTACAAAACTGTCATGTTTTTCTATTATAACGAGGACCTTTGAGGATGTTTAGTCCTCAAAAAGGTATAAAAACAAACCTGTGTGTGCACACACATTTGTTCTCTGCAGAAGCACTTACACAGCAGTCTTGTCTTCACTGTAGAGTGTTTACTGAAGCCCTGTCCTCACTGTAATAAAAGGTTGGAAGGCTGAGTCTTATCATCCGCCATATGGCGAACCTTCTGGCCTACACACACACACACACACACACACACGCAGTATGCCGACACCGGCTTTCGCCTTTAGTCTGATATATGTTGAGACCAAAAGTCCTAATGAGCACTCTCAGGGCCCCACACACCTACATGCCACATCTGTAGGCACTAAGCGTTAACACACACACAAGCTCTCCATCTGCAGTGACTCTGCGTTAATGACATGAATGCACTCACTCACTCCCAAACACACTGGACTGAAACGACAAGTCGCAACACACTGCTCTTTTACTATTTTCGGAGCATGTTTCCAGGCTTATGCCTGTATCTATAAATCTCTCTCTCTCCTTCTTGGTGTGTGTATAAACACATTTACTCTTGGCATCGTTCTTTGTCTTCCCATCAATTACAGGCTTAGACCTCACATCACATTTTCCCAGAAACTCCCTTAATGTAAACGCAGTGCAAGACTGGATGAGTTATGAGGTGAAGGCACCTTTGGGAATCTCAAGCGTATATACAGTACACATTAAATCATATGTGTGCATGTAATTTTGTCAGTGTTACAGAAAACAGTTGGGCTTTTGAGGCTGTGCTGGTGGGAAGAATTCACTAATATCTCAAATGTAAAACAACAGAATTACATCCCTCCCAGAAAGCAGAAGTAGAACATTTCACAGTGAAAGTCTGATCCACTCATGGACTCTTCTCCACTGCATGGCAAATGGTTACTAAGGCCTTGCCATACTGTTCTGCACCGACATCGACCTCTTAGACTGGTTATGGTTTCTTTTTCCATTTGCTGTGTTGCTAAAACAGGAGCAAGGAGTGCACCAGGCCGGTGTCAAAAAGAAATTTTCAGGATTCGTTCAATGGGCACTAAATATGTGCATTAAGCCTAACGTCCTGCATATGCACCCCAGACACACAGAAATCAAACAATCTGAAGAGAATGTTACAAAGCAAGCAGTCAAATTTCATTACCTGTGTGTTCACATTAACCTATCCCAAACGTAATCTACTACACCTAAACCTAATTCTAATCCATGTCATTTTATTATTTGAACCAACACCTCAACCTTAACCTAAACTTATCATACTCCACCTACACCTAATTCCCTCCAGAACACAGGGTAAACATAACCTAACATTTACCTTACCTTTAACTGTTTCAGCAGGAGTTTCCATCTATTAATACCTTTTTAAAAAGCTCCATCCTGGAGAAAAGCAGAGCACTGTGGTACCGTTGTTTTCTCAGTTCTTCTTTGATGACATGACAGGCTATTATACACAATATTTGGCAAAACAGCGCTGCCATTGGGCAGGAGCACCTTGTGAGAGCTTGTGCAAATGTGACAAATTTCTCTGGGTGCACTGTAGTGGTATTTGTACACATTTTATAAGATCTTGTTGAGTTGAGTGCACTGAGACATTTGCTGTCGCCGGATGTATTCGGTCTCACATTCCCTCTCTGATTGCACAGTGAACGAAAGCCTACTAATTGTATAGAAATATAAAAAAAAACAGATCTTGTGGCACAAAAGTGACACAAATGTGGAGCCAGTCAGCAGATCCCTTCCTCATTAAGCCCTCCCACCAAATGGTTGTGTGGCCCCAAATACAGTTAGCTAAGCGCACTTAGAAAACCAGGCTCAGTCCAGCTTGTAAGCATTCTGTGCTGAACCATGTCTGTGTGGAAAAGCTGTGCTCAGAACTGTTCGGTCCTGCACTGGAAAAGAGGCCACTGAGATTTAGATTTAATTGAATGTTTTCTCTGTGAAAAAAATTAGAATTTAATGTGCCTTCATGTATTCTATACTGTCACAGTATAATAAAACTGCCTGTGTGCAGGAGTCACTTTAATCTGTGGCAAGTACAAGATTAACAATCTAAAGTGTCCAAACAAGATAGTACAGATCAGGCTAAGCAAAACCCTAAATGACTCAGAGGCCAACCTAAGCACTGGTAGGTCAAGGCAGATGATGATCTATTTGAGAACATGGCAAAGGTTGCATAGTTTGAAAAAGAGTTCATCCATTAATTCATGCGCATGTATAGACGACAGAACACTGTAATCTGTAGTTCTCCTCACTCCATGCAGCTATAAACCACAGGGACCTAGTGAAAAAAACTACAAGAATCTCAAAATCCATTTAGAGCATCAGGAGATCACAAGTTTGCATACCCGGCGATGCCACAGCCATCCATAACAAGGAACTCAAGAGAGCATCATTGCCCCTGCTTTGTCTGGGTGGATTGATGAAAGGTCCTTTCTCTCCACATCATGCAGCATGATGCTAGCTAATGTGACTGACTGTAGACTGATGTAAGGAAATTAGCAGTTAGGCATTAGCTGTACAATGATGTTGCCTTAATGCCATTAGGTAGAGATACAGTCAGCTGGTTTTATTTATTTATGTATAGGCACGTTAGGGCGTTTTCACACTTGTCCTGAATACACATGTCCACACCTAGGACCAATTCTGTGCTCGTTATCACTGGTGTGCTCTCACACAAAGAAATTCTGTACAAACTGTGGATCGATTTCGAATGGCACTTTTCTGTGCATATTTCTGATAAATGCTAGTGCCTAGGTTCACCCGCCTATAGCTTTCATTATTGTCCTTGGATATGAACACTCATGCAGCAAAGAACCACACTTTCTGGGAGGCATGGCATGTTACTGTCAGAAACACATGCAAACAGGGAGCTGTTCCTGTAGCAGAAGGTTTTTAGCCATGCAGGCGATAAGTCAAAGCAGTCATGTGACAAAAAGAACCAATCACAAAACCCCACACACGGCTTCGAGACTGGATAGCTTAAAGCAAACAGCAGACCAAAGCAGAGTGCACTTGAAGCGACCCAGACCACTGCTTCCACACTTGACCAAATGTAGCGAAATCTCAGAGCAAGCACCAGTGTAAAAACACCCTTTGCCTTCACCCTTCAAGTGCTGGTAACATCATGTAATAGAGAAGACCTAAATAGTAGTGGGAATTGTCTGTGACTAAATTAGGGAGAAACTTAAAAAATAAAAACACCAACAAATGTGCTAACAGATAGATAGCCATTCTCTGTATCTGTGCAAATGGAGTATTATATTAGTATATTCACTCTAATATTAGTAGTATATTCAGCACACAGTACAAAAGGTTGAAGAGCCCCCAAGGCCTGGTTAAATATCATGCTAATCATCAGGCCCATCTGACCTTAAATGACAGTTCATGACCCAGCCAGAAGAAATTAATGGCTCTTGACCACTTTGGACAATTTGCAGTGAAGTTTAAGATTGATGCTATACAAGATTGGACCAGTTTTGACTATAAATGAGTGCAGTCTTTATAAATGGTGGAAAGAATGATTGCTAATTAATCTTGACAGATTTAGTCTTTTATGAGTTCCAGAAAAAAAAAACTGAAAACATACATTAAAACAATAGTAATGGTAAATGGCATAACCATCATCTTGCAAATGAGCCTGATTAACATTCTAATAAGAAGAACAGTGCTGACATACTGGAGTCTTTCATGCGAAGCTCACAAATTAAACAGAATGACTTCCACTGTGATACAAATCTGCACTTCCAGACAAAACAAAACAGAGGCCGACAAAGCAAATTCACTCCCACCATCAGCACACGCTCAAATGCGTGAAAAATATGATAAAGAGAGCGACAGACAAACGTTCTCATATACATCAGCAGGGGGCAGGGAGGGATGCAGTGGCGTGGTAGAAGCTTGATATCTGCAGGGGTCTGTTCGAAGCACATGCGCTGGATATGAGCATATGTGCCATACAGTGATTGAGCCTGAGCGAGGATCTATGCGTGAAATGACTTTGTGACATTATGAGAACACTGGACTGGTAATCTTATAAAAGGCCAGTCAGCTGGAACTCCATAGTTTCACCGTTCATGGATCCTAGTTCAAGGTGATCATATTGTGGAAATATACGAGCACTATGAAGAAACGTGTGATTAGAAAAGACAAAGAAACTACATATAATTTGTACCCATTCCATACCAAGCAGGGGCCATGTTAGAGCATGAAGCATGTATTTGAAAACACATAAAGCAGTATTTGGTACAGTATTTGTATTGTCAAATACACAGCAAATCAAATCTGTTTAGTCTGAGCTCAAGTCACTTCCCAGAGCTATCCCTTATTCAAACTCTATTTATCAGAGTCCTTTTGTTGAAGGCCATGTCATCTAGTTCATTTATCAACAAGTGTTCTTTTTATTTTTGGACAGCTCACATTTATCTATGACAAGTAGGAGGTCCCCCAAATTCCCAAAACCACTGGAGTGGGTTTCTGGAGGGGAAAGTGTGCCAGGAGGATATATTAGGTAGCAAGTGAACAGGCAATTCTTGAAGGTGATGTGTTGAAAGCAGGACAAAGAGACAAGGGTCAAATTGTAATGTCCAGACGACTGGGTCAGACCATCTCCAAAACATCAGACAGGTCTTGTGGGATTTTGCTGATATGCAGTGTTTAGTACACACCAAATGTCAAATGTGCTCCAAGAAAGCACAACTAATCAATCAGCAACAGGGTCATGGGCACCTAAGGCTCATTGTTGTGATCCATGGAGGCACCACCTCACAACGCCTGCAGAGGTCTTATGGAGTTCATGCCTTAAATGGTCATATATCGGTTGTGGTGGCACAAGGGGGATCTACTCAGTATACGTAAAATGTATTTATTAATGCATGTAGGAGTATGGACTTCTGACATTGTGTTCTATGTGTTATTTATATGCTTAACATGTGTCAGTTTGTGCCTCACTCTATCCTATACAATGGTCTCTTAAGCATAGATCTTATAAAGAGGATCAAATACTTTCCTCCAAATTACACATTAGTATCAGTTACAATGGTATGACAGGTCAAGAGATTACTGGTGGTCTCACAAGAGTTATTCGAAAGCTTCTTTTCTTGGGCCTCCTAAATGGATTGCAGAGTATGGGTGACTGTTGCAGTAAATGTCTATGTAAACAAACTCAAAGTCAAGGCATGAGATGCTACTGTGGAACGTATTCCTGAACATTGCTTGGTATGTATGTTAAATACACTGCTACACTTTCAACAGAGTCTTGAAACATAAGCACACACCGTAGAAAGTGCTGGAAAACAATAGCTTTCAAAAAGACTATAGTGATTAAACCTTCTTGTCCAGTGGCATCATCAACAGTATTGTTTTGGAATGATTTATGAGAAAGGTGGAGCAGATCAACATATGGCAATTGTCTGGGAAGATAAATAGGTTATTATACCGTGGATTAAAACATGTCAGAGGGTCAGCTTGCTGACAAGTGGGGTCAACAGACAAATTCCAAATGGACACAGGTGGATCTGGTGTCCCTCAATTATTCCAGGGGAAGGGTCACTGGAGTCCAGACATCATTAGTCAGGTGTGACAGCATTAATCATACTGCAGGATTAGTCTTGACCGTCACATAGCCAGCAGACCAGTAGCCCATCTTCAGTCATCTTAGCTTGCTTTTGTTAAAAGTCTACATTTTTCAAACAGTTTTTTCATTATAATTTTTTATTAAATTAATTTAGATTCTAATGTTGATACATCTGAATCTTTATGTTCAAGGGCAGTGAATAAAAAATGGACACATTTATAGAAAGCAGAAACAGATGGCATCATTTCTTTTTACCCTTTTTCAAGTATAGTCCCACCAGTGGGATTTGCCATGGTGGGCCCCTGGTTAGTATGGTTCCATTCATCGCGAAACACTCATCACTTTATTCACCAGTTCATTAAATCTGTCCACAGATTACTATTCCTACAACATACAGTGCATCCTTAAAATGCTGTCAAACTATGGTGACACCTACAAAGCTGTGTTAATCAATGAAGGTTGGCATCTCATACTGGCAGCATGCCCTGGCTGTTTGAGATCTGTGGGTTTTAAGGAATCGTGCTCAGACATACACTTCTCAAATACAGGGGTTCTTTAAGCAATGCCATAGAGAAAAAAAAACACTTTGCATAAAGAAACATGTTTGTCCATGCTTCTGGACTTAACTTAACCACTTGGCCCCTAATCTCAATACAACATTTTAGCCACAGTTCTGCAGGCATACTGCAGACGTACAGCTGATGCTGTGTAAGAGTCACATTCTAGAACTGCAGCTACACACATGCTAAAAGCGCTCACTCTGGGAGGACCATTACAGACAGCCAGAACTTACTTGCAAAAGGGTTAAGAGGCCAATTAGAGAAATCCTCTCAGTCTCCTTGTTTCCTCTTTCACAGGCCTTTTAGCTGAACCATGTTGGCTTGAACTAAACTGACAGCTCCCATACTTAGATAAGTGGCTAGCTTCTAGGAATCCTCCCGCATTCAGTTGAGTCCTCTTTGCAGCACAGAGCAGTTAAAGTGATTTTATAGAGGGTTCATTAGCCTCTTGCTACTCTGGGTCACTTTTTATTAGACTCACTGCTGAAAATCATGTTTACCCCATGCCCTATGAACCAGCGACAGTGGCAGATTCACAGCAGATTACAGACTCGCTTTGAACATCAAGAAAGCAGCTGTAAAACCCGCTCTCCTAATACCAGGGTCCAGGAAAGCCAAGCCATTTGGAAAGCCATGCCTTTGAAGTCAAGTGTGAAACAAGCACATGAGTAACCAATCCTAAGCTAATCGCGCTTAAAACTGTGTTCCTTCTCTCTTTCTTTGAATATAAAACATTCTCATTAGGACGGGCCATGATGGGGTTCTCCATATTGCCACCAAATGCTCTGCAGTGCTGTCATAACGTCTGTTTACCCCTGAATAGACTCATTTTACAAGATTGTGCTTTAAGCAACTGCTACAATCAATGGTATGGCCCTTAAAATGGTAAGGCAGTCATTGGATGGAGTGGAAGTTCTACTATTTATGCCCTGGGGTGTTACTGCAGAATGAAAACCCTGGTCTTTGTATGAATGCATGTAGACAAGTATGTGTTGGACCCTTTGAGATGAATTGTTTTTATACAAAATACAGCTAAACTACAAGATTTATTTATGTTTACTGAGGACGAGAAAATGCTTAAAAGCTCCATCATCATATTCTGATTTTCCAGCTTGTTCTGGTTACTGCACACGTGCAGACCTCCGCATCGAGGAGGGCTTTCCTCCACTAGCACATCAACCCTCCTCCGCTCATAGCGTAGCCAGCAAGCTGACTGGCTGTTCTTGCTGAAGGGTGAGACTTTATCTGTAAATAGACACCATGTTCAGAGCCCCCATTCATATTTCAACCAGTGGCCAGTCTCCTTAATTATAAAGCCTTTGTCTAAACTTGGCCGTCCAATGGCTCTATCAAAAATACATTCCATAAGTACACAGTAAGCAGCTGCCATGACACCTGAATTGTCCCAGTACTTTTGTCCAATTGTACAGATGTCCTCCAATCATGTGAGCAAAGCTTCTTGATAATACCTTATAGAAATCTCAAAGAGTACCTCTTAGCTTAATAATATTTACCATTTTGAAATTGTTGCATTTATTATTATAGGTTTATATAGCGTAGATTATTATAAGATTAGGTCAGTTGTCTTTTGAGTAATTATATCAAGTAATAGTAATCTGCCTGGCAATTTCAGTTGATGAAATGTCTAAAAGAAAGTAAAGTTTAGATCATTTTATTTGCTATGATACATGGTTTGATGAAAATGTATCATTATTCAGTAATGCTAAACAGTATGATGTGTGATGTTAACTGGCAGTTATAACCTTCCATGAATATGTTAGCTACAATAGCCGGGTAATGCTGGAACAAAGTCAAACAAGTCAACTTCAGGCGGAAATCTACATTGGATTTTTCTTCAGGTCCTTTCTTCCAAGATCATGCTTAGAATGCTTAGTGTAGACAAAGCAGTCCACTGAATCCCCCCCTCCCCCCACCATAGTAATGCACATTAGTTTATGTGAGTGTGTATGTCTAGGTGTCTATGGTGGTGATATCAGAATGGACAGAGACGAGGAGTAAGTGATAATGAGGCACTAGTGTGCTGGGACTCTCAGTCCCTTATGAGTGACGGGCTTCGCTCATCTCACAGCTAAATTATTCCAACCTGTCAGCCGGCCGACACCTCCTCTGAAATATATGTACAGGCTGACCTGCAGTAAACTGTCAGGGTCTCAAGAAGACCATGACCCAAGAAATTAGAGACTGTCTGGTATGTTTCTTTTTAATGTGTTCTTTCATCAGACCTTCAGTAAACCATATGTGTATTGTGAATATTACACTTCTCAGGAAATCATGAGGGAGGTATGTCTGTCTGTAAGGTAAACAAAAAATAAATAAATAATGGAACAAATTTAATGGAATTAGCAAAAGGATATTAGTGGTGGGATTTTGTGTATTTATATTTTTCCATGTACGAATATCTGTTTAAGCACAGTGACTGGATTGAGGCCCGTAATGCGGCTGTTCTTGAGGGCTATGGATAAAAGTGGCAGAAATAATTTGTTATGCGCTGATTTTCAAAAGCCTATCATTTTTGCTTTGTGAATGCGTACAAGTAATCCACTCAGAATTCCAAACTGAAAGTAACCATTGAAATTTCTTCAGCAAAGTGCCTGCAAATGGCTACAGCGCTCATGCTGCCTTTTTGCAGTAATCTCTAAATAGCAATGCTTTAGACTTCCAATTTCCATAAGTAAATGTTCTCAGCAAGACAACTGATAAAGTAGCTGACATCAGGGGAAAGAATTTGGAGAATTGCAGCTGCTCTCATGAAAGTGCTCACTTCCAGTGATGACATTTACAGTGGTTAGAGGTTAAAGCACACTTACATACACTAAAGAAATCCCCTCTGAAAGATGCTTTACTGCTGTTGAAATGGCTTGTGGCCTATTGCATACTTGTGTGAGAATTGCACAGAGTGTAATGTAAATTCATCATCATTTGTGGAGCTTCTTTGCCTCTGTGCTTTTCTTCTGACCACCTCAATTCCCGCTGCGGTCCTCCCTATGACCCATGCCGGTCAGACAATGATGACAGGTCATCTCTTAAGGTCCGTGGACAGATGGCTGGTTGACTGGCCCCAGTCCCTCTATGTACAAGGTCAATCCCCCTCCTCCCTTATTCTCCATCTCCTTCTCTTCTGGCCCCCTGTGTGTGTCCCCTTGCACGGCTTTCCCCTAGACATCCTCAGCGCGTGTCACCCAGGTGATGAGGGGGTGCTGACCCTGTTTAACCTCCATCTCCTCTGGGACGAAAGGCTGGATTTATTGAGGGAAATGGAGAGAGGAGAATTAACAAAAACCTTTAGTGTCTCATTATACTACAAACCACATGATCTAATTTTACTAAATTCACACATGGGTATGTGTCCTACTGGACCAGTTAATCATATAATCTGGCACTGAATAATCTGCATAAATATCTACAATATTAAGTTCTTTCAAATATAATAAAATCTGATGATTTCATTTAGCAAACAAGCTCTCAGAACAGTACCTAATATTATGAATTGTTGCTAACAATGTCATTCAGTTTCAGGAATAAAATATACAATAATATAAATGATACAATCTAAACTATTATTAAACATCAGACATTTAGGCCCTGTCCACATGTATCTGGGTATTTTTAAAAACTAAAAAGGTTTTTATCTGAGTTTTGGCCTCACAAAAATAACATTTTGGTCACTGAAAACAAAGCTTTTCAGAAACGCTCTTCAAGGTGAAGATTTTTAAGATTTAAAACTCCCACTACAATGTCTACTGCAGATTTCAACATTAGATTCTATTTAGATTCTGTTATTTTGAGACTTGCATACTACACTATATCGGGAGGAGTGTGTCATTTGGGATTAAACCCCTGTGTTTTTTTTCTTCTTTGTGGTGTTTTAATGTCTCTCTTCAGGAGGTACTATCGCCCCATAATAGCATGCTCATGCAAGCGTTTTAGGGTCTGTGTGGACAGAAACATTTAAAATGAACGGGGGAGGAAAATCTATGTTTTATCTATGTTCTCTTCAGAAGAAGGATGTAGATGCATAGGAGTCTGGAAAAGCACTGAATGCAGGTCCAAGTACAAAATGCATTTGAACAACATTTAGATGCTCCACTGAATTATAATGTATGAAAATGGCATCTCTTTGTTGTTTGGCACTCTGGGTCGCAACGTTGCTTCTAACTTCACTACACAACTTTGGTGAGGCTGTACAAGAGCTCTTGCTACAACTACATGATACTTTGTGGCCCACGTCACACACCGACAACTTTGGGTCTTTAGCTAGCAATAAGAAGTAGTTAGCATCATCATGGCAGAGGCTGCAAAGACACTGAAGAAGACACTGTAGAAGGAAGTTAAAATAATTTAACTTAATTTAATTTAATTTAAATAATTTAAAAAAAAATGAAAAAAGGGAAAATGGGGTGGTGGTTATGAACTGTAGTAAAGTTAATCATTTGAAGCACCTTAAAGGTAAACTTTTTACCATTTTAAAATTCATTTCACCTCCCAACGTGTACAGTGATTAAACACAGCAAAATCACCTTATGGCAATCTTACAGTGACAAGTATTGTTTCTGCTGCATTGCATACAACAAAGGTAATTTGGTGTGTAAATCTCAAATATGGGTGGAATAAAATGTTGATGGGTGATAAAACATCTCAGGCGAAAGAACAGCCTCAATCCTCTGGGGATGAAAAGGGAGTTTTGACAGGGTTTTTGCATCCCCTTGCATCGCCTCTTAAATCAAGCCCTGAGTAAAACTAACATTACAATCATACTTTAATAATATAGGACTTCTTGCTTCTTATTCGTAGTCTACTGCCAAGTGTCAGTGCCTGCGCTGTGCCAGGACTCTGAGATTTAAACGGTGATAAAACAGTGGACCAGACAATCACATAGTGAGAAGTTGGGGGCCTAATTACCAGTACATCCCAATCTGCCATCCTAAATCAATTGCTGGCCAGTTCTGGAAGAAAGAAAGCCATTCATCCTAATCCGGAATGGTCCGAGAGCATTGATATGCTGGTGGGACGGTGAGTATTGATGGCCGGGATCAATGATCTATGATCAGAGGAGGTGTGTACCTGCCAGAGGGAGAAAGACATGCCTGCCTGGAAGCTCCGTCCATAAGGCACTCCATCAGATCACTTCAGAAAGAGAGAGAGAGACAGTAAAAAAGACTTCACTAGCTCCTCCCCCAATCCAATCAACGGAGGCTTCTTCACAGCCAACTTCCAGATCTTTGTTTATGCAAGCTGCAATTAGTGAGATAGTCAATAAAACAGTAGGAGGCAGTGATCACAAAGGCAAGTTAGGGAGGAGGTGGGGTGTTTTGGGCCTGGCAGATCCTGCGAAGAGGCAACAATGACTGGTGAGAGTCAGCCAGAGTAGCTTTGACAATTCCATAAAATAAATAAGGTAGAAATAAAAGCAAGAAATGACTTCAATGAGGAAGAACTGGTGAGCACACAAAATCTGACTATTTCCAGTCAAGTGGATAAGCAAAGGCAGCAAAATGGAGCCAGGAGCTAAGGAATCAATTCTACCACAACCGAGGTGCCATTAAGATGTGATTTTTATACCTGCACTTCAGCACGCACTGTAAACTTGTCCTGAATATTTATGGCGGTTTTAACTGTCCACCACATCACTCTCTGAGGTGTCACAAAGCAGCTGTAATCAAGACTCCAAGATGAGTCCCACTCCACTGCTTTCTCTCCTAACAGTCAATAGCTCTGCGTTCTGCAATGCATGTAAATGCTTACCGCCTCATTCAGCAGCTCATCAGCTGACTCAGGTGGCAGAGCTGCAGAAGCTTTGTAGGCCCAAGCACAGCTGTTTAAAAGTCAACCTCAAGTCAGAATGGACCTTTTTGTTCTTGTTAATTTATGTCCTGGGTCATATAAAGCATAATTCATCATATTATTCTATCATATTTCCAAATGTGAACATGGCACACATTCTGATTAGTTAATTCAGTAAAGTCCATGTTAGGTTGCACCCAGGTGTTCAGTTGTGCACACACAACTTGTTTAATCTCCATAGAAAAGCATAGAAAATAGAATGGGACATGCCTCATTGCACCATGCCCAATGCTGTGTTCTCCAGATGGCGATCCTCCCAAAGGGATTTTGAAAGACCACCATTACTTGCCTCCACTACTGTTCTCAATGCTGAATTTTAAAAAAATCGCAGCAATTTTCCAATATGTAGCATAAAGGCTTCTCAGAACAATAGAGGCTGTTACTGCAGCAAGAGATGTGGTGGTTCAGAAGAACCATTAGATGCATCAGTCAAAAGAGACTGTCCTGTTTCTCCATAATCTTCTAGCACAATGTAATAACTTGTCCACCTCTAAAACCATGTTTTCCTCCTAAAGATCCTTAAATGGCTCTTGACTTAGATGCATGACTCTAGAAAATGCATTCTGTGCATTTGCATTATGGAGGGTCTTCAACCGTTTGTAAATGAGATGAGTGTGAAGGACAAGTGCTTCTTTGAAGAACCATCCATTAAATGGTTCTTTAAAACAACCAAGCGTGGATCCTTTTATCTACAGCATCACCCCAAAGAAGGATGTTCAGTTGAATGTAAGCTTATCTTAAATGTCCTTTCCCTACTTCTGTCTGCTCCTTCCTTTCTGTCTTTTTGAAGAGCACAGAGCAGATGTCCAGGATCAGTGGGCTACATTTCACAGCAGGACTGGAACATGTTATTACCAAAGGGTTGCTGTTTTGATCTCTGGGTGGGATGACCAAGTAGATTACTGTGGTGCAGTTCAGCACCATTATGTCCTTGAACAAGGCACCCATACCTTGCTTGATGATTGTATTGACAATAAATAAAGGTTATCAGAATGCATGATCTGTTTCAGACGTATGAAAAGACTGGTCAGACGTCATTCAAATTTAGAAAACGTTGTGTGATGGGCATTCTTAGCAACCAAAGTGAAAACCTGGTGACTCAGAAAGCCATTCTTGCTGCATTTTAGTCTTGTTTGATCTGTTCTGTTAAGCTTTGTAAGCTATTGTGTTGAGCTATTGTTTGAGTTTGTTCATTCATGCTTTATTGATTGCAGGTTACTGAAGCACCACACGTTAATTAGGAATGTACACTCTTGCTTGAGAGGAAAGGGGACAGAAACAGTATTAGCTGACCAAAGCTTTAAAAGCAATCCCTGATTATATCTGTGCCTGTTCTGTCAACCATATCTGTCGTACAAACACAAGGAAACAAAATTGGAGCTGGAATCCATTGAAAGTGAACAGGAAGGTTGCTTAAGCCAAAGGGGATGCAATATTACTATTACTGTTTATGCAGGGAATTACAGCGATCAGGCAGACCAAAGACTTTGTTCTTTTCTCAGTCAACAAGGGCAATGACTGTTATTCATTAACGATCCCAACTTCTTGTCCTATAGGTATTTAGATCAATTTAAATTTTCTTATTCTTCCATTCTCCTACAGGCACAGAAGCGCTATTTTAATAGAAGGAGAAGGGGGCACCCACATATGACTCTAGCCCCATAGACATTCGAGAGAGCTAGACAATAAAAGCTAGGTTTGGGTGTCTCTTTCTCTCTCATTTGCTCTCTCTCTCACTCCTTCTCTCTTTCCAACAGTATGACTGGGGGCCAGGGACCCCTACATTCCTGTCTTATCTTCATTCAGCAGCCATGTCCTGCTGGGGAGAAGCAAGCTCATCTACTGGGAGTTGGATCCTGTTTTGGGTTTAACATTAGGAGGGGGCCTCATCATTACACCAGGACCTAGGCCTTCCCAGGCTCAGACAGGCACCATGTAGACAAGGAGAAAATGGACAAAGTTGTGTCCCCATTTGTAAACAGGCATTTAAGGCATTGATTTTGTAGTCCAGAGGTCGCCACTCGTATCCGCTCCTGGAGTCCTGGGAGTCAGCTTGTAGATTAGCTGGATATTAGCATGGCAGGAATTAGCTCCAGCTTTGCACCTCGTTCTTCTGGGACTTGGAAGTTTTTCTCTGCCACATTTCATTTTTGCCAGGCTTTCTTCCACCCTACACACAATTAATCATGTCAATTTGTATTCCGTTTAAGATCTGTCCTTTTGGAAATTAGGCATCTTCTCAGGCTTCCCAGAAAAGCAAAGCTCAGTGATAATTAAATTCATTGGTGATGGCGCTGGCACTGAAACAAAGAATCCCCTCCCAACAAAACAGTTTTTTGAAAAGCCTGGTGGAACAGAGGAAAAGTTAGCCTTCCTGGTCCCGGTGGGGCTGCCTCTTTGTTCCAGGCACAATAGTGAGCATCTCAGAGAACATCAAAGGAGCAGGGAGCATTTCCAAACCCCCACGCTAATGAGAGAAGACTACACTGCATGCGTGTGATTATGAGGAGGGGATTGTACAGTCAGGGTATGCTTTAGATGCCGTGCACTGAAAACTCCGCTCCTAATTCTTATGTGATTCGCAATGCTAGCAAGTGATTGACAGAGGGTTGGCTTTATTGTAGCAATTTAGACACATAAATTGCAGTACAGGTACAGAACTTACACTCATATACATGAAGACACACACACAAACCTAGCTGCTTGGCTTAGGTCTGGTTTAAAGGCCTTAGTGCAGGTGACGTGGGAAGCTAATTCTCACGAAAAACTCCTACAAGAAGCTGTTGGTTTTGTGTGGATATAGCATTCCTCCAAAGCGTATGCTTTCTTGAACACTGTCTGTAAGCCATGCCAAAAAGGAATTAGACAGCTGCACATTCTTACAGCAATCAAATCCTGTGAAAATAAGGCTGGGCTCGAGAACTACTTAACCTTGAAAATCGTTCTCTGACGGGAGCACCACTAAAAGATTATTTCCACTAGCTCCACTAGTAATGCATCATAGGGCACTGCAACCAGCCTTGGTATTTACTATCTGACCAGACACCACTAATATTGTTATGGATTATACAGTAACTTTGTCTGAGAATTTACTGCACTTTACAGCCATTGGATTGCTTGGGCCACTTGGTCCATAAATGTGAAGGAAGATGATTCTTCATGGACTGAAAGAGGGGAGAATCTTGCTCTTCCCCTGCTTAGGCTCTTCTTAACAAGGCTGTTCACCCCAAGTCAGGGATCCCAAACCTTTTAACAGAAGCCTTCTGTACTGCAAAAGGGCAAAACTGAATAGATTATCAACACCCCCCCTCCCCCAAATTAGCATAACCAGTGTGAGATCCCACAAAAAAATACAAATCTGTGTCTTTCATGCTATCCTGCCATGCCTGCCACCTGCCTTTTCAAAAGGATCTTATCAGAATTTCATGAAATATCAAGTTTAATCACTTTAAGAGGCAACTAAAATACAAAACAATATCCATCCACTGATAAATGATCTTGAGCCAAGGTCAAAGTAATGATTTTGTTTCAACAATTAGCAACAGGCCATTAAATGTCGCTATTCCCAAGAGGACACTTCCTGTAGGGGGCTACTTCTTGTTCTGTCATTCATATTAACATATTTGTACTGTAATAAACACTGGATATCAGATCAAACAAAGAGGAATCAGACTTGTTTCCAAATGTCAAACTGCAATCTTTCAATCACTCAAGCCTCTCACACTTCCTACAGAAATGAAGCCTGATGTTCTAACTTACTCCTTATCTTCTACTCCTCTTTCCCTTCTCTGCCAGGGTGAGTGAACGCTTCCTCCCCCATCATTAGGGCAGGCATTATCACACAGAGTTTTTTTATGGTAATTCCACTGGAAAAACACCATAGAAGGGATAATTATCTTGATTATTCAGGATACGTTATGCGGGGTGGATTGGTGCAGAGCCTCTCATCTCTGGCTGCAGGGCATTCCTTTTCCCCTACAAGTGGAAGTAATTGTAATGAGGCAGATGTTTAATTATTATTATTTTAAACATAACACATTATAATGAAGTGCATATGATTTGCACATTGGCTGCAGTTGAATTGAATCCTCATTTATTCACACAAAAATAAATAAATAAAAAATACATAACTAATATAATTATCTGCTACATTTACGCAGGCCCTAAATGTGCATAAATGCCTACAGATTTTGTATCAGAATCCTCTTGTAGACTAAGGACACGATTTGCAAATTGGAATTTGTAGCTCATACAAATTCCAGGCGGAGATGTTTAGCCCCCTTCTAAAACCTTGTGGAGAAAAGCGATGGCTGCACGGGGACTGGTTTAAGGTGTCTCTGAACCGGACATAACCAAAATTTAGATCAAATGCAACATTAGAGAGCATATTTCTCAAAGCACAAGGCAAGTGTAATTTGGCACTCTTCTCATGTAAAGTGAGGCAGACAGACAGAAAAAGAATTAATGACAAAAAGGCAGGTTGGTTCATCTTCACTGTATCCAGACAGAGAGATAGCTCCAAACAAAAGGCAAGAAAAGAAACCCCTGCCTGATCCTATCTGCTCTTCTCTTAAATAATAATAAGAGGAGCAGGCACAAGGGCAGCAGTCTCAAAGGACAACATCTATTATTCATCTAAAGGCCTTATGAATTTGCAATGAGATAATCTATCCATATATGTTTTACATCAAAAACAGTAAAAAACCAATGTTGCTATTAACATTAGCCATTCCTCCTTTTTGTTTATAATAGACGGGCCCAGCACTCATGCTGCGGCAATTATTTTAAAAGATTTATAATTAACATGACCAAAACACTTGATCATTCTGTGCAGAATAAAACAATTATGGTAAATTAATCTGAATATAAAAACCTCTGTAAGTAGCGTGTCTGATTCTTGGCCAAATATGTATTTATTTATAAATATATTACTATGTTCTATCAATTCATCAATGTAACTTTGCTCTGTGCACTTATGGAATATATTCATATGGATCAATATTTAGTGGGTCCCAAAAGCTGAGACCACGGGTGAAATAATTTTGTTTATTATTTATAATTTTTTATTATTATTATTATTTTTATCACAAATGAATCACCACAACAATTTAAGCGAGACTTCAGAACACCATCTGTAATAGTTATTTTCTATAGTTTGTCCAACAAAAATTCATTTCTTTACAAGGCTGAACAGTGGGGCAGCCATTTTGACCGTTTCAATTTCAGCTTAATTGTTTAAAAAATGTCTATCCATGCTGGCTTTTTTGATCAATTAGAAGAACCTCTTTCCATTGGTTTTGATAGATATTTAAGTTAATACATTCATTAATTTCAGAGATGAGATTGGTGACAGTCCAGTGTTTGTTAGCCCTAGCATCTCTTGTTTTAAACTAACAAAGTAAACCTCACATATCACGCATGTCTCGGTCAATCGACTGCATTTGGCATAAGTGATCAATCATGTTAATTTGATTTTTCGCCAGACTATTCCTTTAAGTAAACTGCCCTGAACGTGAACCTGCATTCCACTTACAAATGCTCCCCAGCAGCCAGCCAAGTAGTGAATTCATTAATCTCTTAATTAATAATCACCGTTCAGGCCCGGCAGGCTGCGGAAATGAAGATGTTGTTAGATTGTAGTTACACTTCAGCCAATGCAAAGAGTAATTTGATATGAAACATTAAAGCAAAATTAGTCCTTGATTAATTGTCTCCCATGTGATTAATTAAGCATAAATCTTTACAGTGCTTTAGAACGCTCTACGATTTGTCTTTTTTTTTTATGATGAAAAGTAGCACAAACCCAGACTGAATATATATTTGCGAGAAAACAACCTCCCAGGAAGACTTCGTCATGTAGACAGTGTCCATTCATCACAGGCAAACTCCCTGACAAGTGGTCGTAAGCGACGCTCTGAGGTGCCGAGCTATGAAAACTGCTGCATCCCTGAGCAACACAATCACCATAACTCTCTCTGTTTAGTACCACCTCACAGCCTCAACGATGAGCTCCAGTCCCAAAGCCAGTCCACAAGTATGCAGAGCACCCTAGACTAAGGAGGGGTGGGGAGGGGGTATGACTTTACTGAATGGATTTATTGGTAAGGCTCTACAATAAACAGCACATGCTGAATGCATGGTACTGGACTAAAGGCTATGAAGAATGAAATCACACAAACCAACCCACTGGATTTTCACTTATTGATTAAGTTAATTTGTTTATTTTTTACATTGACATACTTTCAAGGTTATTTCCTTTTCCTGAAAAGATACCGTTTTAGAAGGTTTTGCATTCATACTAGTACAATATTGTCTTGCAAAATGTTTGGTAAATATGATCAAAAATATGATTTTAAATGTGTGTTTATTGTAAATCAGTTTGATCTTGCAGTGAAAATATGAGGAAAGTCTTTAAATGTCTTTTTTGTTGTTTGACACGACAAAGAGTATATTGGTCATATAATTGATCATATGCTGGAATGTGCTGGAATACTGAGGAAGATGTGTTCGAGTTGGACAGTAGTGCATCTGACCTAAACCTGGAAAGGCCAGGGTTATTTTTCCACTTAGTGTTCTATATTTTTCTCTCTTTATTGAGCTGTAACACCCCACATAGATGTCCATCTGTTTGCCTCCTCCAAAGGGCAGATGTCCCTTGCCCTAAGCCCTTTTTTCTGTCTATCTGGTCCTCTCTCCTTTGACATGGGTTCTTTTTTAGTCAGTTCTGTGCACTCTCCACTCTCCTGTACCCCATGTCCACTTGCACATGGATGGTTGCCCATCTCGACATCCTGATGGTGGCTGACCAGGGCATGCTGCCTCCGAGACATAATGGGATCAGACAGGATGCAAATGTGTGCCAGCAGGCGAGGAGAGAAGACACAGCGAGAGAGGTGTGGGCTAGGCTGTTAGATCACTACACAGAGATCATCGCAGACAATTCAACAAATCTGAACTGACTTTCAGGGATTTGCTCTTAAAAAGCTTCCTTCAATTTATTTAAATGCAAATTTAACATATCCTAATGATGCACTGTATGTCCAAATGTTTGTGGACACCTGCTCATTCATTGTTTCTTCCAAAATCAAGGGTATTAAAAGAGTTTATCCTGCTTTTGCTGGAGTAACTGTCTCTACCCGTCCAGGGAAGGCTTTCTATTTGATTTTGGATGATCACCACCCTATCCCTAATTCCCCAACAAAAATATTGGATGGAGCACCATCATTCCAGTGAACATAGTTCCACTGCTCCACAGCTCAATGCTGGCGGGCTTTATACCCTTCTAGCCCACACCAAGCATTAGGCATGGTGCCAACAGGCTTATGTTTATCTGCCCCTGAGAGTTCTATTCTATTGGCAAAACTTTTCTACTGGGACTAGACAAGCTGTGTGTGCACATTTGTACATCAGTGTCAGCAATGGGTGCAACCTAAAGCAGCTGAATGCATTCATTAGTAGGGTTGTTTACAAACATCTGCTACTTTTTTACTGTAACTTGTACCGTATGTACTTTTGCGCATATAATTTTTTTGAGTATAAGTCTAGTATAAGTCTAGTGTGCTTATGGTTGCACTTATCGTTTGCCCTCAAAGTCTACTTGTGTATTGATACCTGGCTCTTTGTGGAATCTTCTTCACTTTCTGCTGTTTTCCCTTTTTTCCTGGAGAAGCAATATTGTACAGGTCTTATAGATCTGCATTTCCACCTGAAACCTACAGACCCACCTCTTCACAATGATAAATTAATCTGGCAAAACTGAAGTGAAAGCGAAACAGAGACACTTCTGTGTAATGAGCCAAAAGCCTGTCAACTCAGCCAGAGTCTCAGAGAGCACAAATCTTTTGCCCTGAGGGACAGAGAGCAACTCCAGGTGATGGCCAATTGCTTCCAAGTCTACTGAAAGGCATTCCGATTTGCTTTCTCTTTCTCTGCATGAAAAAGCATGTGGAAGTCTGCTTTTTAGTACAGTACAGTACAACAACACAACATGTGTTGTTCCTTAAATTTGTTCCCAAAGTGTGGTTCCCTTAAAGCAGTATTGTAATCATGTTGATGAAATAATATCACCTGCCAAACCCTACAAAGTGGTTCTGATACAGACACTCTAAATGTACAAGTATTGGGACACATGTTATTCATTGTTTTGTGTGAAATTAATGGTATAAAAAAGACTTTGTTTGAGTAACTGTCTCTACTGTAAATGAAAGGTTTTTCTACTAGATTTTGGAGCATTTCTGTGAGGATTTGATTGGGTTCAGCTTTCTTGTTCTCTGTGGAATAAAGCAAGTGAAAGTCTATTCTTTTGTACAGTACTGTCATTTTTCAAGTTACAACATTGAAACACTACAAAAAGTGCTTTTCCAGTCCCTAACAAAGTATTATTCTGGACTAAAAAAAGATAGTTATGGTTGACAAACAATTGGCATCCCAATCCCAATTACACTCTTAAAAAAAGAAGTTTCCTAAATGTCTCTTTGTTCAGATGTACAGATTTAAAGAAAAGTATCTTGAAACCTTTCGAAGGTTCTTTACACTCACTTATCTCAATTAGAAATGCATCTATTGGAAGGTTACAATACTTCCACTGCACCACTTTAACCTGATTATGGGATGTTCATTAGAGGAAATTTAAGTGCTTTTAATTATTTAAAACATTCATTGTACTAAAACACACTTACATTCTGGCGAGCTGTGAAATATCTACACAGGATGTAATGAAGCCTATCTCTGATTTTTGATTAAGTCTCTTTAAATATGGTAGCCAAATCCTCACATACAAATCCAGGCAACATTAAATCAGAGGTGTGGTAGTAGGGCTAACTAAGCGATTTGTGCTGCAGTGTTTCAGTGCATATCTTATATTCACAGCAAGAAGGCAGTTAAGGTTTAAGTGAAGCATGGTGATATTTTAGTCTCTGTGCAGTGGCTATGGCAGACTCACATGCCATATGTTCAATAAATGCAGGCTCAGGTAGCTTGTCACATTCCTGCACTAAATGGGCCAATTCCCGCACACTTAGCAGAGCCATCATGTCCAAGTGCTTGCTGGAGCCGTGTTGGTGTCTAATCTATTGATGTAAATGTGTAAAGCGTGCCAGTCAGACACGCAGCAGCTCAGAACGTGTTCAATAAGAAAAAATGAAAGATCACAGAGCCTCACAGAGAACCTGCGAAAACCCCATTCACCCATAATACCTCAGCAGACTTTTGCAGAGACTTTGTTTGTCTAACTTGTGAACAAAATGTAAATGCAAAACAAAACGAAAAATCACAGACTTCACAAGGAGGCTGCATTTACATACGACAGAGCTCCGCACTATTAATGACAGGGTTATGGGTTCGATATCTGGGCTCGGCAAGCTGCCCCTGTTGGACCCTTGAGGAAGGCCCTTCACCCTTTCTGCTCCCCAGCAATTTCTGCCCACCGCTCCGGGCACGGGTCCTCACGGTCACTATGTGTGTTTTTTTACTAGTGTGTATTTGTGCGCTCCAGTACTGCAGGTGACCCTATGACATGTTTCGGTCATTTCCAAAACTATGACCAAATTTAGCTAAATGTATCCAAAGGCCCTAAAAGAATTAGAGTTGCTTAGAGTGTGGGCACCCCTTGTATTACCAGCATTTAGCTATTTTAAGTTGCACCAAGTGCTGACACAGACGTGGAGATGCACACACACACACACAGCTTATCTAGCCCCTGTAGAGAAGTACTGCCAATAGAATAGGACTCTCTAGAGCAGGTATATCTTTATTTATTGGCTCTATGCCTAAAGCCAGGCGTTGGCAAGAATGGTATAAAGCCCCCCCAGCATGGAGGTGTGTGTTTTCTGGAATGATGGATGGTGCTCCATCCAATACTTTTGGGATAAGTTGGGGACGATAGACAATTACTCCAATAAAAGCAGGATAAACACTTTAATTTCCTTGAGGAATTTAATTTTCTTTGAGAAGAAACAATGGCTGAGCAGGCGTCCCAGTACTTTTGTCCATATAGTGTAAGCGATTGGAGTCTTTCATAGCGATTGGAGTCATGCCCAAGGACTTATTGATGTAGCAGGGAATTAAACCCTAGTCTGCCAGGGGAAAGGTGGTGTTATTACCCAGTACACCACACCAGTTACAACCAGCACTAGCTTGATTACACACAAAAAAGGGAACTACATCCAATCTGTCCTAACACTGTGAAGTTTTACATGCATACAAATTAATATCATTTCAAATGAATAACACACTCCAACCTTTTGACAATTTTACAAAAACTGAGCGCACTACATTTAGAGTAAAGTTTGTCCATCCTTGCAACTGACATTGCAGAGAAATGGCATTCATGGTCAGAGCATGTATAAACCAACCAGAAAAACAGAGAATAAAAATTATTCTTTTACTAAATGCCAGTCAGGAAAGCTCAGACAAGTCTGAGAAGCGAAAGTAAGTTAATGTGCTCATTTTGTATTACTTGGCATTCTCTTATACTATACAGGAAAATTATGGGCTTTCCAATCCAAATGAACTGATTTTCTGTCCAGTAAGATAATGTGCCATCTGGATTCTGTTATTCTCCCCATCAATGCTAAATCATGACTTGGTGGTGTATTGCTGGAACCATGGTGATATTTTTAATATACAATCTGTGGTGTGAGAATCCTAGAAAAGCATGTGCTTACAACAACGAGTGGTTTTCCCTGTCTCTCGCTAATCTGATGGGATTTGATGTTGCCGTCGCTTTCCCTTTCCCTCTCCTCCTCTCTCTCTCCATTACTCCAGTGTATTCAAGCATATTTTGCTGTTGCCAATAACACCACACCAGTGGCTGTCTCTTTCTTTATGCCAAACCATAGCAAGCTATCTTGCGAGGGATAATTGCCCATGCCTGATTGGAATATGCTACCATCCCACCAAGAACATTAGCATTAGTAAATCCCCATATCTTCGCTAAATCTACCATAGACAGTAAAAGAGAAGAGGGCCTTTGAGATCACATAAGCGTGTGTTTCATGTACAGTTGGCATTCTTTTGTTATCCGCGTGCTCCACATGTGTCTGTGCGCACAGACAGAGCTCATTTTTACAGGATATATTTTCCGTTCACACTGTCTGATCTATCATTTCAAAAGGTTTCCCCACCCATCTCCACTTCACTCCCGATAGGAATCGCTGGCAGGGGGACGGGACCCCCTAAGGGGTGACAGCACACGTCCACAAACAGCAGCGCTCAGACTCTGCCTTTAACAATGCCTGATGAATATTCAAACACATTGGCAGGATATAGCCAGTAGCTAGCAGCCATGCTACCTTGTGCAGTCGTTAATTATAGGGGCCCGAAATGTGGGATGTGAAGCCCTGCGCGTCTGGTTCCCTCAAGCTTTTAATTAACTAAAATGACTGCACACTTTCTGCCCATTGATCAAGGCTTAGGGGATTGATTATTCCAGTGGCAGACAAAAGAGACAGAGGCAGAACACAGCTCCAGGTGAGCAGAACACAACTAATGAGACGCCAAGACCGAGCATAGGCCAACAGAATGATGCCTCAGCCTGAACTGTATACTGTTGTTTCCCTGATTTTAAGTTTTTTAATATTTTTTAAATAGTTTTTAATATTGCTCATTTTCATCTGAGCTATTTACATTCATGACTCGTATCTGTAGAAATATACAGGTGAAGATGGCCCACAGTGTGTCTGTCTCCTCAGAGTTGACGGGTACAGAGGTGATTGTAGTGTTAGGGGTTTTGCCAGGAGTCTTACTGGTATGATGCGCTTGCCTGGGCAGGAAACTGAACCCTTCCACATGGAAGGCAGCTGTGTTACCTGCTACACCATACCAGCCATTGTATTGTATGCATTATTTAGCTTTGCTTCATCCATCCATCTGTCTTGTTATCTACTTCTTCCTGGTCAGAGTCATGGTGGGTCTGGGTGTCTACTTGGAATCATTGGGTGAAAGGCAGGAATACCCCATTCACCCACATCTAAGGGGCAATTTATTGTAGTTAAATTATGAGGTAAAGGGGTATAAAGCCCTCCAGCATTGAGCTATGGAACAGTGGAACTCTGTTGGTGTTGGAGTTCCATTCAGAATACTTTTGGGATGAGATAAGGAGTTGGGGATGAGGTAAGGTTGTGATCATCCAACATCCTGGCCTCACAAACTCTCTAGTTGCTGAATGCAGTTAAATGGTCACAGCAATGCTCCAACTGTAGTAAAAAGCCTAACCTAGAAGGCAGGTAGTTACTCCAGTAGGAGAACCAATGAATGAGCAGGTGACACAATACTTTTGATCATATAGTGTATATAAAGTGTATGTAGTGCATATAAAAGCAAGCTAAATGTTGTTCCAGCTAACCCAGACTTAAAATCACACACATTTAGAGGACAAAGCCTCATATCTAAGAACACAAAGTCATGTAAATGGCCTTATGAACTCAGTTTTTCAGTATCTGTCAATGCCTAATGTTAATCGAATTAACCTGTACTGTATATATATATGCATTTGAATATTTAATGAAATGAAAATGAACGCATTAATCAAATATTTTAATTGACGGTTAGGATAATAACCTATCATAACCATTACAATACTATAAGTATCACTAGCTAGATCCTAGTGAGCCTTACACTAAATTATATTGACAGTTCAGATTATCCAGTGAAGAGCCTTTTGTCCAGGACTAGACATAATGTGAGTCCTGAATGTTGAGTAAACAAGGCAAATTGAGCTGGATTATAGATATCTTGTGCTCTTCAAGGTGAGAAAATGCTCTCTTTCTCTCTCCCAACGTCTGCCATTTTATGGTCCTGTTAGACTTAATAAATGACCTTGAAGCACAGAGGACATCCTGCAAGGACAGAGATGATGATGGTTTGTAGCTCCCAGGTGGATGTAGTGTCATTTATGCCCCAGAATCTCGCTGTATGAAGCATACACACACACACACCACTTGCAACACTTTATGTCAGGATTGAAGCCGGTGGGAAGCCATCCTATTTTCTAACTTAGATTAGGCAACTAGAGTTGTGGACGAGCAAGCCAGCGAGGGAAAGAGTGAGAGAGTGAGAGAGAGAGACGAGTCCTGTTGTTCAGCCCTGGTAAACGTTTGGTTATGGAGGTAGACAGGCTGCAGTTGGTGGGCTAAATGGAGGTGGATGGGGTAGTGCTCTTTGGGAGCCATGAGAGTGTGCTTTCAAAACGGACTTGTTGCTCTGCTTGTAAGTAACACGTTTAGCCATTTAGCTCTCTCATGTCACCAGATTACAGCCACAGCAGTTTCATACACCAATAATGTCCTCTTGATTACTCAAGTACTTTGTACAGGTTAGTCTACATGCTTAATTCAATTCAATTCAGTTTTATTTAAACAGCTTTTTACAACAAATGTTTTCACAAATAAGCTTTACAGAGATCCAGGTCCAAGCCTCTTTTGAGCAAGCTAGTGGCAACAGTGGCAAGGAAAAACTCCCTCGGGTCAAGAGGAAGAAACCTTGAGTGGAACCAAGACTCAAAAGACCAAGACCCTCTTCTGGTCGACACTGGATAATAATAATAAAGATAAAAACAATAATAAACACAACAATAGAGCAAAACTGCATTAAGACAAATAAAATGATAAATGTGGCATTGTATCTTGCTGTGCAGGTTTTTAATATATTTTGATTTCCAACCAGAATGTAACATCTGTTCAACACTGGATTTTAACATCAGTTTTATTTCATATACAATTGAATGTCTGTCTAATGTAAAAGTCCAACATGTTTCTGATGTCAAATTGACGTCACGGCAAAGACATCCATAGTTCTATGATTGGCCTCAAAATGTACCACTTATGACTAAACATAGGATGAAATTTACCAACCTGACAGCAGTGTCTAATTAACAGCTTGTTGTTAAGCTCTGATGACTGTGAAAGACTGGTGGCTCCAATAGCTTTAAGATAAGCAAGTTCTTGTCTAATGTCACTGCATCTTTCTCCAGAAACAACCAGGCTCCAGAATACGTCAAAGACTCTTTCTTAAAGTCTCTGAAAGGTGACTGACAAGAAATAAGTAGGTGGGAAAAGGTTTTCTAGCCTGTATACGGCTCATGTAGAGGTTGTGTCACTCAGGCTGGTGTCTCGTATAATGTTCAAAATAAAGATGCTCCATGCGTTTTTTTAAACTACCAATATATTCAAATAATCCTTAGTAGAATGTAAACTACATTTGGCTGTTAAATATTTTACAGTAGCCTCTGCCTTCTGGGCTTGCTTTAAGGGAGCTCTTGGCTTTATCGTGTACAGTACATGCTAGACTGTCATGTTAGTGCATGACAACTGTATTAGTCCATGTTTTTTATCTACAAAACCCTGGCATAATACTGCAGTGTGATGATATACAGTGAATAGCATAAGTGGCAACTATAGAACAATGGAAAATGGTGGCGTGCATTATGGAATGCTATTGAATACCCGGAGTATACAGTAGAGTGTATGTGGGCGGCTCTTAATCCTTCAGCTTGCCCTTAGCAATATCACAGGCTTTGGCACTTTATTGTAACTGGAGACACAGTACTAAACACAATAAGGGCTGGGTAAGGCTCATGGAATTGATGTCTGCACAAAGAAAGACCTGTATGACAGTTGTGTGCTTCATGATAGGGGGGATGGGGATGGAGGTTAAGGTGGGGTGTGGTGGGACGGGTCTTCCACTCACCCTCTGAGACAAGTGACACAGAAATGTCTGAACAGAGAGGGGCTGAGGAAGTGTGTAAATTTGGATTGCCCCCGTCTGTGGTGACATGTGGGATGAGTGTAATAATGACAGGCTGTGTTATGTTGTCTGAGTTGGATGGTCACAGGATCACTGCAGGACTTCTTCTTCAGAGGCCCTAGAAGGCATAGCCAGCAACACATAATCATCACACACACACAAACACAAACACACCCACACACACCACTTCAGACAGAACTGCCTTTGGCCAAACGCAGTGACACAATTGTGAACCTTTCTCCAAACAGATGGGCTTTTTACTAGAACCGCTTGGGTAAAGTACCTGCTGGAGGGGGTGGCAGCTGTCCCTCCTAAATTCTGAGTTCACCCCTTCCCCTCTACTTTCCCTCTACTCTTGTTTTTTGGTGTTCTCTCCAGATCATTCCACAGCAAAATCTTTTAAAGGAACATTCCAGTATTTTTTTAACCTTGTCTCTATCTGCTGTATCTGTAGCATGTGAGCGATGTCTGCAGGCAATACCTTTTTACAGGTTTCTCTGGACTTCGAAAATAATAGCAAAAACTGAAACAAAGCACAAGTTTTCACAAAGCAGCTGTACAAAATAAGACAAACACCACACAAGTCCATTGATATTCACGGCTGCACTGATATAATCATTGATATGCTTAGCAGTAGTAACAGTAACTGCTGAATATATTAGCTGAATATCTCTGCATCACTCTGTTGATTCTCCTTTTTTGTCCGTTTTCAGTTTTCTTTTTTTTAAATCCTGTAGCTGCCCTGTAAACTGTGTAAATCAGCCTGGATGAGCAGACCAATAGAAATGCTCTGTTACTCTAAACAACTCATATTTTACACTTTCTATATTTCAGAGTTAAGAACATTTTGCCTTCTCCTGTAAAGTCACCATTTTGGAGATACATGTTTTTTCACAGAACAGTGATGATATGTGGAGTGTAGCTAATACCTGGAAAGTAGGGTAGGTAAGTGGTCTAGGGCATGTAGCAAGCCACTGGGCAGTTGCTACATGCTGAATTCAATCAGTAAACACTCAGTAAACACTACATGTAAAACATGCATTTTAATAGGAAGTAATTCTTCAGACAAAAGATTTTGTGCCACTCAAAGGGTCATGTGCACATCCAGTAAAAATCTTTTAATATTATATCATCTTTTAATAATAATAATCTACAGATCATAATAATTCCCAGTCCTGTAAAGCCATAGTCCAGCACACGTTTGGTGTTTCCTGTGTGCTGGAACACCCTATTAATCTCAATAATCTTATAACATGACAAACAGTTGAAAATGAAACATGGTTCTGCAGTAGAGTCAACAGTACTGTAGTGTACATAACATACTGCACTCTGGGTAACGGTTTACTTTAGATATTTTCCTACATCTCTTGTGGCCAGTTTAAATGAAGCCTGGTTATATGTTATATGAATATGTTTTCAGAAATTGGAAGATTTTGAAGTTGCCATGCCATCAGCATATTACAGTGTGGGAAGAGACTGTAAGCGGGAGGAGCTCTGAAGTTTGATGAATTGGATTCTACTTTGAACTAGAAGGCCAGACCTCCCTCTCCCTCTGTTGTGGAGCTAAGACTGAGGTATATTGAATCACTTAATGAGTTAAAGGGAGGTGACAGGGTGGTGGTAGGTTGCAAAAAAAAGTCATAGACACAAAAGGTATGGAGATGGAATGAACAGGATTCTTGGGAGGAGCTTCAGGCATGTTACTCCAAAAATATATATATTATTTTGTAACAGATTTTTCTGTAATTATTATTATTCAGTATATTTCAGTAACAAATTTGTTACTTGTTATCAAGGCAAATGGTAAGGTTTTGCACATGGACTGAAGTTTTCTTAGGTTTCTTTGCAAAGGTCATTGGTATAAAAAAAATATTATTATTGTGGTGTAAAATAAGATCTGGTAAGACATTCTCTCAGAGCTTTGATTTAATGGGCTTTCTGGTCTTTTCTTACAAGACAAGCATATTGACCATGAGTAAGAAACTGATGGAATTTGGCCTTTAACCCATCCATGTGGTGAACACACACATACACACTAGTAAGCAAACACGCACAGTGACAGTGAGCGCACATGCCCAGAGTGGTGGGCATCGCTGCAGTGCCCAGGGGGCAGAAAGACTTATGGGCTCAACAGGGTCAGCTTGCTGAGCTCAGATATGGGACTCACAACCCTGCCATCAATAGCCCGGTGCTCTAACCACTGAGCCTCCTCTGCCCCAACTGTGTCTCTATGAATCAAATTTGGTCTGTTGTGACTAAATGTGCAATATATACAGTATGTGAAAGATAGAGATCATGTAGGAAAAAAGATGGAATTAGTACAGCGTGCTACGCTGAAGTCTCTAAATATCTCCTGTCATGCTTAGGGACGGCCGTAGCTCTTATGCTCAGTCCTTAAACTAAAGTGTTAACAATGAATACGTATTGAATAGCTATAACTACTGAACGCAGAGGAATAAATCCAGGGTCCCTTCTTCACCAGACACAGCCGCGGGGCAGGGGACGACACTGTGTAAAGTAAAATCTCATTTCTGGAGCAGCCTGACATGCTGGAAGTCTCTATCACTCAGCCAGCGCTCAATAACCTTGAGCTCATATTTCTCTGCTGGTGATTTAAGACCTTACAGCACTACCCTGGGTTTTGAGGCCTGCTCTGATGCGCTGTCTAGAGCTCCGTCCGCCGCTCGCATTATTTATTTCACCCAGCTACAAGCGCTACGGTGACACATGGGCACAGGCCAATGCCCCATTCATCTCTGGGTTAAATATGTGTCAGCCAGATCAGTTTTGGGGCTGAAGAGCCAGGTGAAGAATGTTGCAGATTGGCCAGACTGGGACCATGAATCAGCCTGTCTGCTTTTCTGAGAGTCCAGGGCAAGTTTTGCTTGTTGTGCGTTTTGTGCCGATTATGCCATCACTCTGATTAATGGGCCGTGTAGAGCCAGAGGAAGAACATGTCCACATATCACAATGACGCGACGTTCAGCGATGTAGCATATTGAAAGGGATTTTTTATGACACAAACTGGAGGAGTGCAGAAAATCTGAATACTGTGGGCGGGGTGCTGGTATTACATCATTCATTCATTCAACAGGAGTATAGGACCTGTTGGGCTGAGTAGGGCTGGGCTTATTTGGTAGATTAAATCAACATTGTTATGTGTTGTTATGACAATGATTCTGGTACCATGCTTTTGCATGGTACAGTGTGCTTTAACTTCACACACAATACAAACTAGTAATTAACAGTGAGAAACTGTGGAGAGAAACTGGTCCAGTTCTGCCTCCTACTCATCACTGTAAACCAGTGGTTTTCCTGATGGTCCAGATGTTTGAGTTGGGTTGCACGATGACTGTGGACCAACCATGTACCTGGTTTGGTTTACAGTCTGTCTACAAAGCACTCAGACAAAGACACAGCTCTGAATATCACTTTCCACTGTTTGCAGAACTACTATAGCACTACATTTACATTTATGGCATTTAGCAGACACTCTTATTCAGAGCGACTTACACTTCACTGTTTACTCAAGAATAACCTCAGATATTCAAAGATATCTCCAAGCTTAGATACTACCAAACACAAGTCAATGTGCAGGCCATAATACTTGGACTACACTTCACCCAAGTCCTCTCGGAAGAGGTGGGTCTTCAGTCTGCATTTAAAGACAGCGAGCGACTCTGCCGTTCAGACACCCAGGGGAAGTTCGTTCCACAACCTTAGTGCCAGGACAGAAAAAAAATTCTAGCATATAATAGTATTATATAGCATATTATAGCATAGCTAACGGTAATACTTGCAGAGTCTTACCAAATCCACCACATCTTCTCAGCGCGATGTGTTGTTCGGAAGCTAATGAAATTGTAGGTGGTTAGCTCTTAGCCTTGCCCCAGGTTTGGCTTTCATGAGTCTTACTGGTGAAAAAATAAGCTGGTGCTTTCCCTTCTGATGTGTCTTTAGTGCCATGTTGGAGGTCAGCTGAGGTAGTTTAGGTGTTTGGTAGTGGATGATGGAGAGAAGAGATGGTAAAAGGCTAGGTGCCAAAGCTTTTAGCGTGCCAAGCTCTTTGAGCTCTCCTTCTGTGGACACTGGCACAGGAAAAGCTGCAGTCATGCAGCCTGGCTCATGTAGCAACCTGTATTCTCATTACTAGCAGAGTCTGGTTGTAATGTGCTGCCATATTCTCCAGTCACTGTTGCATTGGACCACTTTGCTTTGACTAGTGTTTTCGCTAGTGGGCTGGGTGTATGTACATTTCGGGGTTAGGGTTTTATTAACAGGTCAAAACTGTTACAAAACAATTTGGGGATTTTAGAATTTGGCCGTTTTTCAGCTTTGTTATGGTTATGCTGGATTTTTATTTGAAGGAGAAGACAAGCGTTTGGGGCCCCATATTTCACTTCCGTGTACTGAACTCATTATTCAACTATTGCAAGGAAAATACAGTTTTCCATTCCAGGGCCTGTTTAATCAAAGCTAAATGTGTTATAATTGCAAAAGCCAAAATATCTGTAAACATTGTAAATATTTGAACTGAAGACTGTCAGCATTTTGAGCCGTTGATTTTTAAAAAAGTCACGTAATATGCAGATCTTTATTGAGAGTATAAATTGGTGGGGGATGTCTGACGGGATGGTGGGAGTAAACCCCCCGCTATCTTATTTGGCAACTGGAAAAAAAAATCTCCATGAAAAATATATGAGATGCAATAAGAAGGTTAGTATGTATGTCAATTAGCCACTGCTTCCTGACAAAATCCTACACAAAGAGATAGAAGTGTCAGTTTATAAGATCTAAAATAAATAAATAAATGAGCAAACGAACAAACAATAAAAGCTATAATCACCTTTCATGTAGCTGATGTCATGCATTGCTGGTCGAAGACCCTTTTCCTTAAAATCACAGCACTTGCTTGTGTTCTGATATTTGATGGTCCATCTGTTTTTCCGTTAGCTACCATGTAATGTCTGTCTAAAGAATCATTAAAAGCTGTACCTCAGACACTGTAAAACAAACCAGATTTGTTTTTGTTTTTTTTTTTGGGGGGGGGGTTTCTGCGCATGGCACAGGAACGGCGTTTCTGCCAAATAAGATCCCCCAAGACTACTTATTTATTTACCAGCACTAATTATAATGCAGCACATATCACCAGCCCCTCCCTCGTAATTACTACACTCTGTGTGCGCCTGCAATTAATTCCTACACTACACGGAGCAACAGTATAGACATGTGTGTGTGTGGAAACCCGGCATAAATATGCATGCAGTTCTAAACTAACAGAGAAAAACTGTGGAATATATATGAGCTGGTACATGGAGAGATTGAAGGGAGGTTCTATTACATGAAGTCATAATGTTGACCCATGGGATCATTGCATGATTTCGTCAAAATGAGCACATACATTTCGTCTAATTTCAGCTGGCAATCAGAGTTTTCAGGGACATTCTTACCTAGTGGCCATAATGGTCGTATCCTGAGCACAGGTGTTCGGTTGATGGTAGCTTGGGATAAAGCTTCTCCTGGTGGTTGCTGGCTAGAGGTCCCCCCCCCCTGCCAAACACTGAATAATTCATGGGATCTATTCTGAGTAATTACCATAAACCTGGTTTGGTTTGCAGCCCAGCTACCAAGCTCCCCATAGGAAGGACGTGTGGACTATCATTTTAGCCTTCTTCCTTAGCAATGTTATTCTGAGAAA
The DNA here is from genome assembly GCF_030463535.1 of Salminus brasiliensis. Classification (NCBI taxonomy): domain Eukaryota; kingdom Metazoa; phylum Chordata; class Actinopteri; order Characiformes; family Bryconidae; genus Salminus; species Salminus brasiliensis. The sequence goes on along the minus strand of NC_132887.1, from coordinate 15,539,990 downwards.
AACATCAAATTTTGGCTTGTAGGTGGCACTTTTACACCGGCCTCACACTGACAAAGGCACAGCTCTGTCCTGTCTATCTCAGTTTTCTTTATAGCTACAAAATCCCAGGGCCAGATGCACAGAAGGACTACATATGTGAGAAGGTACAACACAGAATTGTAATTGAAAGCAATCTCTATACTGTGTGTTCACAATGCATATCAAAATTAATATTCAGCTTAATTCGGCTGTAGCTAATTACACAAACTGTGCATATGACTGCCTAGTAATCATGGTATGCTTGTGAGGTAGCAGGTTTCAAAAACACATTAATATAGTGGAAGCACTGTACACACAAACGTATTGCGACACTTGCTTGTTCATTGTTTCTTCTAACATCAAGGGTATTCAATTTTCAATTCAATTCAATTCAATTCATTTTATCCTGCTTTTGTTGCTGTCTCTGTCTCTACTGTCCATTGCATTGCTGTGAGGATTTGATTGCATTCAGCGCAAGAGCGTTAATGAGGTCAAGTTGTTGGATGATCACCACCCCACCTCACACAGCTCACGCTTAGAAGATCTTAGCAGGTATTTTCTAGGCATTTTTGAATTGTTCAGGTTTTGTGGTTGTGTGGTTTTACAAACTGCTTGTCACTTTCATACATGCAAAAGAGCAAGTGCTTCTTTTCCTGAAACAATGCTGACTCTTTATTTGACAGATTAAATTGATTAAACAGATAAAGTGAGCTTTGGAACCTATCAGGACAAACAGATGCCAAATTTCAGACACAATATAGACTTGGTGGCTGGCAGAGACTTTTAGTTAGAAACATTTAAATTAAGTCAATTAAATTATCTACTTTAAGGAAGTAAATAATTGTTTTAAGAGAATGACTAAAGTTTTAATATTCCAAATGCTGGAATTAAATTGCTTACCTTGAAAAGCTTATTATTTATGTTAAATGTCTTGGAATCAACAGCACACTGTGCATCCAGTTCATTCAATACTTTAATCATTAACAACATGTAGAGGGCTGTTAATGATAGAGGAAGTAGCTAGACCTAGGTTCCAGTGTTCCCAGCTTTTTTGCCTTTTACCAGAGCTTACTATGCACATGTTTTCTGAACATAAACCCTTATTATGTTTCATCACGCAACAGGTAACCATGCTCATTGCTGTTTGTTGGTTAATTGCCATATGCTGTTTGAATATGTCCTTATGAATAAAAACATCTTTGGAAACCTACTATTCAACTGAATTAGATTTTAATACATCTATGTATTAAAGGAAGAGAGTTTCCTGGTTTAGGAATGTTATGTTGGGGAACTAGAACAGAAATGTTCAAATATTAGTTCTACTTACTCATAGAAGGTAAAATGTTGAATATTTCAAGGACATTGTTAAGCTGCTATGACTTCATAGCAACTTTCACTTGCAAGGGCAGAACAATCAGAAACATTCAGAGTATTTTGTCAGAATTGTCCTATTTTCGTTTTTCCAAAAATTACGCTCTAACACAAAACACAAGATTAAAGCATGCAGGCTACGACAATCTGCACAGGAAATCTGCAGTAATTTAATCTCTGTCAGTTGGAAATCTTGTCTGTTATGCAGAGACTATTGACTGGCGCTGTGTGTAATTAAGTCAGCACGCCTGTATTGAATCAGCTCATACAAAGTGCTGACACGTCAGTGTGTAAATGAGGATTTGGCAGGGTTTGGCATGCCTCTCCAATTATGGAAATCAGCCAGTCTGCCAATCCATTACCATACTGATCAAACGCATGTCACTTGTCTGATCCATTTCCTACCACCACAGAGCCAAGAGAAACCTGTATAACCTTCATACTCTTTCACATTGTTTGTTTTGGGGTCATTGCAATGTCAAACATGTTCCATTAATGTCAATCGCAATCTGAACAAATTAAACCACTTACCAATCCAACAAGACTGATATATTAACAACTTACTTACTTATTAACAGAAGACTGTGTGTCCTGTCAGCAACCAGCAAAAAGCATGCAAATGTGCCATTAACATGGCAGTATGGAGGACCCACTGTCACCTAAAGTGATTGCCGCAGCCTGTATTTAGAAAAGCACCAGAAGCAATTTATAAGATAATTAATGCCTGATTGGAGTGAGCTTTGATTTCATGGATTTGGTGGGGTCAGTTGTATTGATGAGCTACAAAAGCAATGCAGATTTCAGTTTGCTATGCTGACCCTGAAAGCTTATTGAACACTGCTGCGAGCACTTTCTCAGAGGCGTCTATCCTCATCAGCTGCTCTACCGCACTGTGCAAAAACTTAATAGCTACTTCTGAGGTAAATGGAAAATGTGATCTACTAGAACTGTAAAATGTCTACACTGAACGTGGAAGTTATGTTCTAATCAGAGAACACAAACAAGAGATGAGATAATAATATAAAACTGTACTAATCCCCATCAGGAAATTACAGATTCAGTGTTCCAGCAGCGTACATGGAAGAATATATGTTTAACATGTGTTAAATGTTTAATATGGGTGTTAGTTACAGTGTATACACTCACTGAACAGTTTCTTAAGAAGACTACATACAATTTCAAAGAATGTAGGGCCTCATTTTTCTCTTAGAGTGCATTTATATCTACAGTTTGATTCCCTTGTTCTGGACGAAGCCAGAAAATGATACACTGTTGTATCTAAGTCCTGGTTTGCTTTGCGTTCATACCAGCATATTTGCATTTGAAGCTAAAGGTGAAAAAGGCTGCATGGCTGCATGATACACGTAATAACAACTCTGTGTTTGGTTTGTTTAGATGCCATAGAAGTTTTTCTACATAGAATTCATAAGATTCTGGTTCTTGTTTGTTGACATGATTGCATCACTCAATTTCTGCAGATTTTTCAGGAGCACTTTAATGTCTTCAAAGATCCAGTGACTAAAAAGGCCACTGAAGAACACTTTGTCATGTCTATAAAACCAGCCTTAGACAATTTTTGCTTTGTGGTGTGGTGAATTAGTATTTAAATTAGCAGCCGTTAGAACATAAGTAAGTGGGGGCCATGAAGGGATGCACATGGTCAGCAACACTGACATTCAAGCCATGATTGATGGGTGGGTCTTAACAAGCTCATGTTAAAATGTGCCAAGAAAACTTTTCCACTATTCCACCACCTCTCCCAGCCTGGATTGCTGACACAAGATGAGTTGGGTCCATTGATTCATGATGTTGCCATCAAGTTTTGACCCTACCATCTGTGTGCCCCAGCAGAAATTGAGATCCATCAGTGAGTATGTGAGCCTGGGCCCACTGCAGCCTCTGCTTTCTGTTCTTGGCTGACAGAAATTGAACCGGACGTGGTCTTCTGTTGTTGTAGCCCATCTGCCCATTCTACCACCTGTCCATCAGATTAGACATACTGTTTATTTAGAGATGCTTTCCAGCTCACCACAATTGTACGAATAGACAAAAGTATTGGGACACCTGCTCATTCTTTGTTTCTTCTTAAATCAATTTTCCTGCTTTTCTTGGAATAACAGTCTCTCTTGTTGTAATGATTTGATTGCATTCAGCGATAAGAGCATTAGCACAGTCACAATGTTGGATGATCATCATCCAACCTCATCCCCAAATTGTCTCAAAACTATTAAATAGAGCACTATCATTCCAGAGAACACAGTTCTACAGTTCAACAGCTCAATGCTCCTCTGGCCCAGGTTCATGTTTATCTGTTCCATTCAGGTAGCTGAATGCATTCATTAGAATGGCTGTCCACAAACATTTGAAAATATTGCGTATAGGAACTATATGCACTACAGAGTAAATGTTATGTTTCTAAGCGGCATTTACATACTAAATTAAGTGTTTCATTGATATGGACCTTTTAAAATAAATGACAGTGTATTAACAAGATTAGGTATTTACTAGTACTCAAGAATCTACCTACAATGTCTACTTTTCTGTATTGTCGTGGAATTGGATAAATGGGAAGAATGATCAAAAACAATAGCTTAACATGTGAGCCAAGCAAATAAAGAATGCTGGTTTGATATCATGAGGGGTGGAGTGTGACATGCCATGCACTGTGACAAAAGGCAGGCACTCAACCAAAAGCACTAGAGGCGCACAGGCATCACTCCAAACAAAGCATGCCCAGAATGCCAAGACAGCCCGAGCATCAGGAGTTAAGGAAGCAACAAAGGAGGAGATGAGAATAACCACAGAGAGCCAAAAAACAACTCAAGCAGTCTTACAGACCATGAACTGTACATGCACATGTAGGTATGTGCATATAATCATTATAGTCACTACCACAGGGTGCCACATCATTTATTTAGCATTGAACATGGTTCAAAAATAAATTATGCAATTTTTCATGATGTCTTCCCAAATAATCACTGACAAAAGAATGACATGAAAAACTAAAAAATTAATAAAAACCATTACCATTTAAAACATCAGGTTGAATTATTCATTGGACACTACAGTGTTTTTGTTGATTTTCTAAGTGTAAATTAAGTAAAGAACCTCTAAGAACTGTAGAGTGTTATTGAGAGTGAAGAACTATCTCTTGATGTAAAGATTCTTTGCCAATGCAAAGGTTCTTCACACTCAGACATCTCCATTACAAACTAGGGCTGCAACAAAAAACTGTTTTAATAGTTGAATAATTGTATTCAAAATTAATAAAAAAAAAAAAAAAAAAAATCAAAGTTCAAAATTATGAATAGCTAGATTACCAAATGTCCTATGCTGCTATCAGCTTTTTTTTAATTTAGCTTGAGGTTGTTTTGCATGTTTGCTAACTAACAATGAGGGCAATATAGATGAATAACTTTGAATAACAAAAACTTACTGCTTTAATGAACTCTCTGGTTAATATGAAAAATAAATTAAAATGTCCAACATTTTTTCCTGTCAAAATTAAAAAATCAAATATCTGCAAAGTAACAGCAATAAATATTTCCCTTTTTTTTTTTTTTACATTTTTAGGCAATTTTGTGTTACTGCTACATTTGTATTAGTGACACTTATTTTGACAGTCTGGATAGAGCCACACAGTCTTCCACTCATGGTATAACCAGGAAGCTGGTTGGCTCTTTTTGTTGAAGGGTGGGACTTTATCCATAAATAGATGCCATATTGAGTTTTGTGGCCAGTCTCTTTATTTATAACATCTCTGAGTTACTTACTTAAAGATTTTTCCTTTTTACACTGTACCGTATGAGACTGCCACACCTCACACTAGTAGAACTCTGCTCTCCACTCAGAACACATGTGAAGTCCTGTCACCGTCTGGCAACGGGACTAGTTTACACACTCGTTTTATCCATACACTCGTTCAACCACTCGTCATTGCACCCCATATTAAAAACACGTCATTAAATCTAAGCAGTTCTTAAGATAAGATAATATAAGATAATCCTTTATTAGTTCTACAGTGGGGAAATTATCTGAATTCTTCTATGGCATTGCTAAAAAAAAACATTGTACCACCTTTATAATTTAGCGTAAATTTGCCCACCAGATGCCATATATAAGTGTCATTTAATCAGGAATGTCCAAACATTTTCACACAACTGTATTTATTCTAATGAATGGTAACAATGACTTGCATACTCATCTTCCCTTCTTCCCATCTTCCCTCCCTTTCTGGCCTATTTGTCTTCCAGTTATTGCCTGTTTGTGGTGATATGGGATCACTGTCATTGTCATTTTTGGTGAGGCTATTCTGCATGATTATCAGCAGTGTCATACTCATCATTCCCTGAAGTGTGTAATTTCATTGGAGCCAACCTGGACTGGTACGAACATGGTTGCTTATTGTTGTGGCCCTGTTTCTCTATTCATGACCTTGAGCCACAATCATGGTACTGGACCATGCAAATAATGAAATATTCACACACACAGACACACACACACACACACACACAGAGGGAGACACACTGAGTCTCTCCCACCGAAACAACTGCTCTTGGCTACTTTTCTGGCTGAAGGTTTATTGGATTTTTAATTATAAAGCTATTTATTTTTAAAATATTCTCGTGAATATATTTTTTCACATGCTGATACTTTAGGATGTTCCAGTTATTCTGCCCTTGAGGTCAGAAATACAGGGGAAAAGAAACTTTAATCTGGATGGGCTACAGAAAGCCCTGCATTTTTAACATTTTCCAAGGATTATGTAAAGGATTTGCCTATGAAGAAATCTACGGTAAGTACAAAATGCAGGAACTGAATGGAGTCTAGCTAGGTGTTCCAGCCGTTGATGAATGATTGTGAAAAATGAAGGACCAGTTGTTCTTGGCTTGTGGCTTGTGCCTTGATGTTCTCCTCATTTCAAAGCCTCAGTCAATACAGGTTGAGCTGCCACAAACTGACCAAAGACATTAGAGCAGAGGATGGCCATAACTAAACCTGACGGCAAAGGTCAGGGTCAGGTAGAGCTCTTCTCTTCCCCCACAAAGTCACCTCAAAGACAATGAGATATAGCACTGGTCTTACCTCCATTACAAATTACACAGGACCCAGTCCAGAGAGAGGTGCAGGGGCTTAATCGGATTGGGGAATATTCAGCATGCCTAAAAACTGCATTAACACTCATCCTGCAGTGGTAATTACATCACCAGGTTAATATCAGCATTCACTCTCCTCTAATCAAATTCAGCGGGGAGTGGGAGAGTGTGGCTGTTAAGGCTATTTGATTGGGTTAGCCACTATCATTTTCAGCAATTCAGCAAGATTTCAGCAGAGTTAATCGGGTGATTCACTCACCCGCCACATCCCAAAGGAAATTAAAAACAAATCAAACATGACGAGAGAAACAAAAGAACCAAAAAGGCATCAAAATAAAGCATCCATCAAAAGAGGCTCAGGATTCACATTTTAGCGTTAACGCCTTTTCATGTTGAATCACTCAACGAAAGCACATTGACACATGTACTTCATATATTTAAGGGGACAATTGTTCCTGACCCCCTTGCCAGTTTTTTTAACCAGAGAACATTATGAATCCCAAGAGGTATTAAGATGATTAAATAAGGGTTACAATGATGCATTCATTTGCTAATAAAGAGACCAATCAACAATGACATGAATCCAGACATGAAAACAGTTCTTGCAAGTTGTTTATGAATTTAAGAACAATTAAAAGAATTAAAGCCTATTTTTGAGAAAACAGTAACGGCTGTGTTTACACTGCAGATTAAATCAGATTTGTTTATTACATTTTTAGACTGTGTTCAGATTTTGATTCAAGTCTGGTATATATAATCATAGTATATATGGTTGTAGTTGCATTTGGTCATTATCCACATTATTTCCTATAGCAACAAAACATGTGTGAATACAGTGACTAAAGAGAAGCCAGCAAAACAAGTGCTTTAATGAGTTTAGTTGAAGCAATCTGTGCAGTACTTAGCAACTGTAACTAGATAGATCTTGCAATATTTCTTAATATTGTTTTTTTTTTATCAACTAGAACATCAACACTTAGCTAACATACTAACATGGCTCTTCATAAATGTACGCTGACCTGGTTTGTAGATAATGTTAGCTAACAGGCTAACACAGGAGCACAGTAATCCATACACCATTTCTTTTTTATACATTTCATTAGCTATTTCGGGAAATACCCAAAGTCCTAAAGGCTGTAATGATTAGTTGCGTTATAGAATAGCTGCCTAGCAACCAAAATGCATTTTGATTGGTTCATTTTGAACCAATAGTTTTAAAGAAGAGGCCTCACACCTGCTCCCAAACAAGCAACCGTATTTCCTACACATCTTTTTCCATTTTTTTTAACCTCAAACTAATTCAGCATCAAAATATTACAAACTAAGTTAGTTGGATGTTTAACATTCAATCTTTACTAAAGTAGTCTGTAAACTGTAGACTGTAAAGCTACAACATGCACAGAAGATAAGGTAGTAAATATGGAATGCTTCAACTCTCTAGTTTTTAGTGGAAATATGTAAATGTGCTCAGGTGTAATGGTAATGTGTATTCCTGCATGCAGCCGCTCGAAGAATACACGGTATGGGTAGAATTAGGGTAAATACGATCATTTCATAAGTGTACCTGCCACCCAGAAACCTTAAGCTGTAAGCCAGTGAATTTACTGGCACTGTGGGAATTGCAGTGATTTAGGAATATTGCTATGCTAACTGTAGTCTTGCTTATCTCCTAGAATCTCATGGAATTTCTCATGGTCTCATAGAAATTTAGAAATTCCAATTATTTCAACTCATAATAATTAATTAATTCAGTGTGTGAGTGTGGAAACCTTTCTGTCTGTTGAAATTTAATGAAAATAAACCAGGGTTTTGGGTTAAGTACTCGTACTGAACTGCGAGGTCCAAATCCCTAGAATGTGCACCATCATCTAGAGGTAAAGAAATAAAGAAAAATATATAAAGAAATAAAGAAATACAAATGATAGCTGAATCGGATTTGTGAAAGTCAGATTTCATGTAGCTTTTTCCTGTTCAGACTGTGCAGATTGTTCTGCTCAAATAACGTATGCAATCATATGTAAGACAGTGTCTAAACCAAGCTATCGCTTCTCTACATACATTTTCTTGGCTGCAACATTAAAATATGACCAACGGAAAATTTCTGTAGTTACATCTCACTTCTGAGTGAACCATAAGACAGAAGCACAGCAGCAATGCATAAGACATATTCTTATCTGGACATCAGGATGAACCTTCATGTCCCACTCATCAGCACACTCTGTCTTTCCAGTTTAGAGTCAGAGCACATCAACCTAGAGAAGAACTGATACACTTCAGTTAACTGCTTGTATGTTACTGCAAGAGAAGCCGGTATATAGCACTGCATAGGCGATCACTTCATTGACCATTTAAAGACATTTATGGTGATCTGAATAAAAGCTTTGATATGCAAGAAAGGTCTCATGGGATTTTTACTTTAATTCTTCTTCCAGCATTCACTGGTTTCCGTGCATTCATTTAGCTGCTTGTGGACAAAATATTGAACCATAATCTCATAAGCCTTTGACTGAAATGGATAAATAATTAAATGGTGAGACAATAAGGTCTGGGCCTCATGAAAATTCTATCAGAAACTGCCACTGGTGTAAACTGTGTTGTGTTCCCTGTGTTTTATGTTCACCCATGAAGCTTAACCAAAAACACAATGCTTATCTCTAATTCCACGATGAAAAAATGAACACGTATAAATGAACGCAATTGATGTTTAGATATGTATTAGGAGCAGACATATTCATCAGTATTGAATTAGGTTTATAGCAGAAATGATTGATTGGAGTGTGAACAAATTAGCGGGTGAGGACAGGTCATACATTCAATGAGAAAATCATTGCAAACAGAATTCTGCTATGAAGACATAGAGAGAGAGAGAGAGAGAGAGCACAAGAGCACTAGAGCAGTGGGTTGTACCATAGCTAAAGAGAAGCGTCGGTAACTACCGTCAGCATATTCATTTCCACCAACTGCTCTTTGTGTGTTGTTTACCCCTTCCAGCCATCTTAGGTTGTGGCACACATGCTTTATGAATTTTGCATGCTATCCCCTCTCTGACTTTGAAAGACAAAAGCACCTCTCAAGTGCCAGCTCTGTGGAACTTGTAAGACCACACTTCAGACCCCCTACAAGGCTGAAGCTTGCCTGAACTCCAAAGCCGGCATCTTCTGAGATACTGCCGCAGACCTGAGTTCAGAATACGGTGTATCCATATTCATGTCTACATCCGTGGCAGAGGCCTGGAGAGGTGTTGAAAAGCAGCGGCCACTGAAAATGAGGAATTCTCTAGTCTTGAATCTAGAGCCCTGCCGAGCTGCATGTGAGGGAGCCTTGCGTGATGTAATTAACCTGCGGCATTCTGACAGCCTGAAAGCATCTTTATTTCATGTGTCAGTCACTATTGTTCCAGCTGAGACAGACAAACGTGTGCTCTGAGAGTGGAGGAGAGCCAGAAACCGGCTTTGGGCGTGCTTCATCACACTGTGATCTCATCCTGCAAGAGGAATTCTGTAGTGGAGGAGAGGCTGAGGGAAAAGGGAGTGAAGAACACAGATAGTGGGGAGCATCCCTCCCCACTTTGCTTTGTTTCGGGGAACAGAGATGCCAAACAGAAGATGATGGCATGTTGTTTTTTTTCCCGTGCTGCAGATAGGCTGCGAAGGGCTGGATTTGACGTACCAATGTCTACTGCTTGACAAACTCAGCTTGAGGGGTAAAAGAAAGACCCTGGATACTATGAATGCAACAGAATATGAATATATTATTGAGAAGGAACAGATAATACATTCTAAACATATACAAATAGAGAGGCATATAAAGGAGGCCCAGTATTTGTTTTCTTTAGGTTCCAGGTTTTCATTTGTGACTTTGAAATTCACTATAATCACCACTCAATCATGTGCATGACCACTTCACTCCTTTCCTGTCGGTTTTCAAGAAAACCCGTAGACGAACCCTAGATGGCTTCATAAAGAGCCCTGTTTGTGGGAGAGTGAAGAACCTTTTAGAGGTCTGAAGAACCTTGACTTGATGCAAATGATGGTGGTTAACACTTCCTTACAGCTCATTTAAAACATTCGTTTCAAACTATGCAACCATCACTGCCCACATACTTCTATGCATCCTTTACATTGCCAATGATGGTAAGCAATACATCCACTTTAGGGAAGCTCAGTATCAAATGTTTCTGACAACAAGTATGGCGGCAGTGGATGAGGTCGTGATACTGTATGTACTACATAAAAGTAAGTACATTATCAAGGCTAAAGTATGGTGTAAAACGCCAGTTTCTTCTTCGCCGTGTCCATATTACAGTGGATTGCAACAGTTCACATGAACTATTGACTACACTGCCCCACGATTTCCAGCGGTACTGCTCTGTTCTGCTTCAAAGCTTTCTAAATCATGCACAAATACAGACTAAACAAACAAAATGAATAAAGACTCTGTAACTGTATCCATATTTAACATTGAGCATAAATTAGCCTTAATAAGCTCCATATTAAAAGCCTATTTCTATAGAATGATATCTACCCTATATGAGCACAAGTATTGGGACACCTGTGCATTTATTGTTTTTGTTTTTTTCAGAAATCAATGGTATTCAAAGAGAGTTTATCCTGCCTTTATTGGAGTAACTGTCTCTACTGTCCAGGGAAGGCCTTCTACTAGATTTTGGAGCATCGCTGTGAGGATTTGATTGTTTCAACGACAATAGGGTTAGTGAGCCAAGGATATTGGATGATTACTTCCCCACCTCATCTCAAATGTATTGGATGGAGTAGCTTCATTCACTGCTCCTCAGCTCAATGTTGGGGGGCTTTTTAGTCCCCTAGCCCTTTTATCCCACATCTGGCATTAGTCATAGTGCCTATTCTATTGGCATTACTTCTTTACAGGGTCTAAGCAAGCTGTCATTGTACTTCTGCACATCTGTCAACAATTTGTGCAACTTAAAGTAGCTGAACGCATTCATTAGAAGGGGTGTCCACAAACATTTGGTGATATTTTTGTTCTTCATTGTTCTAAAATCATACAGGCAAAATAATAATGAAATGCTGGTTGGTGTAGCATAGCGGCTAACAACTTTGCCTCTCATGTGGCCAGCTAGGGTTCAGTTCCCTGGCTGGACAAAACTCCCACTTTCCCAGTCGAAATAGACTCCCAGCACAACATTCACCCTACCTATCTGTTTAACATGATCAAATGTAAATTGCACTGGATAAGAGGGTAAACCAAATGCCATGAATGTAAACATGATATTTAGACCAGGTTAATATACAGCTATTTCCAGCAGATACAGATAGTGGTGCTGTGTTACACTTTTAAATGGAGGCTAACTCAGTAGCTCTGTCAAGATCTCATTTGATGGCAATTTATATGCATCCGCTGTCGTTTCTTTCTTATAATAAGTCTAAACTTTAGCACGTTACTTAATAACACTTTGCCCATGCATGCCCATCAAGCCCTCTTGTTATCACCTGCCTTTTAGTGGCAAAGCATTTGGACTTTTTTATATTGATGTGATTTATGTGGACTTGCAGCACATTAACGATGCTAGCAAGGCCTGCCTGCCATCCATATTCATGAACAACTGTGAGGAGAGGAAGAGGAGGGGCTGAAGGGGGCCTGCAGGGGGAGGGGCAGGGGGAAGGCAATGTTGATTCTGCCAAAACTCTTAGAGGCACAAGTCTGGATGGCTGCGCTGCCAAAGGCAAACGTTCAACAGTCTGCAACAAGAGAGCCAAATGTAAAATAGACTGTGTAAAAATATGAGTATCTGAGTCTCTTTGGGGCTAACATGCCTATTAACATGACAGACTAAAAAGATAAACAAAAGTGCAGCGCTGTTTAGTTTTTATTTTCTAGACAAAGCACAGCCAGCAGTTTCTCGTAGGCCTAGTGAACACCACTCCAATAGACTGCAGGAAAAATAGGAGGGTTAAATATTTGAGTTACTTCAGGGATAATATGCTTATTAACCTGCTATGCTTATTTTCTAGATAAAAGATAGCTGTTAGCGCCTCTTAGGCCACAAACTCACATGGACACAGGTGTCAGCTTTGTGGTGTCGCCGCCTCCCACAGCCCTATCTCATCCATTTCAATAAAGGGAGCGTCGGGGACCTCACATCTTATTAGCCATCATGCTCTAATCAATGAGCTGTAGCCCTAAACCAGCTGACAGCTAATTAAAGGGGCACTGCATGTTTTCTGCCGTAACACCAGCCAGGTAACCAGCGGTAATTAAAGCTTGAAAGAAATATCTGCTGAGAGGCCGGTGAGCTGCGAGACAAGCTAGGCAGCACAAAATGAATTGTTTGGGCGCCTCCAGAGCAAAGGCCTAATTTGCTCTTTCGAACGAATCAATAAAACCATTTCATCTCAGGCACAACAGTGGAACAACAAACACTAAAACACGATGAATCTATCCTTGGGGAGGAGCCCAGGCTAACATCTTCTTCTAACAGTTGGGGAAAATAATCTGATATGAGCATCACCAGGAAGAGATTTCATGAGATGAGGCCTCCAGGTACAATAAGTCTTTAGTTTCTCTGCATGTTCTGGAGGTTTCTCGTGATTCTCTTGCTCCACAAACGGTACAGTTTTCTTCACACAGAACATGTGTGTCAGTTTGTCAAACATCTCAAGATCAACTATCCCATAACTTCACAGTATGACTGTGGGCAATTTAATGTAACAGCTACATGTTCAAAACATTGGCTGTTTTTGTTGGAGTAACTGCCTCTACTGTCCAAGGGTTTCTGCTAGATCAACTAGAGCATTGCTGTGAGGATTTGATTACATTCAGCAACAAGAGCGTTTAATATGGTCAGGATGGTGGATGATCACCACCCCACCTCATCCCCAACTCATCTTGGTAAAGCATTAGACGGAGCACCATCATTTCAGACAACACAGTTCCACTGCTCCACAGCTCAATACTGGGGGGTTATTTATCCCTGTAGTCTATACTTGTCATTTGGCATGCCAGTAGGTTAATGTTTTTGCTCTATTGGCATGGTATTGGTGTGTGCATTTGCACATCTGTGTCAGCAATTGGTGCATCTTAAAGTAGCTGAATGCATTCATTAGAAGGAGTGCTAAACATTTGCATTGGTTATGTTCACACAGCGGCTAAAAGTGGCTCTGTAAGACATTAGTCATGTGCATGTCAGTATTAACAGCAAAAAACACACTGCATGTGACGTTCAATTCTGACACCAGTCTGAACAGCTATATGGGAATTTGTGCAACATTTATGGCAAACCAGCTCAGTTTTCATGTTGGAAATAGACACATAAGGAACTTTGCACTACACATCTTTAACCTGTTGCTAAACTGAACAGAACATTCCCTAAAACATGCATGACTCGCGTCACCTAGATCATGCAGATTTCCGCCACCGTTTGCACTGATCCAAAACCTAAGAAACGTGAAAGCTTTTGGTTGAGGTGTGAGTATGTGTGTATGTGTGAGTATGTGTCCACTGCACGGATGGGATAAATGCAGAGGACAGATTCCTATGGGTGCAGCACAAAAGACGATTTTCCTTTTTCTTCTTAAACGCAAGGAAAAACAGATGACAGCTGAGTGCTGGATGATGTTTTGCTCATGCGAGTCAGGTCAGGCTAATGTCCTATACAGGTCTCATTATGAGGACAGTGTGAACAACCAAACAATCAATCGAAGAACCAAACAATTGGGCAGTAAGGCAGATTTGGGTTGCCTTCATTGTTGTGTGACCATTGGAACAGGAATCTCTGCACTCTGCTTCAGTACCTACTGAATTTCTGGGATTTCCCTGCACTTTTTCTTATCATGTTCCCATGCCATAAAGCACAGTAATTAGCTCTTGAGCATGCTATCAAAGCAGTCCAGCAGATCTTTTGATAACCCAACTTCTTTGTAGACTGGCGATAGCATTTTTGATTAAATATTCCTTTATATAAGAGTTGCTGTACTTCACCCATTATCTCACAGCAGGGATGAAGCTACTTTGTCAATCATGGAATGACTAGACACATGAAGTGACACATACTAAGTAATACTGAAATAAATAGTTTGGGACTGGTGACTAGTTAGTCTTCTATCATTTTTAACATTGGTCCAAACTGTTCTATTAAACTTTATTAAACTGTAAATCTTTTTAATTCTTTATTAACTCACTGCTATTAATTTACTGATGAAACTACATAAATGTATTACTACATGAGGGTGAAGAATTCAATTATGGGCCCATAGAAGTTGAAGTCCACCTGACGTAGCGAGAAATAAATGGACCACTGCCTGCTTTGTGTTGTAAAAACTGCTAGGTCTACAGCCATGTACAGCTGAGAAAGGTCTGTCAAAACTCTACCCAATGTGGTTTAAATCCCTCTATTGTGCACTGCATAATGCAAGTGTGTGATGTTATCTTGAGGAAAGTGAAGTTAATGAAAACCTATTTGTAGAATGGTTGAATGGAACCCGTCTTCTACTGACAGGCCTTACTCATTAGTAGCCAATCACGAATGACTGCACAACTGTGGCTCTACCTTGATTCTTTCCATACCAGAGCAGCAGCAGCCAAAAGGACAGAGCGTTATTGAAATGACCCCACAGAGCAGGGACCGCAATCGGAGCTGGGCAGGCCAAACACACAGGTTCAATCCAAGCTTCAATCTCCATCAAAGCCCAGAGTTTTATCCCTGTTCTGTTTCTTGGCCAGCCATTAATAAAGATGAGGTGGAAGAGAGTACCTGCCTGCCAGCTAACTCAAATAAGCAAACAGCAGGAAGTCGCACCAACACACCATACACACCTTCATCACACACACACACAGCTGCCACAGCACCAGCTAGCCTTGCAGTCCACAACAAACTGTGCGTGGGTTTCAGCATGAGCAGAGGGGATGACAGTGGGGAGAGGAAAAGAGAGAAAATATGAAGGACGAGACACAATGTAAATGTGAGATAATTAGGCTCCTGAGCGGTTTGCAAGCTTCTGTATGCCGTATGTCTGGTCCTTGTCACTCATGCTAGCAAATCACAGGCTGATCTCCCTTTGAGTGAGACTACACACTGAGCAGTGTCTGCATGTGTATATTTTCTTTCTGAAGAAGTAGATAGTGTGTGTGTGTGTGTGTGTGTGCACTCACAGGGCTATATTCACCTAGAAAATAAAAAAGAAGAGCTACACACACATACTTTATGTTAGTACCACTGGTGAAATGTGATTGTCTTCATCTACTATGACATCTGCTAAGCAGTGGATATATTAGGCAGCAAGTGAACGGTTGGTTCTTATGATTAATTAAAAGCAGGAAAAATTAGCATAAGCATAAGAATCTGAGCCACTTTGACAGAGGTCAAGTTATGATGGCTAGACGACTGGGATGGCTCAGAGCATCTTCAAAACATCAGGCAGGTCTTGTGGAGTGTTCCTGGCATGCAATGGCCAGCACCTGCCAAAAGTGCTTAGAGAAAGGACAACCGATGAATCAACAACAGAGTCATGGGCCTCTGTGTTTCATGGAGGCCTCACCTCACAATGTCTTGGCACCAGAGACCACAGGACAGCACGAACAATACTCAATATTACTGTACTAATGTTATAGCTGATGTACATATGAATGTATTTACAATATTGTATTTTAAGTGCAATATAAACAGAGCTGAGGTTACCTTTGCTGAGCCGTGACAGCACAACAGTGTCACAGTTTTTCCCTCACTTGCTATCTCACTATTTCTCTCTCCCTCACTCTCTCACTATTTCTCCCTTTCTCACTCAGAAGTATCTTTCCTGCAAGGACTGTGATGAGAATAATATTGCCAAGCATTACAACAATAACAAAAATGATGATAACACCAACAACTATATATATATATATATATATATATATATATATATATATATATATATATATATATATATATATATATATATATATATTCTCTCTCAATTCAGTTAAGTTCAAACAGCTTCATTGGCATGAATTGTAAATAACTGCCTGATAATATAATGCTAATTACAATAATGATAAAATGCAAGAAAAACAGGGTCTTAATGTACTGTGTGACTTTTCTCTCAGGGTGTGGCAGCTGTGCACATATTTAGTTGATAATTGAACACATTCTGGAATTTCCCACAAACACACACACACTCACACACACACACACAGAGAGAGACACACACACAGCAGATGATCTTCTTTCAACATTTTTTCAAGCGTTGGGATGTTAGTTTTTATGAAGTGTAAGCACTCTCACTCACGTTTTTGAAAAATCTGATGATTGTATCAGTTTAAGCAGGTCAGAATTACAGATTCAAACCACTTTTGCCTCGTGAAAGATCTGAACAGTATGCAGGGAGGACCACAATTAGTCAGGTCCACAATTACCCACAGTCAGACGCCCCTGTGTGTGCGTGGGTGCATGTTTGGGTGTGTGTGTCTCTTTGTATGAGCATGTGTGGTGTGTGTGTGTGTGTGCATGCACAAAGTGATATAGTCAGATAAAAAATATAAGACGGAGACAGACAGACTGACAGACACAGAAAGAGAGATAGAGAGTAAGAGATAGAGAGACAAAGACAGAGAGAGAGAGAGAGAGAGAGAGAGAGAGCGAGAGAGGGAGCAGACAGTGTTTGTCCTGTCGCTGAGACAGCAGTGTCACTGCAGACAGACTGAAGAGCGAGGCAGACAGCACGGCTGCTCTGATGTAAAGGGGATCTATGTCAGTTAGGAGAAAGCTCTATGGTTGAAGTGTAAATGGAGGATACATTAGAGAATGCTGAATCTGAGACAAGAGAATTTGACTGTATAAAAATCTGCATATGTACAAATAAAGAAAAGGCCTCTGAAAAACCCGGTATTACAGCCAATTAGACCAAAGACTTTTTGTTTGTCTAACAAAGAGATCGAGCACACACCAGTCTTACCCTAAAAGCCATGTCCCTCTAAAATGGTAACTTTATAGGAGAAAAAAAATGCTCTTACATTGATGCAACGAAAGCAAAATCAGAGTCAACACCATATTCCAATCTCTCTTTTTGTCTTAGTTTACCTTTAAGACCCAAATACGTGTAACTAGCTTCTGTTCTGATTGGCTGTCCTGTACTGTGTTGCATCCAAACAGCTGCAACACTGCTTATAACTTCAGGGTGAATGTGTGGAGTTAACCTTCTAAAGGCTACATATATATATATACACACACACACACACATTACTGTGCAAAAGTCATATATTCTAAAACAACGGTGCCATGGCATTCTGCCTTTCTCCATTATAAAGTTTCTTTAAAAAGGCATAAATAAACAGAAACTTCTGCAGAGATGGTAAGAATTTTACATTCTTCTATGGTTAAGTTTAGGTTATTGTTAAGGTACAGGTTAAGGTTAGGTTTAGACTAGGTTAAGTTTAGGTTGGGGATAAGCTTAGGGTTATGTTTACATCCGACATCCTGGTTAGAGTTAGGTTTAGGTGTAGTAAGTTTAGGTTTAGGTTGAGATGTAGGTTCAAGTAATAAAATGGTATGGATTTCCGTGTGTTCCCAGTGTCCTCTTTTTTAAAAACAAAAACATGGTCACCCCTAGAATTTGGATCAAGCACACATTCAACCAGGTGTGTCTAAACTTTTGACTGGTTCTGTATGTACGATTTCCTCATGTATTACTGTATTCATATTTAGTGGCATCTATTGTAATCAGTATAGTGTAATGTATAGCCCCACTCTGGCCTTGTGTCTTTCCTGTTTTCTGTTGTTCTTTCTTTCTCAGGGTTCTGTGTTTCTGTTTCTCTAGTCTCCTAGCTTTGCCCATCTGTAATCCCCCTCAGGTGTGCCTCATCCTGTCCCAGTGTATGAGTAGTCCCTTAAATAGTTTTAGTGTGCTGTTGTCTGGTCTTGTGCATTTCTACACAGCTGTTGTTTTCTGATCACTCCAGTATAGGTCCATGAGAAAAAAGTCCACCTGAAGTTTATGTTTTTGTTATACTGTACTAGGGATGTCATGATCACTCAGTCTGTTATTGCACATCATGGCAACATATATATATATATATATATATATATATATATATATATATATATATATATATATATATATATATATATATGTATATATATATATATATGCTTACATTAGGTACTGACAAATGTTGGACAGTACTTTATGGGAATGAGCTGATCTTTCCAAATGGGCTGTTGGTTCAGTTTTCATATACAGACTGTAAGGCCTTTTGTTTTGTTTTTTTAAAAATGAGGAAAAAACATGCTGACCCTGATATGGACTCTATAAAACATAAATGGTGACATGAATGGTGTCATTTCCCTTACGGTAAAATGACAATGCTGAGTGCTGATCTGGTGAAAAGTCAGAGGAAGGCTGGTTTAATGAATAATTTCTCTGCTGATTTTCCACCATTCAAGAAATATGAATTGCAGTCATGTGCAGGCGTGTCACTGGATGCATTATTCTAATCAGTGAGTCGTTTGGCCGCTCTGTACATTAAGGTATCTCTTTTCACTGCATTTATTGTCCTTTGTGGTAGTATTCCTCAATTTCCAGGATCAGGGCCACTTTAGCTAGGATATTCCTCCCTATCTGCCTGGCGAGCAGAAGTGAAAGCGGCGTTCTACACTTGCGAATGAGAACTACAGCTCTTATGTAAATGGAAATTCCTTTTAAAATAGGAAAAGGCAGCAACAGTTCCTGATGTTTATTTCATGGCCATGTTTGTAGGTGTGCTTTGAAGGCAGTATTCCTTATTTGCACAAGTGCTGAAAGGAGTGCCATTAAACAGGATGTTTGTGAACTCATCTATGGCTTTCAGTTCTAACTGACCGGGTTTGGTGTGGGTCCCCATTGGCTTTGGATGGAGATAAAGAGCTTTGAGGACAAATAGGCAACATAGTAAGAAACCTCCACATCTGACAGACTCTTTTTCTCAGCTTTCACATGGTTCAAAGAGCTTTTTTTCTTACTTTTTTCTCCTTTTTATCTGCAGACAAGCAATTTATCCAGAAAAGAGTTACAAAACGACCTTCTGTGCTCTGTCTGGTGAGGAAAGCAATCAAAGCACTGCAAAATCAAATGTCCTCTTCTGAATAGACCATGATAATAAAAAAAAACTTTCTTCTGCAAGGAGAAGAAAGAAAACAGGGCAGATATAGACTAAATCTGTGTGCTGTGCTCTGCAAAAAGTAAATTCTGTCAATCCAATTCATCTTATCATGTTCCTATAATGGAGAGCAGCCGTAGAGTGAGTGAAATACAGTAATACAGAGGCAAAGAGGAAATTAAGTCCATCTCTGTGGGTTAAAAAAATAAGCCATTGAGGCCAAATAAGCCAGATTCAGATGTTCTACTTACTGACAGCTACAGCTACTAATATTTTATCTGTTAACTGAAAAGACCAATGGAAAAGGAGCTGAATCTAGGCAGTGAACCATTTACAAAGATGCTTGTTATATTCACAAAAACTTGTAAACTTCTCAGATAACCATCTGGCATGACAGCGACAATTTTATTTAAATCTGGGCACTGAAACAGTTGGGCCGCTTTTGGCCCAAAATGGAACATACAAACGTTTTACATGGTAGGCGGAATATGGGCCACATGTAGCCCACAGTTCAAATGCCATGAGAAACCTCAAATGTGGCTGCTGAAGCTAACAGAGTTTTGGCTTACAATACACTTTTCATTGTCCACTGATCCGTAAGTGCCTTAATTGGCCCATAGTTGTTCCAATAATTATATATTGACCATGTCATAAAATGACCAGAAACAAAATCTGATGAACATAGTTTGTTCTATGTACCACCATGATTTAGAAATTTAGTTTTTAGGGTGTTGTTTGCGACCAGTCATTAGTTTAAAGGTTAAATGTGCTGATCACTGGACAGATAGAGTTAAGCATAATTTGTCAGTTTGTCAGTCTTTCACATCACACAACATTTCACATATCGTTTATTTTTTTCTTTTTGACAAAAAAGTGTAGTACATTTTGCCATAATACTTATAGGTTGTCAATGAATATTTTTGTCATGGTTTTTATCAAAACATTTTAGCACTGGAGGGATCAGATTTAAACCTGTTCATAACTGTACTAGGTTAATAAAATACGAATATGCAAGACGCATGAAAAATCCAAGTTTAATTAGGGTCAGGTTAAGGTAAGTAGGATTTACTTGGGCGCTAATAAGCTATGTACAGCCTAAGGCATTTTGCACACATGTAATCTGAACTATCAGAAGTTGGATTCTGATCAGCTGCAAAATAAACAAAAACAAGCCTTTCATAGCAAGATCTATTTATGGGATCTTTAACAATTTCCTCCCCCTAAAGACACGCCAAATCAGCAAGCTGTGATTGTTCCTTTTGCAGGCTTAGGTTGCAAAAGTAACACATGTAGCTTCTACACATGTAAAGAAAGCATCCAGTCCATCAGGATGCCACAGGTAAAAATGCACCTGAAAAATGTTCCCTCACCACCATCAAAAGCAGCTGCTCATGCCTCCGGTCAAGGGGGTCACTGCTTTCCCCACATTTTTTTCCTCTGTCAATTCCACTTGTCTTCAGTTGTCATTGCTAAGCTAAAGGTGTAACATGCATGAAGAATGGATCCCTCCTCCCACCCTTTACCCCAACGACCACTGCCAAGACTACTGAGCCCCGAATAGGCCCCCCTCAGAACCAGCCTCTCGCCTGAATCCCCCAGCCCCTTTCCAGCTCACTGGAGTGGGAAGGAACACGAGTGCCACCCTGCCATCCTGGAGCCCCTGCCCAACAGATGGCAGCTGCTGGGAGCTCAGTATAAGGCCAGTCCGGTCATTGAAACTTTATTGGTGAGAGAGGGCTGTGCGAGGTAAGTAAACGTCCTCGGACAGGCTAATTAAAAGGGCTCTTTTCATTAGAGGAGCCCATCTGTTAGGAACACAGGACCTGATGGAGTCAGAGCCACTGTAAGGATATCAGCATGAGCTGGCACTAAAACCTTATATTTGGGCCTGTCGAGCGATTTGGGCCCTTTTGCGGGACTGGAGAGGGTTCTTTGTGATTGGTAGATTTTAGGCTAGAATCTGCTTAGGCATCATTTTACATGCAGAAATCTGTGGCTTGGTTCAATTAATTGCAATCATTACTAAGCTCATTGCATCTTATCTCTTTAATTAGTGAAAGTTGCTTGCCTAATGCCATATTCAATGCCCTGTACAACCTGTTTCAGAGTAGGTAGAGAAAACAATGGGTAGCTTCGGTTATCTAAATATCTATGTAAGTGTAGAATGATCTCTGAAGGGCACGAAGCTGAGCAGCGAGTGATCAACACAACAAAAGCTTCACTGTGAAAGTGCTTATCCTCAGCTTCACAAGGTTAAAAATGTATCGCTGATGGACTTTCGCCACCTGCACCTGTGTATATTAGTTTCCCTTTTGTCCAGTTATTGCAAATGAATATTAAAACTGCTGACCCAAGCTGTGACTACATAAGGAATCGATTAATGTGATATCCAAGAGAGGAGGGACATATAGTACTGAGAGTAACGTGCTGTCATTCAGCACAAATCCATCAAGTTTATTCACATGCAGAACTCTTAAAGGTGCTTAAGTATGCATTTGTTGGGTATTTCGAGTTGTTCTTTGACATATAAATAGTAAGAATGTGACAAGAGAAAAGCTCAGATATTGTTTAGCTGTTATTTTGCCTCTAAATTAAACTGATTTATAGCATCAGCATAACACAAACAACCCCCTTATGATAGAATAGTTTTAACAGTGCTACAAAATCACTAAGTCTTACCGGATAGTGTTGCTGTCCTCTCATTCTGTCCTCTCAGTGCAATGCGCTGTTAGCAAGGTAAAGAGATTGTAGCCAGTTAGCTTTTAGCCTTGCCCCCACTCACTTCCCTGATTAATAATAAAGTTCCAGTTTGGTAGTCAGCTGAGGTAATTTGTTTTAGGGGTTGGGGGGGGTTGGACAGAAGAGATAATAAAAGCCACTCACCTCATGTGCCGAGTTTCAGTTCCTTATGTGGGCAATGGCCCAGGAAAAGCAGAGGTCAACAGGGCTGGTTTGGATAGCTGCCCATTCACGGTTAACTAGTACAAGTCTGGTAGTGATCCGGTACCAACAACACTGCATTCTCCAGTCATCATTGTGTTTACCGCTTCACCAGCTTTGACTAGGTCTTTTGCTAGTAGGCTGGGTGTATGTAGATTTTGAGGGTGTAAATATAACAGATCAAAACTTTTATGTAACAGTTCTGGGGGTTTGGCCTCTTTTGGTAATGCTGACTTTTCTTTAAAAGGAGGGGACTTTTTGGTTCTAGGGCCTACCTTTAACCCAGCACCTCACTCAATACAGTGTGAGGAACTGGTATTCTGTTATCTTATTGCAATCAATGTCAGATCGTAACTAGACAAAAAGTCATTGACTGTGCCATGTAACATAACTGTGCCGTTCTAAGGCAATTGCTCTAGCTAGCACGTTTGTGGTTCAATAAGCCTACAATGCTAACACTCTCCCTTCACAGCTGACTCTTCCCACCAGCGCTCTCTTCACATCTGAAGGATTAAATGGTAATTTAGTTTCATACCTTTCACCACTGAATGCCTTCAAGCTTTGAAAGAGACATTTTTCAAACGAACTGTCTAACAAATATTGCAGTTACGGCTTTCATGTGACACTCTAAACACAGTTGTTTTGGAATTCTTGTCACTACCACTGTAATCTACTGTATTTTGCCTGGTGATTATAGTGGCAGTTGCGACAGGCTAGTGTTACAGTTGAATGCTGTGATAGTTACATGACAACTGTAACCACATAAAACATGTGAAGGTCAGGAGATGGAGCTGCTGGAGGAGGGTTTTTATAGATGGGCCTGATGTGTGGTTGGAAGTGTCAACAGGGAGTTGCTAGGGTAGAGTGCTTTCTATATACAGCGTAATTACACTATTTAACTTATCCAGGTCTCAGCATATACAGGGTGTGAACAGCTGTTTATAGATTGCTGCTTCAGCATGTTCTCAGTTCTTTCAGGTCACAGATCCACTGAGCCCTGACAGTGAAAAAAGGTAATATGAAAGGAGATTTACACAGATATGACTCATATTTACTGTGTCCAACATAAAAAAAACTTTTTTTTGGTGTCCCAAAAAAATGACACATGCTTATGTAATATGAATCAGGGACATTCACAAGGACATTTTGCAGCTGTAAAAAAATAATTTTGATAGAACATACCCTGACATGTCCCTGCATCTGCCAAATGAAACATTGAAAGGGCATAGCTTCAGTCTATGTTTAAACAAAATGGAGAGGAAACAAATCACTTTTGTCTACAACTGTCCAGCGCTTCACCATGTAGCTTGTGACCGTATTGTCAAATTTTCTTTGGACACCCTTCATGCATCCCTCTTCCCTGCATGTAAAAAAATAAATATATATATGGACACACTATGGACAAAAGTATTGGGACACCTACACATTACACCTACAGGAGCAAACTACTCTTATTTATTTATTTATTTATTTATTTATGTATTTGTAGAAATCTGTGGAATTACCTTTTAAGAATGTGTAATAGCTAAGACAAAGTATTTAACTGTACTCTATTAATATGGAATGTGGTCATGACCAAGTTATATTAACTTTAAGAACTTTTAGAACCTTTTAGAACTTACCTCATTTTTTTGCCTTTATCGTTTGAACCATGTAGCTACTCTGTACACCGTGTAAATAATTCTGGATGAACAGACTAATAGAAATGCTCTAAAAATTAAATAGAAAAAACTCTAATTTTCAACTGAAAGTTAAGAACATTTTTGCCTTCTCGTGTAAAGTCACCAGTTTGGAGATACATGTTTTTCATTGGATAGTGACGTAATACTTTTCAGCGTCAAAGGGTTAAAACTAATTTTGCTTTCGTCAGCCTAATTGATCACAATCATATATCTGTCTTTGCTGCAGTCCATTATGTTTCATTGTGTGCAGCTATTATTAGCATCCTCTCATGTTAGAGCAGCAGTGTGTAAGGGTCACTTGTCTCTGGCCACCCAGCACGCTCCTCTCCTCCTGTAGAATGGAGCCCAGTGGGGAGTATAGAGGGGATAATGATGAGGATGGCCCAGCTTGCCTGACTGCTGCCAGGTTGCCGTCAGCTCCGATCAGGCCTGTGGTTGCTGTGTCTCCATTACTCCAGGCTTCTGAGTAGTGATTGCACTAACAACAGCATGCCAGCCAGCCATGGGTCGACCTCCTCACACTAGACAAATCAGATACACATGCATGCAGAGTCATTGTGTTGTGTGTGATGGAGGAAGGTGAAGAAGTGCAGAAGTTAAAGGTGCGAAAAACCTTTCTTTGGAGTGATTCCACTGAAGAATCACAATTGGTTTCTTGAAGAATCTTGTAATGGATAACCCTTGGAAATAAGATATTCAAGTGTGAAGAATCTTTCTACACGTTCTGTGGCAATTATAGTTGTCTCTTACTGACTGACTGAGTGACTGATGGACAGTGTTGACACACGCATGTGCAAGGACTGCTTCTTTTTTGCCTAGAAGGCATTTTATTCTTCTGACAGGCGCAGAACATTTTGCCACAAAGCTAACAAGTATATGTAATCTAAAAACTAGTGCATATGTGGTCTACATCTTCAGGCTCTGGGGATAAGGCATGAGTCCTTTACCAGACAGGGTCACACAAAATGCTACAGGAAACATAATAATGTCATTTTATGCCACAGAACCTTTTTCAAAATAAGGAGCATATATTGGTCCCAAACTCCCCATTGTTGAAATGCCATCAATGATTCTTTTGCGGCCAGTGACTGTCCACTTTAGCCTGGTTTTCAGGGTTCTTCAGTGGTGTTCCCAGGATGTGGTAGGATGGCAGATTCAGAGTATTAAGGTGCACCTGAAAAATCTGAAAAGAATTATGTAATGCAGTCATGCCAACATGGACCAGAATCTTAATGGAATGTTTCCAACAGCTTCAGGAATCCATACTATGAAGAATTGAGGCTATTTTTAGAGCAAAAGGAGGCTCTACTTAGTCTTCAACATTGTTTCTTCTGTAGAACCCGTTTTCTCCAGTAAGCTCCTGTTGAAAACAATAGGATCCCTTTCTTAATATTGTTAAGCTCCATGGAGTCAGCCATATTTTACACTGTACGCTTCTTTGTATCTAATATCTGGTGCTCAGACAGAGACACTGGTCTCTAGGCTGTTAGTTTCTACGGGCGTCTTCAAAGAACCGACTTCAGTCCCTGGTGCAACTGCCTCTCCCAAAGCTCTAAGCCCATTCTATGACCCCAAGTCCCACGAGATGCTTCTGCTTAAAACAGTGGGTAGGACTGGAGGAGAGAACCAGTGGATAATGATGTGTGTGTGTTTGTTAAG
Source organism: Salminus brasiliensis (assembly GCF_030463535.1). Taxonomy (NCBI): domain Eukaryota; kingdom Metazoa; phylum Chordata; class Actinopteri; order Characiformes; family Bryconidae; genus Salminus; species Salminus brasiliensis. The sequence continues at coordinate 15,514,135 of NC_132887.1, read as the reverse complement.
GTTTGTCAATAGTTACAGCACCCCTGAAGCAAAGCAAGGCAGAAAGAGAGGCATGTGCGGTGCTAAATTTCTCTCTCCCACATACTCTGGTAATTTAAGATCTCTTTCCAAACCAGCTTGTTTTAATTACTTAGAGTAAGTGGCAGCATTTGGTAGGGTTTATGGCTCCCCTTAAAAGAGTAGGGCCCTGCTGTAGGAGGCGAACTCTGTCTGATTGCAGAGTTGTAAATCGCTACTCATGCAGGCCCACTAACAATGCCTGGGCCAACCGCACAATCCCTTGACTAGAGGGCACTCATAAATTCTCTTTTAATTTTCTAACTCGCATAGACAATGGGCAGCACAAACAACCCCACAACACCCATAGACCACATGTAGTCTGGTCCCAAAAGGATGAAAAGGAATGTATGGTAGTTAGGCAATATTTTAAGATGTAAATGATCAAACGCTCTTGCTAGTGGCTGTACAATGGGGTCCAAATGTCTGAGACCACCAGTGAAAATGTTCTAATTTGAGGACATTTGTCAGGACAACTTCATCATCAGTGAAAAGTAGAAGCTTTAAATTTTTTATGTATGTTTCAGAATTTCTTTATTTTTAGTTCATGCACCTTTTAGGACAATATGGATTTGCAAAAGCCTCTGATGAGTAGATCAAATTAAGCTGAGAGTCATCTGAAGATTAGCATCATTGGATGCTCAAAAAACATGTCTGACCCATTTGTATAAAGGGCCTACTTAGGGCAGGGTATCGAAGCCGATACTGAGAACTGATTCACGTCAAATCAATCAGTATCAAATTTCGATTCAAGCGCAATACACTGTCAGGGCAATGGCAAGCCCAATGCACTGTCAAGTGTGTTTACATCTTTAACTTCACACAGACATCGCTTTCTGCAATATTTTTAATGTAAAATTCAAAGCTGGCCATGTAAACACTTCTAACCTAAGCAAAGATATATCTAAAAGCAGAAATTGTACCATATTTGATCATCTGAAAGCCAAGTCTCATGCAACGGTGGCCTCTAACCATTAGCAGTACGTCTGCAGCCAGTGCCGAAGGCATTGAAACGTGAGGCTCAAGTGAGGAATTAACAACTTCATCATTACTTCAGGTAAGTATCTGTAAATACTTTCTACTACTGTTTAGTAGAAACACTTTACAACGTGTTCCCACAAAATACACATTTTATTTTATGTTATTTTATGCTTTTATATCTCATTTTTATCCCTTACTACACACAAACTACTGAGTTTATTTTGAGCTGGGACTTTTGCTTCATGTCTTTGAGTTAGTGATAGGTTGTATGACTGTTGATTTGGTTTACATGCAGAACTGCATCAACCCCCTTCCCCCAACACACACACATTTGGATGGAGGTTCAAAATAAATACCAAAATGTTGAAATTGATTATTTTTTTACAACCAAAACTACATTTTTTGTCCTTACAGAAAAAGTAAAGTACAACAAAATAGTACTGTTGGGTTCCAGGGACTAATCCCAACTAGCTTTAATATGATCAATGTCACAAATATGCTTATATTTAAATATTTACATAAAATGGTGCAAAATCGTAAATACTTGCTGTTCTTTTTTCAGGTTTAATTGAGGAAAACCGTTGGTCTCAGACTATTGGTTGACGCTCAATATGAGCTTTTGACTTTGTCTCTGACTGACTATAATATTTCACTTACCAAGAGAAGATGCTAGCATATTGTTTTGCACAATTTGTGTAGGTCTTCTAATTACAGTGCTGATTAAAAGCGAGTTAAATAAATTTTGCGAACTCTTGTGACCCAATCAATGAAGCCATTGAAACAAGCCAATAAATATTCAAACCATGTAGAAGCAGAAAGCAAAGGTGTCAGAAAGAACCTTTGAGAGTATAGAGTAAACAAGGACCTTAGCTAAATTAAAACATGAATATTTCATGTCAGGGCCGAACCAAAATAAATTACAGAGGGGGTGATAATGTTCTCCTTGATGTCCCTCAGCAATATAGGGATTGGTTTAGTTCTCCTACAAATCAAAGGTGCGTTTTTATGGGAGTGACCGACTGAGGGACCCTGCGTCGTTAAGGTGCCGGTACCTCTGCTCATTAGAAACGACTGGGGGAAGTAAATCTAAAGATCACTTCCTCTTTATGGGCTGTAGACTCAGCACTGGGTGAAAACACACACACAGAGCATCTGATTTCAGCATTTTGGAGCATGGGGTGACATTAGCCAGCTATTAAGTACTGATAAAGGCGTTGGTTTGTGGGGTCTATTTTCTGATTCATTTGGGCTTGGTATTTTCTCATGTGCTCTCCCAGCTGTTCTTCTTTTTGTTGTTGTCTTTGACAGCATCACTTCCTCTGCGCTACTTCAGAACATTTCTGCATGATTGAGATTGGCTGTAGAAAGTACGAGGAGCGGCAGTAAGCAGATGTGTTCGCTTTATGAGGCTCTGGTGGATTCAATGTCTATGTCCGCATGCTGATCGAACAGGCATGGCTACAGCTTGAGTAAAGCTGCGGGGGATCTTGCTGACTTCTCCCTGAACTCTCCCTCACCGCGCTACTCTCATGTTCTCTACCCCAGGAGAGGCCAGAGGCTTTCAGTTCAGAGGCAAGGTCAAAGCAGCTTTTAAAATGCCTGGACTCAGCAGCCTACCGCAACTCTCCACGGCCACTCCGGAGCGTCTCCATGGCAATGAGGCCTCTTCTTCAGCAGTAGACGTGTCAAAGCGTGTCACTCATTGTCTCTCGCCCAAAGCTGAGCTTCCTCAGCAGGAGCAGGAAAATCTCAGCATGCTCTAGACCAGACGCCACAGGGCCTGGCTGCGCGAGGAAACATTGGGTGAGCAAGAATAGATAGCAGCCAAATCAGCAAGAAATAGAATGAGAGCATCACAGATGAACATTAGCATGCAGCCGCCAAGCAAATCTCATTTCTCCTCATTTGGGAAACCTTACTTTTATGCATTTAAAGCGCAGACACTAACCATTGCAAAAGAGAATGCCGTGTCAAGCATTTGGTGTCATATTGAACAAGGCCATGATGACAGTGATCGGGATGGATAAAGGAGAAATATAATTATGTCCCATATTAGATTTTTTTCCCCCCAAATTATAATTCGCACATTTTAATCATTGTCATTTAAGGCATGTAACCCTCTTTCCTGCTGTCAAAAAGCACTTGCAGCCAGCAAGACTAAAGGCCACAGATTTGATTAGCAATATACAGGCCAGCTGCTCCAACCGAGCAGCCAAATCATTACTACTGTATGCTCTGGTTTCAATCAAATTAAATCAACAGTGGGGAGGAGAGATGGGAGCAGGCTAAGGTTATTGTATTTGCTTTGTAAGTAGGGGATTACTTGGCAATATTCAGCCCAACTTTAGACTTAAGCAGCTCTACTGAAATGGATTAAGAACACATTGCAAGAAATATCCTCTGAAACTCTGGCAAGCCCCACAAGCTCCTTAATCCTTATGAGATAAATGGGTAGGACCTTATAATGCACTTATTTTACTGCACCATTTAAAACTCATCACTGCTGAGCGCACAGGGCATTCTGTGATTAACTGCCTCCTCTTACCAGTTGTAAACTGTCTGTCTTGTGGTCAGTTGTGTAGTGTGTATGTGTGTGTGGGTGTGGATGTGGATGTGTGGCTCCTTAATCAAATGGGGCATTTGAGTGTAAAATTCAGAGCAGGTGGCAACGCAACAGGATGACAGGGTGACAGGACAGCCAGCGTGTGTCTGTGTACACGCTTTGCTGACATAGTTAATCATCGTCCACAATATTTACTACCTCTCATATTCCAGCACCTGTGGATTCATAGCTCTTGATGTACAGTATGTCCACAAACCAGTGTGCGTACTGAATGTACATAATGAATAACAGTTCTCAGAGTGTACTAAGGGAAAACAGGGACCTTTTCACTGATTATGGCATGTTGAGAACAAGTGCATTCTTGATAGACCACAGCATACTGTATTGCCATTTACAAGCGTACATAGTAAATGATGGTAGGCTGGAATTTTGCTGACGTCACAGCTCTAATCCAGCTATATTAAGCCATTCCTGTTCCATAGTGACTCTTACAGCAGGTGTGACACTCATGCTGGTTTGCAATGTGTCACAAGACTATGGCCAATCACTGGAGGGTTCACAGCCCACACAGGATTTATTGTTTGTTATTATTTGATAGAAGAATATTGTGTGTGGAAAAATACAGAAATGCATATGATAGACATTTATAATGCTTTGTTTGGCTTTGGACTAAGATTACCTTTCCCAAGATCAAACAAACTATAAAAACTATAGTGGGAAGTGGCAATTAAAGGGTTCCAAGCACCATCCAGGGAACACCATGAGAGCAATCTAGTGTATTTGTTGCACATACAGAACATACAGTCTACAGTATGCCAGGTTTAGAGAATAAAATTGGTCTAGGATTGAACATGTTTAAGCTCCAAAGAACATGCCAATAAACTGTTATTTCTGTCAGTCATGCTAACTAGCTGTGACTGGGAATGAAATAGGTTGGTAAAGTGTGTGTCTTTGTTACACTAGACTGAGAAAGACATAATTAAAATATGTCATATCTATTGAAGATCAGCCTGACAGTTCATAAAGTAGAGATATTTTGATGTTATTTCACCCCCTGATGAAATTCATATGCTGTTTACAAGACTCATCTGGCTTGTCTAGTTCCATAACATGAGTTTTGAGTTTTGTGACAAGTAAGGTTTTCTTATTATTCTTCCACAAAGATGATGTTTATGCTAGCAGTACCACTCAGTTTAATGGTACTCAGCACTCTTGACCTCCCTTCAGGTTAGTGGTCATATCAGGAGTTATATATTGGGGTTTATGTCGCCCGTCTAAGTTGCATTTGAGTTGTTCTTTCTAAGAGTTTTCTTGGTCTTCTGATCTCATCTTGACCTCCACAGTTCCCCTGAATCATCATTTCTCAATAACATTCTGCACTGCTGAAACTGAACACTGAAAACACTTGGCTAACTTCTTCCCCTGACTTGTTGACATCAGTTACTTTTGTTTTCAGATCTTTGCCTAGAGGAGCCCATGTACGTTTGGGCACCTATGTGATGGTGCATTTTTACTTTTTATGTTATGAATGTAACTGCTTTAGAATTTGCTGAAAAGATTGTGCTTTATGTTTGTTTAGAATCAGAGGCTGTGTTTATTACTTCTCAATTATAAAAACTGACAAAAAAATGACAAAATGTGTCATTCTGGGTAGCAACCTTTTGCATAACCTTTGCATATGTATAATGAAAAATATGTGTATAAAAAATATATGTATAAAAAATATATGTGTATATATAAGTATGCATATGTCTTTTTAGAGCTTAACCTTACATAACGACACTTAGAATATACATTCAGACACTGTTATAAGAAGGAACACGTTTTTATTCACAAGAAGAAAATGCCATCCCAAGCTGCCATATAATACATTTTTACACATTGTCTGAAAATCCTTTACAAAATAAAAAAACATTAGAAAATATGATTTGATATGAAATATGACATACATCATCATTTTGAATAAAAAAGGTTCAGTTTGGTGTTAGTTGGTTAATCCATGTTCATAACCTCCTATGACAGTGAATGCCAGCATTGTCATTACAAAATTAGATGTAAAACTGAAGCAAGGAAATATCTAAAAATAATAATAATAATAATAACAACAATAATACAAAAGAAATCTCATGCAGCATTGTAAGAAAGGGCCTGAGAGTGTATACTTGTAAAGGTAAATAAATCCAAGAAGGTTTTCTGAGAACAAGAGAAGTGACTTGGATATTATTTTTAATGACCCAGAAGTCGCTCACAAATATTTGCTGAAAACCAGTAAACAAACAGCCATTCTGAACAATCCTTACCAATACAGTTGACGCCATGACATCAGAAATTCAGAGGTACTTGTGAGAGGTTAGACAAGCTGACTTATTTTAAGATAAAAAAAGAGGAGTATATGAACGTTTGGATCCCTAAGCTCTGAAACCATTTGTGCTGAAGGCAAACTGTAGCTTTTTGAGGTTCTATGTGATTAGAACCTATGTCAGGAATGCATAGAACCAATGTCTGGCATTGAACTCAGTGTTTGTTATCCACAGTGCTTCACTAAAACAGCTGAAGTAGTTGGTTTGCTCACTGTGCTCACATTCAGGTTTTCACTGCACAACCAGGATCAGAAACTGAAAGGCATTTGGAAAGTTTACTTGTGGGTCAGTCTGCTGAAATTTGATTTTGAGTTAAAAAAAGACTGTTCTTTATGAATCATGACCCATAGCTGCTTTATATGGACAGCAGATATATCGCTGATATATTCCCACTGCCACGCGTCACAGCTACTACAAACAAGGACATGAGCTCCTACTGCGTTTTGATAAGATCAGCTTGAACAGTCATGCAAAATGGCCGAGTTTAACTGATACAGAGTGATGAAAAGGCTTGATATGTCACATTCTGCCCATTGTTTGGGTCATCTCTGAATACGGGGTTTCTATAAATCCATATGTACATTCAATGTGGCTGAACTCCTTAAACAGTCAAGAGAGTGACCGAATGCAGTACCAACGCAAGACATCAGTCATGTTACTATAGCTCACATTCTTCTTATGCAGTACTGTAGAGAATTTGTCATGTTCCATTCAACGCATATCATCCAAGGCAACTGAGTCAAGCTGAAAATGGGCTTGCATCAACCAAGCCTGACGGCGGTTGAATAACAACAGTATTACAAATGTAGCTCTTAAAAAAAGACATCACAGATTTGTTTGATATGTACGGTAGAAAGTCACACACACTAGAAATTGAACATAAGGCTCCAGAGGTTAGATGAGAAAATGCTGACACGAGGTGATAGTACAGGAGAAAGGCAAAGTCTGGGAAAACGCAATAACATTAGCTTATTGCTTTCCTTTCCTCGTTCCTTTAAACTTCCCACCAAAAAAAATGGTATTTTACAGACTGTTTAATCATATAAATACACTATACAATGCAATATAAAATCATTTTTTTAATTTGTAAAAGGAATATGTTAAGGGTTGGCTTAGGTATGCTGGTTAGAGCACTAGCACCAATACAAAAAATAATGATTGAAAGAGTCATATGACAAAAGGCACTTTGCGGTGTAGCAGAAGAACTCTTGGGTAAATGGTGACGATCCCACCCACTTCCATTCATTCTTTCTTGGTTTCTCTCTTTCCCCTCTCTCTGTACAGTAGATGTTCCAAAAAAATATCGCAGGTTCTAGCCTCATCTTCAAAAAGTCCATGCCACAGCCTGGGGCACTGTATATCACCAGTACCGGTGGCTCCTCAGAAGTTAACATGTTCCTCCTCCATGCAGTGTTCGTGTCTTTGAAGTGTCTTCCTTGTCTTTTGTTAGCATCAGTGAATTGGCTGCTACATCTCAATATCCTTCCATTCAGACTTCCAGGATTCCTTCTCACTTCCACTCCTCCATTTTGTCTCTCCATCTCTTAACCATCCCTGCTTTCACACCTCCACCTCTCGCGCTCCTTCTTGAATGTCCGATGCTACTCTGATGTCGAAGCAGGTCACCATCATAACGCGTGACTTGCATAGGTTGACGCAGTACTCCAGCTCACTCGTGGCTTGCTCTAGTGCCTCCAGGTACTCCTGTGACTCCGGGTCCAAATCCTGGTCCACATCAACTGTGCACAACAGGAGCACAACCAGTCATGAGTTACTGTTACTGAAAACCTGGGCGCATTCTCAAAGTACAGAACTCAAGAACATCAATCAAGAACAACGCTAACTGTGAAACTCACACTCTCCCATCCACTTGCTGGGGTCCATCATCAGTCTGGCCTTCGTGTCCTCAAGTTCTTCCTTCAGAGTTTCATGTTTGATTCTCAGCTCTTTGATCTGCAGCTGCCTTCGCTCCACATCCTTCAGCTTTGTGTTAAAGTACATCAAGCCCTGCGGGCAGAGCGAGGGGCAAATTAGATGCCAAGCAGTATACAACACTACAACAATAGATATTAAATAGTGAACATTTTCTACCCATCAACTGAAGATTTTTATAATGAATTATTACACCACAAGAAAAAGTCTCAGTTATTGTTACTTGTCCAAATACAACTATGCTGAGACAGTTTCCAGGTGTTGTAGAGCAAGAGCATGCTCCCTCCTATTAGTACACTGCAGGTATCTCCATTAGTTTTAAGTTTTTTTGCAGTTTTATTTACTTGCATACAATTCAGTCTGTATATATGAACGTACCTTATCAACATCCTGAATCGACTGCTGCAGTAGAGAGATGGAAAAAACAGGGGTGAGTTTTGGTCAGTTAGTTAGCCAGTAAGTTCATTATTCACCCTTATGAACTCGTAATACTGTACTATTGTTAATAATAATAATAATAATAATAATAATAATAATAATAATACTGTACACATTATATTACACAAATAAACACTGTATAGACAAAAGTATTGGGACACCTGCTCATTCACTGTTTCAAAGTGAATTTTCAAATCCTACTTTTGCTGGAGTAACTGTCTCTGCTGTCCAGTGAAGGCTTTCTACTAGATTTTGGAGCATTGCTGTTATCTGTGTTTGGAGAATTGCATTCAGCGACAAAAGCTTCAGTGAGGTGTTGGATGATCATCCCCAACTCATCCCAAAACCATCATTCCACAGAACACAGTTCCACTGCTCCACAGCTCAATGCTGGGGGGCTTTATACCCCTCTAGCCCACACCTTGCATTAGGCATGGTGCAAATAGGTTCATCTTATTCTATTGCCAACGGTTCTGTATTGGGACTAGACAAGCTGTGTGTGGGTGTAAATTTGCACATTTGTGTCAGCAATGGGTGAAACGTAAAGTAGTGAATGCATTCATTAGAATGAGTGTCCAAAAATCTTTAGACATACAGGGTCTCTATAAAAAAAACTTAACATGCTTGCCTTAATTCATGCCCCTGAGAAATGATTACTACGTGCTATATCAGGTGATTATTACTATTAGCGTTAAAATGATTAGTAGTAGTGGTACTATTGTTGAAAAGGAGCATAACTGTGAATTACCAAGCCTTATTTATTCCTCACTAAACTAATTAACCTCCCCAAGAATTGCCTTCCAACTGGTCTGTGTTATAACCCCAGACATTTCTGTGGTCACCCAGGAAGATACAGACGAAAGCACAGTAATTCAGACACAGCCCTCCACTATCAGACATGCTGAAGGTCAAGCGTCTAAGCCACAAATTATCATCGCACTCTTTAATAAGATGCAAAGGGCTGACAAGTCCTTCATTCGATGTGAAGGGCTTGAAGGTGACGCATGTGGCATACTGCTGAGCTAATGACATTCCCTTTCACATACCAGACGCATGATCAACTTTAAGATACACACTGAGCTCTGGGAAGGTTTGGAAAGAATGAAACATGAGAAAGAAAGAAAATATGATCTATGTGATATGTCAGCTGTCTTACTGTGGAAATGAGTTATGTTAATTGTGTCGTCAGTGAATGGACTTTCAAATACAAGCTACAGCAACTATGTAGTTAAGCTTGCTCTGAATGAAAATCCACTTTCAGAAATGACATCTACGTTCACAACATGTGCATCCACATTCTCCTTTTTACCAGCTAATATTAGAATATTTTCAGTTTCTGAAAAAAATATTCATAAACTAGGTTAGTTTCCTACTTTTTTTACATGTCAATGTAACACAGCCGAGCTTCAGCTATATGGACAAAAGTACTGGGACACCTGCTCATTCAGTGACAAGAGCGTTAGTGAGGTCAAGGTGTTGGATGATTACCACCCCACCTTATCCTCAACTCCGAATCGCGCCATCCCAGAAGTATTGGATGGAGCACCATTATTCCCCCCACCTCAATGCTGGGGGGTTTATACCCCTCTCGCCAAAGCCTGACATTTGGCATTGTGCCAATAAGTTCATGTTTATCTGCTCCATGGAGACCTATTTCATTGGCAATACATCTCCACAAGGGCTAGACAGGCTGTGTGCGTGCACTTGTCAACTGGTGATATGTAAATAAGCCTTTTTATATATGTCTTGCGAGCATCCTAACTAAACCCAGACTAAGTGATCCCTAATACTGCACTGGATGATGATGTCTCACATGTGGTAGAGCAATCGTATGCTCACCTCAACTGCCTCCTCCTGTCTCCGCCGCTGTAGCCGTTCCACATCGTCAATCTCGTACACCTTGATCTCAAAGGGCTCTTTCAATGGACCAGACATAGGAGGCAAGTCCACCCACTGGCCTGTAGCACCAGCCTTCTTCCCCAAGGACGAGGTGTCTGGCAGTGGAGCAGGAATGAGACGCCGCCTCTGAAGGCCTGGAGCACCCGAAAAGATATGTGACATAGAGAGCATGAGATAAGAGAGTGAAAAAAAAAATCGAATATAAGAAAACGTGCATGGATGGTTGAGCTCATGCTCAGAGTGGAAGACATAGATGTGTCAATTAAAGCACAGTATATAATACCCTGGACTTTAGCTAGGAAGAAAATATGACAAGCTGTAGTAGAAAAATGTATCCTCTATTCGTATGTATATATTTATGAGAATGCAGACTTAGATGGAGGGTGATGACAGGCTTTATGCAGACCTCCTACATGTTGTTTATATAGCATATGTATAAGGGGCAGCACCAATGCCAGTGTCATGCAGACAGACATAAGAATTGCAAAAGGACAATGGATGGAAAGCAATGTGACTGTTATATGCATTACACACCCCCCTGGTAAATAGAATGCATCATTCTGTAAACAAACTAAATTTGCATTTGTATATCTGCATTTTTTTCATGCCTCAGGGAGGGATACAGAACAGCAGACACTTTGGGCTTTTTGAGCAGTTCTGAAAATATATCCAAGGGAAAGCCAGGGAAATACATGTTAACCTGGGAAGTGTCAGTCAAAAGACTAGGTTCATAGACTTCATCATGCTACTACTATACGCACCATTTGTTCTCTTTTTGGGTGGCTTGGAGCTCCTAGTGCGTCCAGAAGAAGACATCCCACTCTCACTCATAGAGTCATGAGCTGAAGAGGCACTTCCAGTGGCCTCACTGTCCCGAATCATGCTCTCATAGCCACTGCTCCCTCCGCTGTGGTAGAACAGTGCAGTACGACCCATGGCAGGAGGCAACTCTCCACTCAGGACACTGCTGTTGTCACTTCCATGCCCACTGCTGTACCTCTGTGGCCGTCTTGGGGCAGTGATCTTGCTATAAGGAGAGGGCAGAATGGGGATGGGTGTGGGTTTGTCGTCACTGAGGTTCACTCCACTGTCATTGCCACTGTCAGAATCACCAGACCCTCTCAGGTGTTTCCCAGGATGATTACTTGCTGCAAGCTCACTAACACGACTGTTGGCTGCCCGCATTGCTTGTTTAGTGCCCATAATTGTTCCCCTTGTTGGTTTACCACTACTTCCCACTGCTGAACGAGGTAATGCACTCTTCCCTGAAGGTGGAAGGTTGGCATTCCTTGTTGCAGATGCTGTGAGAGACTTGGTTGAGGAACTGAGGGCTTTGGAATTGCTGGCAGATAATGTGCGAGCTTTGCTTCCATTTACAGGCACTGGTCTCGCATTAAGGCTGCTTTTGACTTGCCCGTTTTTCCCCATGTTGACTAGATTAACACCGGGAGGCGGGGAGGTACTGATTGGGGAGGAGGTGGCAACAGGTGACCCAAACTTAGCAATAGATCTGCTCGACTTTCCATTGAGACTTGCCCCGCTGTTCTCTCGACTGAGCACCGGTTTAGATCCCAACGATGTCAGACTGTCACACCTTTCAAGCGATATCTGACTTCCATACAGTTGTCCAGCTTCTCCTCTCATTCCTCTGGCCTTGAGGCTGGAGGTTGCTTTCAGTAAACCATGCTCTGACTTCAAACTGGATGCTTTTAAACTGTGGGAGTCTCCTCTGTACCGGGCATCATATTCATTCTCTGTCTTTGCAGGCCTTGCTCCTGAGGACTTTCCTGCCTCGAATGCAGACTTTAAGGCACTTGGGGGAAGCAGAATTCGATTCTTCTGATCCAGACTGGATTTGCGCACAGGAGGTGGAGGAGGTGATACACCACCACCTTGCTTTGGCAGCATGCTGACATCCTGTCTATTTCCCTTCCCATTTTTTTCCAAAGATGAGAACTTTAAACTACCAGTTGATGACCCAATGTCCAGGCCAACCTTCACATCAATTGATGTGTGAATGACTGGAACTGTCCCAAGTGTGGTTGCACCTCTTCTGAGCTGTGGCATCTTGCTGGGGAAATCCATCTTTTTGCTGCAACTAGATTTTTCACATCCATCCACCACCCTCTGTGATGAATTAGGTCCTTGCATTTTGGGTATTCGAGGTATGCTGTTGCAGTTTGTGCCTGCTTTCCTAGGCGGTATGCCACTAACTCCATTTTTTAATAGTTTGGAAGAAGAACATGAATTCGAGGACACTGGCAATTCTGAAATGTTCTCTATCCGATACCATGGATCATCTGGCTTGCCCTCTAGCCTCAGGGGCTCACGTCTCCAAGTGCTATTGTTACTGCTCTCACTAACACTGCTACTCTGAATTGCAGATGAGGTAGGTTTCATTTTCCTGGGAAGACTACAGTGAGCATCGTAGGAGTCTTGCAAGGTCTGAGTTGGAGATGAATTCAAATTATTCGATTTAACCAGTTTTGGTGAATTTCTGACTGATGTTTTTGTGGATTCTGGGGAGGATGAAGATTTACTAAGGGAGAGTTTACTTGAAGCAGCACTGTCACTATCCATTTCTGAGAAGCTAAAGCCACTATCATTCAGTGAGTTCTTGGGTTCCTTCTGGGGGCTGCTATGGAACATGCCAAAGGAATCCAGGTAGAATGCACTTCCTGGGACAATATGTGTACCATCAGGGAGAAAGACATCAGCAGACTGTGCTCCTTCACTCTCTAATGTGCAGACACTTACTTCGCTAAGCCACGAACCGATAGAGGAACTACGACTGTCCAGTGAGGTGAATGTTTCTTCTTGCAAGGGTGCTACCATCTCGGTGTTCACTTCAGACGTACCCACACTAGATGTATAAGCATCAAACTCATCATTGATGCTGCTTATAATGCTTACTGGCCTAGATCCCGAAGCAATGGCCTGTACAGAGCAATCACTGTTAAAGCTTATGATGCTAGAAGGCCTCCCATTGTCCACAATCTTCCCAATTGACAGTTCTTCTACAAGAGTGAATACCAGCTCATCCTCTCCATTTAACTCTACTGGTTGCTGGAGGGTTACTGTAGTCCTCAAGATGTCTCTATCCATGCACCTTTCCCTAAGTGTAGACCTTAGCTGGCACACCTCAAGTGGGGTCCTAGGGTTCAGATGATGGACCCTGCTCAAAAGAGGAGAGTTGCTTCTCGATCCACCCTGCTTCTGAGCTTGATGGCTCATTCCAATGGGTGGAATTCTTGTGGCAGATGGTTCTTCTGTCTCCTTGTTAGATCTGACAGTGTCTCTTTGTTGTGGAGGTGGAGGCGCAGGCTTGGGTAGCTGTTTTTTGTTGAAAAATACCTTTTCTCGCACCACTGGCTCTGAGTTTGGAGATGTTGATGATTTGACTTGTTTCCCTGGAGAGCTAGGAGCAGAGTTTTCAGATGCCAAGCCTTTTTCACCATCTGCCCTGGAACAACACTCATTCTCAAGCATGTCTGATGTGGTGCTACCTTGCCATTTGGAATGTTCAGATTTGGATTTGTGTTTGGGGCTGCTGGGCAGTTTGCTGGTAGTACAATGGGGTTGTTTGGATAAAACACTGTCCTGCTGTGAAAAAGGTGTTTTGATGGAAGCCTTGGGAGAACCTGAAAGAGATCCAGTCCCTTCTTTGGGCTTTGTTGCAGTAATGTCCATTTTAGGGCTTGCTTGACCACCTCTAGTTTCCCCAACAAATGCTGACGGCTCCTCACTCCCATCAATACATTCCAGTCGCTCTTGAAGCTCGGCGAAGGTGTTGCACTTGAAATGGTCACGGTCAGCCGGTCCTTCCTTTCCACGTTGCTTTCTGTTAAGGGAGGGGATGATGGGAACAAAGGCTGGAGGACCCTCGTTATCACTGAGCTCTCGATCAGAGATCGCCGCACCACTAGGGCCAACGTAAATGACAGTGTCACATGACTGCTCGCTGCTCGAGGAGTAGTCTGGATCACTGAGTAGCGAGGGCAGATCTGGGTCCAGAGCCACAGTCCGTGGGTGAAACGGCCTTATGTGTGGTGGTCGGCGAATCCTTCCCTCATCACAGGAACTTTCCCCACCAGAAGAACTGGATGCATACTACACACAGAGACAGAGAAATATGAACCACCAAGTACACCAAGCTTTAATCAATAGATGAGCAGAGATCAACATCCATAATTTGAATGTGCATGATATTAGCGATAGTAATTACAACTGAGCTGCAGCATAAGGAGATTCTGTCATTTTAACTATCCTACATTATCTGGTAATTACATCTCCAATAGGAGAGTAAATATTTTGAACATCATTACACAGTTCTATTGATTATATGATTATTAAGTAGACAGGGCAGAGAAACTAGCTCTGAGTTACCGTCAAATTTCCTTGCATGTGCTTTTCTAGTACCATTACAATGCACATAATATCATAACTGACCTTGGACTTCTTCTTCCTCATGCGGTGGATTCGAGATGCCAGCTGGATAGTGGTGAGTGAATCAGCATAATGAGCTGGAGAGTCTGAGACATGGGCTATCATTGTCGTCCTGCAGTTGATGTTCCCAAGTGAATCACGAAGCAACATTGTAAGTTTGCTGTCCCTAAAGAGTAGAAAACGTCCAGATAATTATGAGATATCATCAACATACTATCATCAGGTCTTTACAATGCATACAGAGCATGATATATTTTTTTAAGTGTTTTTAATTGTTCATTATTAACATTGAGCAGGAGGTTCTGCTTTTAACTGCATAAAGTGTGTAGCAGATACCACCGTGTCTGTTTCCAAGCACATACAAATGATTCATGTATGACCACTGTGAACACCAGACAACAGCAGTGTATGAACCTGCTAATAAACCTGTCAACACAACTCAACATGCTTAGTCTTGCTCCTGACAACTTAGGTTCCTTGTTCAATCCTTTTTTGTTACGTCACTGGAAATGGAATCGCAGTGAAGCATGGAAAGATAGTGTCAGAGGTTTGTGCACTCTCGAAAAAAAAGGAATGTAAATTATACTGTTTTGGGTAAAAACTCAGGTATGCTTTATGGTACATTTTAGCACCTTTCGTTAGGAACGTGTTGTATAACTTACTTAAGCTATGTATAAGTTCCATGTATATGCTCAGAGAAATGTCTCATAGGGAGAAAATTAGGAGCTAATTCATATTTTGCACAGCATATGTTTTTCAGTAAATTTAACCTATCAACAGTGATGAACAGTCACAGTCTGCTTTCTCCTACCTGTACGGTACGTGCTTGGCTCCGTTTGCCAAAGCCAGAATGACGTTGCCTAAGGCAGTGAGGGACAGACACAGACCACCGCCACCGTCCCTGCTCTTGCTGAGCACCCTCTCACAGCTACCCAGGTCTATCAGGTGCAGCCTACTTCTACCTCCAGACACTGGAAAGGAGAAACAGAAGGAAAGAGAACAAGAAACGTTATAAAATCCCAACATTTAAAAGGTTCTAGTGATGTTCAGAGTCTGAAAGGAAAAAATACCAACTTCCTTCAATACCAGTACATATCAAGGACGGCATTATGCTACAGTACATTTAAATACATGCTTTTCTAACTTACCTGCAATGTTTACAAGCTCTAGTGGCACAAACTATAATCCACAGGTTTTAAACTGCACAAACTCAATCAGTGATTCTGTTTCTTTTTCAGTCTGATTCCATTACGTCCTAGAAATCAGAACTTAAATCCCACAAAGTCAAAAGACTAGAACCCTTTGGATTAAGACAAAGGTTTAGATTTTAGACTTAGTCGCTAATGTAGTTCGACAACCGACTATTTTTCAGGAGACACAATTCCACAATGACGGAGTTCAGGACAGTAGCAGAGAGCTTATAGCACATCGCTGACACACCCACTCTGAAGTAATGTCGGGGAGTGTAAAGAAGAGCACCCACCTCCGCAGGCACTCACAGACACCTTGAGCAGACAAGTGACTGGCATGACTTGGGTGTGATGTATCCCTTAGTAATCCAAACTTTCCAATATGATTCAAAACTATACAAAACTAGACGTATGCAGTACACACGGTATAAAGCCCCTTTCAGACAAGCATGGTTAACCCAGCAATATTAACTAGAAGAGATATATGTGTAATCGCAAGCATCTGGATCAGTCGGTAATGTCTGAGTGAGCCCATGTATGAATAGAGCATATTAATGACAAAGTCAAATAGATATTAAATTAACATCTTAAAGCAACAGTATGTAAACGTTTTACCTCAAAATCATTTCTAAATCATGTTGATGACACACTGACTTCTGCACTCGGGCCAGAACATTTGATACTATGGAACTTTCGTTGCGCTGCATGAGAATGTTATGCTGCATAACCCAGTGCTGTAATTTTTTAATATTACTTTACTTTGTCAGTCAACATGGTTCTTTTACTTCAGGTACTGGTTCTGTATTTCTCAGCTTGTCAACAAATGCATGTTTATAGCTGTCCATAAAAGGAAAGCTCTTAGTGTGATGTGTGTTTATGATAGTGACGTAAAAGAGGATTATACTCCCCAGCTGTAGAGGGAGCCCAGGAGCAAGAAATACCAATTATTGCATAAACCTCCAGGCTTATTTTTTAGTCAATAATAATTTAAATGATAGAAACACAGACTTGAACAGCATACTAGTTTATATTCATTATATATATATATATATATATATATATATATATATATATATATATATATATATATATATATATATATTATTTTTCAGTAGCTACACTGTTAAAAGTATAGGGGTTCATTCATTTGAAACTGTGGAGGAACCTCTTATGATGCTTTGAGGAACCTTCAAGGAACCGTCTCAAAGCACCTTAAGAGATTCCTCCACAGTTTTATATTGAAGGACCTCCAAAAGTTCCTTAAGGAGTTTATTCTTTTAACAGTGTACACTCAACTAAAAAAAAAAACTTTTTAATAATACACTTTTTAATAATCATATAGATTATTCAGTAACTACTACGGAACTAATATGACGAAACAACTAAAGTGTGGGAGGCCTCAGCCTACCTCTTTCAATCTATAAATCTATACCACACTATATGGACAAATGTATTGGGACACCTACACATTACATCAACATGGGCTTTTGTGACATCCCATTCTAAATCTATAGGCATTAATAAGGACTCTGTCCCCCTGTGCAGCTATAATAGCGGGTTTGGAACTCAGTTTTTGAGTCAGCAGAGCGTTGGCTGCTTTTATGCTTTTCTGTGCGCCTCAGCACTGAGCAACCCCGCTCTGTAGGTTGTTGTTGTGGTTCCTAAATGCTTCCACTTTTCAATAATAACAGTCACTGCTGATCGTATAGTATCTATTTTCTAATATCTAATTTAAAAGATGACTTTGGTATGTGGATTTTGGTGATAACAACAGAACAAAATGTACAAAAGCTTTTGAATCAAAGTATTTTAGTTTTTATAACTGTTATTCTGCATGTCATACTCAGTGTGCTGAGGATCAAACAGAGGGCATGCAGAGACTTTCTCAAATGATGTACGATGTAGAAATGATGTAGATGTATGTTATTTCACATGATTGCAGAGCAAGAAAGAACAGCAGTTCAGGGTGGGCTGCACTTTTCTTTGTATAAGCTTGTAGTCAGCTGTCCACATTCGTTTGAAATGAGGGGGCTTATTAAGCATGCAGAGTTATTCCTGTGTTATCAGATACTCAGCATTTACCTATGCTAATGAGCAGCGCAGCATCACACTCTGACAGGTACTTCTACACTATGATTATGGTCGTTAGCTGCTCATGAATTATTACTTTCTGTTAAAATTCCCATTAAAGTTTAATGAAGTGGTCAAAGTAGACCTGATTGATTTACCTTCTACATGATGGAGGGAAAGGAGAAATGAGAGGGTGATGGGAAAGCTCTGATTTGGTCTGTAATATCTCAAGCTATTAGATTAATGAGTTTCAGATGCAGTTCTCCTCCTCTGTGAGTATGAAAAGTGAGAAAGGAACGTAAATGGGAGTGTGGGCCATCGATTCACTGCGCAGTGGGGCTTCCCTATCAGTGCAGTGTGTGAGAAGACAATTAACCACAAGCATACACGAAAGCAGGCACTTACTTCCACCCTTGCCACTCTTCTCCATGCGGTACTGGTAGATGTGGAGGGTGAAGAGCATGTGTGAGTTGCGGCGATCCTCCTCGTCTGCATCAGGACGGCTGGTGCTACGAGCTGCGATGGCTGCATCCAGGAAGAGTGCAGCTTTCTCCGCTGTAGGGGCTCGCAACTCGCTCTGATTCTGGAGCTGGACAACAGAGAGTCAGAGAGTCAATTCAGTTCAGTCTGACCGTTAGGGTACCAGAACACCATAGAATATCTCACTGATGCAAATTGCAAGGTATGAAGAATACAAACGTGCAAGATGGAACAGTGTAGACCAACAGCAAAGCGCAAGAGAGAGACAAACCGTGTAGAGCAGTATGGTTAGTAATATACTGGATGGATGGATGGATGGATGGATAGATAGATAGGTGTAAATGTGTGTTTGTGAAAAGCCACAAGATCCACGGATCAAATGGAAAGAAGCCTCGAAACTGAGGAAGGAAGAGAGAAAGCTAATTGAACCACTCTACACAGAGCTAGTCCATTAGATTGGGTCTCTTGGGCAATCAAGGAGACAAATATGCATACAGAGGGGAAAGTATTATTGAGGGAGTTGGAGAGTAGTAGATCAAGAGAGCAAAAGACTGCCCCTCTCTGCCTCAGGACAAAGAATGACTATGAAGAAAACCCCCTGGGTGGGTGGAAAGGCCAAGACCCCGATAGAGCATCTATTTGAAGGAAAAAGAAGCAGCAGGCTGAGAACCTGGTGCACTCCCAATTTTAGAGGAAAGCAGATCATCATAGGCAGAATAGCAGTTCTTGTACTCTATAGTGTAAAATATTAATATCTCTCATTTACAGTTTTCAGCCAGGACATGTATGGTGTCCAGAAATTGTATTATTAGTTTTACTCTGGGTCTACAATGTTAATTTTATAGCACTGGAAACTTATAGCCACCGGTCCGAATTATGCAAACTGCATCATACTCTCATTCAGATTTGCTTATGTAGTTTCTGTCATTGTATGAAGCCGCTAAGCATTCTTTCACACATTTGTATAGCTAACAGTATGTTATAGTGTCAGAAATCACATCCAATTTGATCTTGTAATAAATAGGACACACTCCCACTGTGATGTAACATTGTTAGCTGTGTTTTTTCCTTTGGGACAGGGCTGAGGTGTCAACATAATCAACATTGTCGATTACGGAAAAACGTTGATTTGCATAACATGCGTTGCATATCACAAAGATAACCACACAGCCTAAAATCATGCTGTGTCTCAAATCACACACTACTACACTAAATAGTGTGTTAACAATAGTGCCATCATTAATGCAGAAAGTAAAGTATAGAAACGTGTGGTTTGGTGACTTGTGGTTCTCCGGAATGCAAACAGCATCTAAAGTGTGGGAATAAAATGTGGTGCTCTGTAATCTTTGCAAAGTGTAGAAGGCTCTTTGTCAATTGCTATCTTAAGACGGCAGCATAACTGCACTGTAAGTGCTGTGTCTATATTGCCCCATGTTAAAAGTAATTTTCAGTTGTAGAATAACATCCTGGAGTGCATACTATGTATTTTTAAGAGAAGACGATAAAAACTTGATATTAAGAGAAATAAAAAAAAAACATTTGTATATTATGTTTAAAGTATCTTAATCAAGCATGCACACAAAACCCCTTTAGAATAATCAATAAATTAGGAATTAGATTAATCGACCAATTGAAAAAAAGCAACAACATTAGATTAATTGATAAAACAAATAATTGTTAGGTGTAGCCCTACTATGGGACAGCAAAGTGCTTGAGTAGTTTGAGCATGATAGTCCTATCAGTATTGGAAAAGAAAAGCCTATTAGCTTGATTAGCTTAACCGCTTCAGTGCAAATCCAGAGAGGAAAAAATCTCAGACACACCAAACCCAGCTTTTATTGCCTGATTGAAAACAGCTGGGATTAGGGAAGAATTGTGTAAACACAATTTTTGCCAAATCATTCTTTTAGTGTGTACTGAATCCCTGTTACAGATGAAAAGTATCATCAGTCCTCCGTAGACTAAACGTAGTCTTCCAAATAAGCAGTAATGGGCAGTCATCTCCTCCAGCTAGCAATAGTGGAGTTGGAGACAGTGGAGAACACTGCGAGGAGCACCGGGTGGAGCCGACTCCCGTATCTCAACTTCACAAGCCTCCAGGCAGCCTTTGAAGTGTTGGCCTCATATGGACCCCCAAAAAAACAACATCTGACGCCAACACCTGGCAGCGCTTTCAACTACCCCGTCTCCCACCCCTCAAACGCCAACTACCCCCCTACTATTTACCCTCCTCCAATGAAGGGACTGGTGGGGGAAGGGGGAGAAAGGAGGCAGCAGCACCCGCAGATGGATGCTGAAGGGCCTTGGAGGAAAAACCACCAGAACAGCTGCCTATCAGCACAGGGCTCCATTATAACACACCACAAAAACGGCTGCTGAAGGCAAGGTGAGGTGTGATTAAAACACAGAACATCTAATTACTGCAATGAGAAAAGACCAGGGCATTCAAAGGGTAGACACTGAATGTTGGTGGTCCATACAAAGATCAGTTCACATACTATATACAAGCAAACAAAAAGTGTCCACCAACCTGTGTCCCACAGATGGGATCCTCACGTAGGTAGACCCCAGGGGATTGGCCATCCTGCAGGCTGCCTGTAGAGACGTCAGACAGCAGGTCCTGCAGACTCTCGTCTTTGCCGTAGATCTCCACCGCAGACACTCGCACCGAGAAGCGGGTTCCGGTCTTTTCCTTGCGCTCGCTGATGAGCTTGAAGAGCCAGGAGATGGCACAGGGCGCAATGCCAAGACTCTGAGCGGTGCTGTCTTTGCCAATCATTGTGTATGTCTTGCCTGGTGAAGGGGAGGGAGAAAGCTGTTGATTCTGGCTGAGTTATGACACACCAGAATTTCAAGCACTGGAATGTCAGTAGAGGTACACTTCCCCTGGACTGGCAGGAAGTGGTGGGTGGAGCAAAGGAACCTTTATGGCCGAGGTGACCTTGAGCAAGGCATCATAAGTTAAAGGGTTCCTGGGCCCTAGTTGTGTGTTCTCACCTAGTCACTTGCACATGCTCACTGCCGCAGATGGGTTCAATCCAGAGACTGAATTCCATTGCACTGCTGTGAAATGGCTGGAAAGTATTATGTAATTTGTATGCTACAATGTGAAGAACGCAAACCCTGAACAGTCCTTATTACCATACATACTGGAACAGAATATAATAGTACTCTATATTTAATATAAAATATTAGTATTATCTAGTTAATCTTTCATTTGATGAAATCAATGCCATTAAGAAAAAAATATGCTAATATGCCAGTGAGCGTGCATAACAGGCACCGCAATATCATACACGCCTTCCTCATAGAGAACACACACATGTTTAAGTGGTGCTAAGTAATGGCCGAGTGCTAAACCCACATTTTGGACTATTACGAGCAACATAAGGGGAAAAAAGTGTTGCGACACTTAACAAGCATGAGCAGCACTGCCAATAACGCAGGACCCTCAAACACATTCAAATGTGTGAGGGTCAATTACCAAGCTCTTAATTATATTGTCTGCCCTCTAGCCCTTCTGTTTGCAATCATCTACACACAGACATACATATGGGCACCCAGACACATATTCACACGCTCACACACATAGTATATCACTCAGACCTTTAAAAGAAACGGGAGTAGAAGGAGGCGAATGTTTTCTTCACTCTCAGCTACTAAGTGGTTTGAGCACTATTAACTAAATAACTGGACCTTATGACCTGTGGCTTTTATCACGCTCATAAGTAATTAATGAGATAAGTAATGATGAGCTAATCAGGAGGATCACTGAAGCTTACCAAGCTTGACATGTCCAAAGCAGAAGATACAGCCGTCTGCTCCATTCACCACTGACTGGATGACTTCAGCCACAGTCCCTGAGCACACTTCGGCCTGCAAGAGCACAGCAAAAAACCCTCAATGTCCATTATAACCAGTATATGGACAATCAGCAAGTCAACATATTGCTCAAGACAGCAGAGATCAAAAATGCAGGTCCAGAAAGTAAAGAATTATCCCAGGATTTTAAGTGAAAAGGCAGTTGGAGCAAAATCGTGGGTCCGATTTTTACTTTCTGGACCTTCTAGCTGAGCTCATGACAGTGACAATGTTCAAATTTTAGGTGGATAAAAAAGTTTCAAAGTGTACTTCTGTAAATGAACAATAATGACTATAAAAGGAATGTATAATCACACCAGTAACTGCTGCTGCACATTTAGTTGCCTCTCGTTTTGAATTGAGTGGAAGCCTGTAAACCTTGTGGCGCAACAGACCCTGTCTGAATCACATTTATCTCTGCAGTGTGCACAAATCCACTTATTGCATCATTAGCAAAAGAAACACAGCAAACCGTTCAGCCTACAAAGCAGCAGCTCATCATGGATTCATCGGACAGGGAGGTTTACTAGAGAACTATCGTTACGATCTGTTCCACTAGCCCCAGTCCACAGGGACAGTTTGTTACTGCAGCAATCTCCTTCCATACATCAAAACACACATACACACAAGCCTAGCCCTCACACACTCGTGCACACATACACACCTATATATAAGGACAAGCGGGCACTGTGACTGTAATCTGAAGAAGGGCACACTTTAGAAAGCAATTCACTAAAATGACCTCTCTCTTGTGCCACAGAAACATCAAGTGATTTACTATCACATTTGACTTTTACTTGACTTCTGACCATTTTTGACCCTCATGAATGTGCAGTTATTTCCAGCAATAACAAAAAAAAATGTTGTGCTTCGGTATTTAAATACACTATATGCCCAATATATATATATATATATATATATATAATATATATGTCTGTGGACACCCCTTCTTATCAATGCATTATCCAGCTACTTTAAGTCACGCCCATTGCTGACACAGATATGCAAATGCACAAACACAGCTTGGCTAGATGGGTACAAAAAGCCCCTTAGTATTAACCTGTGAAGAAGTGCAACTGTGTTCTCTGGAATGACAGTGCTTCGTTCAGTACATTTGGCATAAGTTGGAGAGTTGGGGATGAGGTGGAGTGGTGATCATCCACCATCCTGACCACATTGACACACTTGCCGCTAAATGCAATCAGATCTAACAGAAGGCCAAAATCTAGTAGAAGGCCTTCCCTGAACAGTGGAGACAGTTACTCCAACAAAAGTCCCTTGATTGCAGAGAAAAGAATGAACGAGCAGGTGTCTCAAAACTTTGTCCATATAATGTATTCCTCACTAGTCGTTTAGTAAATAGATCAACAGAAATGGTCCAAAATAACTCAAAATAAAATTGTTACATTAACTTCCATTTAAAAAAAATTCTAATTAAAATCTTCCATTTAAAGTCCCATTCAAATCTGTCACCATACAAATGGAGATATGTTTGTTTACTTACACCGACAATGTGATCTGTGTCTAACACAAATGACTGTGAGTCAGGGCAAATCCGAAGTAGATTCTTTCAGAACAGACTTTAAGATGTTGACCTAAACTGCTATAAAGCCACCAAATTGTTCTCACTTAATCATCCTCAAGAACTCTGAGTGTCTCCTCATCTTCATTTTTGTGTGGTTGTTTGGAAGGCGCTCTGGTCTTAATTTGGACGCCACAAGTCGCTTTAGAGTCTGGGTGATGAACCGAGAACGAGCTGCTGGGTATATGTGGCCGGAATTCAAACCATTTTCCAGACTTAAAAGAAACAGCTGTTGAGTGCATACTGTGAAGAATGCTGCTGTCCCAAGATAGCCATTTTTGCATTAAGCCCCAGGCCCTGCCCAGAATGTGTGTATGTGTGTGTGCTGTGCAGATGTCCTCCTGCCCTTGAGGAAATGTCTTTGCCCAAACACACAATGATACAGCGTAGGGGCAGCAAAACAAACAAGCTCACAGCAAATCCACAGATGGATATGCAGAAAGACATTTTCATCCTGTGCTGGATAATACAGCCCCAATCAGCACAGTAATGAACCGACTCCGCAGTCTGGCTTACTTGTGAGGCATCTTGGGTGAAGACAGCATCGAAGGCGAACATTTTTGGAGCGGCCAGAGGTGTGCGGCGGTGTGCTGGGGTGGTTTGGGCTAGCGGGGAGGGCTCATACAGGGTCAGCTGCTTCTTCCTCTGGTCTACCTTCAGGAAGGACAAGGACTCTGACGACTCCTGATCCCCGAGAGATGGACAGATCCGCACCATCACTTTCACCTGCTCAGGGGAATAGTGCAAGGCAAGCTTTTATATAAGAATAGTGTCTGTTATAGAAGATCAGTTTAAGCAAACTATAGGTGATTGCTAAGTGCAAAAATCACTAAATTAGAGCATCTAGAGCTACATCAGCTTTTATGCTTATAGTAACAAAATCATGCAACAAATCATATGGAGACGAGTAGACAGGTATCGTCTTGCAACAATAATGCAACAATAAAATGCTAATTCATCAGATTTGTAAGGTGTGACTGTAATCTAGCTTTCTAAAGTACTACTACAACTTCCCCTTCTCCCCACACTATGGCAAGAATGCGTCAGATTTTAAACATATTTATATATAAATCTTTTACATCTTTCTGAAGAGACAAGGGCATAAGAGACAAAAGAGAGCATAAGAGACAAAAAAGGCAAAAGCCAAAAGACCAAGTCATCATTATGCTATACACTGCCCACACCAAAAAAACAAAAAAACAATCAGGAGCTTACTGGAATTACTAGCTTTAAAGTGAATACAGTAGCTATAAAGTGAATACAACCACGTATCATCATGCCATTTAATTTAGCAGTGAAAAACATTCATTTTACCTGCAACCAAGTTTTTTGCATACTTAGGTATACACTTAACATTTAAATTAAATCAACCTGTAAAGATGAAAACTTTCATCTCACTGATTGGACGTGTAAACTGCATGCAAAAAAATATTTTTCTAAATTTGCATTTCACTTTTTATCTTCCAATTTCTGCCTGTCTTTTTTTTTAAATGTTACTGAGTGATCATACATGTCTGAAAGCACTCTGCCTTGTTTGTTGCTGCTAGAGTTCACAGGACGACTGTGCTACCTAATGTCCACTATGTAGGTCACTGGTAATGACCTATGCACCCCCAAAAATGCACTGTAAAATTCTGTCATTTCTGTTTGAGTCAAAGAGTACGTCCTACAGATATTTTAATGACCCTATATGGTCTATTTCATAATGACTTTATAATCATAAATATAAAAAATGAGTTCTGTAAGTTTCAACTATGCATGTTATGCAAACTATGTCTGCATACTGTGTTTGTCCACCCCCCGCCATTCCAGTGTGTCCCTAATTCCACCCACTAGCTAAGTTTTCTCATTACATGGCACTACCAGATAGTAGGCACTTTGCTCCCAGCATGTGTTTCTGCCAAGACTCCAGCCTGCTTCTTCTCAAACTGGAGCATCACTGGACAGCTAAATGTGCTTGGAGGACAATGTAAACTGCTATTATATCTGTTATAACAGCTAGTAGAGTGATGAGGGAAACAGGGAGCCAATTATGCTGTCTTGGATTCTCAGACACAGATTACTGTGGCATCACCAGGGATCAAACATGTGATTTCCCGACGTCAGAGCCATCGTTTAGACAGTTGTGCCGGTTATGCAGAAAAAAACTGCATTCATTCAAGATTTCTTTTGACAGGAAATTACCTCCATAGACCAAAACAACTTCTCAAAGTCAGTTATAGAGCAGAAGCCATGAGAAACTTTTTCCATGGCTTTCTGCAGTGCCACATGTTTTACAAACGCGACCACCCACCAAGTCAGCCAGAGCAAGTGCAGCCCAGCAGCTGAGGAACTGTGCTAATTAATGGTAGCATGATCATTGCATCAGTGAGAAACCGGCATTGGTGACAGGATGTGGCCTCACAGCACATGGCAAAGCTAACAGAGGTACAGTATATTCCCTATGGAGCTCCTATGGCACTCCAAGCAGCACAGAGCCACAGTCTTTCTCTTGTGGACTATTTACAGAACTGCGGCTCCAGTGCAAACAGAACAATGTCAGGCCTGCCAATCCTTGTCAGTGCCTGCGGTCAACGGAATGCCTGCGTCTCAGCGTCCCTGCTCCACCGGGGCCGATTACCACTGATGGACATGTGCACATGGTGAACAAATTACAGCAGGCATGGCATTGGAAACAAGGCTTCCATATATGACCCAGACATGCACAGGTCGAACTAACTGTCTCCACTATATTTACATTTGTCTGTCATTCGATATGAGTGGAGTCTGATCAAGCCTGCTGGATTTTCACACCTCCTGCTAGCCATACTAATGGCTCTGTCCATTCAGCTCTGGATCTCTTCTACATAGCCATTAGCCTCATCAACCGTCCTGACCTGCTTTCTGGTTCACTGACATGAGAGCCAGAGTTGGCCAGAACCATCAATCAGTGCACTACTCAACTAAATAACAAGGTTATACAAATCACAGAACAAATGCTACAGTCCATAATTTGAGTAAACACAGTGGGCCAGCGGGTTCTCTGAAAACCCCCAAATATGATGCTGATATGATTCAAGCTTTGCACAGTTAGATGTTGTACATTTTCACAGTCAGAAGCCACTGGACAAGTTAAATTTACCAGCCAAACTTCAACCACCAGTCGAGTCCATTCAGACAGCAGCAGATGTGAGTGTTTCGGTAGTGGGAAGAGGAAGCTCATTAGTGAAGCTGGGATTCAATGAGTCCATTCTCAATGGGCAGTTAACAATCATCTCAATGGGTTGGAGCTTTTGGCAACATGTGCTACAATCATCTCGCAGAGCAGGTGGTATCTAATCTGGTACAAATCTTCTCCATCGCTATAAATACTGTAACATGAAGTACAATACAATACCCAGTAGACAAAGGGGATGCATGCCGAACACTTGCTACTGTTGGCCTGGCTCCCGCTCTGACGCTACTGAACTCACGCTTTGGCAAAATAAGACATCACTACTCGCTGCTTTTCCAGAGAGCTATGGTGTCCACTGAAAAACGTTTTAGGCAAAAACATCTAAGCAACACCTCTTCCACAAACGATCCCTTCCACAGGGAATGAACCAGAAGGGAAAACCGATGACATTGCCTGAGATTTATGCCACAACATCAGCCCACAGCCAGTCTGGCCAGAAGTCTGGGCAGCAGTCTGCATACAGACAAATGTGGCACCCTCTATGCAGCTGTGCTGAACACCCCATGCTCTGCATGTGTGTGTGTGTGTATTTGTGTGTGTGCATTTATCACACCACTTAACCCAACCCGCATGTGTGTTCCCCACTGAACAGGGAGATGTATGGCCTCACGTTTCTCCTGGTCACTTTAGGAGGATAATGTACTGCTCTTTATTCACTGTCAGAAAGACTGTATTCGTAAACACACTGCTTTTTGCTGTGTGCATATGTGTGTGTGTGTGCGTGTGTGTGTGTGTGTGTGTGTGTGTGTGTGTGTGTGTGTGTGTGTGTGTTTATCTCTCTGACCTTGCCCATGCCGGGATTCTCCTTGGCCTTTGAGCCGGCTCTTAGCAGGCATGGTGGAGCGGGTGGGGGGGACAGCTGGATGATGCTGCTGAAGTTGGTGGGGTAGATGGAGGGCTCCGGGGGCTGCAGCACAGGCTGCTGAGCCTTCTTCCTTTTAGACGACAGGTTCAGCTTCTGTGCAGCCCTAGCAGTGAACACAACATACAGTTCAGTATGAGCAGAGCCAGAAAATGCTTAGAACAGGTGGAAACAAGAACAAGAAGATGACAAACATGAAAACAAGTATTGGGACACCTACACATTACACCTACTGAAGCTTTCATGACATCCCATTCTAAACCCATAGGTATTAATATGGAGTTGGTCCTCCTTTGCAGCTCTAACAGCAGGTTTAGAACTCTGCGGTTTTTGATTCAGCAGAACGTTGGAGACATTTATGTGTTTCAGCACTTGGTGACCCTGCACTGTAACGGTACATAGTCTGCCACTTTGTGATGGTTGCTATGGTTCCTAAATGCTTTCAATTTTCAATAATACCATTCACAGTTGATTGTGTAATATCCTATTACAGTTAATACCAATGGGACTGAATGAAACTAAATTCAATGGCTAAGAGGTGTGTCCCAAAACTTTTGTCCATATAGTGTATGTGACCCATTTTATAGATAGCCGTCTATCATACAGTGATCTACTGGAGATTCCAGATGCTATCCATTTCAAGGTGTCAAGCTGTTTCTACAAAACCGAATCACATTCAGACTTGACACCAGAAACTGTTTCTGCTGTCATACGTTGAACTGAAGTCACAAAACTGTGATCGTTTTGTCTGGTTTAACTTCCAAAGCCTGTCACTCTGTCAAGGACACTTTTCATCAAACACAACTAAAAGTTCTTTGCACACCACAGGGAAGAAGGTTTCCAAGGAGCCGGTGAATATGCACTTTTCATTCAAGTTGGGGGGTAAAAAAAAATCAATCTACTCTTTTTCTGATTGATTTCACGGTATAGCCTGACATTTGCAAGCCAACAGTATGAAATCAGAACTGAAAGGTCAAAAGCCCCAGTCTGAAAGCCAAAGTAAACAGAGACAGGCCTCACTCTCGTTCTCTCTCCACAGGCTCCTTTATACAAACCAAATGGACACATTATGCCCCAATACCCCAAAAAGCTCTCCATTTTTCAGAAGGAAACACGAAACCACAGCTAATGGGGTCAGCTCAGTCATTAGCCCTGACATCAACCATTTGCTGCTTCTAACTCCACAATAACCCAGCCATAGTCTCAACATTAATCTCGCCATTCACATGAGATATGGTCTTATATTTCCAGGAAGATGTGGTGGGCATAACCGTCTGAAGACTTTAACTGAAACAACAGCTAAATCAATAGGAGGACTTAGCAATAACCTTCAGTTGAACTGTACAACAGCTCTGATCGGTGCTGTTTCTCATGCGGCTGCCATAGATCTATCCGTGAAGGAGCAACAGCATATGAGAAGGAATATGAGAAAAGACTTGGAGTGCATCGATCATAAACGTTTATGGCTGCTTCTGAGTTCTTTATACATCCAGTTGGAGAGCCAAGTGGATTTCATCCAAAAAATAACACTTTACTGAAGGGCAGAGTTCATAACGCTACCCGACTCCTACATAAGCATTTCATGACAGCTGACATAAACCTACGTAAACATTTATAGAGGTGGATTCCAAAAATGCGTCGGTTTGTCATAACACTTTCTGAGATCAAAACTACCTAAAGCAGATATTATGGCAAGAATGACACTTGTTGTAAGCTTTTAGAAGTGTTTGTACACTGTGAGATCTAACTGAACTTGATGAAATAATTGAGTTAACATAAGTTAAATATTGCAGAAAGTTGGGATCACTTAAGCTGATTAACCTAAACTTAAAGAAAAATGAATAGTTGAGCTCAAGGGTGAGGCCAGGGATTTTGGGCCCCACAACTCTAACAATTCTCATATTCATACATTTTGGCATATTTTGAGTTGAGGTGAATTTATTTAATCGAGTTATACTGACTGAGTAAACTGAGTTGTTTCAATGAAATATGATGACATTTAGGGTGTGCCCTTATATTTAGGGAGTGCAACCTTTATTTGCAAACTGAGTTCACCCCCCCAGCCCACCCATCATCAGTGTATAGTTGCTCCCCCCTCTTAGGTATATGTTTATATTTGATATAATGGTTGACTGCCTGGCTTTACCATTAAAGGCTAAATGCTGGCAGACTCTTGCATTACCACAAGGTTGACACAGTGTGTCAGTGTTTATGCAGATTAATAATGGTTTATTAAGGATTATTAAGGAATGGTTAATTAAGGAATGGTTAATAATGTTTAGTAACTTTTTAATTTGTTAAAAAAAAAACAAAGCTTAACTTAATTTATTTAAGGCAACAGTCTTTGAGGAAGGTGAACTTTCCGGGCCTGGTGTGTATACGTTATCTCAGTTGTTATTAAATGCTTATGTAGCTGTAATGTAGCCTTACTAATGCTGCCAAATGATCATTTACCATCCAAATTTCAACATTGTCTACATGTTTATGCATCATCAGCATGGACAGATACATACATGAAAGATATATGATCCCAACATCAGCCCAGAATTCCTATATTGGAACATACACAATAAAACTGAAACCCAGATCAGGCAAAAAGAAAATGGAAAACTGACATACCCTCTAGAAAATACGAAAGAAACAAAGAGTAAAAGGGAGAAGAAGATTGGGAGAGAAGGCAAAAATACAAAATACGAGAAAAGTAGAGCTGGTGAAAAGGAAAATGGAAAGGCAAGAGCAAGCGATTGATGTGTAGACGCTACAAGTAGCTCTCATTAAGAGAAGCCTTACAGGCATTGGTCTATGCTGTGTGTATGGACTCCACTAAGTGGAGAGGAGCTGACAGACTGCATCTGTCTTAGAAACCAACACCATGGTGCTGAGGAGGGAATTACCCACAACCACACACACACAGCAAGGATGGGAAGAATTCCTCCGGGACAAACTCCAAGCAATCCTAACTCTCCTAACTGCTGCTCGTATCGAGAGGATATAAAAGTGCTGAATGAACTGTTTAAAAAGTTCCTTCTCCCTCTTACAAGCAAACGGGTGAATTACGGCCCAATGCTCCAGTATACTATGCTGTGCATACTGGAGGAGAAGAACTGTCCTCATTTCAACAAACCTGTATAGAGACAGTGATCAGAAAATGTCCCAGAGTGTATGTGTGAGCAAGTGTGTGCAGAATTCCACAGAAGACATGACAGTGTGTGAGTGCATCTTCTCTTCTCTGGCGAGCAGCAGAGCGCTCATTAATCTAGCCGCCATCCCTTCGGACACATGTACTGTATGCGTGTGCCTGCTAGATGTCCACCCGTTCTCCCTCCCTCTTTCCCTCTGCACTCTGCACACACTCCCTCTCTACACCTCCAGAAGTGACAGACTGCCTCCCTCTGTCTCTCTCTGCCTCTGTTCTCCACCCCTCCTTTCTCTCTCCCTGCTCTCCAGCCCACAGCGACAGCCCAAGAGCACAATCAGGGAACACACCGCTGGCTGATGAAATAATTATAGCATCCAAGAGGAATACAGGAGGAGTTGCTCCCCAGGGAACTGCCGGCCCGGTAGAGAGGGGTGTGTGTGTGTGTAAGTGGGAGGGTGGCAAATGCTGCATGTGTGTGTGTGTGAGGGAGAAAAGGAGAAAAAAAGAAGGCAAAAAGAGTCTGAGACAGGCAGAGTGTCTTAAGTTTGTGATCCACTCTCAGTATAATACAGTAAATCTCTGTCAGCAGTACCGCGCCTGATGAATGGATCAGGACATCAGCGCGTCGTTGGGAAGGAAAAGACACAGTGTGATATTTACAGCTTTTTTATGAATATACATAATAAGTACACCTCAATTAGCACCTCAACAATAAAAAGGGTGTGTTTAGAGGAGGAACAAAGGCAGCAGTTCACTATTCAGATTAGGGGGTGTAAAACTACTGCCTTTAAAAAGGGTTCTTTAAGGGTTCCTGAGTAGACAGTAAAGGTCCAATATAGAACCATAAGAACTCAAAGACCCATTTGGATGCTTGATTGGTTCATTGCCTGGTTAGACCAGTCTAAACCATTTATAGATGGGTTTACAGAATTCTCAAAAGTGGGTTCTATATAGCATCATCTATAAAAGGCCAATTTCCTGCAGATTTTTTAAATACACCCTTTAAAAATAGCTGTTTAAGCTATTTTTATGAAGGCAATGGTTCAATAAAGAATCATAAGATTTGTTATTTGTGTCTTTGTCTGTTTAAAGGGTTCTTTGGGTTGGTGGAAAACCTTTGCAGGTGGTTCTTAATAAAACAGATTCTATATAGCAGTTTTTCTCAAACATGATCCTTGAGGCACCTTGCCCCGCACATTTTAGTGGATTCCCCACGTTAACACACCCACTGCAACTCTGAAAGAGCTGATTAGTTAAATCAGGTGTTTTTGGAGCAGGGAAAGCACTAAAAGGTGCAGGGCAGGGTGACTCCTACGCCAGGGTTGAGAGAAACAGATATGCAGCCCCAAAAATGACTCAAATAACCCCCTTTCCAGATACAGAGAAGCCTTTTTTGCTTTGGGTGAAGTTAAAATACAATACAAATGACCTTAAACTGGACAAAATACCAGATTGCAATGATATTGCTACATATTACAAATGCAATATACCTGCAGAATACAGCACTTAGGCCATGAGGAATATCCGGTGTTATTTTGGGGCAATAACGTTTACTAGGTCATGTCAAAGTCACTATACATTCAAACACCCAAATAATGTCTTAGACTGGTCAGAAAGCTCCCATCACAGCCATTTATTTGATAGAAATTTGCATATTGTATGCTTCTGCACTCAGTATCAGTCTTACAAAGATCATGATAACTGTTGAGGATCAATATATCGTGCAGCCCTAACAGGAATATAGGACCAATACAAAGTCCAGTCCAGTCCAGCAAATACAAAGGATTCAGCTTAATGCCATTATTCAATAGGCAAGTAAAAAATGTGAGTAGCAGTTACTTCTCACCTTGAACACACATAAGCACAATATGTAGGCATAATGAATACGAATACGAGAAGGAGAGAGAAAGGTCAGAGAAGGAGAGAGTGAATGAGGGGCCCATGTGATGAATAGTGCACCCTCCATGAATGTGCAATAACAGCTTTATCCCACCTTGTATGCGCATTCGTACACTAATGGGGAAATTAATTGCTTATCCCATGTGCCCTCCTCCCCTCTCTGACTCACCCTTTCCATTCCCTTCCCCTCTCTGCATGTGTCTCTCTCTCTTTCTCTCTCACATACAAGAAGCTGGCTCGGTTCATACATGGACACTGGCCATAAAGGACATGCTCAAGTGCCTACACTCTCTGTTGCTTGTCCACCTGTTTATATCCCCCTTCCCCCCACACACTGCACAGTGTACATGTCATACATGCAGTAATGAATAGCATCTCACCAATCATCCCTAACTAGCATGCATGCTCTGACAGGTTGCAGAGAAATCACTTCCACAAGCTGAAATTCCAATCTGTGTCACAATAAATTGTGAAAAAGAAGACAAATACAGTCTTGAAAGTAAAGGCCTCAAATGGTTCCACAAAGAACCCTGTAGAGGTGTGTGGATGTGAAGAACCTTTGAAAGGTCAGAAGCCCTTACACCATATATCTCTATTACAAATATGGTCTTTTATAGAAGTGTTTTTTTCTATGGTGTCCCTCAAGGAACCATTTGAGGCCCCATTATTTTTAACAGTGTAGATGAAGTGCATTAGAAGGTGGATGAGCTAATTTCAATTAACACACTGTGCAATGAGAGGTAGAGGAGGAGGGGGAAACATAAGTGACTGCTGTTCACCTTACCTCTGAGACACACTCACACACACACACACACACACATATATACACACCAAACCAGAGTGAGCAAAAACTTACACTTCTTTCCAATCCATCATCTAATGTAGTGAGCGCTCAATTTTGCCGGGGAAAGGCAAAAACAACCAAAGAGCAGATTGCAGTCCACGTGTCCAGATCCACAGTGTGCCATGGAGAGGGAGGGGAGATGAAAGAGAGCGCAATTTAAAAACTCCAGGATCTCCACTCCATTCTCATGCACTGAGAGACACCTCTAATAATCCACTATTTGCAAAAGAGAGCTGGAGCAAGTTTCTAGAGTTGGAGCTGGGAGGAGAAAGTGCAGGAACAGAAGGCTGTGGGGTGGTGGGAGGGGTCTGAGGCAGTGAAAGTGGAGGGCAAAAAGTCTCTTCACCGCACATTACCCGTGCGCCGCTTTACTCCACACAGCATGAAGCTGCAAATCCAATCTTCTCTCAAATCCAGGTAAATCACTCAGTCCCATTCACTCCAGTGCACACGACTCAGGTAGCTGCTCTTCACCTCACCTCGTTCCTTCTCACTTGCCATTCATGCCTTTGCATTTTTCATGACCTGTGCAACCCTCTTCTTTTCCCCCTCTCTCTTCTTCTCTTTCTCTCTCTCGCTGTCTCTCTGCCTTGGGTGCCCTTCATTCAATCGTTCACCTCCTCCGTCTTCTCCTCTTCTCCTTCCTCCTGCTCCTGCTCTGTGAGCCAGGATTGAAGAGTGGACGAAATCCCGCAGTCGTGCTGCTGGAGAAACGCTTCTCTCTCTCTCTCTCTCTCTCTCTCTCTCTCTCGCGCGCACGCACACACATACACGCAAACGCACTCATTCACACACACAAGCATGCAGCCGCTCGCTCCCTCCCACTCTTTCTTTACACAGCCCTGCCCCTTTTTTACTCCCCACAGCCAGAAAAGGAGTCCACACTGCGCGAGGGAGCTCCTTTCGCTTCTCTGCTGCTCTCTCTCTTTCTCTCTCTCTCTCTCTCTCTCTCTCTCTCTCTTAACACACACACATATGCCCCTCACTGCATGAATACTTCATGTCTAAAGGAGCCCCTTCTTTTTTATATTCTGTCCCAGACTTCAAACAGATTTGCTTAGTGTGTGCTTCATGCCTTCATGTGTGTGTGTGTGGGTTTTCAAGAGGAGGGGAGAGAAGAGAAAGACAGGAGAGAGGAGGGAGAGATGGAGTGACAGAAAAAAAAAACGTGGTGGAGAGGTTGTGTATATGTGTGTGTGTGTCCACGCACTGAATAGTTTTCCATGTAAAGCTGAGTGGCTGAGTGAGCGAGTGCTTCAGTCAAAGACGTGATCATTGTGATGGGTGAGATAATGCCATTCATTACCACTAATGCCACACAATTAATGCATTGTGAATGTGTGTGAGTGTCAGAAAGAGAGAGAGAGAGAGAGAGAGAGAAAGAGAGTCTATGTGGCTACCTATATAGGGGCATTATAACATATGCATATTTTGAAATTCAATACTTGAGGCCTGCGTGAGAATTTGGTGGTCGTGATGCTTTTGATGGCCTCATACATGCTTTATAACAATGTTATAAACATAACAGATGTGCATAGCTTTATTATCAAATCACAAAATCATCATTTAAATAGGCTGTCTAGTATTGCATTTTCTGTATGCTACTCACTGCGTTTTAACACCTGCCTTTATAGATTATTAGGAATGATGCTCTATAACAGTGTAACAAATGAAACAAATGTTTTTCTAATTTCTGTACTTTATTATCAAATCACAAAGTCATTATTTAAATAGGCTGTTCATGAATAATCTAGTATTGCATTGTAAAGATACACAATGCTTATACATGTTTTATAACAGCAGTTTTAAGCCATCTTAGATGGTTATAAATGTAAGAAATGTACATTATTTTAATATAACTACTCAATAATTGCTTTTTAAATATGTTATTAAGTGTATGTGTATTATGTGCACCCTACAATGTCTATGATGCCTTTTTAAATGGATTGGAATGTTGCTTTATAACATGTTATGTTATAAATGGAACTAATGTCCATTACTAATGCATGCCAAAGTCATTCGTGTCACCTTGCAAATAACCTATACAGTTATCAGATGTTATTATAGAACATAAACTGTTCAGAAATACTATATCATATATATGGTATTAAATACGTATGTATGCATTATAAAGTTTCTACATAGGTATAGGTCAAATCAAATGTTACCAAATATGCACATTTGAACACAGTAACCGTCCAACATATGTATGTAAGTCACATAGTTCTGACAGAAATGCCCTTGCCCTCTATAGTTAGTGAAAGAGAAAGACAGAGAATAAGCAATGAATGGAACACCGCTAAAGTTCTTGAAGTGAAAGCTCTATATTCCCTTGACTGCCAATTTGAGTCGGTTAAGCAGAGAGTATATGTGTGAGTGTGTGTGTGTGTGTGAGAGAGAGAGAGAGAGAGAGAGAGAGAGAAAGAGAGAGAGACAGAAAGAGTGTGTGGGAGCATGCCGGCTTCCCTCTGCAGGCTGAGTCTCGCTTTCTGTATCACAGCTTCACACACTGCCCTCCTAACACACTGCCCTACATATGCGCACTGGAGTGTACAGTCCCGTTGCAGCATGCAAGAGATGAGCAGAGGCAGTGTAGTAAAAAGCACACACACACACACACACACACACAGTGAGCGCTAAACAGTCATGGTTTCAAATCACACATGTGAGATCTTCTGATATCCGTAATTGGGTTTGGCTGCAGAGCGCCATTTGGCACACACCTAACTGAATACAGATCCAGTCCAAGTGGAGGGTCATGTTTCTTCATAACAGGACGTCCGAGGCCTTGTTCATATCTGCCGAGAACAGTTCATTTAGCCTTGCTCTATGTTTTCTTCTATTTGCATCAAAGGAAGCGAGGAGGCCCACTCTGGATTATAATGGACACTAGTTTATTTACAGCACTCAGTAAAACCAGAATGAAGTCAGTGCCTAACACACACTATTTGTCTAAACCTCTGAAGGAGCAAAGAAATTTCACCAACGACTTGTTTACAGTGGCATTCTATTAACGTGTACTACGCTGGAATTCAGCGAGCTCTTTAGAAACACCCATTCTGTCACTAATGTTTGTAAAAGCAGACTGCATGGCTACTCCTGTGGCAATGGGACTGAATGAAACACTTGACTTCAATGATTAAGAGGTGTGTCCCGATACTTTTGACTGTATAGTGTAAGTTGCTCTGATCATATGACCACATGCCATACAGGTAAACGTAACACATGTTCTACATTCTTATAAAGAGGTTCTTATAAAATGCTTTCAAAAGACCCATGCCTGAATGGTTCATTGTCTGAAAGTCAAGGCACATTTATTTGCATAGTGATGTTGTCACAACGCAGCTTTACAGAATCTGGAAATGTAGATGGTTCTTTATAGAGGCTTAAAAAGGTTCTATATTGCACTAGAAAGGTTCCACTAGTGCAATAGGTCAAAGAGCCCTTTTGGCTTAGAGTGCAGAAGCACTAATGCTAGCCATGATATGCTTGGAAAAGCATATTATATGTGATTAAATGTATCATGATAGTGGTAAATACAGATATACTGCCCACTGTGCTGCATTACAAAAAACCTACTTCTGTGCAACTTCAGCATACTTCAGACTAAGTAACAGTCTATAACAGCCCTCTTCAAGCAGGCAAACCAGAAACATCTGGTTTGAATACACATGAAGGAAGTGCATGTCTTTCAAAAGTAATAAAAATAATGTTTAATATTTGCCACACTGGAATTGCATATGTTAACCAAAGTACAAACCCTTATACAAGTTCCACGTATTCCAGTGTGCTCTGCTCTGCTCTAGTAGAGCTTCTTTTTTACTCTATCACTTCCCCCCTTGCTATTCATGCTGCTGTGCTTTTCTATAACCCCTACAATGTGTTCTGCACCCCTCCTATCTTCCTTGTTTCTTTCTCTCTGTCTGTCTATCTGTCTCTGTCAGTTAATTCATCCCCACAGCTCTTCTGTCTTGCCTCTCCTTCCTCTGTTTTGTCCACAGCTGTGCGCCAGAAGGAAGGAGAAGATGAAAGCGGGGCTGCTCAAGTTTATTGCAGTTTACAGCAAAATAATCACAATATGGAGAGTGACCAAGCACACTGTCCATATCCTTCAGTCTCAGGCTGTAGGTCTTTTTTGTTTGGCCTCGAAAAGACGAACACTAAGATGGGACAAAGAAAGAGAACAATCCATTCAGAGTCGTTCATTCCGGTAGTGGCAAAAGCCTGACTAATACAGGGTCCACCTGTGCAACCAGACTTGGAGAAGCATTAGCAGTAATCAATGCTGGAACGCTACAAATACTAATGTGTGGATCGCTCAATGTGACAGAGAAGCTGAAGTCATCGCTCTCTCAGGCTGCACCAGCAATTCAGGAAAGAAGGGACAAAAACAGAGTAACTAAGGCTTAAAATTAAGGTTTAAACCTCAAACTGTGCTGGATGAGTTAGAATAAGTGCCATATGTTGCTGTCAGTGTTTACAAAAGGCCCCTGAAGCATTTTGCCAGTGACATGGTGCACATTAGTAGATGTGTGTGAATAGAGGGGATGTAGGATGTTGGTGAAGATGTGTGTGAGTCGATGTGTGCATCGCATCCAGGTAGCCTATCCACTCTTGTGAGAACCAGAAACCATTTGGCTGGTTGTCAATAATCTTCCCAGACGCTGTTTTCTGCTATTCAGCTTTTGTCAAATTAGCAAGAAGAATTCCTCTGGCCAAGGGAGTCATTAGCCCTGTAGGCCCATTAGCTTGTTTGTGAGGATCTTGCTCTCTCTCTCATTCTCTCTCTCTCCATCTCTCTCTTGTTGTCAAGATAGCCCCTGTGGCTAATTGCCATGTTGGCCCTATTTACCATCCTTGACATTTTGCTTTTTAGTATCAGGGTGTTTTTTTCCATTCGGTCGACAAGATAACAGTGCTCTGGTCATTCAGGCAGGGATCAGATCACCCAGGCTGATATCAGACTGCATTACCCACTCACACACCCATATGTGCCCACCCTTGTTCCACTTGGCTATCTGTTACTGTAAGACCAGCTTATCCTTTTCCAGGAGAGTCCATTTGAGTGAATGTGTGCTGTGTGCAAAAAGGACATTCAAGATCTTTACAACTGCTGACCAACACAGAAGAAATAATGAGGGATGTGTATTTTGAAGGCGTATTTCGTTCATTACCATGGTTTGAGCTGCCAAAATGCTCTCATGTATATTGTGAGAATGACAAACAGTTTTCCAATGCTGGCTGGACAGCAAGGGACCTAACTTAACAGCTCTATGACTACTACTCAACTACTCTGTCCTCAAAACTTGGCCTAACAATTATTCTCACCCAAAATGAGAATTGTAAGTTAGGTGTGAAGCAGTATGGGTTACTGTCATCAAGGACCATTTAAGGAATATTAGTCCAATATATGGTCAAAAATATTGGGACACCTGCTCATTCATTGTTTTAAAATTAAGGATATTAAAAAAGAGTGTCCTTTGTTGGAGTAACTGTCTCTACTGTTGAGAGAAAGATTGTACTGCTGTGAAGATTTGATTGCATTCAGTGACAAGAGCATTAGCGAGTTGACCCACTCCATCTCATCCCAGACCAACATACCCCTCTAGCCCACGCCTGACATTCGGCAAGGTGCCAAAAGATTTGTTTATCTGCACCAGAGAGTCTTATTCTATTGGCAGTACTTTTTTACTACAGGGCCTAAACAAGCTGTGTGTGCACATTTGCACACATTCGGACATACAGTGTAGCCTGTATAGAATAGGCTGTTCCACAATAAATGGTATTGTTGGTATTCCGTATTCTCTGCCTAAAGAACAAGACTGCACGTTCAGTCAGAGAAGTGCTATTTTCATCATAATTTACAGCATTGCCAATGATTTCATCATCATGATATCCAGCAGCTTTATCGAACATTGCTTTTTATGTCCATATTGTGTAGCTTGACTCAACACTGTATAAATTCACACTCATCAAGTGTAAAAGACCCTTTCAAGGTTTGTCCTGGTCCCTTAATGACCTGCATTGATCTGTAGCCCCATAATGTGAATACTGAATACTGGACTATGTCCTGGTGCCTGTGCAGATTCAGCTTCTGTTTTTGTGAGCCTGATGATATCACCAATTTCTAGTAGCAGAGAGCAGATCTGCTGCAGTGAATGGGTAAGATAGTGGAATAATGTCATTAGGGAGCACCATTAACCCGTCGGCATTGTCTCGCACTACAAACAATTACTTTTCTTTCGATGTTCAAACACAAGGTACAAGATGATATCTAGAGTCTGGTGTTCTTGCAATGCTAGCAACAACTGCAGGTAACACAGTGACAAAGACACTGCCGACTCCTTCCCCTGCTGATTAAAAAAACGATGACATCATGCTAAGGGCATCGAAAAATGATGTCATCCTCCACACAAGCCAGCTCCAGGTCACGAGTTGTGCTGAGATTTAGTGGAAGGGTCAAGAGGCCGCTCGTCAACACCCGTGTCACACAAAGAGCCTTTAAGGCCGCACTTCATCTAGCTGCCTTGTTATGAACTGTGCATTAAGTATGTGCATTAAGTGCTCAGAAGTATTCCTGAGCATTCAAAGCCCTTCTGTCGTTATGTCATATTCGACATTTGTCTGAGCACACTCAAAACTCCTCTACCTAAAGCCTTTGGCTAAGGTTAGCTTCTCCCAAACGCATGCTTGGTCTTGCAACTGTAGCTATACATATTACACCAGTGGAATGCCGGGAGAGAATATCCGTGGAGTAAACAAGCGTTCCTTAAATAACCTCAGACACATGGCGCTATGTTGTTTGTGGAGTAAAGTGGGGTGACATTTCTTTCCCATGAAGGGAAACGAAAAAACAGCAGAGGGACAGCAATGGAGGAAGTGTGAAGAAGCTAATGGGTCTGCTGCTACATACTTGCTCCTATTGAGGGACAGCAATGGAGAAAGTGTGAAGGAGCTGTTGGTACCGACTAGCTCCTACTGAGTGCGAGCACACTGCAAGAGTGACATATGACATCAGTCAGACTGTGCATATGGGTTCGCCTGTCGCTCTCTACATGTCTCCTGCACAACATGCCTGCACAGCAAGGCACCATACTCCTGATGAGGCACTCGGGATAATCAGTCCAGCAATATTCACTCTCTCTACTTCGCTTCTTCTCTCTCTTTTGATTTGAACTCCTTTATCTTCTTTTTAATACATTCATCATTAACTGCTCCTTCTCATGTCCTCTCTCCACCCTCCTCTAATATCCCTCTCTTTCTCTCTTACTCTCTCTCCCTTTCAGTGCAGAGACGGTTTAATAGCCAAGCATGGAACTGAGAAGAGCTCTCTAGCTTTCTCTCTGGAATTTGGCTTCAGTTTTGTGGGATCTGTCAGGTGCAGTATCCGTCTCAGCTGCATCCACTGATCCATATCCATTAAATCCATTTCCAGCCGAGGAACTGGAAACTGTTCTAGAGTATAGAGCGGGTATTTTTTCTATCTTCTAGTAGTATGATATGCATTTGGGGGAATACATAGCTCAGAAATTATAATACTAGCTGACTCAGGAGCATTTAGGCCTGCTGTAGCAGCATATTTATTTAACATACAAGTGAAAAAGGTCTTCCTTTTGACACAGCTTGTTGCTGTTCTAACCAATTTTTACTGCAAAACAAAGAGCACAGGGCTGAGAACATGGCCATCAATCCGTTTAATGGCATGTGCATTTCCCAACCCCACCTAAAGCCTGCTCTTAAGTCTTCAGCTAAGTTTAGCTCCACCCTTATTTTCATCTCCAGACTGGAGGGCACCATCCCTGGAACCATCCTGCTGGACACTGATTTAGCTAATACTATGACATACAACATGACCGTGAGGTGCTATATCTCACTGGCACATAAAGATTTGAACGTCAGTCATCAGGCTGCACTTTGGAGTACATAGTGGTTGGAAATGATGACATTTGAAGTGAAATATGGGCACTAGAAGGGAGTCACAGTCCCCCTTGTGGAGAGAACATGCTGTGCTAGGTTGACTCATTCAACCACACAGCAAATCATGGAAGGTCAACAAACAGACATCAGCTTATTTATCATTTGAGATGGAAATCTGGATAGAATTAAAAGTGGAATAGAGTGGAACTGTATTGCATGGTGGAAATTTGGGACAAACTGATACTATCAAAGGCTTAAGGGATAAAGATCCTTTTGTTGACATAAGCCTCTGTGAGTGTAAGATGTAAGATTTCATTTTTAACTTTTTGTCGAAGATGCCAGCTGATCTTTAATGATAAATGGGCCAATATTGTATACATTCACAATATACATTAACAATATTTTACCTCCTCCTGTAAAGTGGTGATTATGAAATATACTCTCTGAATTCACATATGTAGAAAATACCTTTAGATTGCACATAAGAATGGCCCTAAAACCAAAAATGAACTCCATATTGAACAGACACTTGGCAGAAAGTAAACGGTCAGAAGTGATTCTGAAACTAGAAGGATAAAGACATGGAACAGAGGGACAAAAAAGCAGGAAATGAGAGAAGAGCGTATGAAAGATGCTGTACGGGTTGGAGAAAAATGGTAACAGATGTGTTTAACCAAAATAAGGACATGATCTTTTAAAGAGAGTGGTCTACAAGCAGGAATAGGAGAAGGACATTTTACAGAGCTTAATGTGAATGGTGAGAGAAGGCAGAATGAGAGAGAGTTCCAGAATGTGAGCGAGCCGGCTCAGAGGTGCCTTGCTGGAGCGTTCGTGTGATCGCACTCTCCCTCTCGGAGCTCCGCGTCTTGGCTGAGAGCCAGCCAGCAGCTGTCTGAATGAAGGTAAATCATTTTGAGCTTGAGAGTGGAACACTGAAAAATGATGGCTCGGGTCGTGCTGAGCCCAGGCAGGGATTGCTTTATTCCCCCAGCGAGTCTGGGCCAGGAATCCCCAGTCAGCCCAGAAT
Organism: Salminus brasiliensis; assembly: GCF_030463535.1. NCBI lineage: Eukaryota > Metazoa > Chordata > Actinopteri > Characiformes > Bryconidae > Salminus > Salminus brasiliensis. The sequence goes on along the minus strand of NC_132887.1, from coordinate 15,471,374 downwards.
AAATGAAGCAGTGCAGGTCTAAATGGAAAACATTCTAATTAAAAAGAAAGAAACAGCGAGAGAAAATCCCCAAATCCTTAGTGCGTTTGTAAATTTCAACGCTTTTTCCTCTCTCTGTATATGTGTGAGAGGACAAGAAAAAAAAACACTTTAATCCCTTTATCTATTTTGTTTAAAGTAATTGCACATGCTTATTATATGAGTGAATGTGCATAGACATTTTTTCAACGGGGAAAATAAACCAGCTTGATTAAAACAGCTAACCTAATTATGAGCATAACGACGTCTACACAGCTGGCTGACTGGCTTTGAAGTCCAAATTAAGAGGACTGGCCCGTTTCATTAATAAACAATGAAGTATAACGACCTGTCGCGCTGGCACAAGCTTTAACGTTTACAACAAGCACACGCCAGACTAAACATGCCACAGCGTGCTACAAGTGATGGCCTTTTTTTCCGTGAAATAATCCTGCTGTCTTTTCCCAGGAAAGCCTGCATTGACTAGCATCCCCACAGGTAGGTGGCAAACTTTAAACTTCCTGCTTCCTGGGCTAGTTATGTGACTAATAAAACAGTAAAACCCAGACAACATCTTCACCCAACACCCCAAACAGCACCACAAAGTCTAGCCTCCTATCTCCCAACAATGCTGGAGGCCAAGCCGAGAGTGGAAAGGCTCTGCCTTAAGTACTGAAAAGGAGGGAGCTTGGACATGGTGGGGGGTTGAGGTTAGTACTCTCTTCTGTTTGCAGTTTCCTAAATTGCCCCCCTCAATGGCATCCCCAAAACACACAGGATGTGCAGCTAATCCTGGCTTGGCTGCTCATGGCTTAGACACGGTGGGGAGGAACTGAGCAGAAGCCATAAAGCATGGCTGGGCTTTTTTGTCATTTAATGAGTTGCGTCGTTCAGTCCGGAGCCCCTGTGGTAGAGCGCTGAAGAAAGGCCGCTGAATGAAGTTACCAACAAGTTCCTTCTAGGTAGATAGGCTTTTGCTAGACAGGCTTTTGGTTAGAATCTGTTCAACATACCAAAAAATACAGCATAGCACAGACAGCTACCATTCACAAAATGAATGATTTCCATGCCAGCAGAAATTCGACAGACAATTAAGACTTCACTGCCTCTCAGTTGACCTTGCCTGTCTCTCTGTTTATGGAGATTATCATCTACTTTCATCCCCCCCCCCCCCCTTTCTCCCTGCACGGCTGCAAACAGCGTGACAGGTACTGTGCCCTCAGCATCAGGTTTCTCTCACAGATTACTGAGAATGGGGAATTCTTGGTGTCAGCGCAAACACATGCAGCTGCTGGCACGAAAGAGTTCCACAACTCAAAGCAACATCCAGCAATGCAACGCAGATGCTTTTTTCCTTTAACTTTCTGGTCACTTCTCCAGCAGTGCAGGCGCTTTAAATAAGAGATGTATGAAACAGCGTCAGAGCTGGAGGCAATCAAGGGGCTATGGACATAGTTTGAATGAACAAAGAAGAGAGAGAGAGCGAGTGAGCTCTTGCTCTCCACCATCTCCCCTCATCCCTCGTTCATTAATCACTGTCTGGCGTGGAGGACACCTAGCGCTTATTTATTTGCACTCCTTCACTCTGGGGCTATCACAACAAACAGCCCCAGTGGCTGCTGGGAACATTTGTTGCGTGATTAATCAGGGAGGAGGCTGGAGTGACATAGTTGTGGTGAGGAGGGGTGAAAGAAAGAGCGAGAGAGAGAGAGAGGGGGAGAGAGAGAGAGAGAGAGAGAGAGAAAGAGAGAGAGAGAGAGAGAGAGAGAGAGAGAGAGAGAGAGAGAGAGAGAGAGAGAACTGGGTGAAGGAGACCAGACAGAAGTCCCGCAGAATGTGTGGGTCACACCAGTCCCTTTGTGCCCCATCTTTAGTTAGTTACTAAGAACACAGGAAGTTTAATGTGTTCAGGTAAAAAAAACAGCACAGAGCTCTCAAACTAAGCTCTGAAAGTAATTACTACATAATTCAATGCAGTTATTGGATAATATGTCTCATGACTAATAAGTGAGCGAAGAGAACCCAGAGCGCAAGGTGTTAATGTGCTATCCCATGAGCAATAAATATGTCAATAGTCCTTATTATGCAAAACTGGCATCAACACTGACAGCAAGATGGATACTGTCCACACTGTGATGTTATTTCTTTCCAAAGCTATGGCCCAAAGTGTACTAGATAATTAAAAGGCACTGTGCCAGCAGTAGTAACCAAAGGGATTCACTTAATTTCCACACAGTTATAAGAGGCAATGCTTCTTCATCAACATGATTATCATTGTAAAAACATACTGCATACTGTATACCAGTGCTACCAACATCTCTCTTCGAGGCCTGACTAGAGAGTGTTCAGCAGTGGTATAGTGTATGTGAGAATCAGGAATTCTACACTGAAAGTCCTAATTTTACTTACAGGGTAGGCTTACCCCTAACACTTAACACAGCTTAATGCAGGGAAGCTGCATCTAGAGAGAGAAGGAGCGATGGAGAGTAGGATTGGGGATTTCCTACAGCATAAAGAGATTTTCAGCAGTCTCTACTGCACTGGGTCATGAACTGATTACAAGCTATAATCCACTCAGCTCCAGATGATCTGCATGTGAAACTGCATTCAGTAAACAAACTAACTCCCTCTTTTCTACTCCGCCTGTTACATCATATCCAGTACTCAAAAAATAGGCAGGGGCAAGACAGTCTGATCTTCAGGACCTCCCAGGTTGGTAATGCAGGCTTTAGTTCTGTTTGCCTGATCTTGTAAAAGCTCTACGAGTTCAATACATGGGTTTACATTAAACCCATCAGGAATTATTACATCCTTAAAACGATCATTATTCATTCAGACAGTGCCTAATATTGAGTAGGTCCCCTTGTGCTGCCACAACAGATCTAACCACTCGAGGCATGGACTCCACAAGACCTCTGAAGGCGTCCTGTGGTATATGGCACCAAGACGATAGCAGCAGATTCTTTAGGTTGGGCCTCCAAGGATTGCATCAGGGAGTCTTAGATCGATTTCTTGTACCACTTTTGGAAGGTACTATCCACTGCATACCAGAAACACCCCAAAACAGCTGCCAGATGTTTTGGAGATGCTCTGACCCAGTCGTCTAGTCATCACAACTTGGCTCTTGTCAAAGCGGCTCAAATTCTTATGCTTGCCCAATGTTATCTGCTTTCAACACATCACCTTCAAGAACTGATTGTTCACTTACTGCCTAATATATCTACCCCTGGACTGATGCCACTGTAGATGAAGATTTTTTCATTTCATCTGTCAGTGGTATTAATGTTATGCACAATCAGTGTATTATACAGAATGAAAAAGCATGCAAACTGTTAATTCTTCAGTTATGGAAACCTGCTGGTGGATCCTGGGGGTTTGAGGTGTTGAGACATTAATGAGACATAATGAGACATTAATGGGACAAGTAGTCACATACTGTACATCCACAGTACATACTGTAAATCCAATCCGGATGAACAACAGCTCCATTTCAACTTGTAACACTTTAGATGGTGCGCATAAAACAGAATTAGAACATGCTGACCTAAGGGTAGCAGGAACTCAATACTCCAGTGATGAAGGAACATGTCTAACTACCTGCTTTGGCAATTCCAATCAGCCTCGGTGCCGTTTTAAATGAGTAAAATATGACCCTGTGCACATTTAGTGTCAACCGAGAGGGAATTCATTAGAAACTCAAAAGTTTGTGTGGGAGGGGGTGGGGGCCGCCGCGTGAATAAGAATGAATTGTGAAATTGAGAAGTATTGGTTGGGGAAATCAACTCGCAGCTAGCAGACTAATTAGACATAAGGCTGTTATCAGATATTCACGCAAGTCTGGAGCTCAGAGCATGCCAGGGTGAATCGAGACAGGGGGATGAGGCTGCCACCTTTGTTTTCTTCTGGTCATAACAAAGGAAATGTGGACAGGGTGACCTCATAGTCATTTTCAACTACAAACACATGTGTTTTAAAAAGACAATAGGTCATAAAAGCCTCAATGCATATTCCATCCCTCTTGCTAACACAATTAATATCCTTTCTCAGCTTGGCCTTTGTTCTCCAAACCACACAACTGGAAACCCTTTCGAAAGATTAGTCAACCCTGTCTTGGAAGCCTGTTTTCATTTGACCTACATCTCTACCCAATATACTTAGGGTCAGCTTAAATGAGACGCGTCTAGGGGAACTTTGAAGACAGACTTAAGTGAGAGCTAGGTATATTAATCTATCCAGGAGACTGTGCTGCTGTGTGAATGTGGTAGTGATGAATGCAAACTAGGCGATTTGTGGCGGATAAATATTCAGCCGTAGGGATATGTTGAGAAGTCTGCAGCATGCTGATTGATAAATACAGATGTCATGCTGTATTTCCATGCAATGCCGACTCTCTATCCATTTCAGGACGAGTTCTTCACCACCTGAGGACCTGCAAACAAAGTCATCTCTCTCTCCCAGCAGGAGGCCAGCCCCAGGGCCTCTGAGACGCTTCCAGCCTGATTGATTTGACAGTGTCTTCTCCTCTCCATTTCCTATCTTCATGCTGTGTTTGAGTGTAGTGAGACTCTCCTATAGCCCTATGGGCTTTAGGATGGCAGTCATGAATCAGCAGTTTTTTCAGTGTCTAGGGGGGCTTGCTAATGCTGGCTTCTCTTTCCCTGGTGGCACTGGCGGCTGGTTCTCCTGACAAAGCACTTTTCATGGACAGTGAGTGGATTTCAGGGCTGTTGCAAACCTCTCTTCACTGAGTCAACAGAGAAGCAAAATGCATTAACACATGCTGTAATGGCACTTCGGCAAGTCATTCCCTATAGTCATTCAGTCTAAAATCAATCGTATCAGAACTGACAGGTTTTTCTAAACAGTCTGTATAGAATGGGATAACAATTTTGGGCTCCAATTAATGCCCCCCCCCCCCCCCCCCCCCCTCGATGTCCAAGTACCCAGGTGCTGATAAAATGATATTGTAGTAATAGCCTAGTGGTACTGCCACTTTAGGTCTATAAATAAATCCTCCTACACTTAACAATATGATATTACACTTCATTTCGGCCCTGGAAAGCTGGCACACTTTGGTCATTTGCCTGCTCAAACACACTTAGTAAACCTGTAAATTAACATATCAGATGAATCAGGTGTGCCTGAGCAAAGAGAAGCATCACATCAGTCCTCCAGGACCAGACCCGAATGGCCCTACAGTATGATTTATCATACAGTTGCCCCATGTCATCACAAATGAACAGACTTGCTTACATCAGTCTGTGGTCCACCCATTGGCCGCTGCATTGCTGCACTAGCTGAACAGCACAATGTGACATCCCATCCTCTGTCATAGCCGTGCTCATCAAGTAGTCACCTGAGGACACAGAATGGACCTGTCGCATGTGGTCATTGTTCTCAGAGGCACGATGATGCTGCCTCACTGTGCTGGCCTCAGCTCTGTGCCCGCATTGCACACAAAGGTTAGATTCTGATGAGGTGGCATTCTGTGAGCCGCTCAGCAACAATGTGCCCTGGGGTGACTGGAGATCTCTCCATATACATTTCTAGTTGTTTCTACACTTCTAAAGGACCAGAAATATGTAGCAGGCAAAAAAAGAAATGCAGGGGGGAAGAAAATGAGCTGGGAAGAAGAAAGAGACCTATGAATTTGGCATCTCCTGTTGCACGACAACTGGCTCAATTGTGATGCTAAAATGCTGACACATTACATTTGTTTCACAATCCCCTTCAAAGGCAAGCCTGTTTCTTTTAGGACAAAAACAAAGAGGCTTCAGTGTGTTCAGGGTTTTCCCTGAAGGTGACAATCACCCCAGCGTGAACCTTTTTGCTGGAATGGGTCAGGGAATAGGGGCTATTAACAAAACTTAAGGGAAGGGTGTGTGCGGGCAAGGCAAGAATTTAGAGTAAAGACTGCTTTGTAGTTCATTGTATAATGTAGTGATACACTGATCCGATATACTAGGTTGGTATTAGCACAGATACTAACATCATTAACCCCTAAACCTATTTTTGCTGTTTTAGCTGCTCTCCTTAAATTACTTCATGTCTGCATTTATGTGGCACTTGATCTAAAAAAAGCAAAAATCATTAATTGCAGAAAGACTCTGTTATGTTATGTTATACTATGGTCACCTGGCAAGTAGTTTGGTTTGAAAGAGCTGGGACATTATTTTGTACATGTATATTAATGTTAACACCATATGGACAAAACCCCACCTCATCATCAACTCCCTAAAGAACTGGATGGAGCACCATCATTCCAGAGAATACAGTCCGCTGCTCCACAGCTCAGTGCTTTAGGGCTTTATACCCCTCTAGCTCACACCTGGCATTAGGCATGGTGCCAACAAATTCAAGTTCATATGCTCTAGAGAGTCCTGTTCTCTTGGTAATATTGCTCTACAGGGCCTAGACAAACTGTATGTGTGCATTCATACATCTGTGTCAGCAATGGGTGCAACTTAAAGCAGCTAAATAATGCATTAATTACAAAAACGTGGATACATAGGGACGGTTTCCCAGAAAGAATTAAGCCTAGTCCTAGACTAATTCTTTTTACTTTGGTATATCAGACTGACACATAGCATCAGTAAGATGTTGTTAAGTTCAGATATCTGAGTTAGTATCCGGAAAGAAAATGCTGGATTGGTCCACCACTAGTCAACTGCATGACAGAAAGAGCAGAAACAAGTAGCCACCACTGTCCTTATCGCACAGCTTCACCTGGACAAGGATGAAAGCACAATGGATAACAATGGATAACTGCCACTTATGATTCTGAGATGTGACCATTTGATACCACTATACAGAAGCACTGAGGTTAGGATGTGGCTGCAACAATGTGGTTAATAGTGATCCATCTGGAAACATCAGCATTGCCCATCAGAACCCCTGAGGACAGGAAGTGGGTAAGGCTTTAGTAGATTCCCGGGGCCGTGGGGTCAGAGTGATAGATCCATCAACACCTTCAGCATCCACCCCCAGCACTCAAACCCACACAGCAAAACGCCTCACGACCCACTGCAAACCCTTCACACCTGGGCTTATCTGCTCACTGAGTGCTCCCCTCCCTCCTTGCCACTCAGCTCCAGCTGCTCCTGCTTAGACTCCATGACCATTACACACACACACACACACACACACACACACACACACTCACACATGGATGATAGCCTGATTACAACCGGGGACCACCAGCTGGTCTTTCAGCTCCAGAGTAAACACAGGGTAAAAACAACGGAGCAGAATCTCTGCACTTACAACAAGCTGCTGCTGATCCTATTACCGTCAGAGCCCTGCTGGGTCTAAACTGTTCGTTTATACGGAACAAATGTTGGGAAGAGACAATGACACAAAGAAACGCATCAAATTTCTTGACTCACGACTTACATGACTGCTTTTCAAAGCTCGTACAACCTAGTCATGGGCATCAAATTTGCAGACAACACAAACAACAAGCTGTCAAAATAGCTCAAAATATGTCAAAAAGATTGCATCTCCAGTGGTGAAAAGGGAGTACTGAATGAAACAGACAGAGAACCCATCAGAAGTTCCACACACAATTCTGAAAACACTTACTGAAGTTTCATGGCGGTACCCCAATGCGTGTCATCCACAGTGTCCACTCGTTTCTCTTTCCAACTGGATGCAGTAGTGCAAAGCATCAGCCCTAGCTTGCCCACCATGGGTCAGTGAGCTTGCATGTCCTTCACAAAGTCCACTGCTTCACTGCTGACGTGTGCGGCTTCCTCAAGGTGGGAGGACCCACCTCTTGAGTCGGTGTGAGTCGGTGGGGGTGTGTACGTGTGTCCTCAGCCTTGCAACTCACTCATGCTGCACCGCTTTCCCTCTTGGCCCCCGTGATGCAGCTGCACGACAGGCTGAAGCTCCGCTCCAGGGCCAACAGCACTCAGCATTAATCTGTTTTGCCAATTTGTCCCTGACATGGATTAGTGCAGTCATTCAAAAAGCAGCCAGCCCCACGGACCATTTACCTGCTTACCCTCTCCTTTTTCTCTCTTTACTCCGATCCCTCCATCATTCTGCCTCTGATGTCCTCCAATCTCTCTTTCACTCTTCTCTCTCTCTGTCACTAAATCCACCTTTCTGACGGCCGACCTACAGAGACGATCTTATCAGCTTAACTGAGGTCTGTTTGCATGTGCGTGTGCATGTGTGCACATGAGCTAAGTGAGAGTGAACTCTGAACCCTCTCCCTGTCCCTCCACTTCCCCCATCCCACTGCCGTTCAGCCACTCCACTTCCACCCCACCCCCTGTTTTAGCCAGGAGAAGACCATTGCCTCCTATTAGCATAGACACAGGGAGCCCGAACAAGAGAGAGGGGGCGGCCTCCAACCGTTTACAGTCCCTAGCTGTATTGTCTATGATAACATTCTAAAGCTGCAATAGGAAGCTAATCAGCTTAACAATGTGATTAAACAGATGCATTTATGTACCTAATTGATTTTAAATGGGGCCACCCTGGGGGCATTTTTCGAATTAGGGGCAATACTGGTTATTCAAGGGTAACTAGGCTAATTTTGCAGGGGTTGATGATAACGATTAAGTAATTATTAGATATCTGTCGAAGAAGGCTCAGTTGCTCGACAGTAATAGCTTCACTGAAGACTTCTCTCTCCCGTAGACTTTATTGACATCTCATCAAAACAGTGTGAAATCAAGACAGATGAAGAACTGCAAATGAGGAGCACATATGTAATGCGCAAAAAGGAAATAATATATATATAGAGTCTATACATTATGTCTGCTTCATTCTTTAGCTTAACCCTCATGTTCGTTTGACAGACGTCATCAGCCTACCTTTGTATTTACTTGCCAAAAATACTTTGTTACTATGGTTACTCCCTAAGGCCTGGGCAACAAAGCACTTTGTCAGCTACAAAGGGCAGGCCTTGTCTGGGGATAGTCTGGATTGTTGTGGGGGCAATTATGGTGGAATGCCTGCTCCAATCATAGTCATTACCAGCCAGCCTCACCTGGACGAGCATCTGGAAGAGAGCACGAACACTTCCCCATGCACTCTACTCACAGGCACTGCAACGCTGCATACCACCAAACAGCTGTGCTCCTCTCACACACACACACATATAGATACACAAAGTAAAAGTGCATAACCAATATATATATGGTTGTCAACTACAACTATTAAACAACTGTGAAAAGAATTTGTTACATGTGGCGCTCCAGGAGTAGCTCAAACTGACATAACAGACATCTGAGCTGAATGCAGAAAAGCACTGAATGAGGAGCTGAGACTCTCTGTTTTCAGCTGCATTTAGATCCATTCATGAAACTTCATTTCCTGTCTGTCCTGTTTTGATTTTGCTTGGTCTGTAGCATAGTGCCTCACTAAATACTGGCAGAGTTGACTAACATGTGGATCCACACTGTTAACAGATCAGGGAAAATAAAGGAAAGCAGATGTGAAGGAAAGGTTTGTGAAGGTTTGCGACGAGCAAAGAATATCTTAATATAATAAAAACTAGTAATAACTTGAAGACATTAAGCCGGTGAGGGTGTGAAAGTGTCAAAGCCAGTTGGCTAGTGTTAGCTTTTAGCCGTTGTGTTTTACTTTGACTAAGATTAGCAGGCCTAAGGCTAATGAGCTTTATGTACGTAAATGTTGGGGGTGTATACAGTTTTGGAATTTTGGAACTTCTTCCAGCTCTGTTTTGATTATGCCATTATTATTTTTTTATAGTTTGTCAGCTCCATGAACCGAACTCTCATTATTCAACTATGCCAAGATAAATATAGTTTCCCTCCCATTTACATAGGGAGGTGGGGTAATGTATAAATGTTAGGTAATTCCTGACTGAATACGTCATAGACAGCATTCAGACCGCCTTAGACAGACCGCCTCAGTAAAGATTCTGACACCTTTTTTTTTTTTAAAAACAAGCCATAAAAAGTATTAATCCTGTAGAAATTTGCATGAGTAAATATTCTGTCATATCATATTATATCATGGAGTTTTTTTTCTCAAGTACTGAGACGCACTATAGTAAAATTATGTTGCTCCACTTTCCTATGTAAAACTAATCCCGTTCGAATAGGGCTTAAGGCATCTTTATAAGAGCACTAGCTATTTGTATTATTTAGCAATGAAGACACCTGTGACATTAGGAAAATTGCTAAGAGAGAGAAAATTGCTCTCTCTCTCTCTTCCACTCTCTTTTTCTCACTCTCTCTGAGAAAAAAACCCTGCATGCCCTGTCCTCTGCTGCTGTTTGTCCTCTGTCCTCTGGTTGACTCCCACATTTGCCAACACACAAATTCACACACCCATCCACACGCACAAAACCCATTACTCAAAAGCACTGTTTTCTCCATCTGTCCATCCATTGCTCACACTTGTCCATATCCACAGTGACAGTGTCTCTGTTCTATTCGTACTCCCTCTCTCTCATCCATTTGGAAAGCAATGGGGCATGCACCCATCTTAAACGCCGTCATATTCTTTCAATCAATTCTAGCCTGGCTTCCATCTACCACAAGCCCAGAGTGCTTCTCCCCATGCCTCTGTTCAGAGGGCTGCATTTGGGCTGCTTTGGCCTTTTCATCTCCTGGAGCACCCAGGTGGAATAAGAATACACAGGCAACGCAGTCAGAGCCTGCTGACTGTAACCGAGCATCAGAGAGGTCTAGCGCCCTGCCAGTGTCTCTGTCTGTTTTCATTATGGAAGCCGCAGAGAATGTCAATACACTAATCATATGCTTCGTCACACAGGAGTGTACGCTGAGATTGGGGGCTTGAGCAAAGAGATCATTCGGAACTATCCATCATTGTCCCCCTGCCTCATAGTTCAGCACTGTTCTCCATGGCCATCCTCAACCCATTTGCTTTAGTAGAGTAGTGCAATAGCTCCAAGAGATCAAAAAGCTCAAATGATTCTAAAGCATCTTTCCAGTCGAAGACTCTATATGTGCATATTGAGAAGAAGGGAAATATAGAAGCACAGTAGTAATCTTATACAAAACCTAGTGAGACTTCGTTTCATGAAAAATGATAAAATGAAAGTGCAAACATGAACGTAACCTACACAAAGATGAAATTTAAAAACCTTAACCCCTGGATTGGCCAAGATCAGCCACCGGATCCATGCTTCCATTTCTTAGTCCTGTAACTTAATAAATAGCATGGTTTCAAGGTTTGATTGCATGGATGACCTAATAATATATTTTAGGATGTAATTAGGCTGGGAATTTATAAGGTTAACTTGCTGGAGTAACACAAAGCATTGAAACCTTATAGTTATGCTTACAATGCTTTAGTTTTTAAAAAAAGCCCTAAGCTGACATTGTTTGTGCCTACATTCGAGTTCTGTATTACCCAAAATAGATGTATTAAAAGAAAACACTCACTGTCAATTAAGCAGCAATTGTTGTGTGTACACTTTTCTGACCCTTTGTATTCTATTACAAATGTTTTTGCAATTGTCTTGTTCTATTACCAAGCCCTATGCTGGTAAACCACCTCGTTAAGCTAGCTGTCCAACTCTTGACCACCATACTGTATATTTGAGAAGCGTTTGATCCATTTGAGTTGGATCAGCTGGTCTATCAGCAATACCAACTTTCATACTGGTCAGCATGTTGGTCATATTGGTTGACAAGTTTGTTAAAGCTGTTTGACCAGTTTGATCAAGCTGGTTATACTGGTGGGCCAGTTGATCATACTGGTCAAACACCATAATCATGATGGTCATACTGGTCATGCTGACCAAGATGAATGACCAGCATGGTCATACTGCTTGAATAGCTTTGTATTGGTAGACCAGCTAAATCATCAACCAGATTGAGCTGGTCAGGCTGTTTTTTTGAGCAGGGTTACCTTACATATTAATGTATTATAGAAACTGAATAAATAATACTGCTTACTGCATAATAAGCCTTTGTAATAGTAGCTGAATAATAAGCCTAGAGTTTTAAGCAGTTAAACATTATTTGTGAGAAATCTGAAATAAATGGTTTCACTGAGACTCTAATCTGCTTTGCATTCAGTTCTCAACAAACAAGTCGGTGCTAAAAAAAAAACATTTGAAATAGCAACCCTCATCCAGTCCCTGATGAATGAGGTGCTTTTAGAGCATGCAAGGCAGAGCTGATGAGAGGCGAGCTGCAGAAGTGAGCAGTGAGGATGAGAGCAAACGGACTTCCTCCCTTGCTGCTCTCCCCTCTTCCGTGGCCCTCTAATTGCACTCTAATTAACATTTCATTTACAAGAGAAGCGCTGCTGATCCAGCAAGCCCGCCTGCATGTTGTACAAGCGGGTGCATAGCGGCCACACACCAGGGAGAAGGAGATAAGGATGGACACTCCATTCTCCTCCACTCCATCCCCGCTTGGGCTTTCACTGGAACAGTCCACTAATGAATCTGTCTGAGAATTCATATTTGTTTTATAAAGTACCAAGTCATCGATTAACTGCAGAATTTGTTGATGAGGCATTTTTTTGATGATAATTATGATGATGATGATGATGAGGATAAGGACAATGAATATACACTTCAGGACTCAGGTGGATACAGGGACAGGACTGGGTCACAGAAGGTGCTGGAATGAAAGCAGAATGGCAGAATTTGGCAGCTCTGAACTTGGACCCCCTGAGTCCTCCTAAGAAGGGGTGATGAGGCGGGAATAAGTCCATGTTCAAGGGTTAGCAGCAGAGGCTAGATGGAACATGCAGCCAGAGTGACAGTGTGTGTGACATTCATAAATGCTGAATGGGGGGCTGAATAGATTGCCTGTGAAGGGGTCCTTTATTATAAATAGAGTTTAACGGCAATGGTTCTTTACAGTAAGGACCATGTTTAAATCATTTTAAGCATTTTAGCATAGATAAATGGTTCTTCATTTTTAAAAAAGGCCTATAATTCTCCAAAAGGCTTCCACTATTGTCGCAGCACCAAAAAGACTTTTCTCTTTGGTACTAAATAGAGCCCTTTACTCTATGAATATATGGCTTGAAATGAAGAGATTATCAAATCTTAAGCAAAACCACGTAGTTATCTGAGGTACACTATATGTCCAAATGTGGACACCCCTTCTACTCAAATGAATATACACTTAGCTTTAGATATGCATTCTGTAGACCTCCTATTAACCTCATTTGAACTAATATAAACAAAATGGTAAAAAATACTTACAATAGGCCTTTACCACAAGGACAGTTGTCTCTATAGCAGCATAGGTACAGTAATTCCAACAAAGTCGCTGATTTTGGAAGTTCATTCTCTTTCCTGGACAAGTATTTGATGAATGCTAGGGTGTCTAAGGCAGTAATTAAGCACACTGCCAACAAAAACACCATAAATTCTTGGCAAGTATAATATTTGCAATGAACCAAAAAGGTGGTACCCCTCATCATTTCCTATTTCTTGTCTCCTTTCCCCTGAGCTCAAGAGCAAGAGGGAAAAAACAAATCTATTTTCTATCTTTCCCTTCCAGGCGTCTCTCATAGGGACAAAGCAGTGCCTCCCTGTCCATCCGCTAGTTTGAGACCAAGTCCAAAGAAAACACGCCTGCAATTATAAATCATCCTGCAAAAATTAACCCTGTCCCCCTCTGAGGTCTTCTCTCTCTGTTGTCTGTGTGACCTGGAAGTGCTTTTACAGGTGGCAGCTCACAAAGCGGATCTTAGGCCTGCGCTGCCATCCCTTTCCACACAGGGATGGGCCAATAATACACGCAAGCAGTAATACATTTCTCCTGCCAGGCCCACACAAACTTTACTGAAGAATTCTGACATTAAATGAGTGGTGACTGAGCCAAGAATCACCACATAAGCCAGTTTATTTTAGATCACTGAACAAATCAGTGTAGCTTGAAGCATGGCATTTTCCACTGTGTGACCCTGATGGGGTATAAGTCTCCCTTGCTCCTAAACTATGTCCAGTCTCCTAACACCTTTACTATTATTCACTAATGAACAGTTTGGGGGGGTAAAATCTCTGGATTTCATCATTACAACTGCAAGGAGGAGCAATAATGTTCACCGGTCATTTTGACCCAAACTGCTCACTGTGGTCATTTTCTATTGATACATTCATTGCACTAATAAAGGCCAGCAGAAAATGTTTTATGCTCCAAAAAGGATTACAAATATTTATGAAATGCAACGTAACAGGATGGTTAAAGCAGCAGTACACAAGAATTGGTCTTTTTTGCTCCTGAGCTCCCCCTACAGTTGGGAAGTTTAATTCACTTATACAAATTGGCCCTTTATTGGCAGCTGTAAATGTGTATTTGTTGACAAGTTGAGAAATACAGAACAGGCATCCAAAGTGAAAGAACCATGTTTTCTGACGTGGTAGAATAAAATTACACTAATAATTTCACACGAATATGACTTGAGTCAGGCATTCTCGGACAGTTCTCATCTCATGCCTGCTTCATCAAAGTTACATACTGCAATAGCAGTGTTCCAGGCCCGGTGTGGCAATGATAGAGATGCTATTCTCCCCATTACAGCTAGTGTACCATAACAATGATCTCGAAGCTGCTATTTTAAGATACAAATCCTTTAACGCTTCTTAAATATTTAGCTAATTGAGTAGATTATCGGTCTGAATGAACCTTCCGAGCTTACTAAACCCACTCAAGGAAAGCACTGCTCTTACCTGATGAAGAAAGACGCTGCAGCTGAGGTAGGCTGGCTTGAGGACAGTGGTGCTGCTGGGCCGTACTGGACTGTACTCCGCTGTCTGGGTGGGGTGAGGGAAACAGCAGAGATGGAGGTGTCTGGCGGCATAGGCTGTTCGCTCTCAACTACAGACCCCTGCGTCTGAGAGGAAAACCAAGATCAACAAAATATTGTTATAAAAATATATCAGTTTTACAACATTCCTGCATTGACTGCATTGATTGTTTCTGATTCAGGGACTCTGCATCATGGGTGAGTAATAATCAAAGATGAGATGGTAAGTATCTGTACACAGTAAGCAGCATCAAAACGAACACCAACTCCCAGAGGCGAGGCCTTAAAAGGCCCTTGGAACAAGTGAAGGAGAAATAATAAGCCTCTGAGGATCTGTACTCTGCTCAGTAAAGGCATGTTCAGGACTAAGGTGGATACAGGGACAGGACTGGGTCACAGAAGGTGCTGGAATGAAAGCAGAATGGCAGAATGTGGCAGCTCTGAACTTGGACCCCCTGAGTCCTCCTAAGAAGGGGTGATGAGGCGGGAATAAAGTCCATGTTCAGGGGTTAGCAGCAGAGGCTAGATGGAACATGCAGCCAGAGTGACAGTGTGTGTGACATTCGTAAATGCTGAATGGGGGGCTGAATAGATTGCCTGTGAACACTTTTAGAAAAGGGTCCTTTATTATAAATAGAATTCTTCATTAACGGCAATGGTTCTTTACAGTAAGGACCATGTTTAAATCATTTTAAGCATTTTAGCATGGATAAATGGTTCTTAATTTTTTTAAAAAGGCCTATAATTCTCCAAAAGGCTTCCACTATTGTCGCAGCACCAAAAAGACTAAATAGAGCCCTTTACTCTATGAATATATGGCTTGAAATGAAGAGATTACCAAATCTTAAGCAAAACCACCCAGTTATCTGAGGTACACTATATGTCCAAATGTGGACACCCCTTCTAATCAAAGTATTCAGCTGCTGACACAAATGTGTGAATGCACACAAACAGCTCGTCTAGTGCCTGTTGAGAAGTACTGTTAATAGAAAAGGACTCTCTGCAGAAGACAAACATGAACCTATGGGCACCATGCCTAATGCCAGGTGTGGGCTAGAGGGGTATAAAGGCCCCAGCATTGAGCTGTGAAGCAGGAATGATGATGCTCCGTCCAATACTTTTTGAAAAAGTTGGGGATTTGTGGATGAGATGATTGAGTGATTATCATCCTGACCTCACTAATACTATTGTCACTGAATGCAATCAAATCATCCCATAAATGATCCAAAATCTAGTAGAAAGCCTTCCCTGGATAGTAAAGACAGTTACTTCAATGAAAGCAAGAGTCACTCTTTTTTATGCCCTTAATTTTGGAAGAACCAATGAATAAGCAGGTGTCCCAATATTTTTGTCCATGTAGTATAGGTCTACAAAACTACAACCGATAAAACTATAATTACCTTGAAATCATTCAAACATTTGAATGTGGCACTAATGGAGGTTCAGTGGGGGATATGTAAGTATCTGTGTGTAGCTTCTAATTAAAAAAATAGTTCACCAAATAATCTAATTTACACAATACTCCAACTACATTTGATTGGTCAAGACGCGATTGTTGGGTAAAGACTGCTTTGATCTTTGATTTTGCACTGAACCTGTACGCTAAACTAAAGCTAAATAGTACAGAAGTCTTTTGCAACGTCATAGACTTTCGATTTTATACGTTTTTTTTTTTTTTTTTTTATTCAACTTTTACCTACACTGAAGCAAACCTCACATTAAACACAAGACTATCCAGACAGTGCAGAGAGCTAATTATTAAATGCAACAGTTTTGGTTTTGAACAAGGTCTAATAATGCAAGCTTCATTCATCTTACATGAAGATCTCCAGCTATAAAAGGCCAGTATCTTCCATAACAAAATACATTCT
This sequence comes from Salminus brasiliensis, assembly GCF_030463535.1. Taxonomy (NCBI): domain Eukaryota; kingdom Metazoa; phylum Chordata; class Actinopteri; order Characiformes; family Bryconidae; genus Salminus; species Salminus brasiliensis. Next base: position 15,454,761 of record NC_132887.1, on the reverse strand, counting down.
TAGAAAACGCAGTATGTATTTAGTTCAGGCTGTCTCTTTGTCTGCAAGCTCAGTGAGGAACTGAGCAGCATAAGGCCATGATCAATATCAACTGCCAAAAGCCTGTTTTGTGTGTAAGCAGAGCACTAGAAGCAGTGTGTAAGGCTGGGCCATTTCCCAGTCTGCCAAGATATAACCACACTGAGCAACTGAAAACCTTGACTTTAGCAGGCCGTGTCATCTTAGCAAGATGTGTTTTGTTAGTGTGTTCCAGACACTGGCATACCGGGTTTCTCCATGTTTGCCCTGGATTCACAGTCTCACAACTAAAATAACACAGTTTACAATCTTTTTATAAAGCACATGCCCTCCAGTGCAGGCAATATGTCAACGTATCCTGACAGCCTAACTATTTAAATAGCTAAGACGACATACGAGATGCACACGTCAAAAAACTCGGGACGCCGAGAAGGCACTTTCACACAAGACATAGGGCACAACAATAAGCCTTCATTCACTCTGACCACCGTCAATAATACAGCAGGCTAAGGCATGCTTTAAACAAATGTATGTTCAGTTAAGAATGTGTTTTACCATAGAGCTGAGCATATGACACGTAAAAACTTGAGAATCTTTTCTTCTGTGGCTGTTAGTTACTGGTTATTTATGGATATGAAATAGGGGCACACAACTAGAATATTTACATTTTAAAATATCTGTTTTGCAATTGCTTCCTACTTCGATGCATCTCTTTATTTCATTTCATGTTATGCACACTATATGTTCAAATGTTTGTGGACTGCGTCTAAAGAATGTGCTTAGCTTCAGCTCCAAAATCTAGTAGAAAGCCTTCCCTGGACAGTAGTGAAAGTTCCAATAATTCATAAGAATAACTGACAGTACCATGAATACAACAGTGTTTTAAAACTGCAGAAAATTAGATTGTAAAGAAATTGGCCATAAAATTATGAAATATACATGCCTGATTGACACTATGCACTTAGTATGCACTTACATGATTACACAGTCATATGCAAAAGTTTTGACCCTCAAATTATATGATATGTTAATTTTCTGAGAGAAAATATATATGCAATCTCTAAATCTATAAAGAACACACGTCCGCAAATTTTAGTGCACAATAGTTGCTATTCTTTAGCTGAATATAACAAATAAGACAAAACAAAGCACATAATATGGCATGGAGCATAGTTTTTGTCATGTTTTATTTTTTCAATATGTGAAAACAAGAAAGTGAATAAAACTTGTGCTCTAAACGCAATTTAATTCAAAAAAAGAAAAAAGATATTCTGATATATTATAATGTATTTGTTTTTATGTAATAAATAATATATAAATACATATTTTTATTATTATTACTCTTACATCTGTCATCATGCCAACTGGCCACTAATAACTGACCTTCCTTTGAGAAGGTCATTTAATCATGACCACCCTGATACATACCAACAAGAAAACGCTGCATCAGAAGTGCTGTACTATTTAAAGGCTCATGGGACACTTCATGAAGAACCCATGTGCCAACCTCACCTCACCAGAGTGGGGAATGCTCTCATGCTCCAACTCTGTCGGAAAATGAAAACAGCATCACGCTAGACCAGTGACATGACAAGCGGGGAGATCACGGCACGCTGCGTTCCAGTTCCACATGAGCCGCAATAAATAAAAACAGCTTCACACTTGTGCAAGTGGTGACGATTTGGACAGCACATAAAGCTCCACACACAGATAAGTCAAGAGCACGGCCAAGCCTTCTATCAAAACACACACCCACATGCACATGCACACCCACATACGGCATGTCAAACTGCTGTCAGAAAACCCCTCTATCCTACGTTTTAAGAGGTGTGGACCATAAGCCCTTGTGTCAACCTGTTTTCATGAGTGACAGACAGAGAGAAGCGTGCCCAAGCCCCTGGTCAGATCATTAGGCCACAGCTGCATATGGTCTTCATATCACCTCAGAGACTCAGGGAGAGACAGCATTATAAATAGGAACTGAGTAGTCAATTCAAGCAGGCATGCATATTTACCTCTCTTTCTGTCTCTCCCTGCACCCTGCTTATTCAGCCTTCCTCTCCCCCTCTGCCTTAGCTCTTTTCAGGCATATGTCAGTCTTTGGAGGCTCTCTTTGGACGACCCCTGCTCCACAGCTCCCAGCTGGCCAGTGGGCCACCCCAGCACAGATGGAACCTACTTGTCTAATCCCAAGAACGTTCTAATTATTTTATTTTCTGCTGAAAAAAGCTCAGTTTGTATTGTAATAGAGGACACTGAAGATAATATGGAGCTTATGGATGAGCGATATAATGATATGTTAATAGTATCATTATAAATTACGTCATGATGTAGTTTTTGAGTATGGTGGGCCTCTTCAATACTTCTAGCTCACCAAATAACTGCATGCATCATTAAAACAAACCAAGTTTGATTTATATTTGTGAGATTTATTCAAACATTAATACATTAATCTAAACATGTGTATTTTTGTGGATCTCTTGTAAAGCAAATGTGATTATTTGGATAGTCTGATATTCTTACATTTTGTAAGCGAGAGGAACTCACTGAACTCACTGGATGGTTGTCTTGGCCATTAACATGGAAACAACCAAGCTGATGGGTCAGTTGTGTCCCAGCAGAAATGAGTAAACAAAAACACTAACAGGTGTCTAGTAATGGCATAGAAACAAGGATCAGATTGAATGGTAACCAATTATTCCATTGGCATGGCAACACCCAAGCTTAAGGATCAGTTGTGTCCCAGCACAAATGTGTAAACAAAAACAGCATCAGGTATGTAATAACGGTATGGAAACAAGGATCTGATTGACCTATACTACAAAAGATTTTTCTTCCTGATCATTTTTACTTTATTACTGCAAAAGTAAATAGCAATTTTAAACAAACCCTATAAACCGTAGTTGTTTTTAATGTGGTACTACAGTTTTTTTCATCGCATATCATTCGCTGAGCCTCTTTTTCAAACATCAGACTGGTCTGCAAACCTTTGCCAAGTATATTTTTTGATACATTTAAGCAACATGAAAATTAGGGCCGTATATCAGCAAAAACCTGGCAATATAATACATATCACAATATGTAATATGTTGTGATACTGTAAGCAAGAATTTGAGAAAACTTTAATAGAATAAAAATACCCCATAATATGCATCAAATCTGAGTATTTATTCCATCACAACAGTGGAATCAGCAGAGTACAACACTGCTATCTATGAGTTTGGGTGTTAAACACTAGACAAAATGAACCGTTGTCCGACATCAATCATTATTTATCCAATTGGTAATTGGATTGGTATTTTGAGAATCAACACAGTACTGCAATATTCCAATTTTCTACACCCCTACTGAAAAAAATATAGATTTGATATTTTTGTAGTATCACCCACTTTTTTCAAGTCCTAATGCCATGCAATATTGCAAACCATGTGTGTGTGTGTGTGTATATGTTTGCATGCACCCCTGTGTGTGTTTGTCAAGCATCCAATTAAAACCCATTTCGCCCTTGACACTCATCACTCTTGTCCTTTCCCCCGTGCACGGATGTCTAAGACTCAGCTGTTGGCTTTGTGCCTTGAATTTTTCCTTCTTTTCTTCTACTTTTCTTCTTCTTCAGCCTCCAAAGCGGCTCCTTCACAGGTGTCCCATTACCAGGTTCAGCAGGCCCACAGCCTGAGGCGACGCAGCGCCAGCGCCGCTCTCTAAAGGCCTTCTGTCAGGCCCAGTCCGTCTCCAGGCCTTTGTCTGCCTTCTCCCATCACTTTCTCCCCACAGAAATCACGCTGCCGCTCTTACAAATTAAAGCTCCTGCCTCGTCGCTCCCCCGTGCTCCCAGTGCCGTTTTTTGTCATTCTGCCGAGATGTCCATGTAATGAAAGAAAGGGAGCCTTTCCAAATCACACCAGGAGCGTTTCAGCATGACGGAGGGAAAGCATACGTTCTGAAGCCTGAGGGGACACCACTATCCCTATGGAAGGCGTGCGTATGTGTGTGTAAGCATACGTATGTGTGAGCTTCTGGATGCCACAAGGCATTCAGCCTCATCCTACCAAGCACCACTGCTGGCTTCCCCACCCATGCTGTGAGAGCAGTCCTTCTCTGCAGCTTTTTCAAATCAAAGCTCTTTACGCCATCTGAATGCAAAGCACACGCTGGCTGCTAAAAGCCTCGCCAGCCGCAGGCTTGCTGGAACAAAGGCACTTGTTGACATTCGAGCAAAGTGAGAAATTCAGCCACATTCACAATTTTAACCTCTGCCATTTATGAATAGGTGTACCTCCTGTCAGAAACAAAAGAGGCAGATTGGAGGCAGTGTTTTTAAAACCAGCATAAAAGACAACAAGCGAATGAAATCAGTTGAATTCAGAGCAGTAAATAGCACAACGGCTCATAAAAAGGGACGGTTCTAGACGAATTGGCACCTGTGGCACACCGTGTTTGTTTGTTTAAGCCAAAGCCACCCAGCCACGGTCCAATGCCGAATGCCTTAGTGAAGCGAAGACAGGAAACAGACAAATCGATGATGTGTGGCCAAAAACAAGTGACCAGGGGCTTGTCCATTATTCCAGCAGCTTTACAGCCTTTTACAGGCCAGAAATGCTGGCTTTAACTGATGATTCCCACAATAACAAAAGAGGTGATTAAAATTTCTCATTGCTCATTCAGGTTGACAGGGGTGTAATTACACTGCTTCCACAACAGAAAAATCAATGAGACATAAAACTCAAACACTCTTTCTCACTTCCTCTGACAAGGATGTTTGAAGTTTGTCCTAACATTCATAATTTAGCACTGTCCAGTAACGCACATGCTGATCATGTAACTGCCACCACTTACAAACAGATAGCTACTTTCTCATTAAAACAAAATGGAATGAGGAGATATAGACCCAGAATAAACAAACTCTAGTAATTCGCTGACATCCATTTTGTACATTTTTAATAATTAAAATAATTACCAGTAGCAGCAGCATGTTTGTTTTTGCTTTTCCTTATTGTGATATACTCCTCTTCACTAATTACTTCATCTACATTTTTTTTTTTTACAGTATTTGACAGTTTGTTCATTTGAACATCACTCTTATTTAGTCTCTGAATGATTCCAAGCTTTCACCCTAAGACCGTTGCATAACATTCTGGAATTGTGTTCTTCAAATTTGTGGGTAAATTGAAAAGGCTAAAAAGGCTAACGCTGGCCAGCCTAGTGAAGTACTGCTCAAATAAGGTCCAGCCAGACAAAGCACTGCTGTGGGAATCCATGTAGGAAGGCTAGGGGAGCGAACGGTCACTAGGCTAAAAGCTAATATGGCTCCAATGTATTCAATTAGCTAACCACACACTGTGATGACCGAACACAGGCTCAGGATTAATGAAAAAGTAATAATTCATATGATGTAAAATAGCCAATCAAAGCAGAGCTCATCATCAGCCTACCATACAAGGAAAATTAGCCTGTTTTTTTCTGAGGCAAAATATTAGTGTAGTATTTAAGCTGGTGAAACCGTATTTTTTACACTAACCAAAATGATTATTTATACATTAAAGAACAACATCAAATACCGACTTTTATGCATTTCCACAGAAATCATACCTAAATCAACTCCCCTAACTGCCATATGTCTAAAAAGGGCCTTTTGCCATGTCCACCAATTGAAAGAAATCGTGCTTCACATACCGGGCTTGGCGGAGGCAGAAAGTTGTTGACGCGTGAGATGCTCCACATGCCCTCCAGGTATTGTTGCGCCTGGATGGTGACAGAACCGAGTGCTCCTGTCAGCGGGCCACCTCCCACAGTCACCTGGACACTGGGCTTGGAGTTGGATGTCCAAGCCAGGCCCCGCCGCTGCTCTGCCACAGCCAGTACACTGTTGGCTGGGTGGGGGATCCGGGAGGCGGGTGGTCTGGAGGAGAGCCTGACCATACTGTGGGCGGTCAGTCTGGTGGGTTGTCCACTTGTGAAGGTGCTGGCAGGCAGCGCTGGCATTTCTACACTGTGGCACGGCTCCTGGAGAGCCTGCAGGGCCTGCTGCCTCAGCTGCTGCACCGGAGTGGCACACACCTGGCACCTGGCTCCCTCATGACCGCCCTGCTCTGGCCAGTCTAGCACTTGCAGCTGCTCTAAGAGGAAGGTGGCGAATCCAGGGTCCTACAAGAAAAAGAGGAACAGTTTAGAAAAGATCCCCATAGTGTTTCCTTATAAGGTCACAGAAGACTCATTCTTCGTTCCTTAAAAACATAATTACACAAGTATATATTTACACTCTCAACAGGTTTGAGATGCTGTTATCGAGTTTTCCTTTTCAAGCAATGGCAAAAAATTAATGGGTGGCTTTTTTCACCTGAAGAAGACTGTAGGCACAACAGGGACAGAGGGACTGAAGAGGTTTGGGCATGGTTTTTCTATATATCCTCCCATTTTCACTTTACCTTTGTGACAAACAACTTCGAAGCGAACCTCTGGTCCATCACATTCAACAACATTACTCTCATTACTCAACATTACTCTCAAAACGTAACTGTGAATTTCCCCACTGCAGGACTAATAAAGGACTATCTTATCTTATCTTATCTTAACTCTACTTCAGCCACTATTCACCACAGAATCTGGTCATGCAATTGGCACTTTAGTACACTGAATAAATGCATTTCCACTAGCTGTCACTCATGACTGATTCCACCACTACCCCCAGTGCAGCCTCTTTCTCAGCAGTTTTAACTAGGCTCAGTTCTCTGCCCACTCCTTCAGAATCGGCAAAGCCACCACAGCTTTACATCAAGGTCTCTCCAACCACACTCTTCAACTCCTACACTGGTTCTTCAAAGCTCATCACAGTTACATTTACACCCAAGCTCAACACCACATAAATCAATCTCCCAAACAAGAAAAACTCAGAATCTTTGTGAAAACTGTGTAAGAGGGTTTTAAGAGGGCAATTCATCTTAAAAATGGTTGATGAATGAGGCCAATGGTTCTTTATGGACCAACGGTGGTTCTTCTATGACGTTACTCAAAGACTCATTTAAAGAACCTTTATTTTTAGACGTGATATTGTTATGACCTGCAATCTTCTTGCAGCTTCTTTATGGTGACTCAATGTAAAAGACAGCATTTTCTTCATAATTTCTTATGACTGCTGATATTATTGTTTCTCAGCTGAAAATCAGATCAGCGGTCTTAGGGAATGAGAGACTGATGGAGGGAGTGAAGAAGGGAATGAGGGAGGGACAACAGCTGAGTCCAGACACAAATCTGGGTGCAGTGTATATTTGCATATGATAAGACTCCCAGCTGGGAGAGATATGATAAGAGACCCGGTGTGGAAATAATCACCTTCTACTCAACAACGGGGGCATGTAGGCAGTTTACCTCATGCTGGTGAGGTTAGATCATATTTGCTTAGTCAGAACAAAGCAGTTCAGTAAGCAAACACATTAACCCCACACAGACTCACACCTGTCAACACAACAACTACTGCAGAAAAAAAGCACAATAAGAGTGAAATTGCATGTTTTGACTACATTAATAAATGTTAGTATATAACTTACGATATACACCATATGGACAAAAGTACTGGGACACCTGTCCATTCATTGTTTCTTCAGAAATCAAGGATATTAAAAAGGGTTTTAACTGTCTCTAATGTCCAAGGAAAGCTTTCTACTAGATTGTGGAGCATTGCTGTGAGGATTTGATTGCACTGGGCTTTAAACCTCTCCTAGGGTCATGTTTATCTAAGTCATATTCTATTAGCAGTACTTCTCTACAAGGACAAGATAAGCCTGTGCATTTGCACATCTGTGTCAACAATGGGTACAACTTAAAGTCGCTGAATAACGCATTCATTAGATTGGGTGTCCACAAACATTTGAACATACAGTGTATTGTAGAAAGATTTCACATGGTTGATGGCAATGGCTAAAACACAGAAAGGATGCTAGTCTTTCACACTGACAGCCACACACATAGAAACAGGTCTCTTGAGAAGCATAAAGGGATCTAGTCTCCGGAGCAGCGAAATACAGGCTGAGTAAAATGTTTATGGGCCTCTGAGTTTCTCTCAGTGACAGCGGTGATCATGACCAGAGACAACCTAGACTCATTCACAGAGACAGATAATCAGCTGCTTGCTAAATTGTCAACACGCCTGAGTTCTTATGTAGTGATCACTTCAGTATCACAGTAGATAACACGTAGCATACTGAATCACATTAATATCTCCTCCAACAACCACATATACCCACTAGAACCTCCTCACTTACTTTCTGTTACTTTCATCAGTCATAGAACAAATGCTTTGTTCTGGGATTTAGTAACAACAGGTTTTGAAAAATCACTTGGTATTTATCATAGATCATCCAGTTCTACTGGGAGCAATGTCGTAAAGCTTCTGCCAGTTAACAGTGGGATTTGTTAAATAGACTTCTTATGCAGTCACTCTTCTAAACTCTTCAAAAATAAATAAAGAAAGTATGATTTTCTAAAGAGGATTTGAAAGGGTTTACGAGTGACTACAGTTGTGTCCCATTACCAGGACTTGCGCTGGAATCTGAACAATGCCACAGCCATCCGTGGAAGCAAGTAGGATTATATAAATCAATACTACAATGTCATTCTCTACCTTTTAATACTTTTGATTCTTTATTTAAATAGACTATCGATGTGTTTATGTCTAGGCGAACCTAATGGCACATGCTAATTGCCGCTGGTGAAAGAATTCAGATGTGCCACTCAGGAGCCAAGTGTTACATAGCATGTGGCAGCATGAATGCTCCATCCTATGCTCCCACTTATGTTCCCACTTATGGAGAGGACAAAGTCCTGGAGTGAGGCTCTGGCATGTGTCTTGCAGGACAGCCAGCCAGCAGACACAACAGATCAGTGTAGAAAAGTTTCTCTTTCCAAAAGGGGCAGTACCACCAACCTGGGAAACATCTGATTTGACTCTGATTTGAAATAGCACTGCTGTAACTGCAGTGGCTAATGTAAGCTAGCTAGAATGCATTTTCTTTATTGAAAATTGTGACTCGTTCTTTGTTCTTTGTATAAATAGTAAATATTTGGTTGGGGCAAAAAAAATGCTCAGATGCCGCACACCTCTTTACAACCCTGTTATTTTGTGTCCAGCTTCCTTATAACTCACCAGTGAGCGGTGCTTGACTCGATTTGGATTAGAGTTAACATTCAGCATTTTTTGCCTCGCTTCCATTATCTCTCAAGGTAGCCATTGTAATTAGCCTCTATCCAGCTAGCGGGCAGGGTGTGTGTAAATAAACGTGTGTAAATAAAATGTGCCAAGCCGTTTTGGGTTTTGGGATTGTCTCTGTTGTAAAAGCTTATGACAAGAGCATGTGAGGTTCACAACATGGCATTTCCATCTTCCATGTTCATGACCCCTTTAAAACTCCCAACACTTACACAAGTTGGCTGTTGTTTTTCCCTTTCCCTTATTGGATTATTTGTTAACTCTTGAGGTTTCTCAAGTATCACGATGAATAGCAATGCACATTTCTAACCATGACAACCTTCTTACAAAGTCTATAGCCTCTTTTCCACTGTAGAGCCAAATGTTGCTGTGCTGCTAAATCAGGACTAGGAGCTATAGAGAGAAGGGTGTCTCAGCGACAAGGTCAGATATGTGTGATGAAGTTGTCGTCATTTCCCAATTGAATGGTAATGTGCACAATTTTGAATTGGTTTTGGATATATATTTTTTTTATTAACGCCAGATGAGACATCACAAATGGGATGCAAACAGTTCATTGGGAAGGTTACACTCCGTGTTGGCACCAACAAACAGGTAACAACAAACAGGTAAACAAGACCACAACTCTGGGTGGAAAGCATGGCATAGTTCTTCTCTCCTGTCAACCTGACACTGCATTAGCAACAGTTCAAAAATATGCAGAGCCAGACTTCATGTGTCTTGCAGGAACTACACGCTTGCCTTTACACTCCAGGATTGGCTGGTGGTATACGATAGGGAAGATGCAGTTAGCAGGTGGCATTAATTGAGGGCAACTAACAATGGGCACACCATTGGGCAGAAATCCAATGGTTTGAAAGGATTTCAAAGATCCACAACAACACACACACACAGTGGCCTGAGAATAACAGCCAACCCCAGAAGTATTGCTGGGGGTAGCTAGAGGCTAATTCACAAGCTTTCATGTTGACAGTACCACACACACACACAGACACAGACCAACACAACACACAAACTATCCTTCACAATTTTTATTCCTTGACCTTCCTCCAGCACCTCAGGGGGGTCTCTTTCCTCGTCACAAATCAAGCCTGCTTTGTATTCAGCAGCCCAATCCCTCAGTGCATTGTTAGAAGTTGATTTAAGGAGCATAATAACATTTCATCTGCTGACCCCATCTGCTGCTGTTGCATTGTGGGGGTTGTAGGCTAGGTCATGCCAGCGAAACAGCAGCTTGGCGTTCGAGACTTGAGTTGGTGGGAAGGTTAAGTGAAGCTATATTGTGTTAGAATGCTGCAGCTTATTTCAGGAAGCCAGTGAGGGAAAGTATAGATGTTGTGAGTGAAGCAGAAGAGGGTGGTGGCACAAACAGACAGAGGGAGAGGCAGAGAGCAAATAAAAAAAGGCAGAGTAAGAGAGATGATGAGGGTTAAACCCCTGGCCTGGGGGTTTGTAGGCCATTGTGTTACTTCATTGCCAGTCGGCTCAGATTTTTATGAAGCTCTGGGGATGAATGAAAGCCTACACTATCTCCTGATTAGGAACGCTCTGAAGAACAGGAGAGGGAGCGGCAGGATAAATGACTGCATGCGTGCCCTCGGCCTGTCTGCCTGCTGAACTAATGATGATGAGATATAGGCAGAGCGAGGACTGAGATGGAAGGGGGTACGATGAAAGAGAGAGAAGCTTGTAAGAGAGAGAGAGAGAGAGAGAGAGAGAGAGAGAGAGAGAGAGAGAGAGAGAGAGAAGGCAGTGGATATGGAAATACAAGTGATTTGAGCCAGAGGAAGAGAAATGGAATAAAGGGATGGAGGAAAGACAAATGAAACAGAGGAGAGTGGGGAGAGTAAGAAGCTTTCATCTGAAAACCTTGACCCCTGCAAGGCTGGAGGAGATGTTCTCAGCTGTGGCCACTCAATAACCGAATGTAGATAAAAGCATTTAAGAATCCTCTCATTCGTGTTCTCACCAAGTCTATTTTCACACTTCAACTGTGGCTAGATTGTGGCAGTGTTGAGGACACCCCTTTTCATGAAAGAATTCAGCTACTTTTATTCAAACTGTGCCTATTGCTGACACGGATGTGCAAATGCACACACACAGCTTGTCTAAAACAGGCCTCACTGGAGAAGATAAACCTTTGAACCATGCCAAAACGTCCCCCAGCACTGAACTATGGAGCAGTGGAACTGTTCTCTCTGGCATGATGGTGCTCTATCCAGTACTTTTGGGATGTGTTGGGGAGCCAGGATGAGGTGGGGTGGTGATCATCCAACATCCTGACCTCACTAACCCTCACTAACCCTCACTAACGATCACATTTTTGCAGCAATGCTCCAGAATCTAGTAGAAGGATAAAGATCAAGAGTCCTCGTTTCAACCATAGTTTAATAGCATGGCACACCTGATGGTTTGATGATGTAGCCAAAGGATACCTGGTGCTTCATGTGGTTCTTTGAGGAACCACTCTTGGTTTTCAACTGTTTGTAATAGAGAGTGAGCGTGAAGAACCTTAAATATTCCTCCCTCTCTATTTATAGAGAAACTGGTAAAGAACCTTTACATCAGGGGAAAATTCTTTGTAGGTCTTTTAAAAATGAGAGTGAACTATGGAACCATGTTTCTAATAAAAACTAGGCCAACATAAAGAGAGTTCATGCATGACAACACATAGTTTCTAATGGCATTTTTTGTTTTCAAATGGCATAACAACCTAAATTAAACTATGAAGCTCTTAAGCTTCAGTACTGCCCAACGCTATTCAGACCCTAAATTACACCGTTAATGTGGAAAACCTTTGGAACCTTTCCGTCTGCTCTAAGCCCACATATTTGTGCAGGCTACTTTATAAACAGTGACTAATCTCAGCCACAAAGTAATGCTTCATATGTCTGGTTAAGCTATCTGACACCAGAGCAGGGACAGACCGTGTGCAGACTGAACAAATACTCACTGACTCGATACACTAATGGAAGGGGCTCATACTGGTCCAAGCTTAGATTCAGAGGATGTGCTCCACATAAACTGCAAAGTTTAAAAGCACCTCAGACACTGTAGATACAAATTGCTGTATTGTTTTCATCTTAATGGTGAGCAGCTGGGAGCAGCAGGACATCAGGCCAATTTTTCCCGCAGGTAGGTGAATGAGGGGGTTTCCCCGTGAGTGGAACTGAGATATGGAAGAGCAGGATGAGCAGCTGCTGCCACACTGCCCACAGAGACACAGGAGGAGGGCAGGGCCTTCTCACGGCAAGCCATTAACACACATTACTCTCGCTGTGCTACTAAAGACCACAACCAGACCTAATCCCAACTGACCCTCACACACACACACACACATGGCCAAGTCAATCCTAGGGTGTGGGGGCTTCTACTGTGCTATAGGTGCTGAGCAGGACCCCTGTGGACCTAATGACTTTCTGTTGAGAGTAAGAGCAGCAGACCAACCGTGAAAGCAAATATATGCAGATGGAGATCTTGCATGGTTATTAGTCATCCCCTAGTCTCAGCCTCAGAGATGACCACAGTTTAGCTGACCACAACTGGATTTTGTTAGTTCCATTCTAAGCTACACAACAATGAAATCACATATATCCAAATCTTCAGTCTACCCTCTTACACTAAAGTTATAGAGAGTGTTTTAATATGGACTGCTTTTTGAATGAGGCACAAAACAGGAAAGCCACTCAGGAAAGAGATAATTTACATACCGTCATAGTCATGCAAAGACCTCATATCTCCAAAACACTAACTTTACAAAACATGAGCGTTTTTTCAATGGAGGTCAAGGTAAAGGTTTTGGAGCATTTCTATTGGTCATTATAAAATTGTTGAGACAATATAAAGAACAATTTCCAGATTCACATTATCTCAAATATCTGTAAGTCAAAGTGTTTTTGCGCAACAGCGATTAATTTTAAAGGCACAATAACAGAGACAGCCTGCTTAATTCTAAGAGAAAAAGAGAGACTGAAAAATGCTCACATCAACATGAAGTATGATTGGTTTTGGCTGCAGATAACTATGAAATATTACAAGTGGACCTCAGGGAAAAAGTAAAAGTAAAACAGTCTCTTAGAAAGTCATGAAAACATGATTTATAATTTGTTACTTGACAAAATGTATTACTCACAAAGACACAAATACTGCACCAGCGATAGTTTCCATATCAAAGGAAACAAAAAATACATCGGTCTGTTCAAATAATCACTACCACCCACAGAAGAGACACAGGCAGGTAAGTGAAACCACTCTGAAGAGGAAAGTGCCAAATGAAGACCAAACACCCACATGTTTACTGCAGCGGCCTAGACAGAGCAGACACACACATGCACACACAGACAGGAGACAGAGGGCATATGAAAAAAAAGCATATGTTTGTCTCTGCTTTTCTCAGGCGACAAATCTGACAAGGAACAGCTGGTGTTCTCTCTTACCATTAACTGATTTATCATTCTGTCTCAAAGCTTTTGTCATTATTTCCACTACTATGACTGAGCAATATACAGCCTGAAACACATCTTTTTTCATTTACAAAAGTAGTAACATTCAATTTCTTGGTCCTCTTCCTTTATTTAAATGCTCAGCTCGTACAAACACACTCACCAATTTTAAACATTCAAACTAAAACTTAATCTTGTACAACACCCGCTTATAATAATCCATTCTTTACTTAAAGAGACATTTTCACATTTATCTGGATTGTTAACCTCACTTTTCAATCTCTAACCAATCTGTGATTGGATCTTTTCAAATCAAAATTTCACTGGTTGATTTTCAACCCACACAAATGTACATAAACCAATAAACCACAAATAACCAACTGGAGAAATATTAATCCAAATGTGAGAGGCATGGCCAATCATAAGCCAGAAGGAATTAATACTCTTGACCGAAACTTCTGCTACATTTAAATAATACAGTACACTGCTGCCGGAGGCCCACTGACCAGCTCCAGACTGATAAGCATAGAAAAGTCAAAGGCAATTTTCCACTCTAATGCCGGAGCTTACAGGCCCTTCAGCTGAGGTAGGAGGATTAAATACTATTTACCTGTAAAACAGAAGTAAGTGCAGTGAGTAAGTTCCACTCCTCCCAGGAATACCAGAAGCTTCACCAGAAGCACACGGCTATAGAGGGTGTGTTTGCCAATCCATCACAGAAACCTCTCATCACTTGTGACTTAATTACCTTTTCCTGCTCAGTCAAGCTTGCAAAAGAAACCAGTCCTTTCTCAGAGTGTTTGGACAGCCCCTTACCCTCACTAACAATAACACCCCCTCCCACCCGACTGGCCGTCTCACTGTTTCTGACTCTTCCTCTTTAACTTTTCTCCACCTCTCTCTCTCTCTTCCTCTCTCTCTCTCTCTCTCTCTCTCTCTCTCTCTGGCCCTATCTGTCTGTCATGCATCACTGCAGCTGTCATCATCAGGTCTGGGCTAGCAATCTGTAGCAGAGAGAGACAATTGTTAAAAAAGGTGACAGAAGCAAGACATAGGATGTGTAGGCACATTTTGTGTATATTGGAGATGACAAACACCACCAATGGCACTGAAACTGATACTGCAATGTTGAGCAATCCAGTATTTTTCCTTTAAAAACTAGTAGGCTTTCTAAACTATACACCTCACTCAGGACGAACTAAATGTAGTCTGTTAACTTGTTATAACACTGGATCAGATCAATTATTATCTTAATAGTCCTATTTTGCTATTTGTCTGTGTGATTTCTTTTGTTTTGGAATCTCCTTGTTTCCTGTCTTTTAATCCAATCCCTTCAGATATAGCTTTTGAAAAAGGCACCACAAGTCAACTTTTTGGTTTTGTTGATTCATGCACTGTATGTACAAATGTTATTCAACCACCCTTCTAATAAAAATAGTATTCAAAAAACACTGGGTATCATCAATGGGTGCACTTAAAGTTGCACCCATTGATGATCCAGATGGGCAAATGCACACACACAGCATGTTTTGTCCCTGTGGAGAAGTATACGACTCCCTGGAGCAGATAAACATGAACCTATTGGCAGGCATGGGTAAGAGTGGTATAAAGCCCCCAGCATTGAGCTGTGGAGCAGTGGAATTGAATGCAATCTAATCCTTACAGCAATGCTCCAAAACCTAGCAAGACAGCCTTCTCTGGACAGTAGAGAAGTCTTCAATGTCCCTAAATTCAGCCATGTCACTCCACTGCTGCGTTCTCTCCACTGGCTTCCTGTAGCTGCCCGCATCAGATTCAAAACCCTGACGCTGGCCTACAAAGCCAGGAACGGACCAGCCCCTCCGTACTTGATGGCAATGGTCAAAAGCCGGTCTGCACCAAGAGCCCTTCGAGCTTCAAGTACGGCTCGGCTCGACCCGCCATCCCTCAAAATCAAGTGTCCAGATTTTTTTCTGTCTTGGCACCAAAATGGTGAAATGAATTTCCACTGGGTGTTTGAACGGCAGAGTCGCTCGCTGTCTTCAAACGCAAACTGAAGACCCACCTCTTCAGAGAGTACTTGGACGAATAGTTCTATGGTGGCCTTATTGTATTGTGTTTAGTAATGTCTAAGCTTAGAGGTATCTTTGAATTATTAGTCTATTCTAACTAGCTAAGGTTTCTTTCTTGGGTAAATAGCAAAGCACTTTGTAAGTCGCTCTGGATAAGAGCGTCTGCTAAATGCCATAAATGTAAATGTAAATGTAGAGACAGTTACTGGATAAACTCTTTTTCAATACCCATGATTTTGAGAGAAACACTGAGTAAGCAGGTGTCCCAATACTTAAATACTAAAATAGTGCATGCAGATAGATCTTTTACCCTTCCAACCACAGTTCCAGGTCATGCACGCAGGTGTAAAATGAAGATGAAGCAGAAATGTAGTACCATGATGCAACCACAATGTAGCATTCTTCAGCTGAAGCTGTTTTTGGCTCATGGCTAATCTGGGAAAACAGCATGCTGCCGCATTAGGACTCCTGGAGTCTAACCAAAGTCGCGCTATCTCTCACTTGGGACACTGTGCTGTGTGTGTGTGTGTTTATATATGAGCTCAACTGCTCCTGTGCTTACCCAATTAACATACCTGATTTGCTGAGACTGCGTGCAAGTCCAGCAGACTGCCCTTGATTATTTATTTATTTTACCAGTGTTCATGGAAATAAACCAGAATCATGAAAATTGCATTATATTAGGAGCCCTTTCTGGGAATGACTGGAGACAGATGTGGAGAATGGGGGAGGTTTAGAGGTTGGATTTAGAGAGGTCTGCAGTATTTATGATCAAGATTGGCTCCACTAATGAAGACAAGTTACAAGCTCCTGCTTGGTACGGATTCAGATATAATACATAGAATTCTGTAGCTGAGCGGAAACAGCGAACTCATCAGTGAAATGATTAGTGATCTGTGTTGAAACCATAGCTCTTCGCTGTGTTCTCATTGGGGTAGGATTGTTTCTCACTTGACCTTCTTCATTCGTAGCTTCTCTGACCTGTTCTTGTTTAAGGGAGGCATTAATGGCCTGGGGTAAAGGAAACGTTTACAGAGGGCAAACTCAGCTTAGAGTTCTGTCAGAGAAAACAGCATTCTTTCGAAGATCACATTCAATGAAGGTTTGGGCTTAACTGAGAAAAAAAACAGATAATGAACCTTAATTCTAAATTGATTCTGATTTTTTTAAGCCAAATGATTGAACTGACTGCACTGATATGGAACATATACACCGGTGGGTAGGCCTAACACATCTGTGGACACACAGCATTCGAATAAAATACATATATACTAGATTAAACATGTTAAGGAATGACCATAAGGCTAACTACCACTGAATATCTGCAAATATCCACTGTCAATACTGGTTTATTTTGAATGTGCACTCCTAACAACTATCACACTTTTACACCAACTTATGAACCTCTCATGTACACACTTTATTCCTGAAAAGGACATGTGTGCTGGGTTAACAACAATACAGTTGCAAATCAGACACCAATGAAACTACGAGAGCTTGCACGTTACCGGGACAGAGATACTCAAGTTGTAAACATCTTCGATCTAAAGATTGGACTCATACAGCATCGAATAACAGATGGTTTTTTATATCCGCACAAAAGCAAACATCCCCTAAGCCACTATGGAGATTTCCGAAGGAATAAGCAACATCAGGAAACCCTCCAGCTGTCTTCAGTCTACTAAATCAGAACTATAGCACCCCGCGCATGCTGTATTTACTCACATATACAAATACGACTCAAGCAAACATCCACTCAACCTCCATTAGATCTTCTCCATTTCCTGATGGCCGCCAGGGGCGCGGAGGCAGGTGGAGTAAGCCTAGCCCTTCTCCCTCAGCTCTGGCTCCCAACAAAGCGGGAGAAGTTAATTGCAGACTGAAAAATGCAAACAGGAAGAGGTAAACACTCCAGCACATTTGCATGAGACCCCCTCATTCACAACCCACTGCACAAGTCCTGATGAGATTGCTTTCTCTGTAGCTTTCATCGCTGGGCTTAAAATTTTCAAGCCTCGTCTAAAGCTGCACATCAGCATAATTAGGCTGGGTAATTCACAACCTAAACTGGTGCCCTTGACTAGTCTAAGTGGGCAAACTTCAGAGTGCACTTCAATTTAGTATGCTGTGATTGCTGCACAGTTCATGTTACACATCTGTCGCACCGATCACAGGCTACTTTCAAAACTTTTCGCAGACTTGTAACTCATTCTAAAGATAATGAGTAGAATTTCTCATTCTAAAGCACCAATATGACAGCAGTGTTTAGGAGCAATTTGCATGGGATAATATATCTTTGTAGAACACTTCCTAACATTTATTGTTGGCCAATTTGGTAAGGATACACAGAAAAATTATGAAATTGCAAAGCAGAAATGTGACAATATGTATTGTGCAGATGTGACAATGTGCATTCTATCTATTATACGATCTTATTCAGCGGCATTGTTCGAACACTAAAGAGTTCCAGCTCCAGTCCCATTACATTACATAAAGCAACAGCCAACTATCATATTATTATATTTTGCACAGGGTTGATATAACCTAGGTTAATTTTTAATGGTATATTTTTTCATAGGTAGGTAAAAGTCACCATAAACTGTTACCGAAATAATGTCCTGGTCAGGGCTGAACCCACAGGTATACTTTGGTTTTAAATACATTACCATGCCTCTCTCTGTAAAGATAATTCTGTTCAAATAGTGGTCAAGAAATGCAAACATAAAATTCAGCACACTCTGCTGTATTTAGTAGTTTGTTACAGGACTGGAACTGGATTTCTGCTAATATTAGGTCGATGCCAATACCCATGTGTGCAGTGAGGCCGAAAACAACTGCTGTCGCAACCTGAAAACTCAAATTCATTAAACCAGTCCATTTCTCATCATGTCAAAACAATGGCCGCCAAGCTTTTCGACTCAGTAAGCTCCAGTTGCTCCTTTTTTATGGCTGTAGAATCAGGAATTGCCCATTAACCAGAAAATAAACATCCCTGGACAGCTTCAGTAGACTACAATTAATCCTGAAAATTTGGTGTGTCGATTAACAATGCGAATCCTGCAGTTGGAAATGAAATTCTAATTTCCCATTATCCATCTATTACCACTTTTCTTTGTGTGGCAGGTATTTGGAGACAGTGAAACTGCTGATAGAAACATCTAAAAGCCATGCAGCATGAATGGAATGAATGCTTTCTTTGGGCTTACGGAAACGTCTAGACAAACTCAATAAAGATTCTCAGATAGAGAGACGGAGAATCCCCAGAACCCATCTCTATCTAGACCAGGCACGTGGACAAGCAAGCACAGATGCACACATTAATCCACTTAAGGATTGTAAAAGAGGGTTTCCTCCTATTTTCTTGGTTCCCTTTTTTTTTTTTGTTAAGAGCTTTACTTATCAAGAAAAGCGACAATGGCCATTTAGTCACTACGTCTGACAGGAACAATAGGGGAGACTGCAAACGGCCTTGTACTGCGCAGGAAAAAAGTCTCTCCGCTGTGCATTCAAATAAGAGAGGTTAGAGGGGTGAGGGTGGCCCTGAGTTATAATGGGCTGAATTGAAATGGCAAAATTACACGAGGGTGGAAAAGCCTAGTGTGAAGAAAAGGCACAGACAGAGGGATGATTGCCGCTGCTTTTTGGCTGTGAATTGGTTTCATTTCACTGGCAGCAAGACTGTTTCTTGGCCTGGCAAAAAGGCTGCCCTGTAACCTGAATGTAGACATCTAAAAAATATAAGATATAAAGATCTCCACTCTGTCTGGCTCTTTCTGTCTAGAACAGAGCATCACCAACACAGTCAAATCAGACCACATTGTCATGGTCAGGAAACACAGCACATGCATGAGACATATGTGTTAATAAAGAGGTTGATGCACCTTTGCTATAGCAAACGTCTGTGTTAACCTCTGTCCACCACAGCAATTGCAACATGAAAGCGGTCCAGAATGTCTCCTATCGTGGTGTCACAGGTGTCTGGATTAGCTGAAAGAGCATGCGGGGCCAAGGCTGAATCAAGGCTGATTTGCATTAGAATGGGGCAGCTTACTGTATGTGACCATTAAGTCACCTTAATGGCTTCTCCACTGCCAAAGCTACTGCTTAGCCACTGAGAGTGAAACACACACTCAGTCCTCCAGGCAGGGATTCTGATGTGTACCTTGGGTGATTCCTAAAACCATCCTGTGTGGTCCTGATTATTTAGATAATGTTTTAAAGAAATGTTTTGTTTAGCCCTTTGAATGCAGACTCACTTTACTAATCTTTCCTAAAAGCCTTTGTATTTACACTGTAAATAAGTTTATCTGGCTCTTCCGAGTTTACATACTAGTTCATTTCCTAGGCCATTTTCATTAGTTTCAAATGACTCAAATAGATACAGTGGATAACACCCTCTCCACATATGCCATGCATATTTGATTTCCTGTAGGGCAGGAAAACCACTGCATAAAATAGTAAAATTTGACCCAAACAATTCAATCTTTTAACTTTAAATACTTGCAGTATTTGCAGTTCTTTATTTTAATTAAAATGTATTCATTGTGATGGGTTTTTGCCAGTGTATTTTTTATATCAAGCATTGCATTACTACATGTGATACTGTCATCAAAATCTAAATTCCTCATGATAGGTTAATATACTAATTTGCTAGTATGGACCATGTCCTGGAAACCCGTTATGGAGAGGCAGGCTAAACCCCTTAAAACAGCCTAGGGCCCAGTCTATTACACATTTCTATTACCAAAGAATAGCCCCACCAGTTTGCACAGAAGTCCCTGCAGTTACAGAAAATATGTTTGTGTGTTAAGAGGTTAAAAGACTATTGGGCTAGAGTTAGGGTGGCTTTGAGGTAGAAGTTTAGGAAGCCAAGCCAGTTGAGGTGAGCTTGGATAAGAGTGCAGATGGGGTGGAGGTGGATGTAAAGTTGTTCATCACAAAGGTGAAGTAAGTATATATAGGGCCAAAATGTAGAGTCATAACACCATTAAGAGTTCTTGGACAAGATCCTCAGCAAAACAAACATCTACTGTTACTGAATGGTTCTGGGTTCATTAATTCAAATTTACAGCATTTGGCTGGTTTTCCTATGCAGAGTGACTTACATTTGAATCATGTTACACAGGTAGGTGAATGTAGTGTAAGGAGTCTTGCCCAAGGACTCTTATTACTGTAGCATAGGGTACTGCTTGTCTGGCAGGGGAATTGAACCTTAGCTTGCCACAGGGAAGCTGAGGTTGTTACACACTACACTACACCAACTCATGCCTTAAAAACATACACACAAACATTCCCACATTGAATGTGGGATAAAGGATGTGTAAGCATGAGCTCAGTCAGTGCTTGAGGGTTTATTGGCAGGCCCAGGGGTCAGAGGTTAAAGGTTGGTTAGCAGTGCAGCTTGTGGCGGTCTGTTGAGCCTTCAGGAGCACTGACCTCTTCCTTCTGCCTCTCCCCTCTGCCCTCTGCAAACACTGCATTAGCCAGCACCAGCATGCATACACCACATCACCAGCTGCATCACTGCTTATTTAACACATCATTTATAAAACTCCAGTACATACAGACACACACACTCACATAAACACACAGATTAACAACTTCATAACACAGTTCATAACACTGACATTAACCTACTAAAATGAAAAATACACACATAGCCATTCAGTAAGCTGCCTAAAGCTCACTGATTCATATATCTGCATATAAACTACATGCACATGAAAGTCATACACACACACACACACACACACACACACCATATCAGTCATCAAACTAGCATCCCTCTTCTAGTCTGTTTATGATGATGACCAGGACTTGCACATGGTCTGGCAGTCTGAAAACCTCAAACAAACCTTCTCCACCCAAACACAGCATAGCAACAGGAAGTGCAACAAGATTACGGCTTCCTGTCCAAGCTCACTTTCTCAGGGACTGCAGGAAGCAGAAAGTCTGGCCTGGTATATTGGTTCTGGAGTTTAAACGGCCCATAGAATGCATTGAGCTTGCATTTTACCCATAGATGTTTGTTGTTGGTTTATGTATCACATAAAGACACACAATGTAAAAAAAGAAAAAGCTATAAAGAAATATATTCAGCAGTACTATGACACAATACAGAACATTTTGAATTAAACAAATTTTAATTAAACACTTTGCATCAGTTTAAAACTTTAAAGCCCTTCAAATCTACTTTTGCCTTGTTGCACCTTACACAGTATAACTCACTTTTGCAAAACTATTGTCCAACGTTTTCCTTCAGGTTGTTACTGTACCTTTTTAAGTCAATTACCATTGTCCTAATACACTCTCCTGTTTTGTGCCTCATTCCAAAAGCAACCCTGGCTAAACACTCTTTATAACTTGGGATAAATGGGATAAATTAAGTTGTAAGGGAATGTAATGTAATGTAAATGTGTTGGTTTCTGTGAGCAATGCGTTACACCCCTCTAGCCCACATTTGGCATTAGACATGGTGCCAACAGCATCATGTTTATCTGCTCCAGAGAGTCCTACTCTATTATCAATATTCCCTACAGGGACTAAACAAATGTGTGCATTTGCACATCTGTGTCAGCAATGTGCATTCAGCATTCATTAAGGTACATATACATATATTGCTGTGTAAATACATTGGTGTATCTGTAATAAGTAAGCAGCATCCGTGACACTCAGACACATCCTACAGCTTCCTACAAGTTGCATAAAACTGCCTCGAAAAGAGCCTCAGGCTAAAGAGAAGAAAGATTGTTGAAGTGATTGTTGTTTTTTCCCAGGGTTAATAATTAGTTCCAGACTGTGTGTAATGGTTTTATGATAGCAGAGGGACCAGCCTATGTCTGTATATTCAGTTCAAAATCAGAGAAAAGTCTCATTTTAACTTTTACAGCACATCAGTGAACTGCACGCACATTCAGATTCACTGATTAAAGCATTACCATTATTCATTAATGATTACACATTAGCCACCAATTTCTCTGCTTGTCAAGCCCATTTCACACAATTCAACTGAAGATAGTAATAAATAAATAATAAACTAATAAATGAACACAATACTATAATTCAGTGAGGGTTACTCTCTGCACACAACAAGTTTAGACATGTATCCATTTTTCCTGTCTGTTGACCTAAACCTAAAATTTAAAACTGGACACATATGAGATCATTAAGCAATGAAGCTTATAATAAAGGAGCTTTGTGTAGCAGTTTATTGGTGTAGTGTATGATAGTGCCAGTCCAGATCTGCATATGTGTTGAGTATACTGAAAGACATTTTGGGCCTGTATATGTGATAGAATATATCCGATGCTTGTTAGCAATGTTAGCCAAGCATCTTCCTTTGTAAAGATGCAAACATCAAATACCAAACATGTCTGACTCAAGACAAGTGATAAATCATGTTCCTTTGATTTCTCACTAAACTACATTCCTTTAACACACTCAGTGAACTCAGTTCAACTGTTAAATGAATTAACTTGGATGGACAGGTGTAGCCAAGACGTGGTTCCACCTAAAATAGTTATTGCTGTGGATGTCGAGGAAAGGAATGAGCAACTGCTGTGTGTGTGACGTGTTGACATCACAGAGGCTTAACTCCCGCTGGAGGAAGTTAGGTGTGAACAGAGGAGCTGACTTCCCCACGCAGAGCGAGTCAGATGAGAGTGATGGATGGAATGAGACAGAAAAACAAAAGCAGCTTGGTACTTTCGGAAGCATGCATTGTGCGCAGGTCAAGGGGACCATCCTGGGAAGGAGGGCACAGTTTCAGGAATGATTAACCACATTCCCCCAAACGCTTCCTCTCCTAAACACCAGCGGCAGGCCAGTCTCATTAACGGGGCGTTAGCAGTGGCAGCATGTGCGTCTGAGCGTGTGCTACCTAAGGACAGCTTCCAGCACTGCCCTCCACTATATCGCCCTCTGTGTTTGTGTGAGGGAGCTATCTCCCCCCTCTTCCTGCGAAAACAGGAAATGACAGAAGAGGAAAGTGCTGTATTTATGTACATTGGCCGAAGGCCTGTTTCTACAGTCCTGAAAACAGGCCTATGCAGGGAGTGACCTGCAGCAGAGATAGTTTTATCACTTTAACAAAGAGTTACCACCGATCCTTTTCACAGCTGTTGTCACTTAAGTTACTTCTGCTATTGATTTTAAATCAGCTCTTTCTATAGTAGCTCTAAGCTTTAATACTAGCTTCATTATTGTTCTGTATGCACTGTGTCTCAGTGTTACACAAAACAGGAACACACACACGCACACATTCTGGAGAATTTGCAAGCAGGTTAAAGGTAGTACACAGACTAAAAGGCCTATCATGATTACTGACTGAATTCCATTCCTTAGTTAAAAATATTGATTAAAATGGACCTTCTCAACAGACAGTATCATCTGACAATTTGCAGGATATTACAATAATTTGTTTCCCACTGATTTCCAAAAGTAAGCAACAGATCTGATGAACACCCATTATATGCATTTTGTCACTTTTTTAAGATCTCCTAATTTGACTCTTTCTAGTATAGTATTCTGTTATACTATTGATTACTCAAAATAATCTTCAAAATCATCAAAAGATGCTCAGCGGTCTGTTAGCTGGTACTGGTGGAGCTTGGGACCTGATGTTTTACTCTGAAAGTCCTTACCTGCCCTTACCTGAAAGTCCTTACCTGCCCATACCTGAAAGTCCTTACCTGCATTGCTAGTGCTAGGGGGAGCTACAAATTGGCAGAACCAAATTGCTAGAAAAAATAATAATATTCACATGATTACCCCATTACTAATAGAGTCAACAATGACATCCATATACACTGGACACATTTTAGTGTTTACCCTGCTCCCAACACACCTGATCAAGCTAATCGGCTAATTAGCAAACCCTTGTGTTAAAGGTAATGTGTAGAGCAGGAAACCACTAAGAATCATTATTATATTATTATTCTACATAAGGTTTTCCATCCAAAGAACACAGTAACTAGGCAAAGCACCATTTAAGCATCCATATCTCTCTGAGACCATGGGTCTATATAGAACCACTGCACTTTACTAAAGAACCTATAAAGAACCTCTTTTAAGAGTGTAGACAAGCTACTGAAAATGAGAAAGGGAAAACTGGGGATTTGTGTGTGTTTTTGTTTGTGTGTCTGTTTGAAAGTGTATTCTCTTGTATTATGTCTGGGGGGCTGTCTCCATATATGTTGGGGTGGGATTTATGCATTAGTGTGTGTTTGGGGTAGCAGCGTTTGATCTCTTTGAAGGCCGTAGGAAGGTGCTGACAGGGGTTCTCTCTGCGCTGGTGTTTTGGGCAGTGTGTGTTCTTTCATGTGTTCAGGAAGCTACTCACTGAGAGACACAACAAACCCCTTCGCTAGTCTCTCTGATCTTCACTGGCCCATTGTTTAAGAGTCAATTAAGCATTGTCTCGCACGCGCACACAAACCCCCAGTCTCACACTTGAGCAGTTTTAGATGTTCAGTCTAAAACACACACACTCGGAAATACACACTGACAGTTCAAAAATAGCTTAACTCACACTTTGTGCTTTACATTGCATGCAAACAGCATGTGACAGAAAACTAAGACTGCTTGAATGGCATCTTTATACTGAGGATACTACTTGCCCCATTCTGATGTTATCTGATGAGTCTGTTACCTGTCTTCCAATACCTCCTTGTTTATTTTGTAGCTTAAAATCTGTATACACCACATATACTACATTGTCGCTGTCCAAATATAGAAATAGGGATTTTACAGGAGAAGGCAAAATAGGCTACTGAATTACATGTGCACAGTTGCAATAAAATGACACTATTGAATATGTGCTGGTCACATCTGGCCGATATCAGATATGTTTAATTAGGTCAGTATCAGTGCCAGGGCTAATCCAGGATATTGAATTGGTGCACCCCTACTGGTAAAAATCTTGTATTTTTTCTTTATTTCCTTCTCCTAGACAAACACTCACCAGGCAAATTATTAATAGGACCTGTACACCTACACATTCATGCAATTGCCTAACCAACCAATCATTTAGTGGCAGTGCTGTGCATAAAACCATGCAGATACGAGCCAGCAGCCTCATGTAATGTTCACACAGGATTGGGAAAAAATGTGACCTCAGTGATGTTGAGTGTGGCATGATTGTTAGTGCCAGACAGTCTATTTTGAGCAGTTCTATAACTGCTGATCTCCTGGGATTTTCAACAAAACAACAGTATCCAGAGTTGATTCAAAATGTGCCAGAGAGAAAAAAACATCCAGTGAGTGTCAGTTCTGCAGACGGAAGCGCCTTGTTGATGAGAGAGGTCAATGGAGAATGACCAGACTGACTTGAATGTAGTATGCAAAAAGCAAACACTCTCTAAAACTGGTTTCATGAACTTGACAGTGAGTTCAGGGTTTATCAGTAACCTTCCCAGTCACCGGCTGTGATTTCAACAGGACACCTTTGAGATGTGGTAGAACAAGAGATGCAGAGCCTGAAAGTGCACCTGAAAAATCTGTGGGAATTGGTTAATGCAATCAGGCCAACATGCACCAGAATCTCAAAGGATTGCTTCCTACATCTTTTGGAATCCATGCCAAGGAAGGCATGAAGGAAGCTGATTTGAGAGCAAGAGCAGGCCCTACTCAGAATTTCTAGATGTTCCTCATATATTGCTCAGTAATGAAATGCCTTGAAATGTTCAGAAATGCATGTGTAATGCGTGTCCTTTAGGCATGGCTCAAAGTGCAAATTACACTTCCCGACTATAGGGGGAGTGCAGGAGCAATCCACTTTTTTCTTTTATGATTTTTTTTAATGGTATTCCTTAATGAATACAATACTGAAACCTTTTTTTCTTCTCCTGAGACAAACAAAACGCTGATCTTAAGAAAGATGTTTTCTTTGTTTCAAAAGATGCATATGGGATAAAACCACAATTAATGTTAATTTACAGCTACACTAAGCAATGGGCTCAAATGTGGTTTTAAAATGCAAGTTATTTAGCTAACACCCTCGCTCTCCTGCTAACATGCCACCATATCATGACATATTGCATTCACTTTATGCTTACCAACTCCCACCACACCTCACCCTATGCATAACTACTTGCTGGTATACCAGCTAAATGTGTGAACACATGCGCAAGACCATTGGGATTGTTCTGTGGTGCACTGGCTGCCTGGACATGCAGTGGATAATAGAGAGGAACCTCTGCTACTACACGTACACTGCTGCTGTTTTTCCCACAACCTGAAGACCTCCAGGCTACAGATGGAAAAAAGGGTAGGGGGGTAGATAGCCCACAGCTGGACACCTTGGCTGCACAGATCTTTCCGTTGTGGGCAGACTCGTAAAACCCAGCAGGTACCAAACCAAGGCCACAAAGCACAGGATGGCGACTTCTTAGGAGGCAGAAGGAATTCAGTGTAGCTGTTAGATGCTCTCCTTGATTTGCATTCAAAGGGTTTTTTCACAACCTGCAAACAACATGTACATTTCAGAGAGTTTGGGCGGTTTGAGGTTGCCATTCTTATGAGGTTAAAGATCCCACAGTACACACCACAAATAGCTAGACACAAATAATGGAGGATAGTTTATAAATGGACATGAATTGCAGTATCAGTGGTCTTAGATAGCTCTTCATGTCAACATTTTAAACACTTTATTGATCTTAACCACTGAAAGTGAAGCTGATTCAAAAACGTAATGGATTAAAATTAACCATAATTTCAGCTTTTGGATCACACACATCACAACATGTTTTTTGTTTCATGAAGAGTGTGATTTGTTTCTGCTGTTCTTGACTGTGGTGCAAATCAGCAAACAATTTCATCCAGACAAAACATGTTTTGACTGACAAAACCCATTCTGATAGCTGTGAGAGCTCCATTAGGGAGTAGCTGTTGAAGATCAAGAGAAAAGGCTTTTATCATAGAATGTGAAAGTAGAGCACAAGACACTTTCACACCAACCACTCCCTTTTTTATTATGGGTGCAGCAGAGTCCGCCAATGTAACAAAATAAAGTGGCACAGTCACTGACAATTAGCTTCTCACCATAAAACTTCAAGCGTGGCACACAAGGATGTGGAACAAAGGTACCAAAATGCCAGAATTGCGGGGCATCAAAGCTCCGGGCCCTCCTGCAAGTTCACGGTCTCATGTCAAAGTCTTGCCTGTTCCGTTTAACGGCACGTGTGCGGCCACTGAGGACTGGAGTGCCATAGCCAGCGTGGGAAAGACAGCAGAGGGCCTCGTAAAGGGAGGTGTGAGTTAAAGTAGCTGACACACTGCAGGGATAAAACACAAGCTCTCCAGGAGGACGCTACCACTGTGACATCATAAAAGCTCACTAGTCAGTAACTAAAGGCTGCGAGAGAGGGACAGTTCCACTGTGACATCATAAACGGTGTTGTGGTCACAGAGGCTATAAAGTAGTGCCACTTGCACTGTGACATCATTGCTATGGTGACAGATTGGGTAATACAGATTGGGCTTTTCTCAAGTGACATTGTAAACCAAATTACCATTGTCAGGAGAGGGTTTTGTGGTTCTGCGAAGGACAACTAAAACAGTGACAGAGTAAATGGTCCCTAAGAGACAATGAGAACTATGGTACTGTACTAATCTACTGAGTAAGCACTTCACATAGCTCCACTCTAAGGGTAAAGTATGCAATGCTATGTAAACATGTAGATCATTAAATTGTCCAGGAGTCGAGGACGCTGGAATATAGAAAAAGACTCTTTCTAAAGGCTTTTCACAATAATTGAAGCTTTGTGAACATTCCTCTTTTAAGATAATACTACAAACCAAGTCACCTTTACTGACTACAACTAGACAAACTTTTTAGAGGATGGTTGTACAACAGATATGACGCCATTGGAATTAAAGATGGAAGGCCAACTCTCAGTAAACAAGAGTACAGGATATTCAGGTAAGGTACACTATATGTCCAATAGTTTGTGGGCACCCCTTCTAATAAATATCTTCAGTGGCTTTACATAGTACCCACTGCTTAGTTAGATGTACACACACAGCTTGTCTAGTCCCCATAGAGTAGGATCACCAACAGAATAGGCATCTCTGGAGCAGATTCACATAAACCTATTTGCACCATGCCTAATACCGGGCATGGGCTAGAGGGATATACAGCCCCCCAAAACTGAGCTGTGGAGCAGTAAAACTGTGTTCTCTGGAATGATGGTGCTCCTTACAATACTTTTGGGATGAGTCAGATAGTTGGGAATGATGAGGGGTGGTGTCATTCAGGCAAATCCTCACAGCAATGCTCTAGAATTTAATAGAATGCCTTGCCTGGACAGTAGAGACAGTTACTCCAACAAAAGCAGGAAACTTTTTTAATCCCCTTGATGTCGAAAGAAACAATGAATGAGCAGGTGTCCCAATACTTTTGTCCACATTTGGACATATGTTTTGGTATGTTGATATGTTAATTGTTACAGAACCTTCCTATTACATGAAGATCCTTTAAAAAATGTAAAAATGTGAATCTGAAAAACTGATTCTCCAGAAGAACCATCCATTTAAAGCCACCAAGGCTTCAAAAAAAAGCAATCAAATGTTACAGAAGAACACCTTGCAGCTGTTGCTTTAACTCTCTTATTTTGAGAAAATCAGTCTAAAAAAACTGTGGGAATGTGCTGTTTGTGACCTTTTACTTGTGTCTGAGGACCGCCATGCAGGCTGTGTATTCCAGACGTATACCAATGAGGGATTTAAAATGATGGCCTAACCCATGTCATCTGTTCTAACCAAAGTTCCAGGCGCATCCTGTTAGCAAACCGGACGGTATGGCTCACAGCGAAGTGTGACGCTCCACAGCTTTTGCTTTCTAGCTTATCTTATCTGAGCTCCAGGCATCCAGCACAGAGTGCAGATAGGGATGCTGTGGGATCAAAGACTGGAGTCATCACAATATGGAGCCTGTGAAACCTGACACTTTCCTGCTCTTTGTAAGAAAATCAGCATGATGGCAGAAAATCATAGGCAATCAGTATATTTGACAGGAGGCTCTGAAGCTTTCACAACAGCTGGGGCAAGACATGAGTGTACCTTATGTTTTGTACCTTTGTGATGTGACAATACCTGAAGGCTGTTTGCTCTCAGGATAATGCGGAAGGAGAAAGGGAAGAGAGAGAGGGAGAGATAGTCTAAAAAGAAAGGGGTTCTATGATCTGTGCACATTCACTAAGTACATAAAAACCACACAAAGCCTGTCACGGAGTGAAGACACTTAGTGTTCAACGGTTGAATGAGTGCATTCCGACACAAAAGTGGGAGAAAAAGGCTTTTTTGGAGAAACCACACAAATCATCCCTCTTTAAGCGGAAAAACAGAACGATAGAACGGAAGAAAATGGTTATCATATAAAATTCAGAATACCATTTCTCTCAACCACATGTTTGCCACACAGCCAGACACACACACGCATTTGTGCGCCACATACGGAGGCAGAGCCTGAAGCGTGAAATGAGCTTGGGCGTGAACTTTGACTGGCATTTTCATGCCCAGATTTATGGAGCCCACATATGACAGTGAGCTCCAAACAATCGAGAATAAATAAGGGCATACCAAGGACGCATCACGCAATGCACAAACATGCATACAGTCACACACATCCAGTGTTTACATTCACTGGGCAAACAAGACTGGGGTTCCAATGAAACACAACAGAGTTTAGAAGTGTCCCACTGAGACCGGCTAGCGAGAAACACAAGCGTGTGTGCAGCTCTTTGTTTGCTGAAGGAGACTGGAGCAGTTCTCCTTTCCTGAATTCTAATCAATCATAGCAGGTCTGGGAAATGTAGCTGTTTATCATTTAGCACTGACTCCAATCACTCGTCAATTGCTTTAGGTTTATTACTAATGTGCTGCTTATGTTTGCTTATGCCCAGACAAGCTGCTGAGAGATGGGGGAGCCCATCTGATTCAAATAAACCTGACCAATATCTTCTAATGTGTAACAGGCAGGCAAAACATACCTCGACACACACTGCATTACTCAGCTACAGCCAGGCACTATGCTCTGTAAGGGTCCATTCTGGCTTTCAAGAGTCAGTTTGCTTTGGCAAGCTGGTGCCTCTTGAACGCCAATCATACGCAGTCGAGGAGCTGGTGCACTGATGGATGGGTTTAAAGGTTCTACTCAGAAACAGCCAAGAGCCTTCAGCTTTCGTTTCGCTCCAGTTTATTTCTGATTCCATTCCAACCAACCAATCAGCTTTCATCACTGTGGAGCTGAATCTGAATTTGACTCTACAACATGTTTGATTTGTTCAGCATGGTCATCATTTATCCAGGATTTCCAATTATTTAGCCTGTTTAAATGTTGTATAACATTTACATACACTACATGGACAAAGGTAATGGGATACCTGCTCATTCATTATTTCTTTCCAAAATCAAGGGGATCAAAAAAGCCTGCTCATCCCCAACTTCCAAAGTCATCCTAAAAGTACTATATGGAGCACCATCAGTTCCCTTACAGCAAATGTTCTGATACAGTAGAAATAAAACATACCTTACATTAAAACATTATTCATTTTCAGTTCATCAGTTTATTTCCACATTATTCCAGCAGTGCTTTAAATTGTCCCAACCTATGTCCAAGCTACAACACACTAGCAACAAGCTAACAGGCTAGGCACAACTTAACAATACACTTCAATACAAGAATATATTGCATTGTATTGTTACATCCCTAAGAACTGCCTAAGACCTTGATTAGTGCATTACAGAAGGCGATTCCCACAGATCTCAGAGTTACCCTTCATCTCATGTGTCACAAATGCTCATTAGCATCAATAGCTAGAGGTCGCTATCATCAGTATGGGCTAACATCTGCTAACATGCAAGTAGCAAGCATTTCTGTTAGGATGTTTAGGGTTAAGCCCAATCTGTGTCTGAGACATTCTGATATTTTATTATAAGTTATATATATAGTATAATATTACATTATGGCATATATCATGTAAGCAGCCAAGAACCTGCATACTGCATAATTTGAATGCTGTAAATCTGGCATATGGTACGCCTCTCAAGCCTAGCAGCCTGTGAGTTTCAAACCAGTGTGTTCATTTAGCCTGCAGTGTGTGAGCTCTGAGCTCTGGGAAAGCAGAAAATATTCAGCAATACTGGTTTGGTTGACTGTCTGTTGAGTTCAGAATAAAACTCTGGCTAGCAGGAATCCGTCAGGAACAAATACGACCACAGGCCGATTTGGCAGTAAACATCAGTGCACCCCCAGTAATGGCTATTCCTAGTCGTCTAAACAGTGAACCAGCCAGTAAAAACAAAAGCCCTTATCCAGCAGACACGCAGACAGATAGACATCTTACAATCTAAACTTTCCGAGTCAGTGGGAGGCGACCCTCTCTGTCCTACTGTCTTTATCTGCACTGCAATCATGCTGCTCTAATGACAGGCAGGACCAGGCATAGAAAGAATTGACATTGCACTGGTTAAAGCATTCCAGAAAGCCCCCCAAATCATCCACTAGGTGTATCATCTACTACATGTACCTAGTGACTCCATCTTCACCTAAACACATACACCCAAACACACACAAGGCCCAAAGCCCCCTTGAGCCTGTTTCCCGTGTCACACCCTCCAGCACAGAGCGGTTTCCTCCTGTTGTTGCCAGCTTAAAAACTGAATGCATTAAGAGAGAGAAGCAGAAACTCAGGATTAGGATCTTCAAGCATGCCTGTCTTTTCTCTATCCTTTTATATGTCTCTCTTTCTGGACCCTCCTTCTCACACTTTATCGTTCCATTGCTGCTTCTCCTTTTGTGCTCTCTCTGGTTCCATGGTCATCCTCTCTCTCAGCTCTTGCTCTCCCTCTCTCAGAATCTCTCTGGGCTATGACTGATGCCTGCAGCTCTCCTCTGCTATCTGACATTAGATTATCACTCTGCTGTCTAATACATCCACTTCAGGGCCATACGCTGAATGTGGTGTGAAGAATGCATAGTGTAACAACTCACCACTGAAAACCTTTCACATCTAATGACAAAACAGGTGTGGAAATCAGAAGCTGCAGGACAAAAAAAGCTTGGACTTAGAGAAGAAGATCAGCACCTGGCATCACCGAGTCCAGTGCTGTGCACTGACTGACTTTAGTACAATTTAGACACCCATAGACAGGGGTTGAAGAATACTGATATATCGAAGTATTGTGATATTATGTTTTGCAATACTGTGTCAGTTCTCAAAAACTTAATATCGATTTTTAATTAATTCATTTTGTGTTTTGTGTTGTGCTTAAACCTTGACAGCTAGATAGCAGTGTTATACCCACAGTTCTGAATGAGATTTTATACATATGATGGTATGTTTTATCCTACGACACTAATCGTAACGATACGATACTCGTCATATCTCCAGGTTTTTGCCAATGCACAGCCTTAACAGATTCCTAACAGATGTTTAATATGTTGACAAATTATCTGGTGAAACTCAGCAGTGTTAGGGTTAAGGTTCTGATTAGGACTGGGGTAGGTTCCTAGGTTAGAATCAGGGTAAAGGGTTAGGTTTTAAGTTTTAAGTTGAAGTTTAAGATAAGGGGTTAGCATAAGGGCGAGGCTTAGAGCTAGAAAAAAATGCAAGTGAATTTAATAGATTGTTAAGGAAAGTTAAATAACAACAAGGCGCATAAAGCAACTAATCCAGGCGCTACCAAAATGTGAAGCTATTATTAAAAGTCATGGAATGCCAAGCAAATCCATAAGGTCTACAAATAAGTTACTAAAGCTGAATTTGTGTCTGTTTGCCTGTGTCTGCACTTTAGTGTCTGTGGAAAGCAAACACCTGTCCAACTGTGGGTTAGTCCACTGAAACCCTATATCACATTAAAGAGTGCACAATGTGGCGGTAAGGTCAGAGGCCAATCAACAGATAGTTAGAGAAGTAACCCCGAGGCAACTGCAATCAGTCTCTTTCTCTTGCTCTCCCTTTCTCTCTAGCTCTCTCTCATTCTCTCACACTCCTCTTCTCAGTATATAACCACTAAACCCTTTTGACCCCACACACTTCTCTGCCCTCAGAAAGGGGTTTTGTGAGAAGATGTTGCTTCCTCTCACACACTGCTTAAGTTCAGCTGGAAATAGAACTAGAAAACCATAATCCATCATGTGCCACAACCAGTCTCAAGTAACATCTATATCTGGAATGTGATATTACCACACAACATAGCACCGACAGAATAATACAAGATCCTGCCCCACCTGTTTAAAATGTCTAATCCGCCTCCACAGATTAGTATTCCTAACTTCTCTCCCTAACCACATAAATCTAAGAGTGTCTTCTTGGGCAGCAAATGACTGAGCAAGTGTCTGAAATAATAGTTGAGTGCCTCTAGTGGACATGGTGTGTAACTTCACTGTGCAGAAAGGGATCAAAATCCAGCTCCTCAACGTCAGACCTACTGCTTTCCACCAAAGCATGTTAATCAACAGGATCAAAGTATCTGAGAAAGCAAATTTACTTTATTCTACCGTAGAGATCCCTTGTGTGTCTTAACAGAATCAGCTACAGAAGGCTTTCCATGTATTTGAAGAATTATTTAGACACCACAACGGTTATTTGAGTTGTCATGGTCCTAAATAGGATTGTTGCTTTTACTGAAGAAACCTTAAATAACCTCTTTTTAAGAGTGTAATATAACCTTGTATCTCCAAACTGATAGCTTAACATACAAAGAAGATAAATTTAGCTTTAAGGTATACAAGATTCAATCCCACTGATTATGGAATGACTCTGTTGATCCATTGGTCAGAAAATGTTCACACAATACTCAGGTCTGCTCGTGATAAAAAAGTTGAATGGTTTTGACAGAACAGTGACAATACACAGTATAGACCAAATGCAACATCTCCAAAATTGTACATCTCTATTTTAAAATAGCACACAACCCAATTTAGCTTATCAGCTAAATGCACTACTTATCTCTAAACAGCTCCCAGTTCAAACACTTGTAGATTGTCTATCTCACTTGCCATGATTTGCACCGGCAAACATTATCAGCCATGGACGCATTTCACTGAGCCTCTATCATAGCCTCTTACACTGAGCCTCTGGCTACAACTCAGTGGTGTGGGGTGAGAGGGGAAAGGTCACAAGCAAGGAGAGCTGCATGCAGAAAAGCTCCATCTTCAGAGCCATGCCCTCAACCTGCTCTCATCTGTGTCCACTGCTGCCAGGTATACACTCTCTTCCGTTATGTACGCCCACCGTCTGAGTTAAGCTGGCTTCCAGCATGTCCACTGTTTTGCCCAGAAGGTACCTTACAAGAGAATGGCTCAGTCTGCAAAGTCATGCACGTCAAGGTCTCTGTTGCCTGAGGAATTTACTGAAGTTAGAAGGTTGATATATGGTACAAGCAATCAGAACTATTTCGGTATACTTAGGTGACACTTCTGAGAAGTCGCATTTCGCCATTTACTTGAGCAATAAATGAAACTGTTCAAAGACAAGAGAAGGGCCGGCCAAAATAATGTCCCTCACAGCCATAAATCAGAGCCAAAAATTCTTTTGGAGAACCATGAGACAACAGAGATGCTGAAAAACAGCTTTATAACCCCTGTCAGTGGCAAGCGGCAAGCACTAAACGTTAAGAAAACAGAGCATGAGAGAAAAGAACTGAATGTGAAACCATTAGAACCCATAAATGTGATTGATTTATTGCAGCTGCTGAGGCATGTGTGGGGCACCCTCCCCTGCAGGGCTGAGGGTGAAAAATGGGCTGAGCCTGTCGAACCAGGGCTTTCAGTAAGCGCTTACCTTTCCCTTAAACTGGCCTGCCTTCCCATGAGAAACCCGCACTGCCCTGCTATGCGTGGGGTGTGAGGAAATAATTGTCGTCAGAGTCATCAAAGCGGTGGTTTACCTACTTCCCTCAGGCATGTAGCCACAACAAAAACTAATGCAGTTCAAATCAGTTTATCCCACTGCTCACTAAAGTACAGCACATGAAGGAATGGGAACAAAGTGACCATGGCGTTCTGATAGCGTGCGGTTGTAGGAAAGAAATGGCCATTCCAAATGCCCATACATTCAAATGACACAGAACAATTCTCAATTACTTAATGTGATCTATGCATGAGCCACAGGGAGACTTCAGGTTAAAATAAGATCTTAGCTCTTATCTTAACCCGTCCGGAAATACCAGCAGCTCTTTACATTTTGAAACATACACTGATCAGCCAATAAAATCACCTGCCTAATACTGAGTATCCTCCGCCCCCCTTGTGCCACCACAACAAATATGACCCTTCGAGGCATGAGCTCCACAAGACCTCTGAAGGCATCATGAGGTATCTGGCACCAAGATCCTAGCAGCAGATCCTTTAAGTCCTGTAAGTAGTGAGGTGGAGCCTCCATGGATTGCATCAATGAACCTCAGGTGCCCATGACCCTGTATCCACTTTACCCAGTTGTCCTTTCTTGGGCCACTTTTGGTAGGTAGTGACCACTGCATACCAGAAAACCCACAAGACCTACCTGATGTTTTGGAGATGCTCTGACCCAGTCATCTAGCCATCACAATTTGGCCCTTGTGACTAAGTGGCTAAGATCCTTATGCTTGTCAATGTGTGTCTGCTGTGCAGTAAAAAAATTTTGAGTACACAATTTTTGTGAGTGAATGTAATATATGGATTCTTGTTTTGTTCATTTCCTGAAATTAGAAGTTCAGTGTACTCAAAATGTCATTTAAGATACAACATTCATTTTCAGGGTACCCTTATCTTTAAATGCTAACCCATATCCCTGCACCACCCCAATCAGTTCTAAGTCAGGCTGTGCCATAATGCAGTCTGATAAAGGGAGTTCGCCCAGCCTAACCTTTTCCTGATATTCTGTTCCTATAGTGACCAAACCCTGTTGACCTTTCATGTCAAAAACAAGCATAGCTGTATTCTCAGTAGTTCTCTCTCTCTCTCTCACACACACACACACACACACACTCAAATGCTTATACATAATAATGCTTTTATTGGAATCAAGTGCTCATTAGATCTCAAGCTGGCCATAGACACCAAACTGAAGCCAAGTAGGCCCTCATGACATCTACTGTCTCAGGTGACACATTCTAGCTGAGAATGTCCAAAAGACACACATGCATTTGACCTGCTATATGAAGGAATTTCAAATGTCTTACAGGTCACAACATAGGCCTTGCGGGCCCATGGAGATGCTGTGACCAATTGTAATTGATGACAGCCACTTCAGTCCTTCTCTTTGGACAATGGAGATAAAAAACGCCTACCTCTGAGCACCAATTCATCTTATAGAATTTGATACCATGTACAGGTCCCACAACAATGGAAGGGGTAGAGGTTCTTTATCCATATGGTAGGGCTGCTCCAACCCAGGTGTCCCGGCTCCTCAGTCTTGCTGAAAGATCTCATAATTGCTGTGCACAATGCAACAGGAATCTATAGCTCTCAGGTTCCTTCTTACTGGTTAATCTCCACTTATAACCTGGCAATTTCAGGATAACTCTGACTATCTGAGTCATCTTTTTAGAGGTCGCATCAACTACGCTAAAACAGTTGTGAGTTAAGTGCTGAAGATTTTGCGATGGGTTAAGTACCAAGATATTTTTCTCAATGAATTCTTTGCCCATTGTGCTGTGTTATGCGTCCAGCCATTTCATCAAGTCTTCAGCCATTGTTAAAGCATTAAGTGGCTTGACATTGAAGTGCATGAACTACTGAAGCATAAGCTAGAGCATTGTATGAGACCAAGTACCCGTCGCTCAAAGATATCAGCTAAAGGAATCACTGACAATAAATAATAAAACAAAGGACGGGGGCACCCTGGGCAAGCCCTGTGGAAAAAAGCGGGTCCATTAAAATCTGTGGGGTGTGAAGAAAGACTAATTGCTGCCTGTGAACACGTGCACTGCACAAGACCATAAAGAAAAGGCCTGTCACCCGAGCTTTGGTGCTGACCAAGCATTTCTTGGGCCAAGCATCACTGTCAAATTACTGTATTACTGGAATAAACTAATTTTAAAGACTGTATTTCAGTCTGTTTCCAAGACTAGGATTACGCCTTGGTTTGGACTACACAGCATCCAGAATGGTGATTCTTCATTCAAAGTAAAATGTAGTCCAGGATCAGGCTTATCCCTCATAACACCCCGTATATCAAACTGAAAGTGTTCATATTTAAAGCTAACTGAATAAGCATTACCTTCTGGTTCTAGAAAACAGAGCCGCTATTGAAAGGTGCACTACTGCTAGTTTTGAAACTGAAAGAAAATTCCCCACATAGGGTTTTATAGACCTCAGAGTCTACCTTGTCTGCATGCAGGTAATTAAATATTAAATAAGGGCTTTATGCTGATCCCAACCACTGCGCCATTGAGCTCTCTGCCAGAATCCAAAAACCACCACAGGAGGATCATTCAAGCCAAAATAGTCTCTCCTTGAATGTTCAAATGGACTCCACTGGACCACTGGAGGGATGCCAGATCATTAGACTAATCTCCACTGAATCACACCAGGGTAATATTTCACGTCAATTATGATGCTGATTTTACTGGCGGTTAAAATAACATCATATGAACACTAATATAAAGTGCTCGTTAAATAGTAAAATATCAAAAACAAGAGCTCTCCTTCTGAATAAAAAAGAGCAAGGTGAGGTTAAAAGAGGGTTCAGAGGGTTGAAACAGTAATTTTCTGTTGTCTGATAAATACTGAAACAGTCCCCAGCATCAGTCCAACAGTCTGATATTGGCCAGGTCTTGAAGTTCAGGTCAGGTAAGCGCTCCACAACTCTAGACGGACAATGCATCCTTTCTGCTCTTCAGCTGAGGAAACCAATCCCTCCAAACGCAGCCTCCCATGGCGGTTGTACCCATGGCCTCATTAAGCCATCAGCAGTGGGGCCGATAGAGTAATAATCCCCTGCTTTTACCTTCCCCCCTCCATCGCCACACCTGGAGTGGACCACACAGGACAGAGAGAGCGGTCTGGATGTCCAGTCAAAACAGGGCCCTTCCAGTTCCCATGCTTAACCAAGTATAGTGCCCAGTGATGGAGGAGAATACAAGATAAGGAAAGGAGAGAGGGGAGGATTGTGGGAGCAGATATAAGTCAGCTTAGAGAGCCCTGTTTAGCCAAGCAAAAGCTCCAAGAGTGGGACGCTACACCACATATACACACAAACATACTCAAACGCACACACAAAGCCTCCTCTGTCCCCTCTGGTAACCTGGAGAGGGGATAAGGGGGGGCAAGGCAAGCTGGAGGGTGTGTAATCCTACCTAAGCGTGAGATCTTCCCCTGAAACAGCATCACAAAGGAGAGATGGAGAGGGACCTGAGGCTAGCCTCAGCCGCAAGTCAGACAACAATAAAGAGTCGCTAGCCTATATTTAACAGTGGTGGGAATTCAGTGCTGGGTATACAGGAACACTTTGAATGCGTGCTGAAGGTCAACTGGGTGTCCGTTTCCTCCGCAGACTCTGCAGCAAATCTGTGACCATCCACCACCCCCCTCCCCAAAGCCACCCCACCAGGGTCGACGGACAAGGAGTGAGATAAGCATTGTTTCCCAAAACAATGGGCCACTTCCAAACAGTGTTCCACTCCATAAACTCCCAGCTACTGCAACTTGTGTACAGAGTGTGTGAAAGTAGCAGAGACAAGAGCCATGAAAGTAGCAGAGAGCCATGAGGCAACCAAAACTGCATTTCTGCAGCTGACATAAGTTTAATTAAAGGTCTGTGCCACTTCCTCTCCACTGCATAAGCAGGTTGGATGATTTAGTTGCACTGGTGTTCTGTGTTCACAGCTTTTTCCTTGTTTATACAGACTGCTCCTAATCATGTGCATAAGGAGGAATTCACATGTGGCCTTGGCAAGCAACGGGGGATTCCAATCCACACAACTAACGAAGCTTCTCACATTATTCAGGCCCTCACACTGTGGCTTGTTGTAGCTAATCACTTGTCTTACCTTGAGCCAAAGCAATGTGGAAATCCATAGATGCTGGCAGAACTGAAGAGATTGTCTGAGGCACTAGTCATAGTAGTCATAGCCCCAATAACATGCTCTACCTATTATAAAGTGACTGAGCTACCTGAGATATCTGCTGTCTGGTATCACTTTCAGACCACCTTTTCATCAATACCGTGATCCTAGATTAACCTGGCCTTGAGGGTCTTTACGAATCCAGTCACAAGTTGTGCCAAAGAAAATCCCCCACCATGTTCAGTGGAATGCAATGACAGGAATGGTCACTCTAGGGCAAGGTTAGGGTCAAGAGGTTATGACATCTACAAAGGTCCATATCACATTGCATCAAGACATTACACAGCCAAAGAAAAAGAGGCTGACCACCACCTTGCTCAACAGATCCTTAAGAACCTTTTTGTCAGTTACCATCACAAACACAGCAGGTGGACCATAAAGTGACCAAGAGGAAAGGAAACAAGTTATTCCAAACATCTTGCAGACTAACCTTGAGTGAGGCCGGGTCGGTCAGGGCGAGGGCTTGTCTCTTCAGCTCAGCTACGACGATGTGACAGTGCGTGCACAGGTGGCTTTTGGTGGGCTCTCTCTCGGAGCCCGCGCCCTCAGGAGGAGGCCTGGGGCTGCGCCTCTCCTCCTCCGCTGAATTCAGCCTTTTTCTCGGGCTCAGTTCAGGAGAGCAGGAGGATTCTGCGCTGGAGCAACCCTCGACCTTGAGAAGGAAAGAGA
The DNA here is from genome assembly GCF_030463535.1 of Salminus brasiliensis. Taxonomy (NCBI): domain Eukaryota; kingdom Metazoa; phylum Chordata; class Actinopteri; order Characiformes; family Bryconidae; genus Salminus; species Salminus brasiliensis. Next base: position 15,414,331 of record NC_132887.1, on the reverse strand, counting down.
ACGAAGGCTTATTATCATGCGTAACGAAAAACGCACTGCGCTCTTAGATAGCCATGCACATCTTAGCCATGTCCATGAAATGACCGAGTCAGCATTGTGCTCAGAGGTGCTGAAGAGCTTGCAAAAAGTGTCCACATCACCCAAGACAAGCCCAAACTTATAAGTTCAAACTAACTTGTGGATTGGTTTGTCGTGTAACTTACAGTGAAACGCTGGTTCTCGGACTCCCCTTGAGCAGAAGTCCTCTGACTTGGATTCATCTCGCTCAGAAAAAGTCAGAAAAATCACAGCAGGCCAACAGCACACTTCCCCCACCTCACTAGTCCGTTAACGAGGAACTTTTTAAGCTCTACTCGCTGGTAGGGAGCGCGGCTGGTGGAGTGAGGAAAGCCTGTTGAGAATCCCATAGAGAAGTTGTGCCTGGTGTGCGTTCCATGTCGCCGTGTAAAGCTGAGCTGAAGTCAGCCTGCGCTCAGCGTGTAGCAGGGCTGGAGGGGTGTGGCTGCTCTACTGTTTGAAGCCATTCAGAGGGGCAGAACGAGGGAGATTTGAACGGCAAGGCTTGTTCACTGACTTTAGCAGAATAAAAGAAGCCCAGATACACCGTATGAGCTCAGAAAAGCTCATTAGAAGGGTCTAGCAGATTGGATTGGTGGTAAACCAGTCAGGTTTCTAAATTACGCTAAATCTGAGCATTTGGCAGTTATACTAACTACTTTCCCCTTTTACATATTTCATTTCTATCCTGTAACTGTTTATTTATAAACGTTATTCAATAATAAATAAACCCATGTTGGACACAAATGATGTCATCTTGTTCGTGCGAAATGGGACCATGCTGCTACTGCAACTGAAGCGAATGGACTTTGGCGCGCCGTCTGGTGCGTTTTTCCTATCACTCTGGCGCCACCCTGTGGCGGCTCGTGTAAATTACAATTCGCGCTTCTGAAACGGATTAGGAAAAAAAAACACAGGTCATTTTAAATATTTAATTATTCATGTCTAAATATTTGATGATGATGATGTAAGCACTGTAATCACATGATATAAAGTCACAGCCCAAATGCGGGTCGCTTTCCCCCCTACTTCATATGACCCACTTCTCTTTGTCTACTAGTCAGAGACTGTGAACATCAATAGGTAATGAGCTGCTCGCCAGCAGGTTACATGAGCACAATGCAAGCGTGTAGTCTAATCTGGGGTTATCTGTGGGGACTTGCATCCGTTTTATCCATCTGCCCCACTTTTAAAAACCTAAGTAGGAACAGTTCAACGATCGCAAGCCTTCATTTCTTTTCACTTTTAACCCATAGAAATCCAGAAGTCAGTTAAAATTGTACTGCTTGTGTCAAACCCTCTACGCGAACATCTTATGATTGATCTGGAAGAAAAGAGCAAGTGGCGAGTCCAGTGCTCGCACCTGATGATTGGATTCAGGACCATCTTGTTAAAAACGCACAGCATTACGCACGCAGATTAAACTTTCCTCTAACTCATTCTTCCATCAGTTATGGGCAGTAAAGCTGTGGTAAAGTCGTGGTGGAGGCTGAGCCGAAGCGCATGGGTTCAGTATAGTGATCATGTGTCTGGCCGCAGCTCTTCACCGTCATACTGGTCAGTCTAATTACGCATCATCACCAGCGCCGTATGCACTACTTGTTGCCAGTGAAAGGTGGTCTCCAGAAAGGCAGCGCTCGTCTGCTTTAGCCAGATAACTGTCAGATAGCAGATAACGGTTCCCAGTTTTCCCAGGTTGTGATCATGAGAATGAGAGCTCCTACCTGTCCGGAAATCCACAAAAGCCCCCCCGAGGAGGCACCACTCAAAAACGGACCTATGACTTTGTATTTGATAATAACTGCAAATGCATTTAATTTATACATTAGACTGATTTACTGAAGTTCACACATGCTGACTCTACCCTGATTGACTGGATGCAGCTTTCTGTGCACAATAACGCAGTCTCGCGCAACTTGTGGAGCACTGTGAGCCGAGTTTCTTCTCACCTTTGCTTTTCTCCTCAGAAGATGTCTAGTGAATCCAAAGATGATGTCCGAGTCCATGAAGAACGTGCCCAGCTCGGCGAGGCTCCCGCTGCCTCCGGCCGGTCCGGACGGCTCCTCTGAAGGGTGGAAATCCATGATGTGAGCCCAGGTCACAGTTCCTCAGCCTGGTTAGGGCAGACGCGGCGAAGTGCTGTGTGTGCTCGGCTCCGCGGAGGCATTTCACATCTCACTCCCTTTCACACATTTGCCATCCTTTGCAGGGTCTTAGGAGCTCCGTTGTCCTCAGCTCAGTGCGGGTCCCCCTCTCAGCACTCCGCGTGCGCGCAGCTATCTCTCTTCTTTAACATGGTTTATTCCAGCGTGGACGAGAATCAACAGCGAGCCCATTAAACCCAGCCATAATCCGAGCGAGCGCCGACAACACACACACACACACACACACATCCCTCGGAGAGACTCCTCTCTGCTGTCCTCACTGCCCCGTCCACACACACATACACACACACTGCCCGCCCCTACACACACCACTACCACCTCACTGTATCACTCACTGAGCTCACTCTGTATCTCTCTCTCTCTCTCTCTCTCTCTCTCTCGCTCTCTCTCTGTCTATCTCCTCACTCTCCTTCTCGCTCGCGCCCCTTCTTCTTCTCTATCCCTCTCTTTCTCTCTCTCTATCTCTCGCTTGTTTTTATTTATTATTATTATTATTATTATTATTATTATTATTATTATATTAGTGGTAGTGCGCGCGTGCTCTGATTCAGTGGCTCTTAGCTTCACTACAGCCTCTATGTCTGCGCTGGATGCTGCTGCATGTCAGCGGTTAGTTCTGCTTCTGAATGAAGGTTCAGCTGTGATGCGCCTTTCTGCTCTCGCGCAGGTTTCTGCTCGCAGGGTGCGCGCGTGAACACTATACACCGAACTCCGAACAGTTCGCGCGCGCGCAGAAGTCCCTTTCACCAGAGTTTCCCATATTCCCTGTGCCCCCCGCCGCCCCACGCTCTACACGTTTCTTAGGCTTTTCCTCATCTAAGACACCTGACTCCGCTCATTAACTAACGTGCACGCGCTCTGATTGCCGGACCAGGTCAGGGTTAGAGGAGAAACACGAACGTGTGCAGAGCAAGAGGTCCTCGAGACTGACTTTGGGTATCTCTGCCAAACACACACACACACACACTGAGCCTTCGCTGAGGCATGAGCTCAGAGGAGTGCACGCTATACGGGTAGGTCTCATTCTCAAAGGGGATAACGGTTTCCAGCTCACACTGATGCAGCGCCTAACCTACCGATGAGGTTTTGGTCAGAGGATGAATTTTTATTTTCATTATTTCTGCATTCATCCCGAGGTTTCCCATCTATAGCAGCGTGGCCTGGCTTATTTATTTTTGCGTTATCCCCTGGCCACCCAGACTACACCCAGTGTGCTGTTTAAATTTCAGTATTATGATGTTACACTGGGTCTGTGAGATGGTGTCCTCTGTAAGCTGAATACAGGACCTTACTGTGGGACTTAATAAAAATCTTATCTGGTGTCCGCAGAGGCCCCGGCTGGAGATAAGCAGGTGGCCATTAGTGCTTCAATAAACTCAGTCTGTGGCCTGACGGAGGCAGTGAGAGAGACCCCATGAAGACCATTTCAGGACTGCTGCAGGAGGAGATTCTGTTTGGAACGTCATAAATATGTCACATATACGCCTACAGCACACAGCACACACACGCCCGGCCATGTGTACAGTGATAGATACTGTACAACCTTCCTTCTGCGGTATGTGAGTGTGCAAGAACATGACCCATATGAGTTAGACATAGGTACATATCCATACACAATATCAGCGTATGATCCATATACATTCTATATGTGCAAATCCATACACTATGTGGACAAAAGTATTGGGACACATGCTCATTTATTGTTTCTTTATTCTTTATTCATTGTTTATCCTGATTTGTTGGAGTAACTGTCTCTACTGTCCTAGCAATACTTTTTTCTACAAGATTGTGCAGCATTACTGTGAGGATTTGATTGCATTCAGGGACGAGAGGGTTATGAGTGAGGTCAGGATGTTTGAATGATCACCACAGCAAATCATTCCCAGCTCCCCAACGTCCTATATGTTCATGTTTATCTGCTCCAGAAAGTCCTATTCTATTGGCAATAATAAAAATACACAAGTACGCGACAAGCTGTGTGTGTGTGTGTGTGTCAGCACTGGGTGCACGTTAAAGTAGCTGAATACATTTATTAGAAGGGGTGTCCACAAACATTGGACATGTGGTGCATGTGTAGTAATATATACATATATAACGATATACCCATTTTAATAATAGCTTCATTATAAATCTCAGTAACTAAAAAATACCAATGCTTTTGATATTTGAGGTTTGTAAAATAAAGCACACACAGCTGATAGTTTAGGTGGCACCGTTAAAATGTCTTCAGAGATGTGGGGTCACTCCTACACACTCATCTTTTAGGACCTGGTGATTCCAATCCGCTGTAAAGGTGATTGAGCACGAGCGATCTGGGCGTGTGCTGTGTGGCAGGCAGCTTCACTCGGACACGCTGATGATAGACCCAGGGGACAGCCACTCTGCATCTGCCACCCTGCTGCCCTGCTGCATGTAGGCACATTGCTGCAGGCTCCTCATTAGGAGCTGAAGCATCTTCTTCCTCACTGCCTGGCCACGCTGCGCCGGTGGGGGCCAACGAGGAGCAGTTAGCAAATATTGGCGCTGTTTAGGAGCTCCGCTGAGATCAAGGGGAGAGAAAGCCGTGCCTTACTGGGATAAAGCAGAGAAGCGACTGGATTGAGGGCTGATGAATAATTTATGACGAGACGCAAATGTGAGTTCAGTGAGGGATTAGAAAGGTGCTCGGTGGAGATGTCATTTTCAAATTCAGACAATATTATTTCACTTTCAGGGTGTTGAAAATAAAGTGGTGCGCATAATTATGTTTCGCAGAATTGGCTCTTAATTTGTTTTTGATGGGATCGTGGTGGTCTGGATGCCAGCGTTTCACATGGAAAAGCTTAGTTGTATCTAGAGCTATGGGATTGTATGGGCGTGGTATAAAGTATAGACAGTATAGTTCCTTAATCAAGTCTTTTTACCACAGGTTTTTAATACGGACAATACCAATAGCCGGTATTTTAAGGGCGTGAGGGCATATATACCTACATAATGTGACACTTGCTGTTTTATTATGTGTTTCACTGTGTGGGACAAAATCAATCTTATTTGAATTGCATCCCTTATTTACAATTCATGAGAAGTCTCAGTCTGTGGTGTCAGAGGGCCACATAATCCATCGGATTTGCTCACTAATGGCTCGATATTTGCACAATGCGTGAGGATGTTTGGAGTGGGATGCTCCCTGCACGCCTGCATCAGTCACCGGCTTTGCTAATGAGCTGGATCATTGTTCAGATTTCTACTACCCCCCCCCCCTTCAGCTAATGAAAGTGATTTACTGTAATAACTGCTCTTATTGATTTGTGTGATTTCTTTCTGTGCGCTCATCCTCGTCTCTTGTTATGCGTGTGTCAAGTTGAAATCAAGCTCAGGAGCTTATTTTTGGACCCTAAAGCGCCTGAACACATAAAAGACAAAGTAGATGAGGAGAAGCAGTGAGGAAACGATCGCTGAATTCGAGGGCGGTGGAGCTGTTCAGCACCATGGAGAGCAACAGCGCTGCGTTAACGTCTTCAGTGACACTGAATGTGAGAATTTGACACGACAGAGAGAACTCTGTCTGAATGAAAGCAGTAAGAACTAGATTCACTATTCTGCAACACAAGGGGGCATTAGAGAGAGAGAGAGAGAGAGAGAGAGAGAGAGAGAGAGATGGTATGAGAGAGAGATATAGCGAGTGAAGAAAAAAACAGAGAGAGCTAGAACCAGAGAGAAAGAGAGGAAAAGAGAGATAGAGATGAAGAGAGACAGAAATACAGAGAAAACAGAAAAAGGCAGATACAGAGAGAGAAAAACAGAAAGAGAGAGAATCAGAGAAAGAGAGAGTGTGTGAGAGTGTGTGTGTGTGTGTGAGAGAGAGAGAGAGAGAGAGAGAGAGAGAGAGAGAGAGAGAGAGAGAGAGAGAGAGAGAGAGGAAAATAAAAAAATAGGAAGGGATGGAAAGAGACACAAAGAAAGAGAGAGAGAGAGAGAGAGAGAGAGAGAGAGAGAGAGAGAGAGAGAGAGAAGATCATCTTGAATCTTGAATCAGAGAGAGAGGGAGAGAGAGAGAGAGAGAGAGACAGACAGAGAATCTTGAATCTTGAATCAGAGAGAGAGGGAGAGAGTAGGAGAGAGAGAAGAGAGAGAGAGAGAGAGAGAGAGAGAGAGAGACAGAGAATCTTGAATCTTGAATCAGAGAGAGAGGGAGAGAGTAGGAGAGAGAGAAGAGAGAGAGAGAGAGAGAGAGAGAGAGAGAGAGAGAGACAGACAGAGAATCTTGAATCTTGAATCAGAGAGAGGGAGAGAGTAGGAGAGAGAGAGAGAGAGAGAGAGAGAGAGAGAGAGAGAGAGAGAGAGAGAGAGAGAGAGAGACAGACAGAGAATCTTGAATCTTGAATCAGAGAGAGAGGGTAAGAGTATGAGAGAGAGAAAAGAGAGAGAGAGAGAGAGAGAGAGAGAGAGAGAAAGAGAGAGAGAGAGAGAGAGAGAGAGAGAGAGAGAGAGACCGAAAATATTAGATCCTTTCAATAGTACCTTTCAACTCCCCCACGCATTAACCGCCCCCCAGACACATACATACACACACACACAAAACAAGTGCCCCCACCCTCAATAATCCCTTAGCATCTCTTAGCAACCTCATAATGTGCATAAACTGTAACAAGAGATATGCAGAGAGAGAGAGAGAGAGAGAGAGAGAGAGAGAGAGAGAGTAAAACATACCCAACCAAACATTATTTTCTGGAACGAATGACTTTTATTACCAACATCAATTTAATCAGTTCTGTATACACACACACACACACACACACACACACACACACATTTAGCATGAACAAATCTAGCTTCACTCAACTCTCCCAGCTCAGAGGAACAGTTTAAAGCACAGCTTGTTTTAAACAGCAGTAAATGCAGCAGTGTTCGCTCTTCAGCAGCTGTTCACTGAACGAGCTCACCTACACTACTGGATTAACGAGATGCAGCGGTAATCTAGCAGCAGCTCCTCTTTCCTCCATCCGTCCAGCACCAGAGAAAGTGTCTGCCTGATCAAGTGGTCCTAAACATTTCACAATTGTGAGACAGAACTGTTGAACTGTTGAGAACCACTGCATCAGAGAGACCAGGCGAGTGTGGAGAGGGATCGCTCCGTGTGTCGAGCTGAACAGCGCGCTCTTACCCCTCACGGCTCCGGTCCAGCACCGTCCCGCCTCCCCACAAGTTCCATGGCAAGAAAGGTAGGAAAGCGAAGAGCGAGTGAGTTGAACACCAAGAGAAAGTGTGTCCCCAGCTGCTTCTCCGAGAAGACACATTCTGTCCGGGCAGCGGTGTGTTTTTATACTGAGAGCCGAGGGGACTGTTCACACAAGCCTTTTCATTCAGGCTGGAATGAAGGCCATGCAGGTCTGACCGGCTCTGCTGGGTTCCAGACTTCTACACCACCACTGCTGCACCGGTACACTGATACACTACTGCACGAATACACTGAAATAACCCCAGACTAATACACCAGACAGATATTCAACTACACCTGTACACTGAACCAACCCCAGACTAATACACCAGACTAGTATTCTACTACACCTGTACACTGAACCAACCCCAGACTAATACACCAGACTAGTATTCTACTACACCTGTACACTGAACCAACCCCAGACTAATACACCAGACTAGTATTCTACTACACCTGTACACTGAACCAACCCCAGACTAATACACCAGACTAGTATTCTACTACACCTGTACACTGAACCAACCCCAGACTAATACACCAGACAAGTATTCTACCACACCTGTACACTGAAACAACCCCAGACTAATACACCAGACTAGTATTCTACTACACCTGTACACTGAACCAACCCCAGACTAATACACCAGACTAGTATTCTACTACACCTGTACACTGAACCAACCCCAGACTAATACACCAGACTAGTATTCTACTACACCTGTACACTGAACCAACCCCAGACTAATACACCAGACTAGTATTCTACTACACCTGTACACTGAAACAACCCCAGACTAATACACCAGACTAGTACTCTACTACACCTGTACACTGAACCAACTCCAGACTAATACACCAGACTAGTATTCTACTACACCTGTACACTGAACCAACCCCAGACTAATACACCAGACTAGTATTCTACTACACCTGTACACTGAACCAACCCCAGACTAATACACCAGACTACTATTCTACTACACCTGTACACTGAACCAACCCCAGACTAATACACCAGACTAATACACTACTGCACTAATACACCAGACAAGTATTCTACTACACTTATACACTGAAACAACCCCAGACTAATACACTACTGCATTTATACACTGAAATAAACCCAGACTAATGCACTACTACACTTATACAATTAAATAACCCCAGAATAATGCACTACTACACTTATACAATTAAATAACTCCAGATTAATAAACTACTACACTTATAAACTAAAATGACCAGATATATATAAACTACTATACTTATGAAATACTACACTTATACACTGAAATAACCCCAGAAAAATACACTACTACACTTATACACTAAAATAACACTAGACTAATAAACTACTACATATATACTTATATATTACGTTATTACACTAGTACACTGAGGATAGTACACTGAGGACCAATACACTGATAAACTACTACACTATTAAAATAATGAAATACTACACTAACACACTACTATACTAATACACTAATAAAATAAATAACAGTACACTGGTAAACTAATACACAAATGAAATATCACACCAATCAACTCTCTATTATACTCTATTACACAGATGAACATTTTTTAGAATACTTTTATATACTGATTTCTAATACACTACATGTATATGCTGATACTAATACACTAATAAATTAATACACTGACACTTATACCCTAAAACCCAACACATCAAATCACATCAAATATTCTATATCTATTCTATATCTACCCCCATTTCTGTTTTGCTGCAGTTAATTATTTCTTGTATATTTTATGTCCAGTTTGAAATATTTGTTTGGTTGAAATGAGACAAAGTAAACAATTATGATGAAAACCTTTATTTCCATCCTTGTTCTTGTACATTAAACAGCAAAACATACTAAAATCACATACACACATACATCCCTAAGCATGAGAAAATAATAATAATAATAATAATAATAATAATAATAATAATAATAATGATGATGATAGCAATAAGCATCATTGTCTGCAGCCATGTCCTTTCATTTGGTTTACTTTTGGAATTCTAAAGCAACTGCACAAACTAGAGTAATCAGGTAGAGTCTAAAAGTACCTAAAGAAAAAGGCAGTAAATGTTTGTAGTGTAATATTACAAACTGATGAAGAATCAGGTTTAGAGTCAAATGCAATCAGACTGATATACTTTCTCCACATTTACCCAACCATTTAAATCCATAAAGCTGACTGCTTAATATGATAAAATGCACCATTCATCCAGATGTTTAAACATGTTAAAATGTATTGAGATTTCATACTTTTTTACATCCACATATGACACACATATATTTTGTGCTTTATCTAAGAACACAGCTTACACATATCCTTATGTTCTGTTGTGTTTGGGTATGGACGATAATGTTCAGGTGAATACATCTATTTCCTGAGTTATTTTGTATGGTTGCAGTTTTTTAAGCCCAGCATTTTTGCAGGTCAATATAAATTAAAAGTGAATTATTATGAAATAACTTCATAACATGGGAATATGAATAAGATTCACAAGAACAACATTTATATAACAGTGATAAAGAAGACATTCTGTGGCAGTGTACTTTAGCTGATGGTACGTTAGCTAAAGCCAAACACATAAAGACTCATGCTGGCCAGCTGTAACCATCTAGTGCAAATCACAACAATTGCCACACAAATGCACAATCTTTACATCATAATTACACTTCCAGCAATACAATAGTCAACATATTAAAGCAACAGTATGATTGACTTGGAACAGTTTACAGAGCTTCCATGTGCTTCCATAAACTCCAAAGACTTTCTAAACATATAAATATTGCATCTTTCTCTGAGTGATACTTGAATTATCGCCAATACTGATCTGATGTCAGTGGAGAATATCATACATTTGCGCTTTTCTCTACTATCAACATCACAATACATTCACAATACATTTCTGTGCTTAGCACTAACATGGGCAGCTTGAAGACAAGATAAATTAAATGGCTTTTTTTTTTTTTTAAAGTACTCAACTTAAAATGATATGTAAAGTCAAACTGGGTAAGTAAAAGTGAACAGTTAAAGTTGAGACCAGCTTGAAACCAGCAAATGGAAGGACGCAAATAGCAGGATGTCACTGGTCACATGATTTTCTTCTCAGGATTTCTCTGGACAAGCAGTGAACTCACCAATCTAGAGAAAAAGTATAAAGCAAGTTAGACAAAAAGATAAGAGCAAAGAGTATTATAGGCATGAATGTATTTACAAATGTTCTCAATGGAAAAATTATAGAGTAGGTTGACAATTCTTCTTCCTAGTCTCGTTTACTAGAAGGATTTTTGTATATCTGGAATTCGTAATCTTTTCCCACTGGACTGTGCATTAACACTTCTGCCATCAGTAAGGTCATGCCATGCACAGGATATATGATAATTTTTTTTATTTTATTTGAATGAATAAAACACTTCTGCGCCTTAAACCTGCAATTCTACATTGATGTCTACAATAGGCACAACATAAAAAGCATTACAGTACAGACCTTCTATATTGCCTTAGCTATAAGAGACATGATGAGTTCCTCTTTCTGTATTGAATGATTTATTTCCAGCTTCAAAGAATAAGGCCTGGACCCTTACTGTCATTAAACCATGTACTCCTTTGAGAGGGTTTACACTCTCATATCCTATTTTTTGAGTAACATAATTAGCAGTGGCACAGTTAAAAAAAAACAAGTATAGCGATGCGCAGATTGCATGTCGTCAAGGGTTTATTCATTGCTGAGTGCCTTTTGAGTTAACCCAACTAAAGTTTAGTCAAACGCTCTTTTAATTCACATTTAGTTTTACATCAAGATTAAGTTGAGCCTCAAAAACATTAAACAGCAAATGTGCTGCAGCTGAAACTGCTTACATATTTTGGACAATTTTAACTAAACTGAGTCAACTCAAAATACACTCTGTATGTAGTCACTTTAAGCATTAAGTTAGACTGCTTAATTTGTTTTTACAGTGTAGCTGATTTAAAAGCTCTTTAAAAGTCTATAAGTGCACATTTAGTGAGTGCACCAAACATAAATGAAGAGTTTTCCTATTTTGTAATGAATATTCAGAAAATTGGAATATTACTATTAAATCAGCACGCACAAAATAATAATATTAAAAAACACAGCAACACCATGGCTAAGTGTAACAAAGTGCACTAATCAACTCACAGTTACTGATCACAGTGTATTTAGTGTGTGCAAAGTCAATACAGTTAATTCTAGCTGCTGTTAACAGCCCCAATCAGGGATTTTACTATAGGCCAGGATTGGTGGCAGCCTTCCCTCTTAAACTGTGTTGGCACAACTTAAATACAAGAAAAATAAAGACTTGAAATAATTTGATTTCACATTATATAAACAATGAAGCAATAGCAGTTTTATGAATCCCTGTTTGTGGCTTTAAATACACAAAACCAGTCATAACATCAGACACAAACCACACCATAATGTACCTCCTCAGTTTCATCAAAAACTGGCTGCAAAATAAAGAATAGTCATTGAGAAGCTGGAAAACACACAGAATAGCAGAGGACAGCACATGCCACATAAATGGACACCAGTATTTTCATTCATAGGATACACACACAAGCACACACACACACAGGCCAAAGCATGACACTTCAATCTGACACTTTAAACAAAGTCAGATAATCAACTCTCCTCCTCCTACATAAAGCCTCAGCAGCTTTATGTTAGATAACCCTTCATTATATCTGTCATCACAAGCTTTCTGACACTCAGTTGATGCTCTAATATAATCTGTATTACAGAGTATTCAAGTGAGCTGTGAGGATCTGCCTCCTGGGCAACTCTAGAAATGTCTTTATTTCATGTAAATCATGCAGTTGTGACTGGAGAGAACGGAAACATTAATATCCATTCGCATTCGAGAGTGAAATGACAAAAAAAAAACGTCAGGTTTACCTCGTTAAACTCATCGGCCTGAGGCTGAAAAATGCAGAGTGGGAGCAAATAAATGAACAAACACGTAATCAAACTGATTGCTGCTGATAAGCTTCAATTTTAATCTGCCGGAAAAGGGTTTGGATGTGTGTGTGTTTGCGTGCATGCATGCGGCAACTCATTTTAGGCTGTTTTGAGTCCTGTGTGTGCTGTGAGTTTTACCTGAGGTCGGTACTGAGCAGCTGACTGTAGAAAATGCACCACCTCCTCACTGCCTGACTGCATGGCCTAAGGAAAATACAATTGAACACTCAAATGAAGAATGGGACGCTAATTTGGGAGGTATAAGTTGTTGCTGTTGCTGCATTCATGTGTACATTTTAACCTTTGGGCTATTGCTGTTTTGAAGAAGTTTACATGTACATACCATCTCTATAGGCAACTGCCCACTGTAACTTGACATGGTCATATCAGCGCCTGCTAGATGCCAAATCTCCAGGCCCTCCAAATCTCCACAGGCTGCCAACCTACAACACACACACGTAAACAGAAATACAGATAAGCCAATGTATGTATTCTGTAGCCATGGCAAAAGTGCTTTCCATGAGGCATCGTGGCAAACCTGCAGGTTCTAAGCAGTTCAGTGGTTTTTATACTGCTACAGAGCACGATTACTCAACACAGAACTGGTCTGAGAGAGTGTGTGCTGGCATTCAGAGCATTGTTCTTAAAGCATTTATTGTTGTTGTTTTAAATCTGTATGATTGGTGTTTTGAGAGTACAGTACAGCTGTTCATGTGTTGTATATTAAACTACAGCAGTTTGTGATACAAACAAAGTAAAAATCGTAGAATTTTGGCTTTGTTCGATCATGTTACAATTAATGACAGAAATTCTATAATACTTCTACTTTTACAATGAGCCTAAATGGGTTAAAACTGTTGCACTAATAACAGCTATCATAGTTTAGTCCTGATAGTGTACAAGCTATACCCCTAACCCATTAACAATGTCTCAAACGTGTTCATAGTTCCGTCGTCTTATTCTGGTATTGCCATTCGAATCACTAAAACAATTTCTATAAATATGGACAGACACATTGATCCATATAACTCTATGTTTTACCAAGTGGACAGGATTATACACTATACATGGTTTAAATGTATCAAGTGTATCATGCACCATTGTTTTTAGCATATGAGGAAGGAAATAAAGTTGTGTAGCTCTTGTGTTTGCTTCATGATCTAAATACCATGCATAGATCAGTTGTCTAAAAGTAATGCAGTTAGGGAACATTCTAAAACCTCGTGAAGGCCTTGAATGACTGGTCAGACCTGCGTGAATGGTGTACAAAACAAGAATGGGGGGAGGGGGATTGCAGTTGTCCGTGTGTCACCTGCACAAGTCAGTTCCAGCATCTTCCATTTCATCCCAAGAGAGATGGGCACCAGTTTTCCTCAGAAGCTTCACGATATCTTTATGCCTATGAGAGAAGATGAAACAGAAAAAGAACAAAAAAGGCACAACGTAAATAACAAAGAAGTACTAACCAATAGTACATTTACAACTTATTGAACCATAGCCGTGGCTTGGTGATGCTCTCAGGCTGCTTTGCTTCCTCTGGCTTCCTCTAAAATCAAGAAATCCTAGAATAAATGTCATGCCTTTTGTGAGGAAGTTGAAGCTTGGACATCAATGAAACTTCCAACAGGACAATTATCCTAGGCCTTCCCCAAAGTCCACTAAAGCTTAGAAAAAGTCCTAGAAGATTCTGAAGTGGTCGTCGCCAAACTTGAACCCCATAGAAAGTGTAGTAGGATTTGAAGGCGATTGCAGCACGCAAACCTGTGAATAATAGTTATCTGGAGACCACTGCCCATGTGGGCTAAGATTCCTCAGGAACACTGCCAGAAGCTGGTGTCACTTTTGCAGCAGGTCATAACAGCAAAAGAAGGCTCTACTAAGTACTAATAACACTTCTCATGAAGGGTTTTGATAATATGGAGCCTGCAGTCATCATTAAAAGAAGCATTTTGAGTTGAACTTGTTCTATTAGTTGCGCTGAGCCTTTTAACTTGATCTTGTTTAATTGGTTTACGGCAAACAGTTGGTTAGGACGTTAGAAAACTTTGTTGGTAAACCTAATTTGCAACTTAACTTGTTACGTAATGTAGCTCTTAGGCACTGAACACTGTCTTAGTGATGTTACTAAACCATCTCAACAGACAAAAAACTGAGAACTGACACTGAGAACTCAACAGTAGAAAGTGCATGTTTGATTAAGCCTATGCACTTAGCAACTGTTGGCACAGGTTTACAACACAAGGAAGAGTGTAATGGTCCAGACAGGCTGGGACAAGTTGGGGCACCGTCACCTAATCTCCCAAAACAAACATGTGCCAAACAAGACAGGCTCAACAGTCCCAACAGTTTAGGGTATGGGCCATAGAAGAGTACAGCAAAAAAGTAATGGCAGAACTGAAATGGTGTCAAAACCATTCAAACCACACCATAAATCACAGCAAGATTTACACTGCGATGTAGTACAGTTCAATGACTTTTAAGCTCTGAAATATTCATTTGTGCGACATAATGACAGGTGTGGTCCTTCTGTAATGTATTCAGGGTACGTTTGGCCACATTTTAGCCCTACCCTCACATGCATGTTTCCCTGTAAGTCACTGAGAAAACTTGTGGCTGTTGTATATCCAGTTGGACCTACCTCAAGTAGTCATAGTATCTGTCAGCCATTAAGAGAGCAGCAGGTAGGGCTGGTTTAGATAACACACCCTTTTTATCTGTCTTGTTTTCGCTTCCTTATAGGAACATGACACCTTTTCTTATTCTTCTTGCACTGACTGAAAGGGGAGAGCCTTCAAATGTATCTTTTCAGAAGTATAATGACCGCCCCCGACTGCTGATTTGGAGTTGTTGTTTTTTTTTAATGTCACATTATATTAACACCATATGGCTTGATCATTTTATGACATTTACAAACCACAAAAGAAATACACTTTTATAAAAAAAATGCTACAAGTTCTTGTGTTTTTTTTTACTTTTTTAAAGTCACATGGACTTTTATTTATCCAATCGTTATGTCTAAATTATTTAAATTCAAGGGCAACATTCACAAGGCCTGCTAGCTTTTAGAACATATGGTCAAAGCATGGTAGATTTAGCATATTTAGACAGATTTACATCAATGGTCTGTGCCTACTTAAGAGCTTTAAGATACAGTAAATGCATGTAATATGTAACAGTGAAAATGTAAAATCTAGCTTTCATACTGACTAAAAATAATGTCCTCGATAAATTACAATGGCCCATTAAGAAATATGCATACTTTTGTACTGTATAATTACATACTGTGGCACTATATTGTTGCTAGCTGTTAGAATGAGGCACTTTAAAGAACAGCTTTTATTTAGTGTGTCTGTGCTGCTAATAGACCAGTCTGAATGAATCATTAACCTTCAGACAGAAGGTTGTTCTAATGTCTCATACTTTTATGAGGACAATAGCTTTTGGCCAACAAATTATGTAAGATCATTTCAGGAGTTTGCATCTTAGAAGTTTGCAAAATGATTGTTGAAACCAAGGACTACACTCAAAGGCAAGAAAGGTTCTAAAAGTTTTTTGACTCAATACACAATAACAACGGTGGTTGTTGCTACATAGAACTATTTTAAAAGGTTCTATATAGATCCATCTACAAAAAGGTTTCTCACCAATCTAAAGTCCAATTCAAAGAAGCCTTCCAACAAGCAAATGTCCAATTACTCTTGCACAGTGTGTGTGTCCTCAAAGTGTGTAAGAATAAGAGAATAATTTCTGTCAATTTAGGAACAAAACGTAAACACAGAATACAGTTTATAGGAGGTTTAAAATATTTGTACCATTTGCCTTGTTTTGATAGAACAAAGATATCCTTTATCCACTGTCAGACATCAACTACCTTTTAGTAAGGCAAAGGTCAAAAGTATATGTATGCTTTTAGTTCAGAACTGGTTGTTTATTAAAGTGAGCTTCTAAGACAGCCAGCACATGAAGCGATATCCGGCACAGCACGTACCTCCACCAACAAATCAAGGACACACATTACTTTAACAAAGGACATCGAAACTGCAGCCCAGAGAAGTGAGCCACTCCCTCAGGACTGGAAATGTGTCCAATGTCTCTGAACACCAGTGAAATATAACAGCTGGAGTAAAAATTAGCACCAGTAATTCTGTGTGTCTCATGATTACTCTAATTAAATGATAATTGTTGTCAAGGCCTTTAAACAGTAGCTCTAATTCCTTCACACACACAAACACGTGTGTCCGCACACACACACATTCACTCTCATTCCCGTGGCATACAACTGTAATTTAGTTACAACCCCCTCCCCTTCATCTCCCCTAATGAGAGTGACATCTCATACTGGTCTGTTTGTATGTTACTTCTCCACAGAGAGCCGGTATGAGATGTGAAGAGACTGCTAATAGTCTACAGGGGACTGAAGAAAAGAGGAAAGCGATTGTGTCCCAGTTTCCCGAGTCTAACTATCATTTGGTGTGCTTGACAGACCATGCCGTGGCCATTAGGATAGTGTGCTACATATGCACAAACGCTGGAATTAGGCCAAATTGACGTTTTACGTTTTACTTTTACTTTTGGAGAAGTTGTAGTGTGAGGAGCTCAAACTAAGGTTGGGAATAAATGACAAAACAAATAAACACTTTTATTATCAAAGCAAAAGTATCTGTATAGCACTGTTTACAACTGCTGTTGTAAAAAAAGCAGCTTTACAGAATCAGAAAATAATAAGGGGGCAAAAGATCAGTAAGATATTAAATCCTACGACCTCCAGTGACCAAGCCTAAGGCAACTATTAGATATTTTTTTAAAGATGCAAGAGCTGCCCAATTACTATTAGCTTTTATACTATATACATAATTACTATATATATACATAATTACTATATATATATATATATATATATATATATATATATATATATATATATATAAAATTACTATATACTATTAGCTGTCCAAAATGACTATTTCATTTGAGCATACAAATAAACAACAGTGAATGTGTTGCTCCTTCATAGCCTGAAATTACCTACACTTTTTGTTGATTGCCTACCTACTGTCCTCATCATTAATTTGGTTATTACTAATTCCCATCTAAAGATTAGGACTGTCTTCTGTCGCATGATGTTTTCAGGCTCAGGAGGACGAGGGCTTCCTGACACCTGCTCATTCATTGTTTCTTCTGAAATCAAGGGTATGTCTCTACTGTGTAGGGATGGTTTGGATTGCTGTGAGGATCTGATTGCATTTAGTAGCAAGAGCACTAGTGAGGTCAGGATGTTGGATGATCATAATCCCACCTCATCCCCAAATCATCCCAAAATCATTGGATTAAGCAACACCATTCCAGAGAACACAGTTCAACTACCCCACAACTCAATGCTGGGGGACTTTATACCCCTCTAGCCCATTCCTGGCAACAGGCACAAGGACTAGACAAGCTATGTGTGTGCACATCTCAGGGTCAGCAATGAATGCAACTTAAAGTAATGAATGCATTCATTAGAAGGGTTGTCCCCAAACATTTGGACATATAGTGTATGATTTCTTTTGTGTGTCTAAGGAAGAGCGTAAAGATACATTCACTCAGCAGTGTGACCTGAGCTCAAATACTTTCTCATTTGCTTTCTCATGCTTAGAACACTTATCACTGATGAAAATAAAATACAAGAGCCGAGGGTTTAATTGCAGGTAATGACATAACCTATATTTAATGATATTAGGGTGGACTTGGTCCAATGGTCACAGGTTCCATTGGCTTGGTGGCCAGAGTTGCCAGTGCAATTTATTTACTCTAACAACAAGAAAATTAAGCAAATTGTTTTTTTAATAAGTTAAACTGAAATGGTTTGGTTGACCTAAGATTATTAAGGTGACCTGAGATTATCTCAACTAAACTAAACTAGATTAGACCTAGAAAAGTTGTGTAATCAGTTACCTTATCATTGTATTACCTTATAAACTATATGACAGATATTTTATGCATATTGCATATTTTGGTTTATTGTTTCTCCAATACAGTATTCTGACAAATCTCTATTGTATGGGTGTGTGTGCTATGTTATTATTCAGTTACTGTTTGGCCTTTTTTTAAAAACTGTGATTATAAAATTAATCTTCAGAATCATTTTTAGATTATAACTTCACTTATGTAACTTAATGACAACCCTATCAGATAAACAGTGCCAAAAGCAACTTTGAAAGCAAGCATAATCCTTTCTCTAAACATGCTAATGTGCTCCATTCCACAATATTACACAGATAGAGAGATGTGTTTCCAGCTTTTCAATATAAATAACTGGATACATTAGGAGTATAACATAATTGAAAATACACTCATGACATTCACTGAATAAAAGTGAGCCCTGCTAAAAGGCTAGCTGAAATGGCGAGGCCTCTCTGACGCATGTCGGCAAGGTGCTGAGGAAATGTGGTGTGTGATAAAAGACCTGCAGAACAAGATGCCCACGCACTTTTACCCACCCACTAACACCTACGCTTTCTGTCAAGCACGTATGCAACAACACATGCCATCAAGCACACACACAAACATACATATATGCATATATACACACACACACACACACACACACACACACGTGTTCAGCTTATGCATGGAGAAAGGTTTACACTGGAACCACTGGCGTTTTAGGTTGCACACATGCATAGTCTTACCTAAAACGAACAGCATTTCGTAGAGGTGTGTCTCCATAGCGATCTTTGGCATAGACAGTGGCTCCTTGACCCAGTAAATACTGCACTAATTTCAGATGTCCCTCGCAGGCTGCAATATGCAGAGGAGTACGCCCATCATAATCTGCCATACTTAAGTTACTGCCCTGCAGAAAAAGGTAGTCAGAGCAAAAAGCTCTTTAGCTAGAGAAAGTGCAAATCTAAAAATAAATTTGTACATTTTATGAAATAGCATATCATCAATGACACGCAAAAGCCTTGTATCTCCATTTTTGCAGTTTTTTACATTTGTTGTAAAAACAGTTGTTTGTTACAGTTGTTCTCCGCATTGTGTCACAATTCAATGATGAATGAACCAACAGAAATGCTTCAAAATGTTTCAGAAACAAATCTTTTTACATTGACTTCCACTGAAAGTGAAGAAGGTTTTTCCTTCTCCTATAACAAACTTTTCCAAAAACCTTGAGCAGCAGACTCAGGATTATGGAATAACACATATTTATGTGTCACGAAAGTGATGGCATATAAAGTATGTAAATATATATATAAAGTATGTTTTTATTTTATTTATTTAAGCAGTAATTTGTAAGAGAAAAACAGACATTTGGATTCAAGCCTTCTGCGAAATTCAAAGCATGCTGGGTAACCTTGCTTGATCTCTTACTTCCAAAACATTTCGGCATTGCTAAAGTGCAGTAATGTAAAGGCCAAGGTTATCAGTGGTGGGTCTACAAACATAGGCTAGATGCCACCTCATCGGCCCATTAGATGACTTATCTGAACATGACCTTTCTCTCTAATTCCACAAGACAAAAACATGTTTGGTTTCCTCTGATTTGTTGAACTAGGAATAGCACGAAAGATATGTTCTCATTCAGAGATAATGCAGCTTGTTTAGTCATGACCTCTTTACGTAAAACTGCACAAGCAAAATATTCAGCTTCATAGTCAGCTTTAGCTGGAAGTTCACAATGGAAATATACAGTTTGTGTATATAATATAGTGTTGTACAAAACTGAGTTCGCCGGATCTTCGCCTTAACCTATGAGAGTTAATATGTGTTCTGAACCATGCAATGTTTTAACTTCACCTGAGGGGTGTGTATGTATTTGTCTCTGAACCGATGAACTAAAACAGGTCTGGAAACTTGTCTGAAAACAGGTCTCGGGACTTTAGTAGAGATAGGAGAATGCGAGAAAGAGGAAATGGTGACAGGGCAGAGCCATTCCAAACTGAATGACATACTGAATGAAGGTTGTTGGAGAGGCCATGTTTCCTCAGATGTGTTTGATAAAGTACGTAAAGTACGTACCATGCAAAAGAGCCTGACCAGGCACGAGAGCTTACCATCTCGCTGATTGCTTCCAGAGCCTCAACATCACCAATCTTAGCAGCAGCACAGGCTAGCGTAGGGGTTAGGGCATCACGGATAGCTTCCAGTTCCTGAAGACACAGACATTTACAACAATCACAACCTAAATAGTCCTTCATCAGTGTAAAACTAGATGTTGTTGTAACCTGCAGTAACGAAGAAGCAAACAGCCAAACAAGTTTTTTTTTAAGGGGTCTCACCTCTTTGCAGCTGATACTGAGGGATTTAGCGATGACCTGAATGAAGCGACTGTCACTGAGAGTCAGCTTGGCCCCCTCCAGATCTGCAATCATCTCACCACGCAGGTTGCGGCTTAACATCTAAAGGCCCAAAAAAACAACTCATGTTGCAATCTGATGTGATCAATGACATAATATTAGTACAAAGTAGTGCCAATCCATGAGGATCC
Organism: Salminus brasiliensis; assembly: GCF_030463535.1. Classification (NCBI taxonomy): domain Eukaryota; kingdom Metazoa; phylum Chordata; class Actinopteri; order Characiformes; family Bryconidae; genus Salminus; species Salminus brasiliensis. Next base: position 15,393,434 of record NC_132887.1, on the reverse strand, counting down.
TCTCCCAGTCCATAGTGCATTTTAGATTTCAACACACCTGAGCCAAATAACGAAGGGCAGCAAAACTGTCATTAACTGGCTTAGATATTTGGGAGTTGGAGCAAATTACGCTAAAATATGGCACACTAGTCCAGTATATAGAGTACACGAGTATGAATATCTATTTTTTCTAGTAAATTAATGTACAACTTCGTATCTTATGCACTTTACACAAAACTGTACAGATTACCTTCTTTTTCTCTTGAGTGGTGAGTTCTTTCTTGGCCAGCACATAGGACAGTTTAGACAAAGCAGCTTCTGGAGTCATATCACACCCAGCTACCAATCCAGCATCACTCAGAGCCTGAAAAGGAAATGCAGGCCTACATTAGAAATGTTCACAGAATGGGAATTCAGGGTCTGGAACTGTAGTGCCAGTGTTTATGCTGTTGAAACCTACTGCCTTTCTGCATTAGTGTGTAAGATGTATGCTACTGAGCTTACTGTGATCAACATGACAAATACGAACAGCTTCTTTTTCCCACCGCAATGACATCAGAGGCTGAACCTCAACTGCTATGTATGTAGCGTGTTAAGAGTCTAATAGAAAGCCATTATATCCAAAAACAATCTGCACAACTTCATATTTTAACATTTAGTTCACTGTTTGGGTGGAGAAACCACAGTTTGATGACTCATGGTGTGCATAATATACTACAGTACATAATATAGAGTATGGAGCCATTTGAGACTCAGTCATAATAAAAATATTTTATAGGTTTGCGTATAATATATATATATATATATATATATATATATATATATATATATATATATATATATATATACGCAAACCTATAAAATAGTTAAGACAAGTATTCAACAAGAGTCATCACTTCAGAGTGTGTATTATTATTAGACACATATCAAAAACGTCATGTCTCTGAAGCATTTTAAAGTTATCGGTAACTAAATCGGTCAGCTGGATCATAGTCAATAAAACAAAACAGGCATAAAAAGGGCATAAAACAAAGCATCAGTGCAAACTAGCACACGTTCCCTAAATTATGGGAGTGTATTATGCAGCTATGCATGCACACACACACCTTGCCAGTGGCATATGATGTGGTGACAGAGCCCCTAAGGCACTGGGTGCAGTTGACCATGATGAGTCCTCTTTCTGTGGCTTTCCGGAACTCTTCCAGCAGGTCTGCGCGGTTATCAGGGGCGTTACCACTGCCATACGTCTCCAGCACAATCCCCTCCATGGGAGGTTGCAGGAAGGCTCTGACCTGGTCAAACAAACTGATGTTCATACTCCTGATATTATCAAATGAAACATACAAAAAGAAAATAATGCATTACAACTTCGACTGATCTTCACAGAGATCTACATCCTTCATATCACAGACTTTCTAATAAAGTCAGACGATCCCTTTTAGTGTTCCTTGTACTGACCCAAGCACATAACAGCTGTGTTTCTTACCAGTAAAACATAGAATGCATTGCAGAATGCTGAGAGTTCAGTTTTAATTTTGTCTTCGGCGGTAAAGGGTCCCACTGGGAAGCCGAGCCTATCACATCACATTGCTTTACTTGAGGCCCTGTTTGGCCCAATAGTCCCAGAGAGAGAGGAATTAACGATGCTGGAGATTAAATTAAAATCTCGCCAACCCCCGCTGCACTGCAGCACATCTGGAGCCTCTCCCAAACACCTGAACAACCAAAGACAGAAAAACATGAACACTCTCTACATGGGAGCCGCAGTCTAGGGTGAAGATTATTCTCTTGTAGACCAAATCAGTGTGTTTATAATTGTACAGGTTCTTGGTACTTCCAGGTGGATGACTCGCATTCAATCAACAGGCGAGCAGCTTGTTTTATGTAACGGTAAATATGAACAAATCAGACTGAACCACGTTTTATTCTGTTATCAGAACCAGTAAGGGTTCTGATAACAGAGTGCTTACAAGTACAACAAAATACTCAATAATCAAAATCCTACAAACATTGCCCAATTTGTCCTAATTTGCTATGGGAGTTGAATCATTGTGATTGCAACTGTACTTCATAATGACTACAATGCTAACCCTTCTATTAGGATATACAAAAATGAAGGCTTTAATCAACAATAAAAAGATTTCTTATTAAATTCAGCACAAAAAAAACACAAAAATGAAGTATGTTCTTAACTTATTGTAATGTAATGTAAAGTAATCTTAGACCACCTACACATTAAGTATTCAGCTGGTATTTTCAAATAATGAAAAAAAGAAAATAGAGCTGAGTTTTGATATAGCAGCAATGATTAATAAAAGTATGACACACAAGTTACAAACTGCCTGTGTCCTGGCACCAATCTGGCACCAGTGTGATTCCTAAATTATTTTCTCTAAGACACAACTACATCAAACTCCTCTCTAGATAAAACGATTACTATCTAAATGAACATGAACACAAATCTACATCATATGTGAGAGGCGTGTCATAAAAATGCTCTATGGTCATAAAAACAGATAAAAAAGCTACCGAGGCGTAGACAGGCAAAAGAGCCAGATTGAGGTAGTAAATATCTGCTCCTTCCCCCTCTCTGCTGTTGATGGGAGCTGCAGTAAGAGTGTAAGTGCCAACTCCTCGCTCCTTTGTGAAGAATTAGACATGCTCCATAACTCTGTCTCATTACTTAGCTACCAACACTAGTCACAGGCAAGAGGATCTGTCATACTGTGAACCACTTATACAAAGGAGTATTCGATTTTACAATGAAATTACAGAGAAATTATGCAGTTATGTTAAAACGGTCTCGACTGCTTTGTGTGACTTTCAGATACATCACACAAAAGTGTCCACATGACTTTATGTAATATGATGAAATACAGAACAAGGCCACCAAAATTGGGGACCTCCCGACACAAAAATTAATTTGTGTCAACATCATCTTACGGTTTCTGCTGTGATTCCAGGGAACAATCGCAAGAGGCCCACGTTGCGGTTCATCTGTGTGTTGATCCTGAACTTCACTGTTGTGTTTGCTCTCCACACAGTGTCCCAATTTACTGCAGAGAGGCAGAATAAAGACACATAGAAGAAAAGACAGGCGAAAATTTAAGAGGTCCAGAATTTAGGGATGTCAAAAGCTTTTCTGTTAGTCTAGTTTAGAGCAAAAGGTCCAATCCTAGAGTTCATGTGTTGGTAAGAGTGACTGAAATTACTTTTGATGTCCACTTCAGCGTTGGCTAATGCAGCCAAGTTGGGGGAGCTAAAAGCATTAAAACTTCCGGCATCCACCTTGGTGACACGATTGCCTCTGTAGAGCTTGTGATGGAAGTAGAGACACACCTGCATGCAAAAAAGAATTTGTTGGGTTTTTTTTCAGCAACATGAAATTTGACTTTTCAGTTCAGTCAGTTTGCCCAGAAAGCTAAGTTTGTACAAAAAAGCAGTTTGTACAAAGCTAAAACCACCTTTATAAGCTTAACGGAATCGTTTGGTAAAAATCTAATTAACAGGATTTATCACTTTCCCTCAAATGCAGTAGATCATCCGAGACATCTTTGGTATTTGAAGCTTCTTTAGTATTGAATAGAAGGTGCTAACGAGGCTACCACTGTAAAATGCCTCTCAATCTGCTCAAATCACATCTGAATCTTTATTTTGTTTCGCACAGACAAAACAATATTATTTAGAAAGAAAATAAGACAAAAAACTTCTTTATTACTGAGTAATGGGGCAGACAAATTTAGCCTAAATGTTTAAATAAGATCTACTCATTTAATTGAAAAAATTGCAAAATGTATTAACCAAATGGGAAATATTGGAAATTTGTGACAGTTTAAGTCCACTGTTTGTTAATAACATTAGCCTAGCATCCTTAATTTTAAACTAATGAAGCACATGTCACATATCAAACATGTCCTGGCTGATTGAATGCAATTTGGGGTGAGTGATTATGAATTATGTTAATTAGATTTTTCACTAGAATATTTTTGCCTTAAGCTTGCATATTCTCTGTGGTTTCTTTTTGGCCGTCACTTTAAAACAACCAATCATACTTTGTCGCATAGTGTGTTCGTTACACAGAATTCATCCAGCTGCCATGTGCACATCACAACAAGCGAAGCCTTTACGCAACATCTATGATTGTTCGTTTTCTTCGCATTTATTGGTTTGCCTCCACAAGAAGTATACAGAGGCCTTAAGTGGGACGGGTTAATCCTTTTTCAGCAGCTTCCGAAGAGTAGAGCTTCAGAGTGAGTTCATTGCAACACCCTGAATCAGAGGGTGGACTGATCAAACTTGATAAACCAGTAGCATGGGGGTGGTTGCTACTGAGGGTAAACCACTCCCCATTCAACAACGGAACTGACAGACTGACGAGCTGAAAACTCACCAAGAGTCACCTGCTGAGATTCTTGCTTAGTTATTTACTCCAGTTATAAAAATATGCTAACACATGGCAGTAGCGTTACATTTGTATGTGATTAACAAATGTAACGTATATAAATGTTTGTAAATTGTACTAGATGAAAAGTCAGGAGTCTGTTCTATGCTGTATTAGTACGTAAGGGTGTGTGAAATGTTTGTCTTTGCAAAGTTCTCACAAACCCTGTGAAAACATAGCTGTCTCTGACTGATACTGTATCTGAATGGAGAGGTTTGATTTACCAAAGGCTGCTTGACCTAGAAACATAATCGATCATACTCACCTCTGGGATGACAAACTGTCCTGCAATCAGCAGCGCCCCCAGCAGGTTGTCTCTGCCATCATTCCTCATTTCATAGATAGGTACCTGCAAGAGACAATGAGGTTGCCTAGACCACGTTACTGAAAAAAATATGCATTTTTACAATTCCAACAGGGTACCTATTGTATCCATATAACGTCATTATATAAAAACCACAACCAGACTGTAATACAGACATACCTGAGAGCCAGTGAGGATGACAGGCTTGCCTAGATGCTCACACATAAAGGACAGGGCTGAGGCTGTGTAGGCCATGGTGTCTGTGCCATGCAAGATGACAAAGCCATCATACTTCTCATAGTGTTTCTAGGGACAAGACAGAAAACAAACACTCTCAACCTTAAAGCTGCACAGTTACAAACTAGAATCAATATATGAATATTAGCAGGGATTCCTCCATGAAGAGCAAGTGATGAAACCATACTACCATTCAGACAATTATTAAATACATAATGAGTAAAGCCAGAAAACAGCTGTATTATGTATATGTATTTACTGGCATGTAAAATTAAATGTATAAAACAACTTCTATTAGCAGTCACATCATCAATAAACACCAGTGACCCAGTTTCACAGACAGTCATACATGCCCATGCCACAACAGTGCCCCCACCATGTTTCACAGATGATCAGGTATATTTCTATTCATTCGTATCCCATATTCTCATCTGTGGTGCAAGTTAATCTTGGTTTCATCTGTCCAAAGAATCCTGTTGCAGGATTTTGTACATGCTGTCCAGCCTGTGCTTGGGCATTACCAGTGGTTTGCATCTTGATGTAAACCTTCAGTATTTACATTCATAAAGGTGTCTCACCAGTGTATGTCTTTCCTTTTAAGAATGTACCAAATTGCTGATTTTGCCCCTCCTTAAGTTTCTGCTATCTCTAACAGTTTTTATGTAATTTTTCATAGTAATGATGCTTCCTTCACTTGCACTGATACACCGTGGGACCGCATATTGAGACATGAACAGTTACAAAATGCCTATTTAATACTTTAAACCAACTTGATCAGTCATGAAATCTGGAAATCTGCCACACCTGGCCATGAAACTGCTTATCATTTAAATTTCAATTTACTTTTGACCCTGTCTAAAATAAATAGAGGAACTATATAAAAATGTCTGAGTCCTAAATGTTTGGAGCCCTAGGGAACCCTAGGGCGCAAGGCAGGAATCTGCATGCAATACAACATACACATGTATTCACATACCTCAATGTCTTTTCCTATTGTGGCCCAGTCATCCGTTGTCATGTTGCAGGAGTCCAACAGGGGAGAATATTCAATAACTGTATATACTATCCTATTGTTCTGTTTGGACAGTCTGTAATGAGACAGGAGAAAAACACAAAATGAGAACATTTTGAGATAAAACTCTTAAGTCTAACACACGCAGCATAACAAGCTTGGAAGAAAAACGACATATTTAAATCAGTGCAGCCTTCTTATGCCAGCAAACCTAAACAAGCTCAGTTAAGTCAGTGTGCCAATTATAACATCTGAATTGGCAAAAGCACTTTCATAGAGGATCTTAAATCCCTGCTTTTGTTTGCATTAAGCGGTTCTTTAAGAAAACCATGAGAGTTGGACTGGGTTCAGATTTTCTGGGAAGAGGAAGGAAATGAGATAAAGGGCTATAGGGTGAGGGCCGAGGGCAGACCCTGGAAGGGAAGCGAAACAAACCTGATTTCAAAGGCCTTATGCTTAATCAGCGGGGTGCCTCGAGATGCTTTAAATCAAAAAGAGCAAGAATACAGTCTATAGGAGGAGAGGCTGTCTAAGTTTGTGTACGGGTGTAGCACTTGAAATTACCATTTGGACATGCTCAGAAAAATAATGATTCATACACGATTTTGGCATTTTGTGAAGATTTAAACAGGTTCTTTACATGCGCATCATTTACGAAAATGTTTTTTTTTTTCAACAAAGAACAACCAAAAGCGGGTTTTCTGAAGTTTCCAAGAACCTTTTGTGGCATCATCATTTTTAATAGTACACACACATACACATTTAAAACTTGCATCCTCCTTCCTCTCTGTTGGAGAGAAGGTTTGTTCTTATGGGGGGGTTTGCAGTGCTGAAAGCAGTGCTGGGGGGCATCCGGCACCTAAACACGAGGAGTGCTCATCTTAGCACGACCCCCTTGTCCTAATTAAAAGGGGGCAGTGCACTCTAAACCCCGCATCCATATTAATGCAGCCTGTAAATGCTGCTGGATTGGACGTGGCATGTTCCAGTGCACAGATGAGCTATCGGGAGGAGTGGGCTGCTTACAGCTCAATGAAAAGACTGCCTTAATCTCTCCTTTTGAAATGCACCCCTCACCCCAAAACACCCCGCCATCTAATATAGACATGGAGAGGAGCACGGCTCAAGCCTTGTTCAGTATTTCAATAGAACAGCGGGGGAGGGAGGGGGGTGATATACACACACACACACACACACACACACACACACACACACACACACACACAGACGTACATACACACACACACAAGCACACACCTCCTATCCCTCCTACCACCTTCTACAACTCTCTGATAAGCTGGGCCTCAGCTAGCACTCTAATTAGCCTCCAGTCACAAGAGCAGCCCCAAACATATGTTGTTGATGTTCTTAAAGGATGGGTGCCTCAGGAAAGAGACAATGTATTCAAATCGCCAATTATTCATTTATCTAACAATGTTGGTATGGGTGCTGCAGCAGGGAGGGGGAGGGTATTAGCATATTCCAAGCTTGGCGAGAGAGGCGAATGAGTGCAAACCAAAGAAACATCAGGAGTGGTATCCTATCCCTTTACCAATCAAATCCATTACATTAATATTGTCTTATGTTATGAAAGTTAGAGCAACTGCATTAGGATTAGCTGAAAATATTGTAATTATGTTTTTGAGTAGGGCAACTATCAATCTTTGCTGGGGACTGGTCCTCCAGGTCTACTTTACAGAGGTGGGTCCCAACCCTGGTCCTTGAGGACACTCTGTCTTACACGTTTTCGAGTGTTTTCCCTGCTCCGGACACCTGATTCAGCTAATCAGCTAATTAACAAGTACTTCCTAAATGTTGCAGGGCAGGAACAGGAACAGGGTTCCAGGAACAGGGTTGAAAACCACAGTTTTAGAACAGTTTATGTATGGATGCCCTTGAAAGCAGTCTGAAAGTCTGAAATCACACTGTTGTTGGCCTACCTGTGCTTGTGTGAGCATCATTTGTCACATTTGTTTAGGACTGTTTACAAAAGATCTGAGCAAATACTGCATGCATAATACTTTCTGCATTACTTCAGTCATGGCCTACCTTTACTATATTATGTGGTCGATCACCTAGCCTTGTTGGTGGCAGTAAGAGTGAGTTACCATGTACCCCGCTGCTGAACACACTTTTACACTGTAAGCAAAAATGGTTCTATATAGTGCTGAAGATGGGGTTTTCACTCCTAACAATAGTGGAACTCTTTTTGTTCACTATATTGAGCTTTTTTAAAGGGCTTTTAAAGAACTATATACCATGTACCTTTTTTATTTATATGGTTTTATGAGTTATACAAAGCCATGGTCCAAATAACCCATTTGCAATACTAAAAAAAACATCTGCAACGACGGACCTGAATTACGTCAAACTTCAAAATCCATAACTATGTTGTTTCCTCTGCTGTCATGAGTCAAGCATTACCAAGCTGAATATCGAAGCAATTCATACAAATAATCAGATTAGTTAATTAGCATTTATTCAAATCACTTATTATTATTATTATTATTATTATTATTATTATTTTGTTATTTGAATCCACTGCGTACACATTACTAAACCAAGCATTGTAGAAGCTACTCAGCTCAGTTGTTTGTAAATCCCTGAAGCCCATTTTCTTCATTCCTCCTACCTACCCATGTTCGAGTTATAGTCATTAGTTATTATATAGTATTCTAAAATTATATATCACAAGCACCCCACACAAGGTAAGCATAAAACCAAAGATGTGTTAATTCAACTACACGTAAACAAACTGGTTATCTCAGTGTTAGCACACACATACACACTAAGACACACTTGGTTAAGGTGTATGGGTAAGGGGTTAGGTCTGCAAGCCCTATATGCCACTAAAGTTTATAATACTACTAGTATGATTACTAGTATACTGTTGAACAGTAATGTGCAATGATAATTACAGTGCAAGTCAAAGCTTAGACACCAAAACTAAAAGAATAACACATACGGAAAGACCACAATCACTCCTAATGTCCTTCCACCAAGCATGGCTATGCAGAACTATCTATTTGTCTTGATTGTGGAACTTTGTGAAAGTCTGTCCATTTTACAGCTGACTGGCTTGCAATTTACACGCACAGTGATTGAGATAATATAATTTCCATACATTTCTAAATGAATTACTTGTTAAGGGTTCTTTTAAACATCTAATATTATAATTAGAACTAAATTACGACTTTAATGTCAAACATTATGACCAACATACATTTATCTAGACGTGTCCAAAGGTTTGACTAGTATTGTGCATAAATGTAATCAATAATCAATACACTTTCCTACCTAAATATTGTTCTGTTTTTGTCGGACACAGTAATTGCTGCATTGTAGCACTGTCTCACTGGACTCATCAGAAAAAGCAAATGAGTATGAAGCTGATAATCATATTAAACGGTCCTGCATGTTATAGAAGCCTGATCTCCACATCTCTGTATGCTTGGAGATTAGCCACGCAGTGACTCCCCACTGACTATCTCTGCTGACCCAGAGAGAACGCTCCAAGCTGTGTATCTGGTCCCCATCTGGTTGTCAGATACCAAACACGGCACCAACCAATCCACCGAGGCTCCATGCGTGCACACTTTGAGATCAAACATGTTTGAATCAGGACTAAAAGGGCTTAGACTCCAGCTCTGTTCTATTGGCCAGCAAGCAGGCTGCCCTTCTGCAGCCCTGTGAAACATGCAGGGTCATTTTGTGGCTTTACTTCAACCACAGCTGTTCACAAATTTCAGCCTAATGTAACTGAAGTATACGATTCAAATATAAGAAAATGTTATTTTATTCTTCCTCTTTTACATTAGTTTCCTAGTTTTACATTAGTAAACACCAAATAATTATTTTTTATAGACTGATTGTAGATTGTTTACTTGAACCAGCTTCATTTTCTGGTGTTTCAGGGGCTCTAGTATTAAATCCTAATTGTTCCTATTATTACCTTCGAAATTCTTAGCCTCATCCAAGTGTACCACATTAAGACACTTTCATTTCATTGACCCCTTAAATGACCAAGGGCCTGTCGGGGGCCAAAAGTTTTATTACACACTTCTATTACCAAAAATTAGCTCCACCAGTTTGCAGTACCTGTAGCTACTGAGTAATACACCTCAGTGTGTAATACGCCTTGAGAGTGTAAAGGGCTAATTCATCATTTAGATCATTACTAATGAAAATAGTAGTGTGATGATGCTACATAGAAAACTGATGATTTTCCAGAACATACACAGCGAATTTACCATTGCTTCAACACTGACAGATTTGCTGTGAACTGAGCATTTTACACAACTACTAAACTACCACACACACATAAAATGAAGCGTATACACACACGGCCAACCCGCAAGGGCAAACATTATGCTACCAGTACAACAGGACCCATGAAATAGTTCATCAGCATGGTGAGTTGGAATCCTGTCAAAATAACACATACAGATTTAAAAGGAGTTACTGAGGGATGTCAAGTGAGCAGGATGCACAAACATAAGAAAACAGCACCCTCTGTTGGCCACAAAGGGCAATAACACACAAACCAAAAAAGTTTAGAGCACTGCTGCTTTGTTTTTACATGATTGCAATGTGCAAAGTGGTTGTACATGAATACAATATGCATAAAATGTGTTACATAAACACAATCCCTGCCAAAGGAAGCAAACTTTAAGACAGTAGTTGTGTTGATGTGACATATTTTATTTATTGTCAACCCACTTGCTACATTTTCATGTATATATCATTTTTTCAGCCTAGAAGCCACTCTAGCCTGAGATTAAACTAACCAGAAATGTTGTGTAGTGTGTTTGCATTGGAGAAGACTCATTTAAGCATTGCATACTGAAATACAGTTCATGAAAGGTGCACAGTTAGATGCTCATCCTTTAGACTGTAATTGCAGAGCTACTAAATGTGATACTATGCACATTTTGATAAATACATTTTTTAAAAAGTATTAAAAATAACAAATAATGATATTTTTAAATATTTTAATATTTCTAATGCTGGAATCAGACCACTTCATATTTTTGTCTTTCACAATGGTTATACTATGTCAGATTAGTCCATAAATTATTGCTGTGTTGACAGGCAGATTGGCATCACTACAAGATTGATGCCTACCAATCATTGCTCACATCCTTGTGTAAGTTCTTAAAAAAAAAAAAAAACATTTCCAACAGTCAACTGTATGTCTGAAAATGAACCAAAAGCTACACCAGGGATGCTTTTTCGGCTACTGGGGCATGATAACCTAACATAACCCATTATTCAGCAGGTTGATGAAGGCCGACTCCGGCTGAATTCATGTAGTCAGATCCCAGCATTAGTTTAATAAAAGATATGCAACAATGTTTTTATAAACGTGTGTGTATAGGTGCACACTCACGGTAGAACTAGCGTGTTCTCTGGGTGTTCATAGTACTCGTAGAGCCTGGTCTGCTGGGCGTACTGTTCATCATGCAGAATGGGGAGTTTGCGCAGAGTTTTGACTAGGGCGTTTGGCTCCGGACACAACACTGTGATGAAGCAGATAGGTAGGAAGAGAGATACAAACATGAGCCGAGGGCTGTGCTTGTGTTTGGAACCTGCACACGTTACACTTATCTTTGCATCTTCAATAAGCCACAAGTCTTAATCAGATATTCTGGTAATGAATGTCTGATCACCTAAATTAAATAGGTGTTTTCAGAAATTGCCATATAAATCAGTAACAGGTAGTTTTCCACATGACTGTGTGGTCCTTGCAGTCACAGTGAGGAGTGACCTATAGCAGCTGGGTGTGAGTGTAACTTAAACGGCCACTGGAGAGTCTAAATATGGGCTGGGATATGAAGAGGCTGGTAAACACAATGCTGTCGTAGCAGTGTTTACTCTCAAACACAACCTTAGGACAGGATAAAGAGGACCTCTGGTCAATAAGTGGAAATTAAATTCATGTAAACTGTGGCATTGTGACTTTAGGAATGCAGAGACAGCAATTTTAAGCTCAGGACTGCAGACAAGTAGCAGCTACAGTCAATCTCATTTAATTATAAGTGTGTTTAATACATGTAATTTATTTATAACATATTATATGTAGTACAATATAGCTCAGTGTTATACACAGTGTTATCATACAATGTTTTAATTAATCCTTTAATTAATAAATATGGTATATGTGTATTATTAAGCATTAAGCATATATGTGGAATATGAGAAATGCATAAATCATCTGTATATTTGTACATTCTTTAATCTGCAGATATCTGTATTTGATCTGTTAGACAAAATATCTTTCTATGGTTATATATTACACCTGTGTAAGCATCTAACACATGCTGCCTGTTTTATTTCCCACAGATGTATTAACAGAAGATTAACTTATTGGTTTTACTGCCTTAACATCCTTATAAATGTTGAGATAAATGATGGACAGTGGTCCAGATAAGGTCTTAAGATCATACACTGATGCTTTAATGAAGACTGATGGAGCAGTCATCTGTTATTATGCACCAAAGACTATCCGATAAAAACTTACATTTACTAGTTTTAAAAACACCTGTGAACATTTTTATTTAGTTTGTCATTTTTTAGCTTTTTTATTGTGCTTCTTTGCTATATATTTAAAGTCCTGTTCTAACGGTTAACATTTCAACTTTTATTTCGTTTACTATTTTAATTATCTTATTATTTATTTGACCTTATTTGATCTATTTGTATTGAACCACCTTTTGTATGCTTTGGTTTGATGCTCATTATTTTATGTACTTCTGCTGTTTTATTTTATTTTTAGAAATAAAAAGGTTCTTTAAGGGTTCTTTAATATAAGCAGTGGTTCTATAAAGAACGATAACAACTCAAGGAAGAAAACAGTTATTTTTCTGGTCAAATGGTTCTTCAATATGATGGAGAAACTGCAAAAAAAAGTTTTAAACAACGTTTAAAAAGGTTTGATATATCACCAAAAAAGGTTCCTGCTACCATTACTACTTTTTTGGTGCTAGATAGACCTGCTTTGATGATACCTTATCTACTCTTATGTTATCTTATCTCATACAATGCCTATACACAGACAGGGTGTGTTTATGGGCATGTGTTACATGATTATCTGTTATGGTCAAGGTTAACTTAAAATTACTCCTAATTGTTTATGTTTGGTACAAGCTGTGTTTATTAGATTTAGGCAGATCCAGTGGTTCCCTCATTGGTTCCCTCAGTGGTTCCATCTTTTCCAAAGATGGAACCACTTTAGGAAAATAAAAGCACTTGCATCCAACAGCATTTAAAGGTTGGTGTGCAATAGACAGGTAAAACATCACCAGCTGTGGCTTTCCTGCTTGGTTTTCTAACAATACGTTTGTGGCTGGGACTCAGACCTCAGCAGCGCCACATGTTCACAGAGTTAGCCAAAGCTAGGCAGCTCTCAGCTAGCTAGCAGCTTTGCTACAGTGCAGGCGGCTTGGCGAGTCTCTCCTCAGTTATTTGGTGTGTCATACCAGAACAGACTGACTAAAAGTGTCATGTGCCCGGATATGTTCATTGCTGGACACAAAACAGCGATGTGTGTGTCAGGTGAGGGTTTTTTTTTTACCGTTATTATGGTACATCATCCCGATTGTCCCGCCGGTGTTGATGACCAGAACCCTCGCCTCAGCGCTGGGGCTCACATCCAGAGAGTCAATACTCTGACTGCTCGATATCACCTTTCTCCTACCCTGGCCCACCCGACACAGAGACGACTGCGACTGGAAGACATCCGACTGATCGAGCTGATTTAGCGTGCTGTGAGAAAGTGCCCTCGCAAGAGAGGTCATGTTGTCTGCTGAAGACGAGAGTCCTGAGGTAGATCTCCTACACTCCGCCATACTGCTACTGCTTCAAGGGGGGTCTTAAAAGGACACAGCGTCTCACCGCCACAGTGGGCGGAGCTTCCTCGCTGTCTTTTCTCTACTCTTATCTCAAAACGTTTTATTGCACCTTTTTAATAGATAAGAAAACTACACATTAACTTTATTAGGATAATTACATAATACTTCTAATAACAACAACAACAACAATAATAAGAATAATAATATTTCCAATTGTATTGTTATTATATTTTATAACCTATTATTATTACCAGTAGTAGAAGCTGTAGTAGTACTAGTACTAGTATTAGTGGTGGCCATATTATTACTAGGATTATTCTTAGTAGTAATATTATCAGTAGTAGGGGTATTAGTAGTAGTGTGCAGACAAATATCTTCATATGGCTGAAAAAAGAAATCCCTAAAATCTAAAAAAAAAAAATGTAGCTAAATTTTTACACATTTTTTTGTGATCTTTAAGGAGTGTCATTCAGTGAAATGCCAGAGTGCCTCAACTTTGTGTATAAAATTTAGCTCTATTTTTTTATTATTTAATTAAATTAATTCATTTAAATTAAATTAAAGTTTAACTTATTAGCCCCAGCAGCACTGCGTTTAACTTGACCATTGTATTAACTAACTGTGTTTACTAGTTTTAACAATGGATATAATTACTATTTTAAGGACTAAGGTTTTCTTTTGAATGAAATATCTCCTTTCAGAATGCTGTAGTCCAGGACCAGGCTTAATCCCTCTGCTGGAAACAGGCCACATGTGTTATATTTACATGCAGTCCAGTGCCAAGGGCACTAATGGAAAATTGCATATCATTAGCACAAGGGGAGCTGACAAATGAAAGCTTTCTTTGACAGGTGAAAGACAACTAGGCCACTAACTGAATAAAACTAACCATTATATTAAATTATATCTCTACATACAGCCTCTGTCTGAGATATAATATAATAACGTGTCCCAATAGGCCTATTCATGAACAGAGTCAATGTTCAGCAGATTCATACGTGTAACATATCTGAAGAACATCAGGTCCTGTTTGAGTGAAGCAGCAGACATTTAGTACATTTCACAGAGTTTATACACATTCGTTTTTGCATCGCAGTAAAAACGTTAACCGGATTAGTGAGTTGAGGCAGTTTATTTGCTGGGTTATTGTTTGGGAAAAATCCCATCTAAAATGGACATTTTGATTGGTCCAAGGCTCTGAGTTTGCCTGTCTGTCCTGCTCCCCCCAGCAAAAACAGAGACTCTGATTGGTTCTGCTGCTGGGTGTGTCTGTTCGTGCCCACAGGTCAGTCTCAGTATGGTTTAGTGGGTTGTTTTCAGTGTGGGTCCTATATTTGGCACTGCTAGGACAACGGTTTGTGTTTGTGGTATATTATATTTTAGCATTTAAATATATATAGCATGTACATGGATGGACAGAATAATAAAAACACCACATGGAAATGGATGTTAAAGTGACAGAATCAAAAGCAGGGTCTCTAAGCAGGAGGGTTACATTAGTTTAAATGCCAGATGTGTTGTTTGCCATCTGTAAGCAGACAGGCACAGGGAACAAATAATGAGCTTCCTTTTTGATGTTTGCCTCCTCTCAAGGTTTCTCCTGCTGTTATTCTTCTCAGTATGAGTAATGAGTCAACAGAGCAGACGTTGTCAACTGTTGAACATGCTGGTGGATTCATAAAGGTATGGGCAGTCATTAGATCTGCTGATTGCTCTCCATGGTAACATAATGGCAAAAAATGTGGGACAATTTTACAGGATCACATGCACCTTGGTGCAAACACTTCCCACATGATGTTCCTGCATCCGCAGATGACAGTGCCTCTGTACACACTGCTAAACAAGTGCCGGTGGGATTTTAAGAACACCAGGATTAAGTCAAATGCTTAGCCTGGCGTCCAGATCGAAGAGTTTATGTTTACATTATTTAAGGAAACTGCAAAATACAATAGGTTTCCACCTCTTTCATCCCTCAAAGGACTGGAAGCTTTTCATCTGGAGGAGTGTCCCAGTGTTCCATTACACACAGTTCAAGAAGTTTTTTTTAGGAATAGAATTTCTTGTCAGGTACTATTCAAGTTTTAATGTATTTATTTATCATAATCCATCCCATATAATAAACAGCCATATCAGAATATTATGACTATGTACCTAATAGTGGGAATTGCCACCTTTTGCTCGGATGACACAGGCGAGACGCTGTAGCATGGACTGTATTGTATAATTAATGGAAGGTGTTCATTATAGAGGTAAACTGGTCCACAGTGGCACACTGATTGCTCTGTACCAGTCGGTGTTCCCCTCTGGCATCAATGGCCCTTGGGGCACCATGGTTATGCCATTGGGAGGCACTCAGAGTCCATTCTTAGTACACCTTCACTATAACGGCTCTAGAACATCCCACAAAGTTAGCAGTTTCTGAGATGCTACCACGCTTACCCTATTATCATGCCCTTTTGGACATCAGTCAAATCGCTTTCTTTTCCAAACCCTGTCGCCTGGCATATGTGATGTTCTGGACAGAGTCCAAATCAGGGGTGGTTATAATATTCTGATATGTCTCTGCATATAGTTTACAAATGAACCATTATTGCACTAGAATATAAATATATTTTTATCAGGGATAGATTATAGCACTATAATATACTGAAGTAAGCTGTGTGTAGTCTTCTTTTGGGTCTTTGTGGTCTTAGGTAATAAGAAATAAGTAATACGTTGAATGGAATTTGGACGCTTAAATGCTGCCCTCTTTGTGTACGGTCTGCTGCATATGTTATGTGCTCCAGACGTCATGTGTACACAAACTAGTTAAACTGTTTACGCCCATTTTTCAAAAACCAATCAAGCTTAATCCTAGACTAAACTTTTCCGACTGCGTTATATAAGCTAAAGATAATCTGTGTTTAGAAAACTAGACCAATAGTGTAATACTAAAAATAATTCAGAAGAAATCCAGAAAGTTCAACTTACATACCTGTGCTGGTCCTTTTTTGGTCAATTTGTGGTTGCCTCGCCTTTTCCTTTGGGGGTTCAGATATATCTGACATAATGCGTCAGTTGTTTGCTTGAAATCAAGATAACTTGTAATTAAAGCTGTTCTATTTTTAACAATCATAGTGTTGTCTGTTTTATCATTTTAAAGAAGAAGACAGTTGGTGGGAAATGATTGAGGCCTTAATTAAATTTCTGCCTATGACAAAAATTTGCCCCTTGAATATTGTTGCATTTTATTGCATAAGAAATGGAATCATGGTCAATACAAGCTTTTTTTTGTACAAAATGTAACAAATTCAAAAATCTGATTTTAAAAGAGGCCTAGGCTATTGGTCATTAACAAACGGGAGGAATATGGTGTCATGGTGTTATGTGTTGATCTACCTAGAGCAGGCTGTCCTCACAAACTGAGTGACCATACAAGAAGGAGACTAGTGAGGGAGGCCACCATAATACTTTTGTACAGGCACTATATGCACTGTTGTGCAGTCAGTGTAAAATCAGTCACATTCTGATTTTTTTAAGACATAGTGCAAACACTCTTTAAAATCATTAATTTTTGTTATAGTCTATATATATGTATTGAACAGCATTTGTAGGAAAGTATTTTAATACAATCAGTGAAATGTAGATACCAAAGTTATAATAGTTAGGGTATATCGACTTTTTCGAGGATTTTATTCCACTACTAAAACAAAAAAAAAAAAACTGCTGACACTAAATGTCTTCTAAATGTACCATGCACTGAAAGTAGGAAAACAGTTACAGGAAATAAAGACAAATTCCCAAAAATGACACGTCAGATGTTTTATTGAGAAATCCTTCTGTAGCCCAGAAGTAGGCCAGATCTAGGAAACCACTTTTTATTGTTTAAGCCAGTAACGTATTACCAAAGCTCAGATAATGTGCTGACCTAAATGAGTCTAATTTTAGAATTCACTTGAATCAGTGTCACAGAATAACAGTCTAAAGCTGGTCACTTGTACATAATTAAAGGCAAACGATTAACATGGGAGAGTGAATAGGATCTAGTGTGTGAAATTTTGATGAGACTGTCCACAAACACTCCCCTCTAAACAGAATATCTGGTCATTCGAACTCAGTCTTAAATATTTAAACCTGAAGAGTCTGTCATTGTCCTTTTCTTGTTGGTCAATGGCAGTAACCCATATGTACAGTACAGCCCCCCACATAGACATCTTTTGTTGAATCACTAGACCATCTCAATGCTGTAATCACTCAAATTAAAAGCAGTGATCCTGCCTCAGTTTTCAATAATTCAGTCAAACGTTTCAGAAGCACATTCACCAATAAACAGTGTAATCAGGCTGAAAATCTTGGAAAATTTTAAATGAGAAATTCAGACTATTTTAAATACAGACAATAAAGGATATCATATGACACCCACAGGGGGTTGAGTTACTGAACTCTTTCTCTGTGCAAGAGGACACACAACATAGAGCAATACTCACCATTTGCATGTTTTGGATCTTCAAACAGGACAGACTGCCACATATTTGCCTACTACCAAATATTATCTGCTTCCTATGCTAACAGGTAGGTTTCAGAAGAGGGGCCTTTGACAAATATGAATGTTTTTCATTATATAACATTTGATTAAAGCATGTTGTGATGTACGTGACTGAGACTAAGACGTCATCTGCACCTGCAGTGTGTTTTAGACAAGATTCTAATCTCTGCAACATAACTTATCGGTTTCACAGCTATAAAAGACCAACTGAGATGAAGAAAATGCAGAAAGAAAAGGCTTCAAGCAGTAATGGGCTTTATCGTTACCAGATCCAGCAGCACAGAGGGCTCATTCACAGCCTCGAGCTTGAGTGCCGATATAAACAGAGGCATCTTCAACAGCAACAAAGACATTTTCTCCAATCACAAAGCAAACTGTCACTCTTTTGCTGTCCCTCACAAGGCAAGAGAAGCAAAAGCTCCTACACACCCATCCTTCCTGCCCTCAAAGGGACCAGCAGTATTCAAAGAGGAAGGGGAAGCCCCAGGATCAACCAAGAGGCCTCTTTGGAAAAGATGGAACCACTGAGGGAACCAATGAGGGAACCACTGGATCTGCTAATGGACGACTTTCATGAGGAGGAGACTACAGAAAAATCACAGAGACTAATGACCGAGGACAAACCAACATGGTCTACGCTAACATTTGCTGATATCAAACAGAGGCATGAAGCAAGACTGCAAGTACTGCAACCCTTCATGAAATGGCAGCACCTGCTTTTATCTCCTCAGATGGAGCTGTTGTCCAGGATACATGGATTTTATAGCCCACAGCTTTCTGGGGCATTAAGTAACAAGTCACACAGAGTGTCTATATTCACAGAGAGAAAATGACCATGAGCCATGTTATTCATATGGTATTATCATCTGTGTTACTGTTGTAGTTTGAATGAATGTAAGATGTTAATGCACAGGTAACCACTGTCTCTCTAAAATGTTATCAGCAGTACTGAATCTTTATAAATTTAGATGAATCAAGAATAATATAAATTTTCTTTGAATGAATAATACTGTTCTGAAAAACAGTATAATTTCCCTATTAATCTGTTTTACGCTCCTTAAGGACAAACCAGAAAAGTAAATGTTATACATACAAATATTTTCATAGACTACTTATGTCCGTTTTCCTTTTCCATTCAATAACTTTATTTTTGTGGAATGGCCTGTGACATTAGATACTGTGGTTCAACCTCCTCTCACCTAGAAACATCAAGGTTAACTTAATACATGTTGTTTCCATCATTCTCTCACTGATGACTCCATCATCAAATTTGCTCTGTTGTCCCAATTATACAGGAAAAGCATTGTGCAGCATCCACACATATGTGTGTGCATTAGCCTAAAATAACTGATTTGTACACATTGGAAGATCACATTTATGGGTCCAAATCAACACATATATTACTGAGTACCTTTCACATATGTGTTACAAAGTCATTTAAGAGTGTAAAAAATAGGGGGGGGGGGTGTCATATTGTTATAAAGGTTTTTAACTTTTTTAAAACGAAAGAAAAAAATCATCCAGAGAGTCAGTCATCATCATCATCATTATTATTATTATTATTATTACCATTATTATTTTTTTTATTATTATTAATAATAATAATATTGTTGTTGTAGTAGTGCTATAGTTAGTAGTGTAGTAGTATTAGAAGTATGAGAAGTATGAGAAACAAGTCTAGTAGTAGTAGTAGTAGTGTTACTGGTGGTGGTGGTGGTGGTGGTAGAAGTAGTGGTAGTAGCAGGACTAGTGGTAGCCTATTACTAGGGGTACACGTAATGGTACCATAGCTGTAGTACCTGCTACAGTAGTAGTAGTAGTAGTAGTAGTAGTAGAAATTAGTCTAATAGTAGTAGTAGTAACAATGACCAATTATGGAGCTTTCTGGAATTACAAGAACCCACAATAAAGACATTGATCAAGTTCACAGTCAAGTTCCAGGACATTTTGGAGCATATCTGCATGCATGGACAGGCTGGATCTCTAGCAGATCAAATCAGTCTTTTAGAAATGCTCTATAAAGCCATGCTGGTGCATTAGTCACCCAGTCGCCTGATCATATCCATGTTAGCTGTTATCAGAGAGCTTTTACTCAGAGAGTTGTATCTGTATAGTAGAACAAAATATTGTACCATTTACTTTGACATTGGTATTAAGAGGAAAGCTTTTTTAGGGCGGGTGATAATAGTAGTAATGCTGAAATGAGTCCTCAGTTGATGGTTAAGAGTCTTTCTGGCATTACTTGGAAGCCTAGCTACAAAAACGCGGTCACTATTATACACAAATATACATATATATATTTCGTTATGCCAATGAAAATGTTTACACCGTGAGCGATATAAAAAGAAATGTCGATTCTTTTTTTAGCACTATTTTCATTTGGCAACCAGATGTCACTGTTGCCGTTTCGACTCACGGCTCAAAGTAAAGCGCTGTGGACTGGTAGGAGCGGAAGTGGCGGATGATTCGCGTCCACACCTTTTCCGCTTTTTCATTCGGCGCTGGAGAGAGTCGGCGGGGTGATCACGGGGCGAGAGGCTGGGGTAGAATGGTGGGCCTCCACAGGTAACCTAAAACATGTTTTACTGCCTTTCAGTTAGTAAATAAGGAAGTGAATTAACGTATTCGTCAGGTCTTGTCGTATTTCTGTGCGGTGTTTGGTGGTGTTTGTGAACGAGCCTGGGCTGGTCGACTAGCTTTAGCCGCCGGCTAACGGCCGGCCTGCTGAGGTGTGCTCTGAAGCTCTCTTGTCTCTCAGGGGGACGGCGGCACGGATTCACACACAGAGGGCTTGAACATCGACGCAGTCTGGCTTTGGGTGGCCCGCATGACTGCTGTTGCGACTGGGAAACGTTAAGCCTTCACCAACGGGCCACGAGTTTCTTCCCAACCGCTGGCTGGCTACACTGTCAGGGAGGAAAGGGGGACAAGGAAGAAGCCGAGAGGAAGTGTGGAGGACCGCAAGCTCTCTGAGGCCTTCCCCGAGCAGCTGACAGCACGGCGAACCGGGCACAGCATAGCTCCGGTAACGTCTTATGTGGTGGCTTTTGACGCCTTTTATAACCTTGAAGCGTGAGGATTATTTGCGCTGCCGCTATTGCAGGTGGTGCATTAGTTGAACTCCACCTTTCTCCGTTTGGGCTACACAGTGCTCAAGCTTTACCGTGTCTTCTGTGATCACATTTATAGGTGACTAAAGAGGACATTCATAGGCTGTTCCTGGCTGCATTGGTACTACCCGAGTGACAAGTTTACACCCAGTTAATGCAGTAGCGACATCCTGCCCCATTAGCGACTGAATTTGCCATTTCTAAGGGGGACTTGTGGCTTGTATTTGGATGAGTGTAAGGGATCACTGCTCCTCTTGGAGTTGGTTCATAGTTCATATTGATTAACTAACTGACCTACTAGCAAACTAACTGCTCCTACTGGAGAAAGCACACTCAGCAAAAACTGTTGCGGGTACCTCGTTTTAAGTGTATTTTTCCTTGTAAGGGTGAAGGAAATATTTATGAACGATTTACAAGATGGGGAAGATGCTATCAAAAATATTCGGCAACAAGGAGATGAGAATATTGATGCTTGGGCTCGATGCTGCAGGAAAGACCACCATCCTGTATAAACTGAAACTGGGGCAGTCTGTGACCACTATACCTACAGTGGGCTTCAACGTGGAGACGGTCACTTATAAGAATGTCAAGTTCAACGTATGGGACGTTGGAGGACAGGACAAGATTCGTCCCCTGTGGCGGCATTACTACACAGGCACCCAGGGGTTAATTTTCGTCGTGGATTGTGCGGACAGGGATCGTATTGATGAAGCAAGGCAAGAACTGCACCGGATCATCAATGACCGGGAGATGCGGGACGCCATCATTTTGATTTTTGCAAATAAGCAAGATCTACCTGATGCCATGAAGCCACACGAAATACAAGAGAAGCTGGGACTGACACGTATCAGAGATAGGAATTGGTATGTGCAGCCATCATGTGCTACCACAGGGGATGGACTGTATGAGGGCTTAACATGGCTAACCTCAAATTACAAATCTTAATGACCGACTGATTGGCATTGACTGTTTTAGGTAGAAAGAAAAATAAACCTGGTGGGGACAAAATAACACATTATCTCTGATAAATATGCTCAAAACATTGAATTATATTTTCATTTATTTTTGATTGTTGAAATGACCCTTATAACTAATAATTTATCTCTTTGAACGAGAATGGGTTTTGCTTGCGTTTAGGTTTCTATGTTTTGTGACACGTGTCACCTTACTTAATTGACATGATAGAGCATTCCTGAATTTAATCTAAATGCAGATTCTCTCTTATTTTTTTATAGGTTTTTGTATCTCAGATTTTTCTTTTCTTTCTTTCTTTCTTTTTGGTTATAGCTTGTTCCTCCTGACCTCTCTTGTCAGTTGTCTGTGTTTTTGGAGTCTGTGTGGAAAAATTGAGAGTCTGTCTCCTGCAAATAGTCCATCATTCTGACGTAATGAGACGTTTTATACAGAGATGTGTTTAGAACTGACATCTGTAGTAAAGGACAGTTTTACTGAGAAGTAAGAAAGTTTAGCAAGCATAATATTAGATAGCGTGACAAGTCAAACTGTACCATTGCCATGATGTTACTGACATCACAAGATAAACTGTAAATGAGCCCATGGAACATTATATGCAAAACTCTGACATGAACTCTCAAAAGAAAACTTGCCTAGATTCTCATCTATTCATGTGTCATGCTGTCAGACGCTTCCAAGTCGAAATACTGGGTTCTTTGTTTCTGCATCACCATGTAGCCCAAAATGAGTGGAAGAACGATATTGTTTTCAGAGATGGGTTAAAGGCTCAACACAGCTGAATGCTTTTTGTAATCCATGAGGTCCTTTTTCTACAGTTTAGGCTTGAATCCACCAGACTGTGTGTCACTTGCAGTTCTGTGTCTCCGAAATGTGGCATTTTTTTGCGTTTCCCTTGTAGTGCTTGCATCAGAGCGGACTGAACCTGCCATTGAAATGGAGAGAAACCTTTCATATGACTCATTTTCTCTCCTTGCTTTCTTCATTTTGAGAAACATGTACAAAACACCTACTTGTAATTGTAACCAATTAAACTTAGTCATTTTAAAGGTTTTACTTCATTCTTGTTTCTGTGCGTTTGTAAGTTGTCTTAACTGTCCTACATAGCATGAAAGTCATTTCTTAACAGGGTTACTTGCAGGGGGTTTCCACAGTCAATTACGATGCCAAACCAAAATGAGTAAGGGGAAAAAAAAAGTCTGAAGAGATTCTTGTTAGTTGAGCTGCATTTCTACTAATGTCCTTAAGCCTGCATGATGTTCTTACTTTGTCAGTTTGGCAAACCTTTGTGAAAGTTCTACGGCCTATAGAAACTGTGTTTGTCATTAGGCCATATTTGAACAGCGTTTTACAAACTGGGACACCTCTAAGTACTTTGGAATCTGTGATAGGTGGGAATGTAAAGAATGCAAACTGAGTTTAATATTTGACTACATCATTGAACCAGCCTTGTGGAGTCTAGCTATCAGGAAACCTACAGACTTGGATGGACCACATACAGGGTCTTCAGTTGAGTGTTTATTTGTTGCTGTTTTTTTTTTTTTGTTTGTTTGTTTTTTTTGCTTGTTGTTAATCTTTTTTTATTATTATTATTTTTTTTTTTTTTATTTGTCCTAAATTTGTGTGCTATTGTATTTAGCATCTGGTGGTGATTTCCACCCTGCTGTAGCAATTGCACCTTTGAATATATCCAAAGACCATGTATACTCATAGACAGAAGTCAACAGATGAAAAGAGCTTCTAAGCTATGAATGCTGTGCTTTTGGGGTTGTGTTTTTTGCCTAACTAAGCATTCCCCCACGTTAGTCTTTTTTGAAAACAGGATGTGTCGCTCTTAGTCTCCAATGGCTGCACAGCTGCTAAACTGCTTCACACAGAGAAAGCTGATGGGAAGCCATCGCTGTGCGGCACAAATGTTTGTACTGCTGCTGACACAGCTGTTAATAACAAGTGCTCAGCTCACTTGTTGCAGTGTCCACCATCTTGAACGGATGTTCAACTAGTCAGCTGCTTCTTCCGCCTCACGCTAGATAAGGGAGTAGCCAAATCAGCCTGTGCACCATGAGACCATGAAAGATAAATTGGTGACTTGCTTGGTAGTTTTGCAGTCACTGTTGTGAGTTACAGTCTGCCTTTTGCTGTTGAACTCATGACCCTCTGTACTATCAGTTTTCCCGGCACAGATTGTGAAATAAAACAGTAGCTCACTGTGATTCTGACCTTCAGTTCAAAAAAGCTTAACTGAAACTCTTGATTGTTACTTGATAGCAACTGTTGTTCACCTAATTACGTAGACTGGAATTTTTGCTAGTTACCAAATGTTAGCTAACTAGCTAATTCATCGGAAAGTCTTTCAGAGTTTGGAGTGTTGTCATGTTTAGAGGGGTATTTCACAAAGCAGGATTTCTCAGTTAACCACATACCTTAATCCCAAAGATAAGGACTGTCCAAAAGATGAGCTCTTCTGAGCTCCTCTTGTTAGACTTTGAGCCTACGTTTTCTGGCTAAACTGAGCAGTCCCATCATTGTGTGTGGACAAATTATATGTTCAGTGTCCATTGTTGACAGATGTGCAAATGCATGTGTGCAAACAACCTGTGTAGTCCATCTAGAGAAAATTGGCTGGATAAGCCTGTAAGGTGTGGGCTAGAGGAGTATAAAGCCCTGCAGTATTGATTTCAGTACTTTTAGATGAGATGGTGACCATCCAACACCTTGACCTCACTAACACTCTTGTAGCTGAATGCAGTCAAATCTTCATTCTCAATCCTCCAAAATCTATTACAAGGCCTTCCATGGCCAGTAGACGGTTATTCCAACAAAAGCAGTGTACATTTTATTTATTTATTTATATGTAAAAACATACATTACATACACACCATTGATTTCCTAAGAAACAATGAATGAGCAGGTGTTGCAATACTTTATGCTGAAGGAAAAGAACTGAGGAACATTCAATTTGGACAACTTTGGGCTTCAGTTATCTGGCTTCTTGATATAACCTGCTTTGTGAACTCCCCCAATCATAAAATCTTACAGTGGAAGATTGAATGATTGAGAATAGAACTGGTGAAGAGATGTGAGATGTGCTTCTGGGTGGTTAGCAGTAGCACTAGGCCTACATTTTTTTCCACAGCCGGTGTGTAAAGCTTTCTGTCATGAGGAAGTGTGACCGAGTTTCCAAATAGCTCCACACACATCTGAGAGTTTCACTTCCACTTCAGGAGGTGCTATGCTACTCCTCTAACCACATGCAGCCCTTTCCGGGCATCATTGGTTCAAACGGTTTTTGGTTGTTATTTGTTGGTTATTTTAAGAATATTAAACACCTGGTGACCATCAAGTCACACAACTGTAAAACATCTACATAACGATTTTTCTATGAATATTCAAATATTATCTGCAGATATTAATATGTAGTAATAAGTAAGTGACATAAGTGGCTCAAGAGCATTAGTACATGACATGCAACATTCCTCTTTTGGTATGCTTGATCATAACCTGCCAAAATGTGTAATGTGCATGAAACTGAGCCAGAGTCTGTGGAGGAAGTGGTCACTGTGGTCTAGCTCAGCCATGCAAAGATGGGGTGGGGTGACTTGAGAGATGAAGATGATGATCTGATGATTTAAGCATCTAAATATAGGATGTTCTGCTGTCTGTGTTGAAAGAGGCTGAGCCTGACCATGTACTCCTCAACATTTAGTGGGTATTGTGATCAAAGATCACATAATTGAAGAGTTTTATTGAAGTCATCTCAAGATTTTTATGAGGTTGAAGTTAAATAATATACTCAACTACTTGTGTTTGTCCAAAATGAATCTCCTTTGATGCCTGTATTTCTAACCTCTACCTTTTACTAAAGGATCTAAATCCTTCATGCATGGCTACGTCTTAATCCTTTTCTCAAGCTTCATTTTTCCACTCGAAGTATAAACAAACAAACCACCAGGTTCTTCCAAAAGACACTGACTTCTTCCAAAGTTCTTCCTCAATGCCCTTCTTGAGGATGGGCATTGAGTTTGCCCTAGAACTTGGTACAGTGAGGGATATAAAATTGGTTTTCACACTTTAAATGTGGAAGTCAGAGAGAATGGGTTGCAAGAATGAGTCCACACTTGTTTGTAGTATAATAGAGAGATGAATCAGATCGTGCAGCCGTGTAAGGACGGCATGGAGCAGACTCTGCGGAGTCACGGAAGAGAACGACTTCAGTCCTTCCATTAAAGCCGATTAAACGTAACAACGGGAGTGTTTTCTCTCCCACAAAGCCTGGTTTGATGCCACCAAGGAGCTTGCGGGACGGGTTGGCTGTGCCGTGTTTTGGCAAACACAGGATTAGCTTGATTTCATAGTTTTTGCTCAGAGAGTGTTTCCTCAAAGGCACCCCAGTTAGAGGACAGAGAAGCCTGGAGAGCTGATACTGCAGTTCAGTCTGGGGAACAGATTACTGTATTCCAATTGCACTGCACACTTGGATGTAATCTAACAGAAGGGTGGACTTGAGCTGGTGCTCACTAATTGAGTACTGAGATGAGTTTGTGTCCTTGCAAGGAGCCATGCCTCCTATCAGGTAACCTATTGCGTCATCTGCCTCCTGTCAGTCACAGGTGTGGAAAATGTGTCTCAGTTGCTCTAGGTTGCATCATGGTTTCTGTTGGACAGGTTTGGTTGCATGGAGGAGTCTTCTTTACACCAGGATGCTTATAGAGCACTTTTTAGGGCACAGCTTTCCCCCCTCTGTTTTGTAGGCTACAGCATACAGAAATGGCTGAGTTTGTAATGTGTCAGTGGGCGTTCTGTAATGTTTGCATTCCTAACCCTGACCTTGGCCACGCTCAGCTACAGATGTTCTCGGATGACACTAGAAACGGGGGGTGGGGGGGTGGGGAGTGCTGGAAAGAGAGAAAGAAAGGGAAAGAGAGCAAAAGGTCAAATGTCACCAACTTATGTTATTAGTAATAGCAGCTTAGGAAAAACTGCTCACATCTAGGCAGAAGGCTATGAAGCCTCCTAACTGTAAGAATAATTAGCATAAGTAATAGTCCATGCTGTATGTGATTATGGCTAAGTGTATCCAAAGTAATGGGCTTCTTCATCAAATGCACAGAAGTCCTCACTTTCTTCATTTGTTTAGGGCCCTCGCTCTGCACTTGGAAGGAATTTCTGTATGGAAAGGCATTCCTCAGGGAATGTCTGGAATTCTTATGCTGGATTTCCTGAGGGGGGAAATAAGCAGGGGAAAGAAAATGAATGGGAAAGCTGGAAGGTGTTATTGTTGCAGCATTGAAAAGATGGAGATGCACTGGCTTTGTAGCCAATAAACATTATTTTGTAGGCTCCTGAAGGGAGGGTAATGTTCTTGTTCCCATTGTTCCTTCATTGGGTTTACTTCTTTACATTAGAACCTGGTGACACTAACACTACTTAACCTTAATTACAGCTTTTCACTATTGTACTGAGGGCCTTAAGCTGTGTTTCCACTCACAGACAACTGTTAAGTATTCATCATCCCTACTGTCTAGAGACATGCCTCCTTGTACCTGAATGATTATGTTCCGTCTGCGTCTGCCCAGCGTTCTCACTGGGTACACTTTTCAAACGAAAGACGCTACAAAGGGTTATTTGAACGATTCCTTAGAAGAACCACCTTTGGTTCCTTAAAGAACCCTATTTGTAACTGGGTTTGTATTTGTTTTTCACAGTAACGCATCTCTCATACAAACAATGTTCTTTAGGTAACCAAAAGTGATTCTTCTATGACATTGCTTAAAAAAACTATCTGCAGCACCTTAGCACCTCTATCTAAGAGTGCAGGGCTCTGAGGATGGAGTTTTGTGTGGTTGTGTCACGTTGGCTAAAGGGCGTAACCATGGGTGCAGAGCAGAACCACCCATTCTACAGTTTCAACGTGCGTAAGGCGCCTTTACTAGAAGCCCTGTTTGCTTGATCCGTTGCTGAGGGAACATTCTCACGAAAGCCCTAGCCCTTGGTTTGAGTTAGTCATTTACACTATGCCTGCTGCTTCAGCACTGCAGGTGGAGAACATTGAACCAAGACTAGGTGCGTGCCCTCCCCTTTCCTACCTTTAACTCAAACTATAATACAAAATTACTGGGCTGAAGTTGCCTTACACTGTTAAGTCTCCTAAATAGTGCTTGGATAAGAGGTATGGTGTGAGGAAAAACATTAAGCCTAGTTGGTGCAGGCCGTAAGAAAAAAAAAATTGTTAAAACTAGTATGGCCCTCTGTCTATTTTGAGGATCTCTCGTTACCATTTTGTGTTGAAACCGCAGTGAGCATAGTTGCAGTGTTTCATGAGAACAGTACTTTGAAAGACGTGAGAATACTTAGTATTTTAATGCAATTTGCATTCTTCTGAGCTAAACCAGTCTTGGTAGTCTATATACTTAGCTCTTTATTATAATATGTTGAAAATTTAACTGATTCCTGACTTCAGTTTCAGAAATTGTATCAGACCATAATCCATGTGCATCATTAGCTACAGCTCTAATGTGAAGATTTCTCCCAACTTTAGAGGTTCTTCAGACTTGTATCTTCTTTACAGGAATGACTCTTTAATCATTTGCTGAAAGGCTCTACAGGGAACATTTAATTTTTAAGAATGTAGACACATACTGTGGTTTATGTATAGCGCAGTCCACTTAAATCATGTCTCCACTGCTCATGGAAATATGCAAGTGGCAGGCACTGTGATTTTGCCCCTTTCAACAGTCCTCCCCCTCCTCCGCTCTGTAATACAAGTGCATGCATATGATTAAGCACACCCAGTGGATTAGGCAAAATATTGCACAGCTGCAGTGGAGGCAGGCCTATCTCCTAAACAGACACGTGCGTGTGTGTGTGTACACACCACCATATATCGTTCTCTGCATCAAACATGTTAGTCAGCTAATAATGAGTGAATTATTTGTTCTCTTTTCGCTTGATTTAAATGTGTACGCTTAGCATAAGCGTACACACAGCAAATCTTTCTTAGTCTATTCTATTGGAATCTGACTCTTGCATTCCAGCTCCTCATGGCTCTATGGTTTTATGATCTCTCTTCACAGTTTTAGCAGTAACTGTCCTGCTCTGCTCATAAACACAACATGTCGTTGCTCTTCATTTGACACAGGAAGTGGTTTATAGTTCGCTCTCTTCCTGTTGTGGTTCAGAAGCTTGAATGGAGCCATCTGTGTTCATTGAATCCCTGCAGCAGGCAGCAATGGAGTCTGCTTGCTTACTACAGCTCCAACCCATGTAGGGTCTGCTCTTTCACATCTCAACTGTCTGAAATCTATTCTAGACTCCAGAAGGATGGATCCTGGACCTGGTTTGTAAAGAGTAGTATGAAGATGCACAGCTGAGAGAGATGACCGATCACATTCCAAGAAGCAGAAGCGGTCAAACACGATTAGTCATCAGTAAAGAAGGAAAGTTGTTGCCGAGGGCTTGCTAAGAATTTGGAGACCAATGGTGTACCATTCAGTACTGTTTAGTACCTTTCCTCACTACAAAAGGTTTTCTCCAAAATCTTCAAAATAATGGCACTGCGAAGGGTTTCTTGAGTGATGCCATAGAACAACTACTTATGGTTCTTCACACTTGCACATCTTACAAACATGGTTCTTTATGGAACCGAATGTGGTTCTTTTATTGCATTGCTCTAAGAACCTCTTGTAGCACCTCCCTTTAAGGAGGTGCTTACATGCATTTCAGAAATTACTCTAGAAGTTCAGGGTATGCCAGTGCTACACTGGTACTATTAGTCTGCAGATTGGAGGGCCTTGTTTTCTCAGTTGCTATTTATCTATCTATTGCAAGCCTTCTATCTCATTGTGTGTGCGTGTGTGAGAGAGAGAGCACAAACGGAACAAGAGCTGATTTATATTTGCTGTACAATGCCAATAGTCTTCTGCAAAGAGCTTGGTTGGAACAGCTGCAGCAGACAGGGAGCGAGAGGAGAGCTTGCCTCTCTGCTCTAATGCTGAGGGCGCACTGGGAGAGAGATCCGACTGGGAGCAATTGTCTCCAATATGATATTGAAATGCTTGGCCCTTTTTTGGGCAGAGACTTGGGAAAAGACTGTTCAGTGTTGCCAAGCATTGGTGAACTGTAAAAGGAGAAGATTGAGAATGAAGTACAGCATGTGCTGGATGGTGATTTGAAAGTCATTTGTTTTCATTTCTCCCTAACCTACAACTTTCTATCTGTCAAAGCCTTGTGAAATGTAGATCTTTTTATGTAAGACAAGTTATTTTTAACATCAGCAGTAACTAAGTGTTAACATTTGCGAAATCTAGCCTTGTTGGCTGTGGGTGACAAGTGATGGAAAAATGGAAAATACACAGTCATACACCTCCAGTGGCCAAAAACATTCCTTCAGAAGAAAAGGGGGAGGAGGGGACTTCCTTGAAGTGCAAACCTTTCTGTTGAAATGATCAAACTTTCTTGTCTAAAACAGGAATATAGTTCTTACTTCACTTGATGACTCCCGATCGAGTGTCGTTTTTATGCTTCAGTTCCGAACAAATGTGGGGAAATTGCTGTTTGAATGGATACTCGACTGTTTCACTCAGAATGTGGGTTGAATCATAATGGGCCAAGTATTATGGGTTGGTTATAACAGACTTGCACACACACACAAACACAGCATCACCCTCTGTAACACTCCCACACATCAACTCTTCAGCCTTTTGACACAGCGTCTGTGTATGACAGCTTCTCCTAAAGAATTGCCTTCAGGCAAACTAGTGAGACCCATATGTACCCAGCACTTCATACTGGCAAACTGAGCAGTGACTCAGGGAAACGTAAACTCATATGGTGATTATATGAGTGTGTAGACTGCCACACATGCAGAGACATTATGATAACAAGGGGGGCTGCTGGCACATGGGCA
Source organism: Salminus brasiliensis (assembly GCF_030463535.1). Classification (NCBI taxonomy): domain Eukaryota; kingdom Metazoa; phylum Chordata; class Actinopteri; order Characiformes; family Bryconidae; genus Salminus; species Salminus brasiliensis. The sequence goes on along the minus strand of NC_132887.1, from coordinate 15,362,099 downwards.
AGTGTTGCAGACTAACCGATTTGCCTCATTGTCTTCAGTTCAAATAGAATTGTTCCTGTTTAAGATTCCACATTCATTTTTCTGGCAGAACTGTTGTTTTACCAAAATAATTTATGACCATTCTCAAACACACTCCCTCCCTCACTTGTGCGCACACAGTCTCGAGGTCAGCCGGGTCGAGACGAGCTGCTAAAATATCTGAAGAGCGTCTGCTTTTGACTCTCAGCCTATTTTTAATCACCCAATTCTCATTTCTATTCTGGAGGTTGTGTTTTAAATCGGGAGCATGAGGAGGGTGGCTTTTTCTGGAGCATTCTTTCCGCGCTGAACAATGGCTGCTCTGTGCTCAGCCGTGGCGGCCAAGACAGCTGATCCGGGGCCCGTGCTGCTCCTTTGGGTCGTAATGGAGAAGCCATGTGTGGCTGAGGTGGGGGGCTGATCGGAGAGCAGTCGCTGAGGTCAGAGGTTTTGCATAGTTGCCCAGTAGGTGACAGTGAGCCAAAACTAGTGCCTTTCTCCTGTTATTCCCAGGGTGGAGGTATGACCCCTCAGTGTTTAGGTCCCTGGTGAGTCAGCACAGGCTTTGATTACAGCTCTGTCTCACTTCTATGACAGCACGTCTTTACTCCCCATCTACTCTGACTCAGCCGGGACCCATTGAGAGTACAACACAGGCAGAAGTTACTGATAGTGTGCTTTTCTCTGATCTGTGACGTGTGTGTGTGGGTTTTCAGAAGCAAATGATCCTAATTACAGAACAGGTAAAGCTTATTGGACCCATAAGGTGTAAACCCATATGTGTAAGAGTGTGTTTGTTTGAGTGTGTGCTTGGACACTGATGGAAAACCTCACTCAATTGGAATCTGCTGTTTTATTTGTAACAGTAATGCTTGTGCAATGTCAGTGTGTTTTCTGCCAGATCTGTTAATGCAGTGTGATTTACCAGTAAACGGAGGATCCTCTCACCATGCCTGTGTGTGTGTGTGTGTGTGTGTGAGTGTGAACGTGCTTTCACATTTCACACCCAGCAGTTGCCAGTCTGCTGCAAGGCACGAGGATCACTCCATATGATGTCATTGTCCACCAATCGGAAGCACAGATTGGCCATGATGTAAAACAGTATGTCACAGCTCCTTTCCTGCTACGTGGAATAATCTCATTAGAAGTCACAGTGTGAGAATAGACCTCTCCCTCATATGCTCTCACTGTCATTTACTTTATATTGCACTAGTTAACACCTATGATACAGGATTAACTTGCCTTTGTTTGGGTGAAGCTCAATCCTCTGAGCCATTTCTCATCTCCAACTGTTCAGTGTTCTGTTTGGTTATAGTCCTACTAGACCCCTGTATCAAAGACCTGTCAACATTGAACTTTTTTTATTAGGGCATACTTCTTTGGTACATGTAAAATACATGTAAAAGTACAATGTACAGTACAGTAAAAATGTACAGTAAGATAGAAAGAGCAAGCTCATGATATAGTTGCCAATAAAGCATGGGCTGTAGACAGTACTTGAATTAAAATGTTTTACTATAGATGTTCTGTAATTTTACAAGATTAAAATCAGTAACTTATAAGTATTTATAAGTATATATGATATTTATATTGCCTTAAATATCATAGCACAACTGATGCACTTGCATCAGGGCCTAATGTCCAGGAAGACCAGGTAAAGCTAACCCAACTTTTGGGGTAACTACTCTTTACAGACAAACCTAATCAATTTGTAGTGGCCAGTTATGCCCATATTGAGAACACTGTTCTTCTGTATGTTTTCAATAATGTTGTTGTTGTTATTTTTGTTTACTTGCCACTAGAAAACAACGTGTTGTCTTGTGCACCTTTATTCTATATTTTGCCACTAAAAAATAAAGTGGCATCAAAAAATATTCTTTTTAAACTTTTTAACACAAAGTTGTCTGTGATAAACAACAAAATATCTTTAGTCTGAGTATTGTTATCGTTAAAATCAAATCAAATCAAAAAAACTTTTTTTTTTTTTACTCAAACATTCAGGTCAATGAGGCCTACAAGCAATAAATAGCAAATATGAGTTCAAAACTTGTCATTAAAGTTAAAAATCTTTCACAACAGTATGTGATAATATATGTATTATTATTACATTTTTAAAATATATATATAATGGGTCGGCCATTTCTGACCAGAAACAAAAAACTATTTAACATGAAATGGTTGGTGTGGTGCAACAAATAACACCACTACCTGCCACTGAGCTACCACACCATGTGGGAGACTGGGGTTCGATTCCCAGTCTGGGTGACTATGCTGCGCTACACCAATAAGAGTCCTTGGGCTAGACTCCTAACACTACACTGACCCTCCTCTGTGATACGAGTTACCTTGTAAGTCGCTCTGGATAAGAGCGTCAGCTAAATGCCGTAAATGTAAATGAAATGAACACAACAGGAGGGTAAAATGGGTGAAAATCAGGAACACACAGGGATTTCTCAGTGTCTCGTTTGTCTTCCTCTCTCAGAGCCATTTTGTACCTTCCTGCCATAATGTCATGTGTGCATTTGACCAATATCTTTTGATGTCTAACATTTCAGTCTTAGAGAGGGGAAGTGCGGGTTTCCCTTAGTAACTGTTGCTAGGGAAGTGAGCTGAGATGGGGTTAGCATGCGTCAGTCATATATATCCAGTTTTGTTTAGCCTTTTTATAAATATAAAGAACAACAGATCAGGGCAGTTGTGAATATCTCTAAAGTGGGCTGGCCTGGGTAAGTTCCTCTCTCTTTGATGGTATTCAGAAAGCATCTCATTATATACTTACATGCACACATGCTCATGTCATGACGTGAACTTACTGGCCTACTACTAGGTTTTAGAATTTACGATGTAGTGCCACCTGTTGGTTACCCAGCCTGCCTTCTTTATTGATAGAGGGCCGATTGTGCCCTCAGTTACTTAGTGTTACAGCAGCCAGCTAAGAAACAGGAAGGTTTAGATGTTAAAGAGGTAAATATCCCACCTAAAACACACACTGCATTTATATACCATAGAGCTCTGATAATATATTTTATATATAATTTCATTACAGAAGTAAAAGAAAACTCTGTGTGTGTGTGTGTGTGTGTGTGTATTCACATTCACATGCTGCATATTGCAGCCAGAAGCTCAGGGGGTGACCGTGATATAGCTGCAGCGAGTCACGTCTGGACAGGACATCTGCTCAACCGCAGCTTGTGCTGGATGTGTGAATGACACTGGAATTAAAAGGTTGAGAACTGAGAAGCCATCTCTTAGTACGGCTTCTTCCTGTAAATCTCAAGTCAAGAGTGTACGTACAATGCAATGGTTAGCGTGAATTCACAGCTTGGCAGGCAATACATTATTTTCCACAATGCTCACTTCACCATCAGGTGCTTCTGTTCAGGCTTTTTGAGGATTACAAAACCCTACTTGGGTCCATAAATGAACAATGCTTTCCTGATGTATTTTAGAGGATCACCCCAGATACTCGATTCCTGAAGCTTTTCACCAGGCAAACACTGAACGGCTTCTCCACAGGGTTTGTGAAATACATTATGGTTTCTCCCGCATATTTTTTTCAGGCTCCGTTTCCTCTCTCTGGTGCGGACAGGCCCGTTCTGAGTATGGGAAAAACTTCAGCTGTGGTTTTATTTGCAGAGTGAGGAAACAGCAGGCCAACATCTCAGCCTTTAAGGTGCCTTCATGTAGTGCCCTCACATGCACCTGTGAGGCCTAAGTTACTTATTATGTTTCTAAACGAGTCCATGCATCAGAATAGCAGGAGCCAACATGATTTTTAAAACACGCTCCATGGCCAAGAAACAAGGTTGCCTGCATTTCCCTATATTACTATAAAGGGGTGGGGGTTTGAGTCATCTGTTATCACTATTTATAGCAGCAGTATACATTACAATTAATGTTATCTATTGCTAGGGTTGCAGTTCTAGTCACCCACATTGAGGGTGGGTGGGTTTGTATAAACCGTTAGCAGATGAATGTGTTTGCTGTATTGCATGTACATATGTGTGTTGAAAAAAATCATTCATAAGACATTAGAAGCAGGGCATGCATATTTAATGGTATATGTATACCCTCAATACAGGATATTTAGGAATTGCTGAAACATCCATACTCCATACAGTGTGAGATTCAGTCTACAGTGCTGTCACTAAGCACAGATGGCTCTGCTTGGACTGTTAATGGGGTTTAACCCCGGCAGCCTGTATGACCTCACCCTGCTCACTGGGCAACAGAAAGTGGCTGATGTCTGGAAACAAGCTGTTGGCTTCTCACATAAAGCTACAGTGCTAATACATAGACTGTGCAAATGTCATAAGTTGTGTCCAAAAATGCATCCTACCATACAGTAAACAGTGTGTCAAAACAGAAGTGTATTCACTACAACAGTATAGCGTACAGTACAGTAGTTGGTGGTTTTGGACGCAGCCTTATGCAGCCATGAAAACCTTTGTTTGTTTGTTTGTTTATTTATTTGGTTGATATGTTAGAACATAGTTAGAGGAACACACAATAACAGATTTGATTGCTGACTTTTTGGTGAACTCCAGCTACAGAACTGATAAGATATTTTGAGGAGAGGTTTGGAAATGGTTACGCTAACACAATCACACTGTATTGTTTATCTGTATTTAACAAATGCTGATGATTAAAATACATGCTTTTGCATTGTACTGTACTATAGAAATGATAACACTTTATCAAGTGTGAAGTGTTAGTTAAATATATATAGATGTACAAACTTCAGATGGATGTTGAAACTCTCCCGACGAGCATGGGAGGCATAAAGACCCTCTGTTTTCTAAGAGTATGATGATTAGTGCTTCTTAAAGCAACAATGTGGAAAAGGCTTTCCCGATATGCCTTATTGACAGATACCAATTTGTGTTAAGCATGGTTTCTCCAGTATAAAACTAGGAGAAACTGAAAGCAAGATCAGATAGTGTATTGGGACAGAAAAGTGAGTCATGAGAAGAAGAGTTCTGGGAGGTTGGACTTCACCTGTAAACCTGCAGGGGAAGGAAGTAAAATCCAGCGGGAGCTCTGTCGTGTAAGAACCCTGTAGACTGACGCATATGGCAGCGGGGTAGCAGTGCTGCTGTGTAAACAGTCACTCTAATGAAAGGCGGCGAGGGGCCTGCATTTGCCTCTGGGAGCATGGGCCGTGCTTCATGCTTTTGGCTTGTGAAAGAGCCCTAATCTCTGCACTAATCTCAGCAGTGTTCAGAGCAGAATTCCCCTTACAATGGCCACTGGCCACCAACACACCACACACTTCACCATCTGCCTGACTAGACATGGCAAAAAGGAGAAGGTCATAAAACTGTAACTTTTACAGGTGCTGGAGGTCTGGCACGGTGTGCACTGTAAATAAAATGAATTAAAAAAATCACGTGTAACAAGCAGTTTTAACTGGTGTTAAAATTAAACATTTTTAAATATTTAAATAATGCAAAGCTAAAGTGCTTTAATTCTTAATTAATGTAATAGAATTCATGTAACCCATGATAGTTTTAAAAAAAAATTAACAAAAGGCAACATAGGTCCACAGCTCAAAAACTTAATCAACTTCAGCCCTGTTTTTACATCATATGCAGACAGACCACTTTAACATATTAACAATGATTATTTAAAAATACAGAAAAATAAAGATAAATATAAAATGCAATGTGACAAGAGTTCAGTGTTAGAATTGTAAAAGCCTGTCCAATTTTAGTTTCGTCCTCATCCACACTGTTAACCTATTTTATGTATCATATGTGTTAAACCCAGACTATAATAACCAAGTTCTCTCCATGTGTTTGTTCTAGCAAGCTACTGCCTCCTGCTGTTACAGATGAACACTGCATTTTGCTTGAGAGCAGGCTTTGGTTATGAATGGATTTTATAGTGTGATCTTTATCTGATATTAAATGAATTGAACATTTTTTTTTTTTTTTTTTTTTTACAGTGCAATATCTATGAATATACAGGAGACATTTCTTTCTTGTAATGGTAGAGATGTTCATGGATTTCACTTTTCAACTTATTATTAGTATTAAGTTACAGCTAATAATTACAACCACTTTATTTACTAAATGTCAGGGTGATTGCATGTAACCTTCAATTACATATAAAAAATATACGAGTTTGGAAATACTGTGAAAATGTACAGTATTGACAACGCAGGGGCTCACAGTGGTATGTCAGTGGTCAAGAATGACTGTAGACAAAGCAGAAAACATTTATCACAGTTGTGAGAGGGTGTAAAACCTTTAGACTGGGATTTCTACACACATTTGTCTACAACCTGAGCTGATCTTCACAACCTTAATTTAACAGGTTTTGAACACTGGGCAACACTTTACTTGGATGGTTCATTGCATATGACTCACCTGACATTTAACCAACACTGAACTTAATATCTATAAAATGAAACTAAATTCTTAAGTTAAATGTAAATGACTGTCTATTGATTGTAACACTACACCTAACCGAACCCTTTAAGAGTTAGGGTAGGGTGAGATTTAGGATTTTGGTTAGAGTTAGGATGTAGGGTTAATTTAAGGGTAAGTGTTAGGTGCAGGGTTACACTGAACAGACAGTCCTTTACATTAAACTTAGTTCAGCTGCAAAAAAAATGTTCCAGACAAAATAACATTTGCTATTGAGCTTTTACTTTGAAGCAATAATTTGTAAGCCACTTCAACTCATATACATCTTTAATTATTTAAAAATGGTATCATAAAAATACACACAAGCCTTCATGAGCTCATGATTCCCAAATGAGCTTCTCATTTAGAACATCGACATATCACACAGGTTTCTGTTGCGTACACTATAGGTTATATACACACATACACAAAACCACTCAGCTGGGTCGGCGGCGCAGACAGAGCATGTGGATGTCAGGGCTGTTAAACTCAGGGTCCTGTTTTTCAGCTGGAATCTCCTCAGACTCAAAATCTTGCAGCAGCAGCTACAAAACACAAAGAATGTAGGACATGAGGGACAATGATCCTGCAGATCAACAATATTCATATGCTAATTTTAGATTTTACTTAAACACTAGAAATGTATTTTGGGCATTTTTAACCATAATTCTCAAAGTGTTTGTATTTTTAATTATTTAAATTGCATTTATTGTATATACATGACTATCTAAAAACATTAAAACTAATCTTCATTTAAGTAATTCATTTTTGTCAGGTTTGATCCACATATTTGCTTGTTTTATAAATCATAACATAATAAACTGACAGTAGGTTATTGTTATAAACTACATCACAGTATATTTTTTGAGTACATCATGAGTCTCACTGGTTCATCCAGATTAAAAAAAACATTAAAATGCATTTTCAGTTATAGATATAAATTCTCAGTTCATGGTAACTTTATAAACTGCACTAAAAAAGCTGATTGGTTGTCAGTCTATTAAGCTTAACTGTTATTTATTCATATTTTTCATTTAGTAAATTGTTTGATTTGAGTCTACTCAAAAAACACCATGCACCAATTGAATAGGTATTTTGTTCTATATTGTTCACAAACCTCAGACATGTCAAATATGACAGTGATATGGGTGATATGGGGTATTGTTAATGTCTTCCAAGTATACTTGTTATATGGATTCACCCACTCTATGCACAATCCTAAATACACTCACCTCAAAGAATCTCCTCTCCACTTCAGGATTCACTCCAACAGTGCGCTCTTCATAGCAGCAGAAGATGCAAGTCTCAGGTCCACTCAGGAGCTTCAGCGTCTCTACCAGTGGCTCCACAGACTACAGGTTTAAGAGTTGCTTAAATGTTGTCTAATCAGTACACACTTTGCAAACAGTACTCTGTAGAAGACAACACATTACCTGTTCATAATAGATGCAGTCAGCCATTAGAATATAGTCTGGATGTGGAAGGAAGTCTGCCACATCATCTCCCCTTTCAAAAAAAGAAGCATGCTATTTATTTACTACGGTCAACGTGTGCAAACTTTAAGTAATACAGAATACTTCCATAATAAATTCTCGTCATTCTTGTTACCCATTCTAACATAACAGTGATTCAATCAGATAAATCAAAGGCTAGGTGAGTACAAACCATTTTAGTACCTTGGCTGTAACTGAGCCTGTACTGATGAGGTCTTGATTTTTCCTGATGTTTAGTTCAAGAAGAGGCTGCAGGTCCTCCAAATCTGTTACTGTTACATTCGCTCTGTGTGGGTGAAACAGGACTGAAGTTAGTTGCCTGCCTATTTATGTAAAAATAAGAAATAAGGAGGGAAATTGCAATTGTTTCAGTTGCAACTGTTCGTGTAAGAATAAATATGGAACATACTGCATAAAGTTCAGTAGCTTTATTGCATATTATTATTAAATGATTATTGAGTTATTGCACACATTAAAATGAATTACATGAATATTATTATTGCACATATGGACAGTATAATCTGAGTATGCATATATGAACCAGTGTCACACATTGAGGGAGGAATTATAGAGTTTGTTGTTGTATTTGATCACTCCACTGGTGAATTTTAGTGGAATGAGTCTTGCACTGAATGTGCTCCTGTGTCTCATCACCGTGTTGTAGAGTGGGTGGGAGCCATCCAAAAATAAACACAGTCCTGCACAGTATCTAAGTATCAACATTTAGAGGAACCAAGACAAAAGGGAAACCCATTCTCTAAAAGAAGCATGGGTTAAAATGACAGAGGCATTTGGATTATATGGGAACAAATAGAAGAGATAAGTAATTAGTATTGATAGCCTGCCAGACTACTCTATGGTTAGACACTGAGGTATGTTTTCAAAACACAACTTGGGTAGCAGATCTGTGTAGTGCTGCGTAGCTTAAAGAACTGCAGGGTATTTCTTATTACGTCCTTCTAGCATTTAGAAGCTCATGCTATGCTATGCTTTCTTCTTGAGGCACTCTTGGTACAATACACTCATAAAATGTCTCGTCAAAAATGATGAACCCCTAAAGTCAGAAGAGTGACCAATCACAAAGCAGAACAGATGCTGTTAGCAATGTATCATTAAATCATACAGAAAAGAGAATTAGAACCTTTTTTGTATCATATTTGACACATTTGAGTTTCAATTAAATAATCAGGTCTCTAATAATTATAATAATAACAACAACAACAACAATACTAATAAATATTATATATAAATAATAAATGACATAAGTCTAACTAGATATATGTTTTATGTTGTACTGCATGCACCAAAAAAAATACATACAGATGTTTATAATTACTTAGAGTAAAATGTAAAGGAATTAGCCTGTTTAAAGCATGTAGTATCATATTTAATACATTTGGGTTTCAATTAAATAACCAGGAATCAAATAATAATAATAATAATAATAATAATAATAATAATAATAATAGACATCAGTAATAAAATAAAATGCTAGATAAAATGAATAAAATGTTTTTTCTGCTCCCTGGTGTATTACCCGTGCACTGCATGTGGATATTTTTTGTTTGTTTGTTTCGTTTAGTTTTGTTTTTAACTTGAGTAAAAAGTCTATTGGGGTAGTATTAGGGGTAAAACTATTATATATATATATATACGTGTGTGTGTGTGTGTGAAAATACATACACTGCTGAGCAATACATCTATACGTGTATCAAGTTTGACATAAAAGTTATGTATGAAAAGTGTTTCTTTTATTTAAAGAATACAATTTTTTTCTGGCAATCATTTGATGCTTCTGGATTTAAAGAATTAAGAGCTGAATTACTAAAATAAAGTACAACATAGAACAATTTTCGTACAAATATACTTGAAAAAATAACATTTTTTAAAAAACCTTTAAAAAAAAAAATCCATCCACCAACTTCACGCAGCTGTATACTGTTTGTTTAGCGATGTAGCTAAACCCAAATAGGCGGCTGTGGTTTCACAAGCAGGATTACACAGACAGTGTCTCTGTCAAAGATGACCTGACTGGGTCAGACACACAGATAGGAGAACACGGGGGGTTAAGTATGGACGTAAAGCGGCTTTACGGTGTTTCTACTCATGTCCACAGCTGTAACTCACCCTAGCGAAGCGGCCATTATGCCCACTACTCCAGTCCCTGCTCCCAGCTCCACCATCCTCTTACAGGACCAGGCGCTGGGACCTGCCTGAGAGTGACTAAACTGCTCCGTCTCCAGGTATTTAGACAGCACGATGGCCGCATCCCATACTACGCAACCTACATCGCCTTTGCTGCACTGGTACATTTTTAGGACGGAGCCATCAGTTTTCTCTATTTCCCTAACAAAATAACTACTCGAGTCCTCTTCCTCAGGCATGACCGCCATGTTGTTTCTTTGCTCCGTCCGTCCAATGAAAGAGCGCGCTGACGAGGGAGCGCCGCGCCTCCACAGGTTGCCAGATTGATCAAATAGCTGTTTAATGACAACTCAGAGTTTCAAAGACCGTAAAGTCGTAAAAAATGGATTAGCTACAATAGTTATAATATTGTTTGGCCGCTGAGGACGCATAAAAAGTCCGTTAAAACCTTTGCATTGGCGTCAAAATGAGTTGTTTGGTTGGCGACTCTTCGGATTTTAGATAAATGAAAACAGACTATTCAAGGCGATTGTGTTTACTGTCAAAAATAACATGAAAGTACACAGCCTGATTAAAAATCTTCCTCTGAACATTTTGTTTTTGTGATCCAAGGCCATCACTATATTAGCTAAGTGACACCACGGAAATAGCCTTATCAAAAATAAATAAATAAATAAATAATCCACCTAAAACACTGAAATGCGCCGATTATTGGCGCAGGCATATGTAAATGACCACACTATGTAAATGAACTACAGCTAACGCTTTTAAAATGAAAAACCCAGTAAATACACAACATTTTCACAGCGTTGGCAAAGGGTGGCGCTGTTTACGTTGTCTCAAAATTCAAGCCCATTATTAAAAACGTTGCCATGGTATCAGGACTCCATTCACAAGATCGGGCATGTAGGGGATCCTCGGGGATCCTCGGGTTCTTCTCTCTGTCACGGAAGCTATTTTTCCCACGTTGTCACAACCTCTTAGAACGTCGTCAGACAACGTTGTTGGAACGTTTCGACGAATTACAAGAATACAGCGCGCCAGACAACGCGGTGGGTACCAAAACAAATGGTTGCCCCAACGTTATCACAACGTTACTGTGTTCCACAGGGGAATCCACAGTGGAAAACGCTTCACTCTCTCACCTGATCGCAAACCAATCACCACCCCCATCGCCATGACATGGGTGGATCTTGTTTAAAGAATGCATGAAAAGAAAGAAGCCTGTAAGTAAACATTGCCACGTGTTAATGTTTATGCCTCACTTGTAAGCACTGATTCTGCACCGTCAGCGACCTCTGATGTTAACACGTTTGCATTCAACCCCCCTGACCATTACACCAGGAACCACACTTTTAATAGAACTTTACGTATGTGTACTGTTTGTCAGTAATGAGATCTGTAATGATATGTTGGTGTTAAATGTTTCTTTAAAGTTCAATTAAAGATCACTAAATTAACGATAACAGTTTTTTCATGATGCTTGTTGTGCCACGTGTTTGATGTTGGGTCTGTTTAGGCTAATTGTCAGACCTAATTTGAAAGGGATGTTGGGTTTGATTGCTAGGGGCTGATTGGAGCTGGATTGAAATGGAGAGGAGCAGCACCAGGATTTTCTGGCTGGAACTGAGCAGTTAATTGAGTCTTGCAGAATTCTTGCCAGTTTAAAATGATGTAAAAATGTAAAAAAAAAAAAACAGCATGACTGGAGAAAAAAAAATAAATAAAAGGTAGACCTCATGTAGGTCTCATAAACCCAAATCAGTTTATGGTTGACCTCTTGCTGTGGCCTCTACCTATTCCTATTCCATATATTCACTATTTATCATTCTTTTACACCACAAAATGCTAGCAAATGCCAGATGGCACTTCCAAGCCTGTCCTTATTGAATGGGGTGTACCTTAAATATGAGCTGTGTCCAGAAATGTGACCACTGCCACTGTTGAGCCACATTGAGCAAGGCCATTTACCCTTTCTGATACCTGGGCACCACATTTTCCTGTATTGTCTAATAAGAAAACAGAATTCCACAAGGTAGTCGATGATTTTAGACAACCTTGTTGTGTGTGTGAGCTCAATGCTGTGCAACAAGAGATTGTATGAACAGTCTGAGTGTCCACCTTCCCCAAAGAAGCGGCGTGTAATTTTTTACCCAAATAAACTGTTTGTTCACTACTTATTGCGTGATTGTTGTAGTACACTGCAGTTCTGCCCTATGTTTTCAGAGACCGCAACAAAATAGCAGAACCCCAAAGTAGTGTACTATATAGTGCATAGGGTATAGTTCTAAACACAGCTTTGATCTTTGTCCTCAGTACTGATACATTCTGTGTTTCTGGCATAAAAGGCCATCCTCTGGTGATGCGATACATATACCTTAAATGTACAGCATGGGTGGATATTAATGGGAGTACTGGTTAAAAAAATCCTTTAAACAGAATCATGGACTTTATATAAATGTGATTTCTTAGGAATTAGAAACACAAAAAGCTGAAAAGAACACTGTTGTTTATGGTTATGCTTATGGTTGCTTTAATGTTTTCTGCTGGGACTGCATTATATCAGTTATAAGGATGAGGAATGGTTAGAATCTGCTAATACATTAAGAGGGATGTGGTGGTCCAGATCAAACCACATATAATGTTCCCCAGCAATAGCAGCCTGATGAGACCGCTCCAGATGACTCCTGGGAAAGCGCCTTCTGTGTGTGCCCTCTTCACTCTCCGTTCCCTGCCTTGGAACAAAGTCAGACTGATAGGCAGAATGATCTCTTCTGGTCAGTCCTACTGCACTCACACTGCCATCATGACAAAGGCAGAAATGAGAATTATGCTGCCGGCGGTCATCCAGACACTTCTTGCGACCCACACCCTATAGACACATGCAGATATACACAGCATCATAATCAAGTGTTTTTAAGTTTTCTTTCTTTGTTTTGTAATAATAAATATATGTTTTAATAATGAAAAGATTTTGGCTCATGTTTCACTTTTTCTTTAATAATCTGTTTGTCAAATGGTTCCCCCTTTTTCTCCCGAATTGGTACTGCCAAGTAACCCAGCGCCCTCTAGATTCCTCCTGAAACTAGGAGGGTAAGGACTTAACACATCTCCTTTCGTGGCTCAGGATCTGAACTTGCAACCCCATAGTGCAGACCATAGTGTAGAGCATTAGACCACTGAGCCACTCTGAGCCACTCTGAGCCTCTTTTTCCACTTTTTGACATATCTTGAAACTGGCTGCTGTCCTTTACGCTGTGTCGAAATTTAATGATAAAAGCACTTTTACATTAATTTCCAATGAAAGTTTTTTTGTCCTACTCTGGTGTGTGGGTGTGTTTATTACTTGACAATGTTGGAAGACTTACATTATCATATGTTTCAATGTTATTCTGCAGTGTAGCCCGGTTATCATGCTGTGAAAATGGGTAGTTCCTTCCCATTGTTTTCTATTAAAAAAATAAAGAAAAAAGGGAAAATGTAAACAGCATTAACATTTATAGTGATAAGAACAGAAAGTCAAAATAATACAGGTAATATAATGTGTATTGTTTACTTGTCGCCACTTGTTTACTGACTACAGAAAATATTTTGCTAAAAGTATTTTACTGTAACACAATGTGTATAGTCTGTAAACTGATAGTAATAAAATGTAATACAACCTTTTCAAGGTTCATTTTGGGGTATCTCTCTTCTGCTTGTAGCACGGGTTGGAGCTGTCCCTGGGCCAGTATGGATCCTGTGCTTGTACAGGCTTTTTGTGTTTTCACAGAGTTTTCACTGACATGGGCAAACAAAAAAAAAACATGGTATATTTTATTTACAAATAATGTGGACTAAATTGGTTTACTCTAAGATGAGAACGAGGTAATTAATTAACGCTTAAATAAATTAATTTAATTAATTTAGTTATGCATTAATGTGTGTTTTATGACTGATGAATTAGTTTTAATATGTATATCTAATGCGTCTTAACGTCATGACGTCATGTTAGTCTGTATTAGTCCTTCATGTCGTTGCTGTCCCTTTTTAATAATTTTAATCTGACAGTTTTTACACATTGTGTAAAATTTATGACGAATGGACCAACAGAAATGTTCTGTTGACACTGACTGCCATTGAAAGTTAGGAAGATTTTTTCCTTTTTTCATTTTTTTAAAATACGACGTTTTTGGAAAGCAAAAGAAAGCAAAGGCAAATATTTCTCACCCAGTTGCCATCTTGTTTCATATTTGCATATCTTTTGCCTCCTTTGGTCATGTTGCCTGTGCAAATGAACTGGGTTGAGTTTTATTTTGCAGTATATAAAGGAAATCTCCTAAAAATGTGTCTCCAATGAAACGTGTGCCTTGTGTGAGACATTTTTGTACCCATGACAACAGAACGCAGACCATTACTATTGGAGAATGTAGCTAAATTAATGTAATGGATTAACTTTACGGATTTGTGTATCGTAAATCATTTCAAATAAAGTGTTAAACTTTTTATACTAACAAGTAGCTCATTAGAATGTACACATAAGTAAAAACTATTTAAATAAAACATGTAAATAAAAAATAAAAAGTTGAAGAAAAATGTGGACGTACACATATTGAGATCAAAGCATGCAAATATATAAAAAATAAAGTAATTTTCAATAAAGTATCATTTTCAATGAAGTATTTTTCTTTTTTTTCCAGGTTTTGTAACATACGACTCTTCGGGAATATTTTCTAGTTTTTTCTAGAACTTTTTTCTACGTCAAATGTATTTCCGGGTAACGAGCGTTGGGCGCCTGTGGTGGTTAAACGTGAGTTTGCTGAGGAGAAGGATCGGATAGTCAAAAAAACATTTCTCTTAAAAGAAGAGGTAATACTTGGGAAGGTGTACACTGGTTTATACCCACTCTGCTATTTAGGTTTAGTTTTCCTAAATGAATTAGGCTGACAGTTCTGAAAACAATGCCATTTGTAGTGTAGCTTAGCTAGTGATAGATAGCTAGATAGCTTCCAGAAATGAGTAAGTTAGCCTCCTAATGCTGCCGCAGTCACGCAGCGTCACACATCAACACACACAGTAAGTATAGGAAACCTACAGCAGCTAAAACCTATACTTACACGTTCAGGACATGAACTGAATCCCGTCTTACAAATGTTACCGCAGGGAGAGCGTCGGAGCTACTTTATCGAAGTTTCTGGATGGCTCAGAGAGTTGGCCGAAGGTGGCTGTCTGGCTGAAAATGAGCTCTCCAGAACATGAACCGGTGTCGTCTGTGCCTACAGACCACATGCATGAAGACGTGGATCACGACAGCACTGCCGGCGAAGACACAAAACAGGTAGCTAACCACGGTGCATGTAACTCAATGAGTTGTAATTACAGTTGTAATTAGCTGCAGTAGTGGCGACGTTACCTGTGGTAAAGTGTACAGTAGCTGTCAGACTTGACGTAGCTACCACTAGGCTGTTGGTAATCTTAGTACTTAGGTCCATACGCTATGTCCAAATACTGATTAACCACTTTGGACCCATTGTCCAGCGGTGGTTTTCTGATGATCCTGGAATGATTTGGCAGCCAGTCATAAGAGCTAGTGAAGTAAAGTACTGATGTTAGCTAGATGCTTAGTTCTGGCTCACAAACACTGGTCTCATTCATCCCAGTAATATTGAGTGGTGTCAATCACTCCAGCTCATGCATTTCCGCTCATCACACTCTTCAGTCCAGTGGAGTTGACACTTGTCAATGGCATGGCATCCTTAGGTTCATGTAATACTACTCTACTGGGTTATATTAGCTATGCTCAATAATGCAAGCCTAATTCCAGCTTAATTAGAATAGTGTTTGCCCTCTTTTGTATGTATGTGTGTGTGTGTGTGTGTGTGTATATGTATGTATGTTTATATGTATATATACAGTGTGTGCCGAATTATTAGGCAAGTTGTATTTGAGAGGATTCTTTTTATTATTGAACAACAACTATGTTCTCAATCAACCCAAAAGACTCATAAATATCAAAGCTTAATATTTTTGGAAGTTGGAGTGGGTTTTTTTTTAGATTTGGCTATCTTAGGAGGATATCTGTTTGTGCAGGTAACTATTACTGTGCAGAATTATTAGGCAACTTAATTAAAAACAAATATATACCCATCTCACTTGTTTATTTTCACCAGGTATACCAATATAACAACACAAAATTTAGAAATAAACATTTCTGACATTCAAAAACAAATCAGTGACCAATATAGCCACCTTTCTTTACAGTGACACTCAAAAGCCTTCCATCCATAGATTCTGTCAGTTGCTTCGTCTGTTTACGATCAACATTGCGTGCAGCAGACACTACAGCCTCCCAGACACTGTTCAGAGAGGTGTACTGTTTTCCCTCCCTGTAGATCTCACATTTTATGAGGGACCACAGGTTCTCTATGGGGTTCAGATCAGGTGAACAAGGGGGTCATGTCATCATTTTTTCTTCTTTTAGACCCTTACTGGCCAGCTATGCTGTGGAGTATTTGGATGCATGTGATGGAGCATTGTCCTGCATGAAAATCATGTTTTTCTTGAACAATACCGACTTCTTTCTGTACCACTGCTTGAAGAAGGTGTCTTCCAGAAACTGGCAGTAGGTCTGGGAGTTGAGCTTCACTCCATTCTCAACCCGAAAAGGTCCCACAAGTTCATCTTTGATGATACCAGCCCATACCAGTACCCCACCTCCACCTTGCTGGCGTCTGAGTCGGAGTGGAGCTCTCTCCCCTGTACTGATTCAGCCTCTGGCCCATCCATCTGGCCCATCGAGAGTCACTCACATTTCATCAGTCCATAAAACCTTAGAAAAATCAGTCTTAAAATATTTCTTGGCCCAGTCTTGACGTTTTATCTTATGTTTCTTGTTCAAAGGTGGTCGTTTTTCAGCCCTCCTTACCTTGGCCATGTCTCTGAGTATCGTACACCTTGTGCTTTTTGATACTCCAGTAACGTTGCAGCTCTGAAATATGGCAAAACTGGTGGCAAATGGCATCTTGGCAGCTTCACGCTTGATTTTCCTCAATTCATGGGCAGTTATTTTGCACCTTTTTTTTCCAACACGTTTCTTGCGACCCTTTTGGCTATTTGCCATGAAACGCTTGATTGTTCGGTGATCACGCTTCAAATGTTTGCAATTTCAAGACTGCTGCATCCCTCTGCAAGACATCTCACAATTTTTTACTTTTCAGAGTCCGTCAAATCTCTCTTCTGACCCATTTTGCCAAAATAAAGGAAGTTGCCTAATAATTAAGCACACCTTATATAGGGTGTTGATGTCATTAGACCACACCCCTTCTCATTACAGAGATGCACATCACCTGATTTACTTGATTGGTAGTTGGCTTTCAAGCCTATAGAGCTTGGAGTAGGACAACATGTATAAAAAGGATGATGTGATCAAAATACTAATTTGCCTAATAATTCTGCACACAATATATATATGTATGTGTATATGTGTGTGTGTGTATGTATGTATGTATGTATATACATAATATATACTATTAGTGTGATAGTATATAAGTGTGAACTAAACACTGGCACCCAGTCTGAGTAATCTAAAGCATCCTACTGTTGTTTGTTACTGTTTGGTGTTTTATGTTCATTTTAATGGGAAGTTATGATGTAAATTTTTATTGTCAATAAGCACTGCTTTTTGTTTGTTGTTCAGGGGGCAGTTGTATGTCTTGGTAACAACGAAGTAAAGAGTCGCGCTGTGGTGAAGTACTCTGCAGCACCGCCCCCAGCCACCTATGCACTTCTTCAGGAGCAGACAGATCTCAAGTTGCCCCCAGCTAACTGGCTGCGAGAGAGTACCCAGCTCGGCTCTGCTGGGACCACTGTTCTTGGATCCAGTAGCAAAAGCAAACCCTTCTCCAGGTATGATGTATACAGTGTCACATTATGTTTTAAAAGAATGCACTCTTACATTTTGAAGTTGTTCTCCAGAAGCTATTTTTTCTAATGTATTGTTTGCTGTTCCTCATGGTTGTTTTTTAAGCTTTGGTATGGCCTATGACTTCATTGACTCCATTGGGAATGATGTTGATGTGGTGTCTGATTCAGAGGTGGGTTTTTGTTACAAGCTCATCTAAAAGATCTGTTGTTTTCTTATGTAAGCTGAGCTTTTTTCCAATGTCCGTTTCTCTCTCTGACAGAACATAAAAAAGCTGCTGAAGATCCCGTACAGTAAGTCTCATGTCAGCATGGCAGTTCATCGGGTGGGCAGGACTCTGCTGCTGGATGAGCTTGACATTCAAGAGCTCTTTATGCGGTCATCCCATGTAAGCACATTCCCTTCTACTGAGATAACGTACTTCAGCTGCTTTCATTTTTGCTTCTTGTCTTGTAAGCACTGAAGACCTTACCATAAATGGTGAATTTACACAGCTATGTCAAACTGAATAAACAGCGCAAAGAATGATTTTTCAGCATATAAAGCTTCTATTAATGGTTTCATGTGTTTAGACGGGAGACTGGACATGGCTGAAAGAGTTTTACCAGAGGCTTATTGACCAGAAGTGGCAAAGGAAGAAGAAAAGTAAAGAGCACTGGTATGAAAAGGCGATCCTCTCCAAGTTCCTTTACTACAGGTGAGCTAAAAACATATTAAAAATAGATTTTTTACCAGAACAATAGATTTGTATAGTATTGTTCTTACCTAATGTAATCAGTAATAAAGGAAATTAACTTTTGTTCTTGTATTTCAGTATAAATGGAAATGATGTTGCAGAACCTGTGCCTTCAGACTCAGACAACTGTGCTGAGGCAGAGGAGGCCTGTGGAAGTGCTGAATATGGTCCGTCCTGGCCTGCTACCTTTAACAGTACTGCTTCTGAAGCAGACCAGTCCACTATTCCCAAAGAGGTAT
Organism: Salminus brasiliensis; assembly: GCF_030463535.1. Taxonomy (NCBI): domain Eukaryota; kingdom Metazoa; phylum Chordata; class Actinopteri; order Characiformes; family Bryconidae; genus Salminus; species Salminus brasiliensis. The sequence continues at coordinate 15,343,158 of NC_132887.1, read as the reverse complement.
AATAAACTGTTTCGTCTGTTTATGTCTGTAAGAGAGAAGTTAGAGAATGTTTATTTTCTCATGCTCTTTTATTTTGCAGGAGCGAGTGGGGAACACTTATGCTCTTGGTCATGTCACATCTATTCCTAAAGAGCAGAACCTTCCCACTCTCTTCAATGAGGGAGAGAACAGCCAGGTAACAGTAAAGCAGTTACTTATTTGTGCATAATAGCTGTGTTACTGTTTTAATGCTTGATGATACTAGTGCACCACTAGGCACAAACAATGCTCCCATTCTTTCTTGTTGGCACAGGGCTTAAAGAATGACTTTGTACGGAATATCCTCTGGACGTTTGAGGACATTCACATGCTAGTGGGGTCCAACATGCCCATCTTTGGAGGAGGGCGCTACCCAGCAGTCAGTCTACGACTCAGGTCTGAACTCATGTCCGATTTACACTTCTCAGAGAAAGATTGCAGAGTGGACAATATAGCATTTCATTCTGTTTGATGTTTTTTTTAGTTTCAGTACTTGTTTTTAGAAACTATTGGGAACTTTCTGAAAGGAATGTATGCTGGGTTGCCTCAGCTAAACCTGTTCTTTCCCATCTTTTGTTTAAGGGATAACAACAAACCAATCAACATTCTCACTGGTATTGATTACTGGTTGGACAATTTGATGTGCAATGTACCAGAGCTTGTCATGTGCTTCCATGTAAATGGAATAGTACAGGTACATCATTTATTTGTTTAGTATACTGTTCTTGTAACTGTTACTACAAATGCAAACATGCTTTAGTACTGCATACATGTGCCTCTTTTGTTTTTAACAGAAGTATGAGATGATAAAGACAGAGGACATCCCTGATTTGGAGAATTCTACTTTTTCCACGCGAGTTGTGAAGGACATTGCCCAGAATATTCTTTCTTTTCTCAAGTCTAATTGTACCAAAGAAGGACACACCTATTGGCTATTTAAGGGTTAGTGGTAGTGATGATATCTGTGGTGTGTTGTTTTGTTATTATTACCCATGTGAAATTTGCAAACAGTAACATAAATACTGCATCCTACAGACATTTCACTTTTGTTCCTTTCTAGCCAGTGGAAGTGACATCGTAAAGCTGTATGACCTGACTACTCTGTGTGAGGAAGCGCCTGAAGAAAAGTGCCAGAATCCCTTCACCCTGCCTGTGGCTGTGCTGCTGTATAAGTGCGTACCACATCTAGAGCTTTGTTTCACATAATGCAGTCTGTGATGCTTTGTTTTTTCAGCCAGCAGATGTTTTCACTGTAGGCGATGTTAACAGAGATGCTGTGTTCTGGTTTACAGGGTGGCCAGCAATATGATGCTGAAAAAGACCCAAAACAGGAAGCATTATGGGACCATCAGAACTCTCCTGCTCAACTGTGTTAAACTGCTGGATAAGGAAAAACACCCGCAAGTACATACCATACCTTTCTCGTTTTACCTACAGTCGTATTGGGTTGTTTCTACTTTACTTCTTATAGATTTGTTCTCTTCTGATTGTTGTTTAGATCATAGCCTCAGCACACTACATGCTTTCAGAGCTGTTCCAGCTAGATGACTCGAGTGAGGAAGAGAGTAATGGAGAGTCTCTGCGGAATGGAGGCTCAGAAGACAGTTACAGTGAGGATGAGGATGAAGAAGATGATGAAGATGAGAGCTGCTCCTACAGCACATCGTCTGATCCACCGAAGGACTGCAAGGCTGTGGCAGTCATTAAGTCAGTGGGAGAGCTGTCTGTTCCTGAAAAGTACACCTCCACTCACAAGATCAGAGTATGTTACAACAGAGTTTTAAAACTAAAACTCTAAAAAAAACAAAAAACACAAGGCTGTTGTAGAAACACCATGTTTCAAACAGTCATTGGTTATTTTGTCCAAATAAGGAATATATGTAATCTATGAAAATGATCATTCTCACACAGTGAAAACCTGGTAAGAACCTCTGTATTTATGTTCCCCAGCCCAACTGTTCATTTCCTGTGTCCCAAGACAAGGAAGAGAAATGTAGGCTTGTCCTTTGCTACGTTCTAAAGGTGAGACCACTCCGATAACACCCATAATGTATGTACACTATGTTTCATATTTCTGAGCACATATAGTACAAATCTGCAGAAATGAGCAGACTCTGGCATTCTATGTACTGTAGGGGCTGAAGGCAGTGGATAGCAGCATAAAGAAGGAAAGTGACTTGCCAGCGGCCGACCCAAACACCCCCATTCCTCTGAAATATGAGGAGAGTGGAGCCAGGGCTGTGGAGAAAGAGATTGCCCTGTTGCTTGACAGAGGTCAGACCTAAAGTTTTTTTTTTTTTTTTTTTTTTTATAAACAACACTGTTCTTGGTGACTTCTAGATTTTGACCTCTTGGTGCATTGTAGGGTGTTTGTAGTAACTCTTTCTGTTGTTCTGCTCCATAGCTGCCCCGTGTGGTGAGGGCCTCAAGTTACCCATGCGCTCAGGCATGCTACCTGGCTCCTGGCAACACCAGATGAAGCTGCAGCTATTCCTGAAGGCCTCAAAAGCCTACTGTGTACTTGCTGAGGCTGCCACTAACCTGTTGAAGTATGGCCGTGCCCTGCGGTACATCAAACTGGCTTTACAATGCCATGGTGAGAGGACAAAGAAGTATAGGCTGATAGCAGCATACGATTGTTTAAATGCTGATTGACTTTATTAAATAATGTCCAAAACTACAAATAGAATCAAATATTTTACATTTTCTGTTCTAATGGTATTTTTTTTCTGTCTTCTTTCCTCTCTATGTGTAGATGCATATTGTGCTATAAGCAGTGGATTGTACCCACGTGTCCTGTTGTTCCATAGTCAATGTCTCTCTCTGTGTGGTGACATACAGCTCATGTTGGCCCAGAATGCCTCAAACAGAGCTGCTTATCTGGAAGAGTACAACTACCAGACCAGAGATGATCAGGAGATCCTTCATTGTCTGCACCGGGAGAGCTCCTGCCAAGGTCTCAGCCATAACTCGCGTGCATTCCATCTTTAAAACTACGAACACTATCTGCATATTGTGTTCTAGTATCGGTCATGTTCTATATATCACTTAAATGTATATTGTATTGTCTACTAAGGGCCAGCATTTTCCATGTTCTGTGAGCTGTTGAATAGTCTACACTTGTCATTTTCATTTTTAAGAAAGCAGCTCTCTAAATAGCATATGACCATGATTTTGCCCACCTTACTAATTATCTTGGTATATTTCCATCAGCCTTCAACATGGCCACTGATCTAGCCACTGACCCAGAGTACCAGCTTTTTGTCAGCAGTAAGTGTTATGAGGCTGCCCATGATCTTTTGACTTCTGAGGCACTGAAGGACCTGGGCCAGGAACAGCTGGCGCAGGTTTTGAAGCGGCTTGGCAACATCCGCAACGAGATGGGCGTGTTTTACATGAACCAGGCTGCAGCTTTACAGACGGAGAAAGAAGGAGGTAAGCACCAGTTTCTCCAAGGATACTCCACTGGTAATAACTTTTTAGGGAGGATTAATGAGAAAATACATAATGAATCTTATTCATGTAGGTTCTTAACCAATATTGCTTTACATTCACACACCATACATATGTCAATGTATTTATTATTTCCATCTCTCCCTCCTTTCCTCTGTCTTGAAGTGCGGAGGTCGGTGTGTGCAGCAGAGCAGGAACTGTGGAAGAAAAGCTTCTCATATTTTGAGAAGGGCATGCAGAACTTTGAGGCCATCTCTGACTCTGTGAATAAAGCTCTGCTGCTGTGTAACATCGGCAGGCTGATGCGCATCTGCGCCCAGGCCCACTGCGCCATGACCTCAGAGGAGAGCCGTGGAGAGTTCTCACCGGAGGAAGCTCTTTACTACAACAAGGTACATGTACCAAGTAGCTAAAAAAAATCCTTTGCCAAAACATAAGTCTCTGTATGTCTGTATATAAATTGTTTGACTAGTTGCAGTGTATTTAATTAATTTAGAACTGTAACAAAATGAGAAGCACCGGTTCAAATCCTGTTAATTAGTGGGCGGGGTAATTGGCTACAATATTATGAAATATTATGGGGAGTTTCCCTATAAAATTTAATTATAATTACAACACTGATATAGCATCCTATAACCATCTCCCTTTTCTGTACACAGGCTGTAGATTACTATCAAAGGGCCATGAAAAGTCTAGGCAGCAGAGAGAGCCATACAGCAGTATGGGATTCAGTGAACTGGGAGCTCTCTACCACATACTTTACCCTGGCAACACTGCTGCAGGACTATGCCCCACTGTCCCGCAAAGCCCAAGAGCAGGTAATGCAGCCGCACAAACAGACAGGCTATGCCACCTTACTGTAAGCTAAATATGCTGTTAATGGACCATAAATGCCCATTAAACTTTGAAATGAAGCTGTATTCTGTCTTGATTTCAGATTGAAAGAGAAGTGACAGAAGCCATGATGAAGTCTTTGCGATATTGTGACCTCCAGACGGAGTCTGCTCGTCAGCCACTGTACCAGTACAGAGCGGCTACCATTCACCACAGACTTGCCTCCATGTACCACAGCTGCTACCGCAACCAGGTAAACTCATCCTCCCATTCATTTACATATGCACACTATCCATTTGTTCCTGTACAAACACTCACATTTCTCTCCTGTCTGTGGCTGTCACAGGTGGGTAATGAGAGTTTACGGAAGCAGCATAGGTCTCTAGCAGAGCTCCATTACTCCAAAGCGGTCCGTCTGTTCCTCAGTCTTAGCGATGCACCCTGTGAGCTGCTTCGCACGCTGCTTGAGAGAGTAGCCTTTGCGGAGTTCACTATGGCAGGTCAGTCTTACACACTAGCCTCCCAAAACAGCTGCATGTCACTACAGCTATGCTTTCTTATGTGTGTGACATGTGCATGCATATGTCTGTTTTTCTGTATTTGTATGTCTGCTGTTAATAAATTGCTGTTGGGATGTGTGTTTCAGGGCAGAACAGCAGTGCTGTGAAACTAAAAACCCTAACAGGTGCTCTAGAGATCATGAATGAAACACGGCATGCCTTCAGGCTAATCCACAAAGAGCTACATGAGCAACAGCAGAGAGAGGTACGCAGGCAAATGAAAAAAAAAAAAGGCCTCACACATCTCCTGATTTGGAAGATTAATCATAAGTAATGTTTGCAGGCATTGGCAGTAGAAGAGACTGTCAATCCTGAAGAGTCAAATGAGGGGTGTGATAGCTCTGCCTCTTCAGGACTGAACACACAGGAGGTGTTGAAGCTGATTGGTGTCTTTGAGCCCAGTTTTTCCTTCCTGCTGCTGCAGCTGGTCAAACTCAGCACCACCAGTAAACGCAAACCCAGGTGAGATGAGATTAAGAGGATTTGTGTGTCAGATAAAGGATAGATAATTTTTGTCCTGGGGAATCATGACGTTCTGTGCCTTTAGGTTTATTAATTAATGCACTGATTTGCTGAGTATATTTGAGTTAGTGTTGAACATACCTTAAGTTCATATGCAGGTAAATAAATCCCCATTTGTCTTTATACACGATTCATCTGTTTCTGTTTCTGTTTGTGTTTGTGTTTGTGTGTGTGTGTGTGTGCGCGCGCGCATATGTGTTGAGCAGCGCTAAAGAAGAGGAGCAGGTGAAAGTCTACAAGCAGGTGTACTCCCGGCTGTTGCGAGCAGAAAAGAATGCAGCCCTGATCCAGCGTGTTGCCCTCTATTTGGAACTTCTGGATCAGCTGAGCCCACCAGCAGAAACTGATGAAACAGGACCATCAGTGTAAATTGTACATTAGTGCTGATTTCTGAACTGACAGGTGCTACCAGCTGTGTCATTCATCCACACTGTGTGCTGATACGATGAGACGACTACTGGAATGGGCCTTTTTCATTGAAACCTGGCAATGTGAAGACATGTCCTCACAAACAGTGCCTTGTCCTCTCACTCACTAGATCTTCATCCAGACATCCAGCAAGGAATTGAAAAGAAGGCTTGTTTTAAATATTCTGTACAAAAATAGTTTGGTGAATATTTTCTGAAGATGACTCATGAACCAACAGAACTACCTACTCCTTTTTTTTATTTATTTAATTATTATTTTTCTAAATGCAAGAAAGGACACTTGACCATTTTAGTGCTGCATAATTAAGCTCACTTTTGTTGGTATTGCTGAAGGATCACAGTCTTCTAAAATAACTAAACTATAAAAATGTGCAATATTAAGGCAGTGTTCAGGGGTACGATCTGTTTAAAGAAGGGGTTCACAGAAAAATCTCATTTACACAATTTGTGTCCTTACCTCAAACAAATACTTTGACTTTCATTATTTTGGAGCATGGAAAGAATTGAGTACATTTGATTATTTTGGTGAACATTTCCTTTAGAGGTTTGTACAGGTTGCAGTGTTTTGTATGAATGTGCTCGCTGACTTGGTTGTTAATACTCTTTATTAAAATTTTGGAAATTATTTTAGTTCTTTGTCTATGTCTTGGTTTTGTTTTGGATTCCATCATTTTACATGAATCACTTGAAATTGAGCTGATGTGGCCTAATAATAAGCAGCAATGACTGATGGCTTTCCACACATGATCAATCTAATGCAAATACATTTTTTCTGTGGATCTGTTTGTTATACTGCTGTAACTCACATTATATGCAGCATCAGAGACTGCATTTGGATCTGGCTCGGTCTGTCAGTGATGCAGTTGAGGAACAAAGAGCTCTGGCCACCATTGGCTGGACTTACCGCTTCCTTCATGACTCTGACCAGTCACTGGACAGCCTGAAGCAGGCAGAGGACGCATTCAAGAAGAATCTGGCTATAGTGGATGAACATCTGGAAGGTCTTGTTCTTGTTTTCTAGTTTCTACTGATGTGAGAAATCAGCAGGTGACAAAGACACAACAGTGGAGAGTTGAGTTTGCTGAGTAGTTCATAAAAGAAGAGCTGATGCTAGTATGTCATCACATCAAAGCAAAAAGCCTGTGTCTCCAATGGAGGTTTTTGAAAAGATGAGCTCGCTGTCGTAGAATAAATGTTCCCTCAAAGTTTTAGCGTGTGTGTGTCTGTCTGTCTGTGTGTCTGTGCTGGGTTGAGTGTTGTAGTGTTTGGGCCGATGTTTCCTATGTGTCTGTGTGCTGCAGGGATAGTTTCAGATCGGGAGTGACCTGAGACCGCGACTTTTGCTGAACCTGGGCTGTCGTTTAAAACAAGCCACAGGTCAGGTTTCAAACTATCTTGGCGTTAAGTGTGTGTGTGTGTGTGTGTGTATATATATATATATATATATATATATATATATATATATATATATATATAAAATGTATGTATGTATTTTTGTATGCGGTATGAGCGAGGCAAAATGCAGAGAAGCTCAGCTGTTTGGAGGCATTTCAAATTGAGAGCAGACAGGACAAAAGCAGTGTGGCAAATATGTGATATTCAACTCACACATAATGGTGGCACAACACGCTAGAGGAGAAGTATTACTATTAGATTTTTTTTTAAAGAGGTGTAGCAGTATTTATAAGACATAAACTAGCCTTTGTGTACCGGCCACATCAACCCCGTTGGAGTGCATTTCTTTCAAAGCTGGTTACATAGTTCACAAAATATGAAGTTCAGTTTTACCAGAACATGTAAATAAATGTGTTTTGTGTACACAACATGAAGGTGTAGGTTACCACTGTGTATATGTATTTTATGTTGTATTTTTTTATTGTTTTGTATTTAAGTTGTAAATTTAAAGTTTTCTTTTTTAAGCTGTGCTGCTTCATCTACAGTATCTGTGAAGGGGTGGCTATATTAGGCAGCAAGTGAACAGTTCTTGAAGCAGGAAACATGGGCAAGCATAAGGATCTGAGCTACATTGAGGGCCAAACTGTGATGTCTGGACAACTGGGTCAGAGCATCTCCAAAACATCAGGCAGGTCTTGAGGGTTTTTTTGGTATGCAGTGGTGCGAAAGTGGTGCAAGAAAGGATAACCAGCGACAGGTTCGTGGGCAGCAAAGGCTAATTAAATGCCATCAATAGAGACCCCTCCTTACAACTTACAGGACTTGAAGGATCCGCAGGACACTGTCAGAGGTTTTGTGGGGTCCATGCATCAACTGCTCAGATCTGTTGTGGCATCACGAGGGAGACCTAAATGTTTGGTAGGTGGTGTTAATGTTATTGCTGATCTGTGTACTGGTCAAATTGCATGCGTTTTTTAGTGAAAAGTAACATCCTCTACAGAGAACATATTTCTGCACATTCTAAAGCATAATTTAACATTTAAACATTAACATTTAATTTATTATTATTTATGTTTTATTTTTCCCAATATGACAGATTCAGAAAATAAGTAGGGGGTTGATGAACAGGATGAGGTGGGCTTCGAGAGGAGCAAGCAGGGTAGACCAGAGCCAATTAGAGACTTCTGCTTTTTGCATCGTCCCAGCACCCAGGGGCGCATCAGCATTTGGAAGCCTGCCACCACGTAATAGAGGGAAATCCTCTCTATTGCAGCAATAAATAAGGATGCAACATAACTGGGTTTTTTTACCACTTGGGGGTGCACTAACAGCAAAAGTAGAAGTTAGGGGAAATGTGAGTGTTTGTACAGGAAAATGGATAGTGTGCATATGTAAATGAATGGGAGGATGAGTTTACCTGGTTGCGGTAGCGGCTGTGGTACATGGAGGCAAGTCTGTGGTGAATGGTAGCTGCTCTGTACTGGTACAGTGGCTGACGAGCAGACTCCGTACAAAGTAATTATTGTTGGACAAATGACTAATTTTAATAAAATACTACAAGTAGCATTTATGTAGTTGCTTTTAGATAAATCCAAAATATCTGTTTGTAATGACAAGTACATCTCATCTTTAACGATGAGTGTCTTTTCATGCAGGCCCACAGGTACCTCCTTTTTGCTTACCTTTAGGAATTTAGGCCTTTATACCTTTAGGCTGATTTAAGCTGAAAATAATAGATGTTCTGCCTAAAGTGCTGCTGATGAAGTAAAATTGCTACCTTTGTTGGTAGTTTAGATTAATTTCTTTAGATTAATTGTTAAGTTATTTAGAATAATTTCTTTCCATACTCTACATCCACTACAGTGCAGCATTTTGATCTAAAACTTTTTTTTTTAACAAATGCAATCCGAGTGAAGTCTTTAAGTGCACATTTAATCAAATACTAATACATACTGAATATTAATGTGTTTTCTGCTGGAACCAAGGTCCAGTAATGTTTTCATATCAGTTTTGGTCACATCATGCAAAAGAAGGAGCTTAAATAGGCCTTTTTATGACCTTTGTTCTCTTATTGCTTAGGATTGTGTTCAGGCTGTTGTTCAGGCTGTTGCTTAGGCTGATCAGGCTAATTCATTGACACTTTTAAAATGTTCTTTGTTTTTTCTTATTTTTTTCTACCCTAAAGGAACCTGCAGCTATTAATACAAAAATGCTTTTTGAAAAAAAAAATGCACGAAATGCTTATCAATGCACAATGTACGAAAAAGAAATGCTCATCCAGCGAACGGCTAAAAACATGCAGGACAACATCCCCGGACAGGTGCTAAGGGAGTGCGGCGATTAGATTTCTGAGGTCCTGGCAGACATTTTTAACGTCTCCCTCATCCAGGCAGCTGTTCCCACCTGCCTAAAGACTGCCACCATCATCCCGGTCCCCAAGAGTGACTGGTCTGACTGAATACCGGCCAATAGCCCTTACTGTAGATCCACACCAGTATGCTTACAGGAAGAACCGATCCACAGAAGATGCCATTTCCCATGTCGTCCACACTGCCCTCACCCCCCTGGAGCAGAAGGACTCTTGTCTGTATGCTGTTTGTGGACTTTACATCTGCTTTTAACACTATGATACCCCAGACCCTGACAAACAAACTCTCCTCACTTGGTCTAAGTTCATCCCTTTGCAGCTGGATCCTGGACTTCCTGACCAACAGGCCACAGTCTGTGAGGATCCACAACTTCTCCTCCACCACAATCCTCAGCACTGGCTCCCCTCAGGGCTGTGTGTTGAGCCACCTCCTGTTCACATTGCTCACATATGACTGCTCACCTATCCACCCAGTCTGTAATATTGTGAAGTTTGTGGACGACACGGCAGTGGTTGGATGCAACACAAACAGTGATGAGTCCGGCTACAGGCAGGAGGTGAAAGACCTGGAGGATTGGTGCAGAAAGAACAACCTCTGCATCAACGTACAGAAGACGAAGGAGATGATTGTGGACCACTGAAGGGGCAGACATGCCCACCTCCCTCTGCACGTCGGAGGATCTGCGGTGGAAATGGTCTCCAGCTCCAGGTACTTGGGTGTGCACCTGAGCATCAACCTCACCTGGAGCAACAACAGCTTCCAGTCTGGTCAGGAAGGCACATCAAAGACTACTTCCTCAGGCGGCTGAGGTGAGCTGGTATTGGGAGCTCAGTCCTCATCTCCTTCTACAGACGTGTGGTGAAGAGCGTCCTGTGCTCCAGCATCAACGTGTGGCACGGAAGCTGCTCTGCTGCACACAGAAAAATCCTTGAATCTTGAATTTGAATTATGCTCCATAAAAGTATACTTAAATAAATACTTATACTTAATAAATGATGCAGTTGAATAGGAGGGTAATAAGATTAAGTTAAAAAAAAATGAACCAAGAAGGACCTCAGACTGTGTTGTTTAATCAGAAATCTAAAGAAATAATTTCTTAAATGAAAGCACAGTTCATAATGGTCAGTAATGTAAGAGCTTTCAGTTACATATATACCAGTTACATCTTCATGCTTACACCATTTGTGAAACCATTGTTTGTGGTTGGTGGCCAAGTAAAAAAAAGTGTGAAGTTATTAAAGCTATAAAAGACCACCAACAAACTTTGAAGTACCCACTTAGTCAGCTCGGAAGAGTTCACTTCAGTCACGTTTCTCATTTCTGATCACCACCATGCTCAAGAACGTCTTGTTCACTTTTCTACTTATCGGCACAGGTAAGACCAGCAATGATAACACAGCTACAGTTAGGCTTTTAATTTACTACATAAAATAACCAAAGGGTAAAACACGGATGACCACACCAACTACCAAACAGTTAAAGCTAGAAGATCACTGTATTGTGTGTGTGTGTGTTTTTAGCCTGTGCGATGCACCTGGAGTACCTGAAAATTGACCCTGATGAGGAGCATGTCAAGAGTTTGGTACTTTTTTCTTATATATTTTATGGTCACTCAGAATAGATAATAAAGCATTATAACCTATATCATGATCAAAACAGTGTGCTGTGGGAACCACAATGGTCATGGTGCTGCCAGGGGCCATGACAATTCTGCCAAAATACTCAATTAATACATTTTAGGGTCCCTGTCAGTCACAGGCCCTTAGGATTTTCTCCCTATATAGCACCACTGTTCATATCCAACAGGTTTGGTCATATCATGCTAATGGAGGAACTAATTTAGGCAGTCTTTGTTTTAATATTTGCACTCTTATTGTTCAGGATGTTACTGAGTCTGAGGATTTGCAAATGCCTGGGGCTGAACTCCCCGGTTTATGCTGGGCATGTAAGTGGGCCATGGATAAGCTGAAAAGAAGTCTCGGCAGTGATGCTGGCACAGTGAGTGTCCACTATCACACACTATCACACTGTCACAAAACCACAGTCACAAAATACCAACAAATCTCTTAAACAGTTAAAACTTCCCCACAGGAAGCAATTAAGACAGGCTTGCACCAGGTCTGTGATGGGATTGGCTTCCTGAGGTTTCTGTGTAAGAACATGATCAACCAATTCTTCGATGTCTTGGTGGAGGAGCTTTCTACCACTGATAATGCAGAGACCATCTGTTCTAACATTGGCCTTTGCAGGTGAGTTAAAGTGTATGTTCTCACTAAAGTGCTCAACATTAACATATTAACATAAACATTACATGACTCACTAATTGCACTGTTTACAAGAGATTAAGTGTCTGTCTTTCTATGAATTCACTGACCGTCCAAGCAACTAAACAATATTTGCCCCCCCCCCCCCAAAAAAAATGCAGCTGGAAGACCCTGCTGGAATTCATCCAAGCTCTTCCAGAAAACAAGCAGAAGCTCTGAAAGAGTTCACCCCACCAGGACAGCCACATGATAAGGAATTAATTTCATTAAATATGGCATGAATGTATAATCCAGAAATGTGTTACTATGTGATAATGAAGCCAGCAGCTGTGCTCTAATAAATGACTGAAACAATCTGCATGAAAAAGAGTTGTCCTCATGTTTTGAATCCAAAAGTATGTTTTCAAAAGCTTGATTCTGAATCTGAGAAGTAGAGATGGGGAAAAAGTCATTTGAAGATATAAATCAAGATATCAGAGCATTTTTACTCATTACTGATAGAATGGGACACAAAAGGAAGGGGTATATGTAGATTTCACATTACACAGGCGTTAAGTTGAGTAAAAAATGTCAGTGCATCATCCCTCACAGTACTACACAAAATAGAAATAAATAAATAACTATGAATATTTACACATTATTTTATACTATATGCTGCACATTTCATTACAAACAGTGTAATTAAACTGGTTAAATTAGATAAAGTGCAGCAGATGTTGACAAAAATCACTGTGTTCAGTACAGAATTTTAAGTAGTTCTTAAGAATGTATTGATAAATATCACATATCATAATATTGTGTATCTAAATATCGTTATACAGTTTATTTTTACCACATCTCCCAGCTTACATATACAGCACCCTCCACGATTATTGCCCCCCCGTTAAGATGTGTTCTTAGGCTTCTAATAAATTACTTTTACATATATTTTCATGATGATCCTTATTTATTCTGTATTTCAATGTAATCCTTCCCTAATTCAGCACTAATCTTTAGTACATGAGGTATGCTGTGTCTCAAAGTACTCAGCATACCACTATCAGTTTGAGGTGATAAGGACCACCTCCCAAATTAAATCAGGTCAGTGGTGGTCATATAGAGGTCATTTTAATGCAGGGTTGGGCTGCAATTCCTACACAGTTCCTTGCTTTTCCTGCTCAAGTACACATTATTCATCTCACCTGTTAACTGTCCACTTTCTATCTGAAACCACAACACCTTGAGAAGTTGGACCACTGGAGTGAATCATTTTTGATTTCTATTTATCTGCTTAATCCATCTATATCTTCAAGTTAGACTTTGCTAAGCACATTACTTTGCAGAGTACAGCAGAGCTATCATAGGGCGAACTGGCAACATCTCTTCACCTAATCAGCAGCTACAGGAGAATCGGCATAAACCTGTTGGGAAAGGCAGTGTGGTGCACAGAAAGCATTGGCAATATTAGGTAAGGAGCGAAGAGTCATATGATGACATAGGGCTGTCTTGCAGACCTTCAGGTTCAACAGCTGCTATCAAATCAAGCAGCATTGCCAGCGAGATAAGTAAAGAATAGCAAACAGTCACATTTTAGGACAGCATCACAGTTTTATTAGTGGATTTATTCGGGTTCACAAGAAACACAAGAAAGGAGAGAGATCAATTTCAAGTTCTACTGAGTCACCCAAACATTCCAAGGATTTAAGGATTCAAGGAGACTTTATTGTCATTCGCATCACATGTGGTAAATGGGTTGGAACGTAATTGAGGTCTCAAGGTCCCAGTTACACCCAAAGAGCAATAAATTGAATAAATAAAAATAGTAATAAAAAATCTATAATATGAGAAGGGTAGACATAAATAGCAAAGTGAGAAAGCAAAGAAATTAAAAAAAAAAAAGTAGCAGTAGTCTAATCACAATGTGAAAGGAATGTAGCAGCATGAATGAATACATTTCTTTTCCTATCTAATGCAGTGGGATTATAAACACTTGCTTCAGGATGACAGGATAATCAGGCTAGTGCTGAAGAGAGATGAGGCTTTGAGATCTGTCAGACCATTTGCAGCCAGGCTCAGATGTGTGAGTGAACAGTCACCCTGTAATGCAAACACATTAGTAAACACACTCATTGTCAGAAACCCGCAATGGTGACAGGCAAGAGGATGAACATACAAAAAACGGGTACAGAACAGGTATGTCTATCGTGAGAGGCCGGTAATTTAGTGTATAAGATTTCCTCTCATTTGATATATAAATGTAAAATATGTCATTGCCTTCTGTGACTTACAGAATATCTTAACTGTAACCAGACAAGTCAGAAAACCGCCTGAATTAACACCTCAAAAACAGAAACAGATGTGGTGAGCTCAACCAGTCTCAGCTGACACAGCATACTGATGAACTCTACTGTAAACACAGTTAAGGGCTCAGTGATCTACACAAGCAGTTAAATGTTGAACTTAATAAATACCACTTAGATAGACAGGTCTGGACTTAATGGACAGGAGCATGATAGCCTTCACTACTCCTATTTGGAGTTGCATCCTGACATGATTTACAAAGTTGTAATTATAAGTGTGTTCTTGTGTTGTTTTAAGTTGCATTAATAAATAGGTCAGCAGTATCTGGAATGATTTTCAGGCATTTCTGAGAAATGACCACCAAGATAAAGAACATTGGGCAGATGCAAAGCTCACACTACATGACACCGATCAAGAGTTTCAGCAGCTTGTGTATGTACTGTTTCACATGTTGATAAAAGTTTCCTCTATCACATTCAAACACAACCACATTTACTGCTGCCTGCCCATGGGCCTGAAAGGGCCAATTTTCTCCTTTAAGCTGTAACTATTAAATAATTGTTTAATAATAAAATATTCATATTAATATTAATAGAAATATTACACGGGCTGGACTAGCACTTGGAATCTTTTGCATCATGCGGACCTATTATATATGTATATATATAGTTAAGCCTGAAATTATTAATATCCCTGGCAATTTTTGACTTAAAGTTACTTTTATTCAACAAGCAATTTGTTTTTGACTAGAAATGGACACAGGCGTCTGGACACAGGCGTCTCCCAATGGATAATAAGTATAAAAAAATAAATTTCTCAGCTTTTATTTGCATTTTTTATTCATACCTACTCTCATAACTTCTCAGTAATCAGTATCTTTTGGCTATTACAGCAATCAAACACTATAAACACCTATAATTTCTGACCTATGTCTCCACTGGAATTTTTGCCTATTCATCTTTAGCGATGAGCTCCAACTCATCAGGTTGGAGGGCCTCCTTGCCATAACCCTGAGAACAGATGGTCAAACAGAAGTTTCTCTGTCTGATGTTGTTGCTGGTCCATTGGCTGAAAAGACCCCTAAATCATTAGATTCTCACCACCACATTTGAAAGTGAAGATGGTGTTCTTAGGGTTGAAGGCTTCGTCTTTTTTACACCAAATAAAAGATACATCATTGTGGCCACACAATTAAATTTTTCATCTGACCATTAAACAGAAGACCAGAAGTTTTCTTCTTTGTACAGTTGAGCATGTGCAAAGGCCAAGCGGGCTTTTATGTGCCTTTTCTGGAGAACTGGCGTCCTTCTTGGTCTGCGTCTGTGGTACCCAGCAGTGTGCGGTGTCTATTGGACTGTCTACCTTGAGACGTCTTGGTGGTGATCCTTTTTCATTTTCACCACTCTCACTATCCTACTGGGCATCACAGGTGTCACTTTTGGCCTCCGACCATGATTTTCCACAGTGCGGAACGTCTTGCATTTTTTAATAATACTTTGCACTGTAGGCACTGGAACATTTAGATATGGCCTCCAAGCCCTTTCCTGGCTTATGAGCAGCCAACACAGGTTCTTAGTGAGCTCCTTTGTCGTAGCCATGACTGTCCACAAACCAACTGCAGAGAATTGCTGTTTTTCACCTGAACAGCCGTTCCCAACTAATGAATCAGGGTAATAAGGATGCTTTAGAACAGCTTGGACTATTTGGAATGGTATAGAACTTGGATTTACTGTGACAGCAAAGGGTATGAATAATTTTGGACATGCCACTTTTTGTTCAAATGTAAATAAAAGAGAAATATTTTTTTCCACAATGATGTATCTTGTACATTGTCTTATTATCTTCTGGGAGATACTTGTGCTATTTCTGGTCAAAACAAATTGCTGGTTGAATAACAGTAACTTTATGTCAGGGGTATGAATAATTTCAGGCTTCACTGAAAGAACTAAATGCTGAGTGAAAATGACCCACCATCCAAATGAGACCTCTGTGAGTAAAATGAGTAAAATGAACAAAGTATGCAAGTAGAGCTGATTTAATGAGAAATGTTCATTCCAAACCAGGGGTGATCATTATAAGAAAAGAGAGAGAAAATTAAAAATAAATAAATAAATAAATAAATAAATAATAATAATAATAATGAACCACAGTAAATGGCCTTATGTTCACATTCTAGATATGACTCTTATCAGAAAGAAAGAGCTTACGTTTTTACCTGTGTTAGGAGTCAAGAGGAGGTTAAGAGGTTTAGAGCAGGTTGTTCAGTGGGACCTTTACACGCTGCATTAAGCTCCAGATGTGTGAGGCACTGTAGGGGCAAGGTCTTCAAACCCAGTGGAGCGCAGTGCATTCTGGGATATGCACACTGATCGCAGGTGCCCTGTGCCTGTATAAAGGGTTCAGCAATCAAAATGAACTGGATCCAGAGTTAGTTCCAACAAAGAAAAAAGACTGAAATGATGATGAAAGCTGCATGGCACAGTACAGGTAGACTTTTTCACCCAAAAGGTACAAATTCCAAAGG
Organism: Salminus brasiliensis; assembly: GCF_030463535.1. Taxonomy (NCBI): domain Eukaryota; kingdom Metazoa; phylum Chordata; class Actinopteri; order Characiformes; family Bryconidae; genus Salminus; species Salminus brasiliensis. The sequence continues at coordinate 15,326,511 of NC_132887.1, read as the reverse complement.
TCCTTTTGTGTACCTCAAAAGACATACAAATGAACAAATGAGCCTGGGGTCAGGATGTGTGGGGCAATGCAATTTACATGAGTGGAACTCACCCAACTAAGTATCCTATTAACTAGTCCTTGCTGAATTCTAATGAGTGTGTCAAAGCAGGGGAAACAGTGCAGGGTAGTCGGCCTCCAGGACCACAGTTATAGAATAATGTTTTAGTCTAGTCTGAAACAATATCCAGGTCTATTAAATGCTAAATGATAAAGATATTGTGTATCAGATGCTACAGATACCAGTCAAACATTTTCTTTCCGTTTTGACTGGAAATTTGATAAATAAAGGACGGCCTTACGATAAACACTGATCAAGCGATTACTTTCACACACACACACACAAACACACACAATCACACACAATCACAAACACCATTTTCTTTGTAGCATAATTCAGATCATGTAGTATATAAAAATATCAGCATGAGGGTGGAGTGTTAACTTAGATTTTGTGCACATTTTATATCTTAACATAAAATGACTTCAGACCTTTTATGACCACAAACAGAAAAACATACATACTCTTCAACATACTTACATAAATAAATCAAATATAAACTGATAAATCATTTATACATATTTATATATTAAAAAGTATGTGAATCCTTTAGTATTTTATGGGTTTCTGCATTAATTTGTCATAAAATGTGATCTGATCCTTATTCAAGTCAAGCATACTGACAAATATAATATGTCTAAAATAATAAAACAAATCCATTCTGATCATTCATGTCGTCATTGAGAACAACTATAAAAACCCATAGTGCTACTGGATAAAGTATGTGAGATTAATGATCTCAGGTGTCAGCATACCTGGAGTCTTCTTAAGAAAATGAGTTTGGAGGTGTGGACTAGAGCTTCTGACTGATAAAAACTACTGCAATCTGCAAATGGAGACAATATGGGACTGTTGCTGCTCTGCCATGAAGTGGGGACCCATTGTCTTATTGATAAATGGCAAAACTTTAAAATAAAGTGTTTAAGTAAAGCACTTAAAATCTTTTACTTAATAAAAACATTGTGGCTGGCCATCAAGCTCAAACTACTCAGCACTCCACTACCCCACCAGAAGAGAAACACAGCTCATGACACCACACTGAGTGTGTGCTAATATGTTAGATATTAGATAGATATCAGAAGAAAACACATTTCTATATTTCTGTTAGATTGTACAGACTTCAATGCTAGACCTCCTTAAAGACTGATCTGGACAAAAGATGCAACCAATATCTGGCAGTTAAGAGGACAGGGCTTGGAGCATAAATACCATCTTGTACCTTATTGGTAACAGTGGCACTAAATACAATATTTACCTGTGAGAGCGCTGGCTAAGAGGAGTCTGTGTTGCTGCAGGAAGCAGGCTGTGAGGCCACAGGCCTGTAAAGACAGATTGGCCAGTAGAGGACATCCTGAGAGCAGACAGGCCAGAGCCTGAGACCAGCCATCTCCAAGAGCATTCATACTCAAATTCAGCTCCTCCAAACACTAAAAGAGCAAGAGCAGGAAAAGACAGAACAAGAGGGGGAGAACAAACAGACGTCATCACTTAACACAACATTAATTAACTAGATAATCACTAGTTTATTAACTAATTATCTTTATTTAACAGCTACAGAACACACACACGTGCGGCTGGTCTTCATTATTTCAGCTCTGCCTCGAGTCAAGCTACAGAAACTAACCAAACTGTATCTGGGCCAAATAAGTATTCTGTAATTACCAACAACAGTTCCCTTCTGAACTAACCGCTTTGCTCCCTAGTATTTGCACTGCTCTCAGTACTGCTTACATACTGTTTCAGAACATGATCTCAGCAAGGTGCAAGCAGTCAGGGTGATCGTATAGAACATATTTTCATTTCAGTTGTTTAATAAAAGCTAGAGCTGATTCTGCCAGCATCCGAGAATCTACATAGCCGTGCAACAGCACTGTTAGAGCACACTCCCTTTAATTTAATTTCCAGCAAAAACAGCCATTAAGTAGAAGCGACGCAATTATAGAGAAACTTCAACCAACTAATATATCACATGTTTCAGTGTGCACTTTTTCCTTTATTCTAGTTTCCATTCCATCAGGAGACTTGCCTTCAGTTTACACATATCCAAAGTTCAGTCTTAGAACACCAGCCAAGTAATTAGAAACACATTCAAGCAGTAACAGCAGTAGCTTCAACAGTTTGATTTGCAAATATTCTTCTGTAGCTTCTGTGACTGCCTCTGGGTCAGCTCCACATTCTTACAGACCCACAGCACTCAGTCATCTCCTCACAGTGAAACAACAAACAAAACACTTCTGTATTTTTACATCTGAAGTGAGACTGAAGCTTGATTTTCAGCGCTCAAAGACAGAAGCCTTAAGCACTGTTCATATGATGTGGCAGTTTTGATGGTCTACCATGTTTCCATGGTTGTTAGAAGTGCAAACTATGGAATTGCTCACCCAAATGGATTAAATTACATCTGACCTCCTTAAGAAGAGCCTTGCGATAAACACTGATCAAATAATTACTTTTACACACACACACACACACACAATCTCACATAATCACACACAATCACACATCTGTTGAACCACAAACACCATTTTCTTTGTAGCATGTACTTTCAGATCATGTGGTATATAAAAATATCGGCATGAGGGTGGAGTGTTAACTTAGGGTTTAAGCTTGGCACGAATAGTGTTTGTGCACAATTCTTAACATAAAATGACTTTGACTTTTTTATGACCACAATCAGAAAAACATACATACTCTTCAACATACTTACATAAATAAATCAAATATAAACTCATAAATCATTTATACAGTGGAATTAAAAAGTATGTGAACCCTTTAGTATTTTATGGTGTTCTGCATTAATTTGTCATAAAATGTGATCTGATCCTTATCCAAGTCAAGCATACTGACAAATATAATATGTCTAAAATAATAAAACAAATCAGTTCTGATCATTCATGTCGTCATTGAGAACAACTATAAAAATCCCATAGTGCTACTGGATAAAGTATGTGAGCCCTTGTGTTAATGATTTAAAAAACAGAGACTCATCATTGATGTAAAGAAACAACCCTGAGGGAACCCTGAGCATCACTGGTACAGACAAACATCTGTGTTCATGAATCTACAGTCAGACTGTAAACAAGCAGGGTGTCTATGGCAGGACACCCTTACAAGCTTACAATCACTGATTTCCACTGAATTCCAAAAACACTGGAGCAATTCCACAACAGAATGGCTTATGAGAAACAAAATCCACCTTTTGGAGTGGCCAAGTCAGAGCCCATTGAATACTGAATATTGAATATTGAATGAGTGCGTTCAATACAGACCTGCAAGATCATTTTTGGTGTTATTATTTTAGGCACATTTTATTTGTCAATACGCTTGACTTGGATTAGGATCAGATCACATTTCATGATTCCAAAGGGTTAACAGATTTTTTCTTGCCACTGTATATATATATATATATACACACACACACACACACACACACACGGAAGAGGAAGTGTGAGAGAACACGGCCCTAAAGTGCTGCCAAGCTTACTGGTATTCTTGTAAAGTATATATTTGAAGTTGTAACAGTAGGTCGCCTTTCTAGCTGACAGTTATGTAAACTACAGTGTTAGCCTTAAATGCTAGCCTTCAGAATCAGAAAGCGAATGGCGCAGACTGCACCTGGATAGAGAAGCCACAGTTTGCACGGTTCTTATGGCAATAAGAAGGGCATTCATGCTCACGGGCTCCATACATAAAAAACACTATTGCAACATCATATCTGATGAGACTGAATTTAGGATTACATGCATTTACACATACGCACATAAAGTCAACAGGCTTGACTGTAACTTTTAAAGGATCCACGTAAAGCCTTATAAACCACCAAGATGTCTCAAATGTTGAGTATTTACAAATTGTTCCAACTAGGAAAAACTTCAACCAACTTCAACCAAAATACTCAAAGTGATATTCAAGCTCAGAAAGCATTCTTCACAATTTCAGAAGGTGACAAATGTCATCACAACAATGGTGTGGCTTTAACCGTCAGTGTTCTTTAAAAAAACAAATAACATTGCAGTCACGTAAGAAATGTGGCAACAGCCCACAACTGATCCCAAAAGTATTGGATGGAGCGCCATCATAAATATGACAACAGTCTTCATACCTATGTGGAACAGGAATCAGGAAGACATTGTTCTGGACTCTGACTCTCATCCTGATTGGTGCAGGCATGGCAGGTGTCGGGGTCTGAGGGGCTGCCTGTGGCTAGAACAAAACCAAGAACAAAACCAAGAACAAACTCAGCCATTCAGCATTATATGAATTACAGATTACAGGACAAACCTGTTTAGAAAGGTCACCCAGATGTTTGTTCCATTTATTAGTACAAATAGATAGAATAACCCAAGATGTTTAACCATATAAACTGAAGGGCATGTTAATAGCTTATGTACATAAGAAATCTCTCCATTTGTCTTCATACACATGTTCATCTATTTGTGTGTGTGTGTGTGTGTGTGTGTGTGTGTGTGTGTGTGTTAAGCAGCGCTAAAGACCATTTCATTGCTGCATAACTAAGCTCACTTTTGTTGGTATTGCTGAAGGATCACAGTCTTCTAAAATAACTAAACTATAAAAATGTGCAATATTAAGGCAGTGTTCAGGGGTACGATCTGTTTAAAGAAGGGGTTCACAGAAAAATCTCATTTACACAATTTGTGTCCTTACCTCAAACAAATACTTTGACTTTCATTATTTTGGAGCATGGAAAGAATTGAGTACATTTGATTATTTTGGTGAACATTTCCTTTAGAGGTTTGTACAGGTTGCAGTGTTTTGTATGAATGTGCTCGCTGACTTGTTTGTTAAGACTCTTTATTAAAATTTTGGAAATTATTGGAAACATGAATCACTTGAAATTGAGCTGATGTGGCCTAATAATAAGCAGCGATGACTGATGGCTTTCCACACATGATCAATCTAATGCAAATATAATTTGTCTGTGAATCTGTTGGTTATAGTGCTGTAACTCACATATTTTATGATATGCCTGTGCTGTATGAAATGCTACCAGCTATCAGTTACGCACATGACATGATCATGCCTTTACTTGGCTCTCATTTTGCTCCATGCTATTTTTTATACATACCTATTTTAATTAGATCCTGATGTTTTAAGGATGGGTATTAAATGGGTTTGTGTTAATTACGACAAGCAAAAACAAAAAAAAAACAAAAAAAAAATGATTACAAGCACTGAAAATGACCTTTCCAATATGGCCTTCCAATGTTGACCTCAAAAGGCGGAGCTTCCCGGTTCTGTCGTTTACTGGCAGTAGCCAATCAGCGAGCAGCAGCGCTCTTGGCGCGGTATGGGAACAGAAGTCGTACCTAGTTAGCCAGCTTCGGTCAGCGACGGATGATTTTTGACTGTTATTTTAATTTTACAACGATGGATCGTGGTTTAGAACTGACACTAATTCTTGATTGAACATCGATGGAGGATAGGGGTGTTTCGTTAACATGCTAGCTACTGTTTCCACTTCATTTCTACACTGATTTGTCAGTACTATTGACCTGCATATCCTGCTAGCGAACTAGCTATAGCTAGTAGCCGCTGCATAACTGGAGACAATGAGTGCGGCGAAGGAGATCAGACGTGAGTAAAGTTTGTTAAACTGTTTGTTTCGTTTGCGGATCAGAAAGGTGATCGATTTCATAAACTAAACACTGCTAACCACAATGTCTATACAGATGGTTACACTCCTGGATGTTGTCTAACTTGTTAGTTCCTTATCAGCTGTCATTACTTCGTCAGCAGTGATGATCGTTATAGCCTATAAAATACGTAGCCTAATTGTATTCATCTATATTAATACTGTCATATTGCTTGATTTAGACAATCGGTTAGTTATTGTATAAGTTTAGTTATTTTAGCTAACGTTCGTACTACTGATTTTGCAGAGGTCTATGTATGTTCATTACCAGTATTTTCCTGTCGTTGTTAGATGGGACAACAGCCTCAGCTTTGGTGAAGCAGAGCTGTACCGTTACATTTGTTTACGTTCTCCCTTCGTGTTCACACAGAGCTGCAGAAAGCCAAAAGCAAAGCCCAAAGCTCCAGTAATCTGAAGGAGGAAGCTAGTCTCTGCAATCAGCTCGGAGAGGTCTTGGCCAAAAGTGGTAGGAAACCCTAAGTAAAGTTAAATGACAGCTGACTGGTGTTTTGGGGATGATCTCTGTTGTGAACCCTGTTGTTCTCTGTGGTTTGTGTGTTAGGTGATTACCAAGCTGCCATTGAGGAGCATCGGCAGGAGTTGGCCCTGTCACAGATCTTACAGGACGTGATCGGTTGTGCTGTAGCCAGTCGGAAGATCGGAGAGTGTTACGCTGAACTTGGGAATATCGAAGCTGCTCTCAAGGTAAGGAAAGGCTGATTGATTTTGACCTCTACGATGATTTCTGTGATTTCGTGACCTCGCGTGGAAGACACTGACCTGTCTCTTTTGCAGCATCAGAGACGGCATTTGGATCTGGCTCGGTCTGTCAGTGATGCAGTTGAGGAACAAAGAGCTCTGGCCACCATTGGCCGGACTTACCTCTTCCTTCATGACTCTGACCAGTCACTGGACAGCCTGAAGCAGGCCGAGGACGCATTCAAGAAGAGTCTGGCTATAGTGGATGAACGTCTGGAAGGTCTTGTTCTTGTTTTCTAGTTTCTACTGATGTGAGAAATCAGCAGGTGACAAAGACACAACAGTGGAGAGTTGAGTTTGCTGAGTAGTTCATAAAAGAAGAGCTGATGCTAGTATGTCATCACATCAGACAAAAAGCCTGTGTCTCCAAAATAGTAACTTTACAGGAGAATTGTATTTGCACTAAATACTACTGCACTGCGTCACTGGACTCTTTTGCACATTGCGTTACTTGTTCTTTATTGTAAAAGTAGCTGAAAAACTAAAAACTCTGCTGTTTTCTGGCTGATCCTCCACAATAACATAGAAAGCCCATTCTGTTTGCACTATCCCACCTCCTACTACAATCTCAGTCTAAACTCAGTCTGTCTAATTTATTTATTCTATCCTGCCTGTTACACTTTTTAAGTATGTGGGGTGCATGTATTTGTCACTGTACAGTGTACACTGTACAGCGAAATGTGTCCTCTGCATTTAACCCATCTGTACTCACTGACTACACACACCCAGAGCGGTGGGCAGCCAACTCCAGCGCCCGGGGAGCAGAGAGGGTAAAGGGCCTTGCTCAAGGGCCTAACAGTTGCAGCTTGCCAAGCCCGGGAATCGAACCCACAGCGCTGTTATCGATAGCCCGGCGCTCTAACTGCTGAGCCACCACTTCCCTTTTGTCTGCACTCTTGTGTTAGTGTTGTCATAATACCAAACATATGACTTTGGATACGATACCTGCCTAAATATCTCAATACTGAAACGATACCACAGCAAAAAACTAAAACTTCAAGAAAAGTAATGAAATAATAAATGATCAAACATAGAACATATTTATTTTTGTTTTTTTATTTATTAATAAGCAGAAATATTTAACAATGTGAGGTTTGCCATCAGTTGAGCACAGCAGTAACAGTAGGAAACCAATTTTAACTTAATAAATCAAAATAAATAATGTAAAATTATGTCACAGCTGCTGAGTTATATAACTATTGAACATCTGAACAAAAATAAATCAATTCTCTGTTGCAGCAGCTGAGCTTTATGGCCATGTTATGAAGACACATGTGGCGTGTGTGTTTGGCTCCTCGCCTCAGAGCAAACGGGGAACAGAACAGCGGGTCTGGTTTAGAGGCAAATAAACACAGTGGCAGGTCGGCCAACATGATCGAGGTCATTCAATAAGTTAATAACGTAATTATTGTGACAGGCCTGTTTATATGGCGCTTATCTACGTGTGAACGCCTGATTTTAGCAGCATTGAAGTTAGGGCATACATAACGTTACCTTACATTAGTAGTTCTCAAAAAAGACAATGCAGCGTTACTTAGTTCTCACTGCCCTAAACTGCCCTGACTGGAGCTTGGTGTAATTGTTATGGCTGGATCATTATTCACTAACCTGAGCTTCTTTTAATTTGCATGTCTGTCAGAAAGGTGCTTTGTTAAGTTAGAGGTGTTTGCTCCTTTGGTCTGTACAGGGTTAAAGCGTAGTTTGCAGACCGGGGTTGATGTGTCTACGGGGTTGCTCCGACTGTGAGATGCGTATGCAAATGAATCCGTCTATTAGTAGCCATGCTACGCTCTCTTCTGAGCAGGCCTGCACTGCAGACAGAGGAGGCAAGCGCCGGAGTGCTGCGCGCGCACACTGCCCCCCTGTGGCACTCGTTGGAAATACCGCTTATTTTAAAACGCGCTCATAAATGGGGCGTTGTACCGTTTTTAATTTTCACATATCGGTATACCGTGCAACACTACTCTGTATACAGATGAAATGACAATAAACCTCTTGACTTGAGAAGGGGGAAACTTTTTTTTTATTATTAAACCCTTTTAATAATAAAAAAAAAGTTTCCCCCTTCTCAAGGGAGGGGCTGGCTTTGTTTTTTAAGCATTTCTATTGGTCCATTCATCATGAAAGTTTGACCCAAGTCAAGAACAACCAGATTCAAATTGTCAAAGTGAAAAATGGTTTTTGAAAATATCAAATATTAGCATAATAGGCCAGCATCCATTCAATATTGTGCTCACTGCAGTAAAATAAATGTCATCAAATATTTTTTGAAATATGATTTTAAACTGCAAAATAATTGAACAATTATCTGTTGATACCTGTCAATAATTCTGCTATTATCTTACAGTCTTTTGTTTGAAGAGCAAATCTGTGTTTGGGGTTGATGTATCCTATATGTGTCTGTGTGCTGCAGGGATTGTTTCAGCTCGGGAGCGGAGTGAGATGAGAGCGCGACTGCTGCTGAACCTGGGCTTTGTGTGCGATGGTCTGAAGGACCCACAGCGCTGCAGTGAATTCATCCGTCAGAGCATCTACATCTCAGAGTGAGATTTTCCTTCTTACTGCCTGTGGCAGTGTGCTTTATGCCCTACACAGTGACAGTGTAGACAGTGGTGGCTTCGTGATTAGAGCACTGGGTTATTGATCACAGGGTTGTGGGCCCCATACCCATGTCAGCAAAGCTGGCACTATTGGTCCTTGAGCAAGGAAGTTGAAGCTCTTTGCTTTAGTGGCACTGTAGCAAAGCTGACCTCAGCGCTCTGACCCCGACTCTAGGGAAACAAGCTAGTGGTTTGTGAATTGAATAGAAATTTCATTGTAGTGTACATGTGTATATAATGACAACAAAGGTACTTGAATGAACACTGTGCCTAACTCTTCTCCTCTTTTGTTCTTAGAAAGAACAATCTTCTAGAGGATCTGTACCGTGCCAACTTCAACCTGGGCAATATCCACTTCAGAAACGGGCAGCACTCACTCGCCATCCGATGCTTTGAGAAGAGCAAAGAGTGTACACACAAGATGAGTGACAAATTTAGCGAGAGCGAGTGCTTCTATAACATTGGCAAGGTACCAGTCACCTCTCTGTAATAGTGTTATGAGAACCATGTTAGGCTTACACAAATCCTGAGCTAGCTTTGATCTTTTGAGAAATGCTTTGCATTTAATGTGTGTGCAGGTTCTGCTGAATCTGGGAGACTTTCTTGGAGCCAGGAGATCTCTGAAGAAGGCCTTCCAACTAGGGTCCCAACAGCCTGCTGAGAGAGAGGCTGTAAAAAGGGACTTAAGATATGGTAAGAGGATCTTTTTTTGTTGTTGCATATTTAATTGAGCTGTGGGTTTGTTTTTTTGTTTTGTTTTAGTTTTTTTTTACATGTTGCTGCTGTTTCTGTAGCAACCCGTGGCTCTAAGCTGGAAAAGGCTATGTCAACCATCACTAATAAAGTCTCCCAGGAGGCCTTGGGGCTTGCAGAGGAACTTGGGGACATCTACTGCAAAGTGGGCTGCTATTCCAAAGCTCTGGATGCTTATCACACCCAGGTAGGGGCCTGCTGTATTCTACATTATGGCATTAAATGTTTTTTCTGTAGACCTGATTACTGAAGTTTAGAAGCTTTCTGCTCTTTGTGTTCATTCTTGTACTACTCTTATGTGAGGGTTTTTTGTTTGTTTGTTTTTTTTAAAGCTGTCGTGTGCTGAGGCCTTAGGGAAGCCTACACGAGAGCTGGCGGTCATTCACGTTTCCCTTGCAGCCACACACTCTGACCTGCGGCAGTACCACAAAGCTATAGAGCACTACAGACATGAACTAGAGCTGAGACAAGGCAATGCCAAAGAGGTACTGCAATACTCTTATGCACACTGGGTCACTGACGCTTTACTGAAGCATTAACCTTCTCTTCGCTTAACTTGTGTGATTGTGTGTGTCAGGAGTGTGAGACATGGCTGAACATTGCAGGCTGTCAGGAAGAGTCAGGCAAAAGCATGGAGGAGATGGACAGCAGTTATGCTACTGCCTTGCGCTGTGCTGAGAGAGCAGCTCAAAACAAGCTACAGGTCAGCAAAGTTTCAAACTATCTTGCCGTTAAGTCCATTTGCAAGTTATTATTTGTTTATTATTATTATTATTATTGTTCCTCTAGTTTCCAGTGAGTCTTTAGTACAATTTGAAATGCAATTTATTTTACTTGGGGAAATGAGGTAATGTAATTATACCCGGAAGCAGATTTAATCATTTTGAGGCAATAGGTAAACAGTACCGGGGCTCCCCTTCTACCACAAATGTTCAAAATGTGTCATTTGGCCAAGGATGCCCAAACGTTTTTAGAACATGTATATTTACCTACAAGAATGACTGTTGGTCTTTTGGTTGTGTTGTCGGCTGCAGAGACGAGTTTTGCGCGCATGGCTGCAAGTACAGAGGCGGGTCAGTTCAGCAGGTGCTGATGCCACAGAGGCCCGTCTCCAGGAGTTGTGTGAGGCAGAGGGCCGTGGGTTGGAGGACAGTGAGGAAGAGGAGGAGGAAGAGCAGCTGCAGAACAGCGAACCTCTTGACAGTGACTTTCAGCTCTCAGACTCAGGTGAGTAAACAAACTGAGAAAGTTATGTTCAAGAATTGAGGTGTGAAAGTGCTGAATGTGCTGAATCTGTTTATACATGGGATAGACGAGAAAGGCCTAACAAGTTTGTTCTCTGGACAGATGAGGACCTGGAGGACTATGAAAAGCTTGTGAGCGGCAGGAGAAAATCTGTAAAGGTAAGAAGGACCCCTCTGTATCGGATTACAGGAGACCTGTGAAGAGTATGAAACAAACTGCACTTTGAGCCCATTTTAGCGGGTTTTTTTGACGATCAGATCACATTTAGATTTCACTTGTCCACCTAGAAAGGTTGGGCATAAACAGCCCTGCGTAATCCCATTCATTGTGATGGGATTACAATCTGATCACTCAAACCCCATTTAGATCTGTCAGAGACAGATCTCCCCACTCAAATGTTTTGTAAATGTCATATGCAATTACAACAAATTGTGAAAAGTACACTTCAGATAACAAAGGCTACTGTGATTAGGAGCAGCATCTAAGCAAGCAGAATGAAAAGATTAAACTCTGTCTTTGCTTTTAAAGTCCTCTTTATAGCAATCTTTTTGTGGCTGTGTTGATTATAGTTCAGAGATGCTGGGCCAGGCCCAACGAGGGCAAAGATTTCTGTCACACAATGACATTTACTATACATCTGACAGGGCAAATGCACCAGATGATTCTGGGAGAGCAGAGTGCAGAGACACATTTCAGATTTTAGTTTATCTGTTTTCCCATCCTGGGTTTTTTGTGTGTGTTTTGGAACAGAACGAATGGGTTTGTATGATCAGCAACAATGCAAGAACCACCAAGGCACAGCTTTGACATGAACTGGAAGCTGCTGCAACTGTAATGAATATAATTAGAATATACTATGGTACTGATTGAAATAAGGCTTAAGAAAGGCTTGAGGCTTTTTGATCTCATTTAAATCTGCAGTGTTCTTTACCTTGTGTTAAAATTTCTTTGTGTTAAAAATATTGAATCAACCAATAGAAATGCTTGGTGTAAAAACTTTTCCCATTGACTTTTATTAAAGGTTAAGAAGGTTAGTGTTATTTCTCCTTCTCTCGTAGAGTTACCATTTAGAGATATGAGGTTTTTCTGTGATCGCAACAATATGGAAAGTGGCATAGAAAATGCTGGTTTGTTTACTTGGTCTCCTCTAATGTTTAAACTCTACCCAAAACAGTCTTGCGCTCTTATGCAATCTTTCTGCCTTTCTCTGTCTTGAATTTTCAGTGGAACAAACGTAATGAAAAGGGCGAGACGGTGCTTCATCGCGCCTGTATAGACGGTAACCTGAAGCAGGTTCAGTACTTGGTAGAGCAGGTGAGCTGAGCTGATCACATGAGTCTGACCAGTCAGCCCCTGAATGATCAGGTCTTAAATCGCTGTTGTCTTTCTGAAACAGGGTCATCCCCTCAACCCCAGAGATTACTGTGGTTGGACTCCGCTCCATGAGGCCTGCAACCACGGCCATCTAGGTACAGAGTAAACAAGAACCTGATGAGCATTGGCGCACATAGAAACACGTGCCGCTCAGATCACACACATTTTTGCAATGTTTTATTAAATATTTACTGATCTATAACTATCATGTTTCTCTGGTGTTTTCTCAGATCTATGAAGTTGACCAACCCTGTGTATGTTTTTGTTTTTGTTCTTTTTCTTTCAGAGATTGTATCTTTGCTGCTGGACAAAGGAGCCAACATTAATGATCCTGGTGGACCACACTGTGACGGAGTCACACCTCTGCATGATGCCCTTAACTGTGGCCACTTTGCAGTGGCACGGTTGCTGGTGCAGAAGGGGGCATCAGTAAACTTGCGCAATAGCAAGGTTTATTCAGCGTCTGATGTTATGTTAAAGAAACAGTCTGTTTTGTGGTCTTACAGATTTACTCTTTTGTCTAAATGCATTCACACCGATCAGCCATAACATTAACACCACTGACAGGTGAAGTGAAATACATTGATTATTATACAGATCTGCTGCAAACATCTTTGTGCCAGATAGCACAGGACACCGTCAGAAGTTTTGTGTGGTCCATGCATCGAATGCTCAGATCTGTTATGTTACTAATTACGATTATCTAATGTTAATGTTATGGCTGCTCTGTGTACAATCAACCATGGTCAATTTTTGGTTTTGATTTTTGTTTTTTTAAGTGAAAAGTAACATCCTCTTCACATTTCAGCACATTCTAAAGCATAATTACTGTTTATTTGCATAATTTAACATTTAATTTAACAACAGAAAAAGTGGCTTCTGCAAAAGTAATAATACATTTAATTCATTTTCATTATTTTTTTTTCCAATATGTTAAATTCAGAAAATGAATGGTAATTGTGTAATAAAATGTGCAGAAATTTGTGTTTATGTTTTTGTTTTTTGTGGGAGGGTTTGTTCACTTGTTTTCACTCAACAAAATCAACTAAATGTGTAATTTGACCAGGGATGCCCAGACTGTTATTGTTTTACCTCAAAAATTAATTGTTCACTTTGGGTGTGTTTTGTGCTTATGGGTGTCTTTGTTTATGTTTTTCTTTTAGGGCGACAAACCTTTGGACAGCTTGCGCCAGTGGCAGAAGACATATAGTCGTGATCTGGATCATGACACACAACGAGAGTGTACAGAAACAGAGAAATTGCTGAAGAGGGCACAGGCAGGAGGAGGTGAGTATGAGGACAGAAAAAGAAACTGTGTTTTTGAAAGAAACTAAAGATGACCATTAATATTGTGTGGGTGTGTTTTTTTTTTTTTGTTTTGTTTTTTTTTGTTTTTTTTTTTTACTCTAAAGATTGGGACCTCATCATTTCTTCACATATTTATTGTTCTTTCATGTCTCACTATTCATTATAAATTTCATAGGAAATATGTCTGTATAAAAGGAAGGGAGGGGATTAAGTATATATCAGCTTTGATGATTAGCTTTTGATATGGGAAGCGTAATTCATGGTCTGTCTCGCTCACTCTCTCACTCTTTCTCTTAGTTGCAGCTGCACTAGTGTCTCCTAGGACTGTCCTACAAAACAGCCAGCTGTTTGATGCCGAGTGCTCAGAGCCGCTGTTGCAGCTGGACGAGCCCCACTCTGCTTCTCAGCATTCCCTGTCTAGTACACGTACCCCGCCAAAAGCCAACACTCCCCCAAGACCCAGACGATCCAATGGACCCCGTCACCGACTCCGAGGGACAGAGGAGAATGTTTTATTTGGGGTGGGACTAGACACTGTACATGTTCATTTACTTTGCCTATGTTGTGTCGTTACACTCCTGCAGGTTTACATGCAGCCATCCAGAGTTAAGTTTTCTCCCCAACTCTCCAATCTTTTTCAATAGGAGGACAGCAGTTCTGACCACTCTGACTGCTCCATCAGCCCACTGCGCCCTGTACGCCCAAGACTACGTTTCCCAGAAGTCCTTCCATCCCCAAAGGAAGTTTGTCCCAGTCGGGATGTCCCACCCACTTCACATGGGGGCAGAGAGACAGTGTTGCCTCCTCAGCCAGCCTCTGGCAGAGACGAGTATCAGAGAGCTATGCAGAACCTGGGCAGTGCCAAGAGTCGTCTTCTCACTCACAGCCTATTAGAGCCAGCTTTCAGCAGCACACCGGCAGTGTCTGCTAATCATGTTTCAGCTCTAGTCCCTGAGGATGAGTATGTAGGGGATGGGTGGCTAGAAGATGACTTGGGGAGCGCTCAACCAAAAAAGAAAAGGAAAGTTGACTCTGAACAGAACAGCAGACGGGACAGTGTGATGTCTTCTCGAAGTCAAATTTGTGTGTTTGGATCATCACAGCCTTCTGCTAGAGGTATGTTACATGAAGAATGTTGTATTTTTAGGAGGTTGCTTATAGAGCAGCAGTGATTGGTCAACAAAATTGATTAGCTGTTGATGGCGTTCATTATGGGTAGAAAAAGCTCAATGTGTTTGTGTTAAAACTAAAACTAAGAATCAGTTATGATCAATTGCATCACGCCTTGAGAACAGAGTGGTAAAATAAGTGGAAGCACATGTTCTGCTTAACAGGAATGAAAGCCTGCAGCCTTGGCAGTTCTATTGGATGAGACTGGTGACTATAGTAAGCACTGGGCTGCTATGATTTCTGTTGTTTCAGTGCAATTTAGTATTATTATGGTGCAGTAAATGGGAAGAAAAAACACATTAGGGTGTTTATAAGCAGGATGTGGACATGCAGATATTATGGAGGAAAAAAATCCTCTCTATTTCAGCTTCATTTGAGGCGGATATAAGGATGCAACGTTGCTGTTTTTGTTTAGTTTTTTACCACTTGGGGGTGCACTAGCCAGGGTTGGAACAGCAAAAGTAGAATTTATCAGCATACAGTGATTTTTGTTGGACAAATCACTGAGTTGATAAAATACTACAAACAGCATTTTTGTAGTTAAATAAATAAATACAAAATATCTGTTTGTAATGACAAGTACATCCCATGTTTAACAATGAGTGTGTCTTTTCATGGAGGCCCACAAGTACCTCCTTTTTGCTTACCTTGAGGCATTTGCTGATTTAAGCTAAAAATAATAGATAACAGATTTCCTGAAGTGCAGGTGATGAAGTAAAAAAATGCATTTTTTTTTTGCTTTGGTCTGTTGTGTGTATTTAAGCTCTTTCCAACTAGAAAGACTTTATTAATCTCTAAACTTTACATATACTTTACATACTCTACATCCGCTACAGTGCAGCATTTTGATTTGAAACCTAGACAATGTGGGTTTTCTTTTAGAAAGATTGATGGTTTGCCATTTTCTGTGTTGGATCTTAAATAGTTTCATTTCATGAATCTGAATGAGTCTTTTATGAACCTGCATGTTTTAAGTATTAATTTTTATCCATCTCTCTCTGCAGTTCAGTCATCCTCCAGCAGGGGTCTCTCACTGAAAAAGAGCAATAAGGCGCGACAGGTGAAGATGAATCAACTGCCTGGCATGGTGATGCTCGGCAGGAGAGAGGTCAGCAGGTCGCCGAGTCCCAACATCCCTGTTGACGATGACCCTCCTCAGGCAGTGCGTCCTCAACCATACAGCTCACAGGCGATGGTGAGATTCACTCACAGCATTATTTTCAGATATTTGCATTTGCTTTTATTTCCAGAGCAGCTTACGAAAGTGCTTCTCTGTTTATTCAGGAAATATTCTTAGCTTGGGCGCGTAGTCCGGAAGGTCTTTCAAGCTTAGATACTGCCACATCCAAAAGTCAGTACTTATCTATAGATACAAAAATGCCAAATACTTAACAAATGTCACCAAAGCCAGTGAAAAGAATGCAGAAGAGGTGTGACATGACTGAACTTGGGAACATTTGAAGGTCAGTTGTAAGACCAGCCAGAAAAGTGTTGTAGTAGTCTTTCATCATCTCAAGACTTGATTAAACAAACATCTGGGTGACCTTTCTAAACAGGTTTGTCCTGTAAACTGTAATACATTTAGTGCTGAATGGCTGAGTTTGTTCTTGGTTTTGTGTTCTAGCCACAGGCAGCCCTTCAGACCCCGACACCTGCCATGCCTGCACCAATCAGGATGAGAGTCAGAGTCCAGAACAATGTCTTCCTGATTCCTGTTCCACATAGGTATGAAGACTGTTGTCATATGTGTGCTTTGTTTGTGTGTGTGTGAGCGAGATTAAGCACAATGAGCTGCCAGTTTATTCATCTATTGCCACCCCCCACCCCCCATTATTGAGGATCTATGGAATGATGGTGCTCCTTCCAGTACTTTTGAGATGAGTTGCGGTGATGATTATCCAACATCCTGGCCTCATCACTGATATTAATCAAATTCTCACATCAATGTTCCACAATCAAGTATCAAGAAATTAAAATGGACAAGCAATAACATGGACAGTTTCTCTAACAAAAGCAGGATAAACATTTTTTGGTTTTGTTTTGTTTCAGTGAAGCTGACTCCTGCACCGTGTCCTGGCTATGTGATCAAGCTGCTCAGCGTTACTACCAAACCTGTGGGCTGTTGCCACGTCTCTCTCTGCAGAAAGAGGGTGCTCTTCTCTCACCAACTGACCTGCTCCTGGCTGTACTGCACACCAACGAAGAGGTCACAACACATAGTTGTTTATTCCATGCTAATTTTAAAAGCAGGTTTCAGGAACTTCAGATAGTCCAGTTTCTTTGCTTCAACCTAACGAGAGGGTGAGGGAGATGGAGAGAGGGAGAGAGAATGTGGACTGTCCCGGGGGCCCTGGGATGAGTGCTTTGAGAACCACTAGACAATAATAGAAAATGTAATATATGCTTCTTAATTCATTTGACCATTTTTGGCCAGCTTTTGGTCTTGCAGTTGTGGTGGGCTTGTAAGGCACCAAGGTAAACTGTATATGAAACTGTATGTTTGGTTGTAAGTCAGTTAAATGTGAACGTTCTGGGTGTAGGTTTTGGCAGAGGTGTGCTCCTGGGACCTCCCGCCTCTTCCTGAGCGTTATAAGAAAGCCTGTTCGAGTTTAGCTGTGGGTGAGTGTCTAATATCATGAAAATCATATATCTTAACAGCTTGTTTGTGAATATAACTCTGTGTGTGTGGTGGGGTTTTTTTGGGGGTTTTTTTAAGAGGAGAACAGGCGTGTGCTGCGGCTGTGTGAGGTGCAGGATGGCTCTCCCTGCGTGACCGTGTGTGGTCTTAGCCTGGCTCCTGCGTGCTTGTCCCCTCTCCTTCGTGCCCTTAAACTACAGGACAGTCTTACAGAGCTCTGCCTCTCTGGCAACCGCCTCAACGATGACCTCCTGCCCGAGCTTATCTCTGCAGCTACCACAATGCCCCGACTACGACTTCTTGATATCTCGGCCAATCAGATCACAGGAGATGGTCTCAAGAAGGCAGTTACCACTTTGGAGGGAAGCAGTAAAGCTGTGTTTCCGGTAATGCCTTTTTGTATTGCTCTCATTGTTGTGAGGAAAGTAATGTGTGTGGTTTGTTTGTTTGTTTGTTTGTTAAACATATAGATTATTGCTATGCATAAGCTCCATTATTATGCAGGAGCTCACTTGCTTGCATCCCTCTGCCCTGGAAACCTTAAATAAATAGGCATCATTAATAAGACGCTTGTTTTGCTGAAATTATATCATAATTATATTTTCCTGTGGTAGAATAGCCCTGTCCAAGACAAGTTGGGTACCTGAATATTCATTGGCTGGGAATGGGGTTTGTCAGGGTTACTCACTACAGCTAGCATTCACGTTCTTATACTCTTTATACTCTTATACACTTTTTTAAAGTCATCTTCTGGAGTTCTGAAGAATGCTGGAAGTATTTTGGTTGAGGTTGAAGTTTTCCCTAGTTGGGACAATTTGTATATACTCCACATTTGAGACATCTTGGTGGTTTATCAGGGTTTCTGTGGAAAGTGCTCATTTGTAAAGGCATGCAATTGTAAAACTGCATGTTTCATTATTAATCAGTCTTAGTCGATTCAATGGAGTGCAGCATATTCTGAGTAGAAATCACAGTACTCAGTATGGGGGAGTATTTAATAAGTACTTTATTACTTAACTTTTTATATAGTGTATGTAAACTTCTGTTTTCAACTGTATTCTATATAATATATAAGACTTATATAGACTTATAAAGACTTATAACCTATGTTTTATGTTAGAATGTAGTATGTTAGAATGTCTATGTTTTTTCCTTTTGTGGTCATAAAAAGGTCTGAAGTCATTTTATGTTAAGAATTGTGCACAAACCCTATTCATGCCAAGCTTAAACCCTGAGTTAACACTCCACCCTAATGCAGATATTTTCTATACCACATGATCTGAAAGAACATGCTACACAGGAAATGGTGTTTGTGGTTCGTGTGTGTGTGTGTGTGTGTGTGTGTGTGTGTGTGTGTGTGTGTGTGTGTGTGTGTCACATTTAAGTACAATTTCTTCTTAAGGAGGTCAGATATAATTTAATCCATTTGAGTAAGCAATTCCATACTTTGCAGAACTGGAGTTAGATTTACAAAATATAGAAAATTAATTGGACTTCTAACAACCATGGAAACATGGTAGACCACCAAAACTGCCACATCATATGAACAGTGCTTAAGGCTTCTGTCTTTGAGCGCTGAAAATCAAGCTTCAGTCTCACTTCAGATGTAAAAATACAGAAGTGTTTTGTTTGTTGTTTCACTGTGAGGAGATGACTGAGTGCTGTGGGTCTGTAAGAATGTGGAGCTGACCCAGAGGCAGTCACAGAAGCTACAGAAGAATATTTGCAAATCAAACTGTTGAAGCTACTGCTGTTACTGCTTGAATGTGTTTCTAATTACTTGGCTGGTGTTCTAAGGCTGAACTTTGGATATGTGTAAACTGAAGGCAAGTCTCCTGATGGAATGGAAACTAGAATAAAGGAAAAAGTGCACACTGAAACATGTGATATATTAGTTGGTTGAAGTTTCTCTATAATTGCGTCGCTTCTACTTAATGGCTGTTTTTGCTGGAAATTAAATTAAAGGGAGTGTGCTCTAACAGTGCTGTTGCATGGCTCTGTAGATTCTCGTACGCTGGCAGAATCAGCTCTAGCTTTTATTAAACAACTGAAATGAAAATATGTTCTATACAATCACCCTGACTGCTTGCACCTTGCTGAGATCATGTTCTGAAACAGTATGTAAGCAGTACTGAGAGCAGTGCAAATACTAGGGAGCAAAGCGGTTAGTTCAGAAGGGAACTGTTGTTGGTAATTACAGAATATTTATTTGGCCCAGATACAGTTTGGTTAGTTTCTGTAGCTTGACTCGAGGCAGAGCTGAAATAATGAAGACCAGCCGCACGTGTGTGTGTTCTGTAGCTGTTAAATAAAGATAATTAGTTAATAAACTAGTGATTATCTAGTTAATTAATGTTGTGTTAAGTGATGACGTCTGTTTGTTCTCCCACTCTTGTTCTGTCTTTTCCTGCTCTTGCTCTTTTAGTGTTTGGAGGAGCTGAATTTGAGTATGAATGCTCTTGGAGATGGCTGGTCTCAGGCTCTGGCCTGTCTGCTCTCAGGATGTCCTCTACTGGCCAATCTGTCTTTACAGGCCTGTGGCCTCACAGCCCGCTTCCTGCAGCAACACAGACTCCTCTTAGCCAGCGCTCTCACAGGTAAATATTGTATTTAGTGCCACTGTTACCAATAAGGTACAAGATGGTATTTATGCTCCAAGCCCTGTCCTCTTAACTGCCAGATATTGGTTGCTTTTATTTGTCCAGAACAGAGGCTGTTTATTCAGTCTTTAAGGAGGTCTAGCATTGAAGTCTGTACAATCTAACAGAAATATAGAAATGTGTTTTCTTCTGATATCTATCTAATATCTAACATATTAGCACACACTCAGTGTGGTGTCATGAGCTGTGTTTCTCTTCCGGTGGGGTAGTGGAGTGCTGAGTAGTTTGAGCTTGATGGCCAGCCACAATGTTTTTATTAAGTAAAAGATTTTAAGTGCTTTACTAAAATTAAAATAAAGTGTTTATTTAAAAAAATGTTTGATTGGTATCTGAATCATCTGATACACAACCTTGTATGAAAGCATGTTCAGTGTATATAAATGTTGAGGTACACAAAAGGACCTTGAGTAATTTGTACCTTTTGGGTGGAAAAAGTCTGTACTGTGTACTGTGGTGGAAAAAGTCTGTACCTGTACTGTGCCATCCAGCTTTCATCCTATTTTTTTTCTTTTTTTCTTTGTTTGAACTAACTCTGGATCCATTTCATTCTGATTGCTGAACAGGTACAGGGCACCTGCGATCAGTGTGCCTATCCCAGAATGCACTGGGCTCCACTGGGTTTGAGCTGGTGTTGAAGACCTTGCCTCTACAGTGCCTCACACATCTGGAGCTTAATGCAGTGTGTAAAGGTCCCACTGAACAACCTGCCCTGGACCTCTTAACCAAACTCCTAACACAGGTAAAAAAAAAAAAAAAAAAAAAAAAAGTAAGCTCTTTCTTTCTGACAGATGTCACATCAAGAATGAGAACATTAAGACCATTTACTCTGGTTAAATATTATTAGTAGTATTATTATTTTATTTATTTATTTTCTCTCTTTTTTTATATTATGATCACTTTGGAATGAACTTGGCTCAATAAATCAGCTCCACTTGCATACTTTGCTAGCCTCATTTTACTCACCAAGCAAGTATCATTTGGGTGGTGGGTCATTTTCACTCACAGCTTAAAGGAGAACATTGCGGACCATGACTTGACTGGGTTTTCGGAAATTACATGCCTTTCTGGCCCGTGGGCAGGCAGCAGTAAGGGTGTTTGAATGTGAAACTTTGGTCAACGTGTCAAACAACATGCACAAGCTGCAGAAACTCTTGATAGGTGTCATGTTGTGAGCTTTGCATCTGCGGTGCGGAGACTGCTGACCTATTTATTAATACAACTTGAAACATCACAATAATGCAAACTTTGTAAATCATGTCAGGATGCAACTCCAAATAGGAGTAGTGAAGGCTGTCATGCTCCTTCTGTCCATTAAGTCCAGACCTGTCTATCTAAGTGGTATTTATTAAGTTCAACATTTAACTGCTTGTGTAGATCACTGAGCCCTTAACTGTGTTTACAGTGTTTGGTAAAATCTTTTTTTACCCTGCAAATGATTAGACATGGATGAACCTCAGGCTTCAGTCAGGCCCAGTCAGAGTTCATCAGTATGCTGTGTCAGCTGAGACTGGTTGAGCTCACCACATCTGTTTCTGTTTTTGAGGTGTTAATTCAGGCGGTTTTCTGACTTGTCTGGTCACAGTTAAGATATTCTGTGAGTCACAGAAGGCAATGACATATTTTACATTTATATATCAAATGAGAGGAAATCTTATACGCTAAATTACCGGTCTCCCGATAGGTATACCTGTCCTGTACCTACATGTGCAAATTTCTGACAACAATGAGTGTGTTTGCATTACAGGGTGACTGTTCACTCACACATCTGAGCCTGGCTGCAAATGGTCTGACAGATCAAAGCCTCATCTCTCTCGCCAGGTAAATGCTGTAGTGTGGCTTTATTGACACTGATTGGGATGTTTTACAGCGTAGTTGGTCTCCAAACAGTTTGTTATGAGGTTTCCCTGCTTGTAAGGAACAAAACCTAAGAACCACATGTAGATAACATTAGACACCCCTAATACCATATAAGCTATGTCAAGGTTGCTTCCATGATGCCTTGCTGTCCCATAAGACATTGCCATAGAGGCAGTGTAGTGATGAAGGTCTTTTACCGAATCACAAAGGGAGCAATTGCTGATGTTGCCACTGCAGCCCACTAGTAGACATTACTGATGTCAGTTAGCATGCTTTCACTGAATAAAATACATTCTAAAAAGACATTACTTGGTGTCTCAGACCATGGACATTTGTCACTGCTGAGACAATGCCAAAATGCCAAAGCAGACACTAATGATCTGTGGACATTTTTAGATGTCTAGCTCTTTGTCCCTCCCTGGTGTCTCTGGACCTATCTGCCAATCCTACTGTGACATCAGAGGGACTCCACAGCCTTCTCAACACTCTTAGGGACGGTCGACAACCTTTGACCTATCTTAACCTTCAGGGTAAGTGATTTATTTAGAGGATATTCAGTTTTGTTGATTTGTGTCTATCCAATGATGGTTTACTTTACTTACCATATAAGTTGAAGTTTAAATGTGAATCTTTTTCTGGCTCTCTGTCAGGTTGCCAGGTGTGTGGTCCGTGGGACGTTGGGTGTTTAGATGGCCTTTCAGAGAGAGTCCAGGACCTGCGGCTGTGTTCTCAGAGACTAAACAAGCTTGACCAGCAGATCTTGCAGAAGAACTGGCCAGGACATATCCTGACCCAAAGCTCCAAATGCCTGCTCAGCACAGCCCCGGCTCAGCATTGACGCACACTGTCCGTTAGTTTCTGGGCAGTGTCTGGACTACTAAATTAAGCCAACCTCAGTGCTGTCCTACATGGACACAGTTAGGAATTTATATATATATATATAATATATATATATATATATATATAATTATATATATATATATATATATATATATATATATATATATATATATATATATATATATATATATATATATATATATATAATGTGTGTAAAGTATATTTAAATGTATTTGTGTGTGTCTGAGTGTCTGAATATGTGCTGAAGCAATTGTTTATAATCCCACTGCATTAGATAGGATAGGAAATGTTTGGGTGGCTCAATAGAACTTATCTTTCTCCTTTCTTCTGTTTTATGAAACCCAAATAAATCTACTAATTAAACTGTGATTCTGTCCTACAATTGTGACCAATGTATCTTGCTGGTATTGCTACTTGATTTGATGGCAGCTGTTGGACCTGAATGTCTGCATGACAGACCTATGTCATTGTATAATTTTCGTTCATAATATCAGGCCCTGACAATTTTCACGTCATTTTTAGCTCTTTATCTAATATTGCCAATGCTTTCTGTGCACCACACTGCCTTTCCCAACAGGTTTATGCCGATTCTCCTGTAGCTGCTGATTAGGTGAAGAGATGTTGCCAGTTCGCCCTATGATAGCTCTGCTGTACTCTGCAAAGTAATGTGCTTAGCAAAGTCTAACTTGAAGATATAGATGGATTAAGCAGATAAATAGAAATCAAAAATGATTCACTCCAGTGGTCCAACTTCTCAAGGTGTTGTGGTTTCAGATAGGAAGTGATTCTGTTCATCTGCTGCAGTGTCATACACTAGATTAGATTAGATTAGCAATTAGTTTGTGGTTTTGTCTGCAAGTGAATTTAAAAGTACCACATGTCTCACTCTTTGGCCACTGCCTGTATGAGTATTTCTCTTTCTCACACTATGGTGCAACATTAGCTCTGTCCAAAGTACCTTATTTTACTTCTTAGCTAATTTAGCAGAGTTTCTTTCTGCTGCTGTGCAAACAGATATTTCACCTTTGTTTTGTGTAAGCTGCCATTAGCTTCTCATATGTGCAGTCATGAAAACACCTGCCACATCTGTTGCTACACTGTGCATTAACCACAGTCTTCCCCATCTATTAAAGCCAGGCTGGGCAATTAGAGAGCCAGAGTCCAGCACAGTTTGATGATTTCACTTACATACCTGACTGGACAATTAACAGGTGAGATGAATAATGTGTACTTGAGCAAGAAAATCAAAGAACTGTGCAGGAATTGCAGCCCAACCCTGCATTAAAAGGACCACCACTGACCTGATTTAATTTGGGAGGTGGCCCTTATCACCTCAAACTGGTAGTTGTATGCAGGGTATTCTGACATACAGCTTTCAACATAGCTTCATACTGACGATTAGTGCAGGATTACATTAAAATATAGGATACATAAGGATCATTTAATAATGTATTGCTAAGTGAAAGAACAGTAAAAGTGAAATCATAGGTTCTTTTTTTTTAATTTGTGTGTAATTTCTCTTTACAAAATGTAGGATGGATAATGGCTTCAGAGAGACTATACAAGCTAGTTCAGGAGACCCGCAGTTCCAAATGTCTTCACAGCACTACCACTGCTATGCAGTGACCTATGATGTATGATATATATGTATATATTCAATGTCTGCTGCAGTCCATCTAATTAAATCAGTCTTATTACACTTTGTAATGAAATGTGCTGCATATATATGTTAATGTGTAAATATTCATATTCATATACTATTCATATACATCTATTTTGTAAATATCTGTGTTCTTTTCTACTACCGTTAGGAACTATGCACCTAGGTTTTTCACTTAACCTTACACCTGTTTAATGTGACATGACGTGTGTGTGTGTGTGTGTGTGTGTGTGTGTGTGTGTCTACACTTGCATTTTTGTCAGCAGCCCCTTTGTTTCAGTAATGAGTAAAATTGCTCTGATGTGAAATCTTCATTTACATCTTCAAATGACCACCCCTAGTTCTCTGATTTACTATACTTTTAACCCAAACAAATGAGGACAACTCTTTTTCATCTAGATTATTTTAGTGATTTATTAGATCACAGCTGCTGGCTTCATTACTACATAATAGCACATTTCTGGATTATACATTCATGCCATGTTTAATTAATTCAATTCCAAATCCAATCACGTGGCTGTCCTGTTGGGGTGAACTCTTTCAGAGCTGCTGCTTGGTTTCTGGAAGAGCTTGGATGAATTCCAGCAGGGTCTTCGAGCTTTTTTTTTTTTTTTTGGAGGGGGAGGAGGTTACAAATGTTGTTAAATTGCTTGGACAGTCAGCAGATACATAGTGAGTCATGTAATGTATATTCAGACTCTGTTGAGCACTTGAGTGAGAACATACACTTTAACTCACCTGCAAAGGCCAATGTTAGAACAGATGGTCGCTGGATTATCAGTGGTAGAAAGCTCCTCCACCAAGACATCGAAGTATTGGTTGATCATTCTCTTACACATAGACTTCAGGAAGCCAATCCCATCACAGACCTTGTAAAGGCTCGCCTTAACTGCTTCCTGTGGGGAAGTTTTAACTGTTTAAGAGATTTGTATTTTGTGACTGTAGTTTTGTGACAGTGTGTGATAGTGGACACTCACTGTGCCTGCGTCACTACCAAGGCTTCTTTTCAGCTTCTTCATGGCCCACTTACATGCCCAGCATTTACCTGGGAGTTCAGCCCCAGGCATTTGCAAATCCTCAGACTCAGTAACATCCTGAACAATAAGAGTGCAAATATTAAAACAAAGACTGCCTAAATTAGTTCCTCCATTAGCATGATATGACCAAACCTGTTGGATATGAACAGTGGTGCTATATAGGGAGAAAACTAAGGGCCTGTGACTGACAGGAACCCTAAAAATGTATTAATTGAGTATTTTGGCAGAATTGTAAGAGTTCATGGGGCCAAAAATCCTTTGTTGCCCCCTGGATATGAAGTCCAGGACCATTGTGGTTCCCACAGCACACTGCTTTGATCATGATATGGGTTATAATGCTTTATTGTTTAATGTTCTGAGTGACCATAAAATATTTCAGGAAAAAAGTACCAAACTCTCAAGATGCTCCTCATCAATTTTCAGGTACTCCAGGTGCATCGCACAGGCTACAAATCAGAGGACGACAACACAAACGCCTTTAAACATACACACAAGCTATACAGTGATCTTCTAGCTTTAACTGTTTGGTAGTTGGTGTGGTCATTCGTGTGTTACCCAGTTATTTTATGTAGTAAGTTAAAAGCCTAACTGTAGCTATGTTATCATCGCTGGTCTTACCTGTGCCGATAAGTAGAAAAGTGAACAAGACGTTCTTGAGCATGGTGGTGATCAGAAATCAAAAACGTGACTGAAGTGAACTGTTCCAAGCTGACTAAGTGGTACTTCAAGGTTCCTTGGTGGTCTTTTTATAGCTTTTATAACTTCACACTTTTTTTTTTTTTTTACTTGGCCACCAACCACAAACAATGGTTTCACAAATGGTGTAAACATGAAGATGTAACTGGTATATATGTAACTGAAAGCTCTTACATTACTGACCATTATGAACTGTGCTCTCATTTAAGAAATGATTTCTTTTGATTTCTGATCAAACAACACAGTCTGAGGTCCTTCTTGGTACATTTTTTAATAACTTAATCAAGTATTACCCTCCTATTCAACTGCATCATTTATTAAGTATACATGAAGTATATATTTAGTATTTATTTAAGTATACTTTTATGGTGCATAATTGCAATATATCAGTGACTTTCAAACAATGCACATATTATGTATAATTCATTATGAATAAAACCCCTTATATTTAAAGAAAAGACCCCTCTCTTTGCTCTGTAACAGAAATGTAATTCCATGCATTTATAGCTGCAGATTTCTTTAGGGTAGAAAAAATGAGAAAAAACAAAGAACATTTTGAAGATTTATTTGCGCAAAAGCACTGACTTCAGCACTGTTAAATAATGCACAGTCATTAAACATGTATGACCCACATATATCTTATCATGCAGTTGCCATGATGGAATTCAAAGCTGCTGTTGGACTTTTGGAAAAGCTTGGAGGTATTTCGGCAGGGGTTTTGCTCTGTAATAATCGAGAAAAAAAAACACATTAAGTTTCCAATAGAGGTAACTCACTTTTAAAACTTGTAAAAACACAGTAGTTTAATGTTCCTGTTGTTTTTTTTAGTTAAACAGATTTGCTGTGACTCACTTGCAAATGCCAATGTTAATACAGATGGTTTTCGGATCATCGCTGGTAGAAAGCTCCTCAGTCAAAGTGTCAATGAATTTATGAATTATTTTCTGACAAATATTTTTCAATAGGCCAATGCCATCACAAACTTTGAGCAGTTTCTTCTTTATCGCCTCCTGTGGTGAAGTTGAAACCGTGTGAGAGTTTGTCAGGATACGTGAGGCGTGTGATTGTAGTAATGTGACTGTTAAAACTCACCGCCTTCTCGTTCTGGCCAAGGTGAGTTTTCAGCTTATTCATGGCCCACTTACAAGCCCAGCATGGACCTGGGAGTTTTCTCTCATTCATCTTCTGCTCTTCAGCCAGGACATCAGCCTGAGCGACAGCCTGAACAACAGCCTGAACGAAATCCTGAGAAATAACAGAACAAAGGTCATAAAAAGGCCTATTTACACTCCTCTTGCATGATGTGACCAAAACTGATATGAATTCATTACTGGGACCTTGGTTCCAGTAGCAAACACATTTGATAAGACACAGTCAACACATTACTGGAGCTTAAATCAGCTCTGTACTGACCATAATGCTTTTCTATATCAGTAAAGTATAGCAGTAAAAAAGCGTACCCAACTCACATCAAGGGTCTCCTCGTCAGAGTCAGCTTTCAGGTATTCTAGATGCATTGCACAAACTGGAAAGAAGAAAGGGACAACACAAACTTCTTTAAACACTCACACACACACACACACACACACACACACACACAGGCCATGTGTGCTCTTCTAGCTCTAAGTGTTTTAGTAGGAATGATCATTTTGTTGTTACATTTTGTTGTTATTTTGTTTAGTGACATAAAAGAATAAAAGACTGAGTATGCTGTAATTGCTGATCTTACCTGTGCCAATGAGTAGGAAGGCAAGGAGGATGCTTCGGGGCATGGTGATGTTCAGAGATAAGCGAGATGTGTGAAATCTCTCGAGGTGAAATGACTTTAAGATGCGCCGGGGGTCTTTTATAGCTCTCTAGACCTCACACTTTTTCCACCCCTTGACCACAAATTCATGACACAATTCATGTGTTCATGCTTTTGTGAACAGATTAATATTCAAGTTTTATTAGTGTTTCAACAAACCAATCTTTTCCATGTTTGGTCATTTTAACATACACACACACTAATAATAATAATAATAATAATAATAATAATAATAATAATAATAATAATAATATTGTACATCGCTGGCTAAGACTGCATGATATAGTTTTTGCTACTTCTGTCACTCTTGCTCCTGTATTTGCATATTTGGGAAATTATTTTAAGAGAGATTATATTGTATAAAAAATAACTTAATGGGAAGTTGTTTGTGTTTCCTTGTATTTTAGCAGAATTCATTTGCTGTGAAGTTAACACATGCAAAAAACCTGCAAAATTCCACAGTCTTTATATAATAGCAGGAGTTCAAAGCATTTAAATCTCCGGAAATCTCTCCCACAGACTACATTATTTTAATAGACAACACGTGTATTACAGTAGCTTTACTATGAAGTTTTGCCTTTAAAATGTTTTGCTGATGTTTTTAAACTACTGGCTTTCCTTAACTAGCAGTTCAAACAATACTGTACAGAAATATACCAACATATTTCCCACATTCAGCCTCAGTTTAGGGTCATTAACATGACTATTACAATATCCAAGCACGTTTGTTCACTTTTCGGCTACCAGTGGTCGTTTTGTCTGTGTACCTTATGTTGTGGGTGGTCTGTTTATCCACACACTATAGTCCCATAACTATTACTGCACCGGATACCTGGCCAGCCCGTGTTTCGTTACTGTACAACCCTGTATTAGTATAATGACAGTAAAGTTGAGTCGAGCTGAGCTTAGTTGAGTTTAAATGAAATGAAATGCAATGAAACGAACTGAAATGAATTTCTTTACTTCTCTCTGATCGGGCCTGATCGGGCCTGATCGGTGTCTGTAGCGGACTGTGCTCCTCCTGGCCAGGCGGAGGCGCCGCCGCTCGGAACACAGCCGTGTAGAAACAGCAAGGAAAGCACCATGGTGAGCAAGCAAATTTACCTCCTCTCCACCTAGACAGTTTGTTTTATGTGAATGAATTAACTCACACAAGTAACATGTGGGCGGACGTAATTTATTATATATTGATTCATTTAGTATTTTATTTGTCTTCGTTTATGTTTTTGAGGTCTAACGTTAGCTTGGCTGTATAGCTGTCTATGTAGCACAGCAGGCGTTAGCTAGTTAGCGCTAGCGGACTACTGCTTCCTCTCATAACAGCTCGGGTAACTTTCTAAAATAGCAGGGAGCTTAGACTGCAAAGGTAGCTAGCTAAGTCCCTCTGAGGTAATGTGCATGTTGGGAATAGGTTGGGTACTCATGTGATGTTGATTTTGCTGTGTAATGTTACTGACTGTGTAGCTGTGGTGGCAAATCCAGACCTTCAGAAAATAAACATCTGCGCTAGTGTTTTGTTCCGACTGCCTGGACGGCTCTGCTGCAGCCCAGCTCAGCCCAGCTCAGCTCAGCCCAGCTGAAGTGGAGAGGTACTGGAAGACAGAACCAAATACTGGCGGGGATTTTTAGCTATATACTTTCCGAAATACTGGATTTGTCACCGCTACTGTGTAGCATTTCGACCCATATCACTGACCGAGGAGCGGCGCTGCTTTCCAGTATCTAATGTAGCTTAACGTTTATCATTGGTCCCGTGTTTAGGTTGCTAGCTATGTGTGTTAAACTGATTTTTTAATGAAATATATCTAGCTATTATCTAATGATCCGAAACTTTGAGCTTTTAAAACAAAAAAAAAAAACAACAGTGGATATATACAGCTCCTGCATGAAGAAACACGCCACTTCAATTAAATGATCAAAAATGTAGAGGTAGTCTTTCAATCAGCGTATAACTTTGTATGATTTTGTATTTCGTACACATAAACCTTATATTAATATAGAATAAATAGAGTAAAATATAGCTAGAGTATTTTATTCCAATGCATTTTGGAGCACTTCTATTAGAAATGACCTTTCTGAATCCATTAACAACTGCCTAATTCAAATGATGGCGTTGTGAAAGGTCTTAATGTAACAGCAGTAATATAAAATGTAATTATTTGGGGCAAAACTAAATATGCAGACCTCTGGGTTGATTGCTTAAGTTCAAGGTAAGGAAATGAGAACACTAAAAATGAAAAAAATAAAAAATAAAAAAAAAATATATATATATATATATATATATATATATATATATATATATATATATATATATATATATATTTAAGAATGAAAAAGCAAACAAGGAGTGATTGACATTAGCAGCCATGCTGTTAAAGTGAGTTTCAAGTTACAGATGTAAATGTTCTGATGTTATGTATTCTAATCTGTAATTGTGTTAAACAGGGTCAAAACCAGAGCGGAGGACATGGCCCTGGAGGGGGGAAGAAAGATGATAAAGTAAGTAAGTGTAGTGGTTGGTGTGGCGCAACAGATAACACCACTGGGGTTCAATTCCCAGGCTGGGTGACTATACTGCGCTACACCAATAAGAGTCCTTGGGCTAGACTCCTAACACTACACTGACCCACCTCTGTAATACGAGTTACCTTGTAAGTCGCTCTGGATAAGAGCGTCAGCTAAATGCCGTAAATGTAAATGTAAGTGATTGTGTGTGTGTTGTGTTTTATTGAAAGCCTGTCAGTTTGCAGTAAGCTTGGCTGATAAACAGCTAACCACTAACAGTCACCTGTCATTAACAGGATAAAAAAAAGAAGTACGAGCCCCCAATCCCCACTAGGGTTGGAAAGAAGAAGAGGAAGACAAAGGGACCTGATGCTGCTAGCAAACTGCCTTTGGGTATACAAAATTTCTAACAAGCTCTTAAAAGAAAGATGAAAAATGACATTCAGTAAGCCATGATATGTTTGGATTCTTGTACTTAGTCACCCCCCACACACAGTGCAGACTGAAGCTGCTGAAGCAGGAGAGGATCAAGGATTACCTTCTGATGGAGGAGGAGTTCATCAGGAACCAAGAGCAGATGAAGCCACTGGAGGAAAAACAGGAGGTACTGTGTTTTACTTCTATGTAAGACTAAGGCTGTACGACATGGGGGGGGGGGGGGGGGGCAGTGATACAACATTAATATTATTATTATATTAATATTGTTATTAATAATGCTCTTGTGTATTCAATATTAAAGTGAAATACATTATAGTAGGCTTATATAATCTGCCTGGAAAACGTTGTAGTATGGTTTCATTTAATTTGACATTTCAAATAATTTGTTGGTTTCTTCCTCTACAAGCAAGACATCATCTCATCATCTTTTTTGTTTGTTTGTTTGCTTGTTTGTTTTTATAGGAAGAGAGGTCTAAAGTTGATGACCTGAGAGGGACACCAATGTCAGTAGGAACCCTTGAAGAGATCATTGATGACAACCATGCCATAGTGTCCACATCAGTTGGCTCAGAGCACTACGTTAGCATTTTGTCCTTTGTAGATAAA
This sequence comes from Salminus brasiliensis, assembly GCF_030463535.1. NCBI lineage: Eukaryota > Metazoa > Chordata > Actinopteri > Characiformes > Bryconidae > Salminus > Salminus brasiliensis. Next base: position 15,294,785 of record NC_132887.1, on the reverse strand, counting down.
GACCTTCTTGAGCCGGGCTGTTCTGTTTTACTAAACCACAAGGTACCAGTATTTTCCACTTCGTGTTGCACCTTTTATCAGTGAGATCACTAAGTTGGTTGATGCATAGATGTAGTAGAAGAGGGATAATTATTTAGTTTTGTCAATGCTGACTATGTGCAGGTACATGCAGTGATTGGTGTGCTGATGGATGACACTGATCCATTGGTGACAGTGATGAAAGTAGAAAAAGCCCCTCAGGAAACATACGCTGATATCGGAGGACTGGACAGCCAAATTCAAGAGATCAAGGTAATATACCTTTTTTAACTGTAACTTGTTGTACATTTGCTTTTCTTGTACATGTTGAAGTATGATTCTAATAGTGCTCATCAATTTCTTTTAATAGGAGTCTGTTGAGCTTCCTCTTACACACCCAGAGTATTATGAGGAGATGGGAATAAAACCACCTAAAGGAGTCATTCTCTATGGCCCACCAGGCACAGGTCAGTCAAATTGCCTGTGAATTCTCCATTTAAATGATTAAATCACCCACTACATGTGTTGATTTGGGATATTCTGCTATTTAGGAAAGACCTTACTGGCTAAGGCTGTGGCCAATCAGACATCTGCCACATTCCTGAGGGTGGTGGGTTCAGAGCTGATTCAGAAGTATTTAGGTGATGGTCCCAAACTGGTCCGAGAACTCTTTAGAGTGGCAGAGGAACATGCTCCTTCCATTGTCTTCATTGATGAGATTGACGCTATAGGAACAAAGAGGTATGGCAGATTTACGCATTTCTGTGTCTCATCCTTTAGTGAACAAATGTGTAATTCTCCAACGCTGCTGCTGTGGCCATATAATGCCCCAGCTGTCTAATTCTTTCTTTTTGTTTTGGAGCTTTTAAACAGACTACTGTAGTTAGACAGTCCAAGACACCATGAGCTCAGTGCCTTTTCAGACAAACATCTTTTGTGTCTTATGGGTCCTAACAGTAGGTCCCCCCTAAAGGTTGACTAAGTGCTACACTGTTCCAAAAAGGCTGTCTTCTGTAGAATGGAGAAATGTGTGGCCTGCCAGGAATTAGTGAATACATGTGTTCAGGCAGACTGTAGAGTTGTAGTGGTGTGACTAAGCCTTGCGTGTGGGTTGAGGTGTACAAATAAGAGTGTGCTTTGACTCTTTGACTGTGAGAAAACTCCAGATGTAAAGACAGAAATAGAAATGTGGTCCCTGTGGTTACTAACCTTGCCCCCTCCTTTTTATATTGGTCAATGCGTAACTTAACAGCAGCATTTACTTTATTTTATTTGTCTGCATATTAATTCTGCTTTCAGAACACTTGCTGTGATATATAATGTGTGTGTAATATATATATATATATATGTGTGTGTGTGTGTGTGTGTGTGTGTGTGTTTTTTGTTTGTTTGTTTGTTGTGTCTGTAGTAAGCACATTTGTTTAGTTCTGATGGGTTTTCTGTGTGCCCTGTGCAGGTATGACTCAAACTCTGGTGGTGAGAGGGAAATCCAGAGGACCATGCTGGAACTCCTGAACCAGCTAGATGGATTTGACTCTCGTGGTGATGTTAAGGTCATCATGGCCACTAACCGAATAGAGACGCTCGATCCTGCACTCATTCGTCCAGGTATGCTAATAAACTTCAGTCTGCCACACAGCCAGGGCATTCTGTGGGTTATTGTCTGGGATTTTTTTTTCCACTGTATGTTAATTACATTTCATTAAAAAAAGAAATGTGATGTATGATTCACTGCTAAGCTGAAAAGTTGTATGTTTCTGCAGGACGAATCGATCGTAAGATAGAGTTCCCTCTGCCAGATGAAAAGACTAAGCGCAGAATCTTCCAAATACACACAAGCAGGATGACTGTGGCAGATGACGTAACTCTGGATGACCTTATACTGGCTAAAGATGATCTTTCAGGCGCTGACATAAAGGTGAATTTCAGAAATTATATGCTGTCTCAAACACCCCTATATGTAATGTCCCAGATCTCAACTGTATGACTTACATCGAGATGCATGATTGCATGATAAAGTGTAAATTACTCTCCTTCTGTAGAGACAAACTTTCATGCTGCAGATGCCCCTGAGATTTTGCTCAGGCAAACATGCTACAGCTTTGTGTAAATGCAAACTGTGCTTCAGAATTAAGAGCACTACTGCCACCTTCAGGCATGTTCAGTCTACATGAAGTACATAAACAGCAGGATCATTTTAGTATCATATATGAATGTAATAGAATGGAGTTAATCATTATACTCTGTGATTTTTCAAATGTGGAGGCAGTGTGTGGACTATATTGTAATGAATCTGCATTGTTTTATTCAGGCCATTTGCACAGAGGCAGGGCTAATGGCCCTGCGGGAGAGGAGGATGAAGGTGACAAATGAAGACTTCAAGAAGTCCAAAGAGAACGTTCTGTACAAGAAACAGGAAGGGACTCCTGAGGGCCTCTACCTTTAGCTGCAATGATCAAACTCCAGCCCTTCCATACTAAAAAACATTTTTTTTTTGTTACGTTTACTTCTTGAGCCAGCTTTTATTTTCACCCTCATGCAAATAAAAGTATTGCATTTCCAGCTTGTCTCTTTATAAGCCATGGGTGCTGGTTTGGCTAATAAGGACACTGCCTTGTTCTTGGTCTTGTATTACAGGCCTCTTAAAACCTTACAAATGGAAGCTGGGCCTGCTTATTTTGTACAGATATAGCTGAACATGTTAATGTGTAGCATGAAATGATACCAGTAAAAATGCTAAACTAATCAAATGTAAGTTTCCTCTACTCTGTATGCAGCTTCTTATATACCGTAACACAGAAATTTGTCATTTCTTTAACCTTTTTAGAATTCTTTATAAAACGGTTTATTCCTGTTGCCTGGACCTGTAACACAAGTGCGCATGCGCACACACTTAAAAAACAAATAATAATAATAATAAGACAACCTTGACACTGATAATAGGAATATGTGATAAGAATTCACATACACTGGTTTTAAAAACAAAATTTTAAAGAAGCTTTGCTGTCTTCAATGATTTGGTCTCCACCTCAAACATCAGAGACATACAGTATATCCAAACTGCCTCAGATGACACCATTTTGACACCACTGTAGTCTGACGGCAGCTATTAAATTAAGGAGTGGGGGGAGGGGGGCAAAGAACACAAGGGTACCAAGAGACGAGGTATGGGACTAGACACTGGACACAGCCACAAGTGGGGATGAAAACAGTGCAATGGAACATCAAAACAATCCCAATCAAGTCTTATTACTGCAAACCTATAGACCAACTTTCACTTTGGTTTCAGTCAAGTGTATGAATGTAGTAATAACAAGCACATTCAGAAGAAAATGGAAAAAAAGGAAACTGATCTGAAAAAACTGGCGAGACACCCATGTGTTAAACAGTGTATAGAAACTTAGTGTAAATGTAGTGTAACTGCTTGCAATGATGACAGCGCATGGTGAAGGTTCCCTCTGGAATAGTCTTCACTGTTGCACGAAGCATGAAAAGAACGTTGCTGACCAACAGATGCTCCACCTTCCCAGCTGTATCAGTGTTTGCAGTGGAATTCCTCATTTGCATGGTAGGACAAGACTTTGAAATCACACAGTGGTTATGTTGTGTTTATCTCTAAAGCTCACAATGAATCGTACAGATAAATAAATATTTCTCAGTTAATGGATATAGACAAAGGACTAATATCAGTGTAGAGTGATGTACAAGTTCACAGAAGGAATTGTCAACAATGAAACTTTAAAAAGTCATATTTCAAATGGAACTAAGGAAAATAAACAGAAATGTGCTTAAGTGCCCTTAATATACCTTTTTCAATATTTAAATATCAAATTGGGGTTGAATTTTCTATTTCGTCTTCTTTTCATTCTAACTAGCAAATATATAATTTTTAACTGGAATACAACAAAGGACATACGCTGTAAGGCATGGACCATTCTGAACCTAAATTTCTTTATTTCACACTGCCCCAAATGATTTTGCAGCAATGAGAAGAGACCACTGGTTTGTTGAAAAGAGGCTGGCAAGGATGTGGGTGTGTGTGTAACAGGGGTAAATAATGGTACATTAGCGTAAGTGTGTGTTCTTCAAAGAGGGAAGGTCAAGGTGCACCAAGTCTTTATGTAAATAATATTTAACTCCTTGTAATCCTCTCCGTCTCACTCATCTTCGTCCTCCTCTTCCTCCTCTCCGTCTGAGAGGGCGGGGCAAGTGCCCAGCTGCCGGTAGCCATCCAGCCACTTCTCCACCATCTGCGTGACGAGAGGGTGGTTGCGCCTCCTGGAGCTCTTCTGTAGCGCCACCAAGATGCCGCCCTCCGTTACACAACAGTCTAACCACTGTCTCAGCAAGCGCTCCTGCTGCTCCTCCGTCCCCATCTGACACACGCAAAACAGCCAGTCACATTATGCATCTAGGGCTGGGCAGTGATAATTAGGACTTTAATGGTGATGACCAACTTACTACACAATACTAGAAAGAACTACATTTTCTCATTTAGTAGAAAATATTAAAACCTATTTAGTCAGTCTCCTCCGCATCAAGGAGGCCTTGAGTAGGTTTGTTCCAAAACCTAGACTGGTGTATACATTACATGCTGTAAGCATGTTACTGGTGATTTTTAATTCTGTGTAGTGTTTTTTATTACTCTACATCTACATCATACATTACATAATCTACATTCTGACTTTTAAAGGGCCTATTTTCTTAATGTGTTTTTTTTAAGCCCACTTATAACTTGTGGATTTATGTAGCAAAATGTGTTGTCACATGTCAAATGTTCATATGAAAGGGCGTGTTAAACTGCTGTAGGCTAAAAAGATGTATTATGTAAATATGTTTTCTGACATTACAAAAATAATGAAGGCTGACTTTCTAGAATAAATGTCATATATGATCTGGGGGATGTTAAAGCTTTTAAACTAACTTTGGTATGAATGGGTGAAGATAAACTGCCCCAGGCTGAAAAGATGTATGTAAATACTTCTCTCAGCACATTTGAAAAACAAGTGTGTAGAGGTGGGGCGTAGTAAGCGGGTTAAAAGCTGGTTACATCTACCTTCCAGAAAAAAATCTAAAGAGGTATTCTGAATGACGATTTAAGAACATTTGCGCTTTACAGATTAAGACAAGGGCCTCCACTTACCTCTTGGGCAGACAGGAAATGGATGTGTAACAGCTTCCTCTCGCTGTCGACCAAGGGCAAGAAAGTGACTGTGACATCATCGTCTGTGTTCAAATTAGCACCTGCACCACGATTGTCATACCCATCGTTCTCCATGGCAACTAGGGCTGAGAAGTGACCACGTGTGTAGCCCAGGGCGATGGGGCTCTTCCAGCAAAAACTCTGTTCCCAAAGCAAGGGCAGATACACACCTGCAGAGGAGGTGGGATATACAGGTTCAGCACCAGGCTAGAACACCAGCTTTTTGCTAATCTTGTCTTGTCTAAGCAAAACAAAGGAAAGGTATTCCAAATACAATTAGATGTAATGTAAAAAAAAAGATGTAATAATTTAGCCAAGACAGTCAGAAGTTTGCTTCTTAATTTTTTTCCATTGAAGTAATGCCCCTAACAAGAGATGGAAGCCTCAGTATAACAGCACGTTTTGTTTAAAATACGCACCGAAATCACAGCCTTGCCTCAAAGTGCAGAGTGTGTTAACTGTGTGGTTTCTGACACCATGATATGCTGTCATCTACCACAATGGGCAAATGTATGGACAAAAAAAACAAAAACAAACAAACAAAAAAAACTGTGTTGTCCTATCATCAGATTCAATGACGCCACAGCCAGCTGTGACCTGGAGTCGAAGAGCGCATAATTTCTTTAGCTCTCTTTGGGTGGGAATTATGGCCCTCCCTCTAGCCAACCTTGATCACTCAGTGTGATGCTTACCAACAAGGAGACCTAGCTAACTTAGGGAGAAATCCTGGACAAATCTCTCCCCAAAATATGATTTGGATAAAGTCAATGCCACAGTCTTTAGTGGAATGCTTCCATTGTTTTAGCTATACATAGCACACCATATTAGAAACTAGCTCAAGCAGGTTTAAGGCAAGGGTGTGCCACGTTAGACCAGCTGATATATATAAGCCTCTATTACCTGTTTGCTACACTGGTTTCATAGCTCAGTGTAGCAGCTAAAAAAAAGAAGCCTTTGTACACCAAACATGTTTTGGTTGATTGACTACATTTAAAGTGGGTCATTTTTGTATTTCTTCAACTTCTTTAACTGCTCCAGTCTACTGCACATGCCCAGCCACTGTGCCTCAAATCCCATTTGCTCAGCTCACCCTGGAAGCGGGTGTATCCCAGCGTCTCCCCTCGGAAGCTCTTGTAATATTTCACGCCATACACGATGATGGGCCGGCGGAGGATGTGGGCCAGAACAAACACATGAGTCTGCTCTAAACTCGCCCCCGGCTGCAGGGAAAGGAGGGACAACAGGAGACAGATGGAGAAAGAGGCAAACAGAACACACAAAAAAGACAAAATGTCAAACTCCAGTATAAACACATAAACCTTTTAAATGGTCAGGACCTGCCAGTGGGGCCAAGTGTCCAGTTCACATTTACTTATCTCAGTCAGTTTGCATTGCTCTCCATGTAGTTACTGAATTATAAGCTTCAGAACAGTAAGCCTGAGATTATAAGGGGTTAAATGAGCTGGCTTAAACTGTAAACATCACTAGAGGACGAGAATCACAAAGTAAAAATTCTGTAAATTAATACAATGTGCACACACACCTGACTAGCCAGTGACAAGATAAATGCCCAGTCCTCTTGCCATTGCTCCTCCCTCAGAGAGAAATGTAGGCCAAAACTCTGAGAATACCATGATTCCCACTCCTTCCAGCGACTGTAGAACCTGCAACACACACACACACACACACACACACACACACACACACACACACACACACACACACACACACACACACACACACACACACACACACACACACTTCAAAGGTAATGATCTTCAGCTGCAGTCACCTAGTTTGAATGAACCAACAAATCATTAAGTTTATATTTAACTAGAAACATGATAGCAACCATGAGACATGAGTACATAAGCAAATGTGAAGTCATGAAAGTAAAGTCATCAAATAACGGATAACTGTTTATCTTTTATCAATGCAGATCAATCTTTGACGCCATTATTTAAATGTTTAGTTTTGCTTTACACTTTAGCACCATCTCCCAGCTTCTGCAGTTCTGTGCTGCTGCATGTCCTATCCTGTGTTGGCTTTATTGTCTAAAACAATCATGTCACTTCAGAATGTCTTAAAATTTGATCTTACAACAGATTTAGAGTGTGGGTCAATAGTTGTTTTTTGTCTACCAAAAGAACCAAGTACGCCACCCTGCCATGCTGCTATAATGTGTTTAAAACTTTACAATCAACATCAGTCCTCGTCTGTGTTCAATACGTCATGAAGTCCATAAGGAGTGAGTAATAAGCCTAACATGCTATATATGATATGAAACATCCTTTTGTATTCATCATTGGAACGGAAACCTAAAACATTCAAATGCATTTTTTAGCTTGGAAGTTTGTTAGTCCTGAGTGTTTTCAGACTTACACATGACGATTCCTGCAAAATTGAGTACCTGGAGACCGAAACATCCCTTTAAATGGTTTCAAACATGTTTACTAAATTCATTTATAACTGTATATTACAGCTGTCATATAATCCAGTGTAACTTCACAGTAGAAGGAAAAACCTTACGTGGAATAGACGTTAAAAGATTTTGTTCCATGTCTTTTTGGATCATTTCTAAAGAAAACTTGGATACGGTGTAAAGAACAACTGCCAGATGCACAGTTTGTCAAAAAACAAACAAACTGGGGGCTCCAAATGGTCCAGGACAAAGATGCAACCACAGAGGACCGCTGGTGTGAATGCAGTCATTTGGAGCCTGAGGGAGCACAGTTTGATCTCCACAATCTCTCTCTACCCTCATCACTTCAGAGTGATGCTGTCTTGCACAGGCTAGCCAAGGCATCAGAGCTGGATAATTGGTGTATATTCTAAGGCACGTTGGTTGCCCAATATGTTGCATTAATGGCAGTTTGAAAAGAGGCGGTGGCTGGTTGTGAATGTGTCAGAGAAGGCACGGGTCAGTCCTCCCAGTCTTGGGAGCATTACATGTGATGATGGGGGCACAATACTATCGGGCAATTGGCTATCTTATATTGGAGAGAAAATTGGGTAAAAATAATAAATAAATGAATTAAAAACAAATAAGTGACTGAAAAGCTATTGGCAGACTTTGCACTAAGACGTTTTTAAAGTCAGGCATCAATTTTCACTCCAGATACTAGACGAAAAAAAATCATAATTTTTCCAACCACTGAAGCATAACTGTAATTAAAACACTGTTAAGCCACTCAAACAGAGCTGTAATCCGTACTGATCCGTGAAAGGTTCACTCCAGAACAACACTTCTCTAGGGCTGTTTTATGTGTGTGTGTACGCATGGGTGTTCTCTCACCAGTGTGAGCAGTCATGTAGGCTGTCGTGGAGACTCTTCCTCAATACAGAGTCTTTGTCGTAAATTCCCCATGTGGCCTGCAGCACTGAATCCAGAAGGCAGTCTCCTGCAGTGCGGTTCCAAAGAGCGTACAGCCTGCTGTCCAGCCGCGTGCCCAGCTCTAGAGACCAGTTTATGATGGGAGATTCCTCCTCCAATTCTATACACACACACACACACACACACACACACACACACACACACACACACACACACACACACACACACAGTTTTACCTGTGTTTCACAGTTGGAGGAATCTAGAATGTCTACTTATTTGATTTAACATTTGTATGACAACTGCAAACATTAGGACAGTAGTGTTGGTGTTGGTAATGTTTTGGTTTGTTAGTATTTGTTGGTGCATGTTTGATGGGTGTGTGCTGGCCTTTAGGGCCCAGGCACACCAAGTCTATCATTTCCGCTAGTGTCCGCCCTCTAAAGATATATATTTTTAAAAAGCACATTAAACAGTGGATCATAAATGCACTGGAAGCCCAATTGTTTCCAGATAGCAAAGAAAAGGTAGCATGTTTAAAAAAAATAAAACTATAAAATTAAAAAATATATATAATAATGAATATAATACTAATTTCAAAATGTATCCAACATGTATTTAAAATATTGACTTCATGTAATAATATTAGTTATTCAATTTCAAGAGTCAGCAATTATTTTGGCTGAGGTAGAACTGCAGTTCCTTAAGGGCCATGCCCAGAGCCTTTCTTGCTCAAGCACACCTGATTTAACTAATTTATTAATTGCTAGGTTTATTAGGAGTATAAGAGCAATGAAATCAGCAAACTGTGCTGGACTCTGGCCCGCAGCTCCAAACACCTGTATTTCGAAGATATAAAAATAAATAAATAAATAATAATTGTTCCGAGATTCTAAGTCAGACGTTGGACAAATAATTGCCAGAAACAGAGAATAAAAGACAGGCATTTTGCTGTTCACATCTTTCTGGGACTGGCAAACAATGGTTTGACAAGAAAATGAGTATTTTATCCAACATAATGTGTGTATTGTTGGAGAAAATATCCATCAATCATATATATGAATATTATCACACCTTCAGAAATTCCCTTGGATCAGTTTTAATAAGCACCTGGTGAGAGTGACACATCTTTTACCTTTCTGTACATCTCGATCCAACACCTCATCAAACAGCTTCTCCTGGACGTTAGGGGGCAGGTCTTCAATATCTACAGAAGAGAACAAGTGAACGGTCTTGTAAAGAGCAAGGGCAGTCGTATTTGCTGCACAGACTTTGTCCAGTAAAAAAAGTGTGCATCTTACCTGCGGGAAGTGTGAAGGTAGTGATGTCAGTGAGAAAGTAGCAGGGGAATTCTCCTTTGCGTCTGTGCAGAGCGGCTGCCACCTCCCGACGGATCTGTTCCGTTAGCTCAGGACACACCATGGCAGGAATACACTTGGCTGCCTGCTGAGACACCTGAGGTAGGAAGCATATGCACACATGCACCCACATCCACCCACACACGCATGACACACAAACACAGAGCTGAGAGAAGATCTAGTCAGGGTAGTTACAAATCGAAAATCTGTACAATGGGTATGAGTAAGGCCATTCACTCCAAGCTGCTTTCACCAAACTGAGCTGCTTTTAGTTGGATTGTCTTGGTCTGTCATCATTTGGTAAATTATAAGTATAAGAAATTCATCTATGCATCTGACTGTAATTATCTGATATACATTTTCTTCACTCTTGATGAGAGGAAGGGGCTGACATATCCACCTGCTTAATAAACCCAGACACATCAAGGTATATGTAGATCATTTTCATGCTTGCATTGTTGCACACGGCTCTTCTGTTTGGTTCACTTCTTTGTGCCTTTATGTTATGGATTTCATGTTGCTTGTAAATGCTATGCTCTGAATGTAGGCTTAGACCAATTATTTGGTTGCCAGTCCACCAAAGCAGGTTGACCTATGTGTAGGGCATGTAGGGCATGTTTTTTTTAATATACTGAATATTGAAGTTACAGAGCCAGAACAGCAACCAACTGACCTCAGTGAGGAGCACAGAAAGCATGTCCTGGCGCTGGAAACGGATTGCAAGGTGCACCAGAGTAAAGCCGGCGTTAAACGCAGATGGGCGATTCAGCAGGCGCACCTCATCTGAGGTCAGCTGACGTGCAATGTCACCTCCTGATGACTTATAGGCCTCGACAGCAGCCAGATCACCCTCCACCACACCTACAGAGAGGAGAAAAATTTTAAACGCTTTGAAGACTAACTCTAGTTAAGGATATCTATCATATTTTACATAGTTACAGACATCTGCAATTCACAAGAGTTCTTTATTTACTATTTGAATTTTATTTGTATTAAATGTGATTACCGTTGAGAATTATTGTAATTTTTCCAACAATGTTTTTAATTAGTCCAAATAAAAGGCATCATTCTGATGCTGAAGCATTTTTGGACACTGTAGTTCAATAAGGCTGTTTGCATGGTAGCAACAGAGGCCGACTGACTCTAAATCCATTAGTGCAGTGTTCTTCAGTTCTGGTCCTCAAGGGCTGGTGTCCTCACAAACACCTGATTCAACGCTTACTGATTCATCGCAACTGTTAAAAGCAAGGTTTAATGGATTTATTTAACAAGGGAAATGACCAGACTGTGCTGGACACTGGGACCCCAAGACTGGAACTGAGGCCCAGTATACTGATCATTACCTTAAAATGACATTTAATATGAACTAACAAATGACTATCCCTGTGATCTTCCTGCAGTGTGAAGAATATCTACACTGTCACTGCTAGTAGATCTGTAGATGCATATCAAAAGGTTATTTGTGTAATCTATCCTGATCTGCCTAGATTATATCTTCATGTCGCATCTACCGTGCTACAAATCCCTTATTCTCTTCAGATACCCTTTTAGCATAATGTGAAAATACGCAGAAATAAGAGCTACTATTAAAATGGTGAAATGAGACAATCATTCTGTATCAAATGACAAGAAGGAAAGAGGTTTCAGAATCGGCCATTAGAGATCTTACAGCCACTGCATTAGAAGCATTTCAAAGATGCCGTTTCAATCCTATTTGTACCATTAATATCATATTTCCTCTATCTGGAGCACCTGGCAGGAGAATGGATTTCCCTTTAGAGTCTTGGCTCCTCACAGTGTCTCTTCCTGATGCTCTCAAGGAGCTTTTCATTCTGTTGTAACTGTCTTTACTGTCCATGGAATGCTTCTACTTCATTTTGAAGCACTACTGCGAGTTCATTCAACGACAATAATGTTAGTGAGGTCAGGATGATCACCTCCCCACCTCATCCCAAACGTACCAGATGGAGCACCATTATTCCAGAGAACACAGTTCCACTGCTCCACAGCTTAATGCTGGTGGGCTTTATAGCCCTCTACCCAACACCTGGCATTAGACATGGTGCCATAGGGTTCATGTTTATCTGCTCCAGAGAGTCCTATTCCATTGGCAATACTTATCTACAGGGGCTAGACAAGCGGTGTGTGCACTCATTTGTACCTGCATCTGTGTCAGCAATGCAACTGTCCACAAACCTTGACATATAGTGTATTTTGTAAAATAAAAAAAAAAAAAAAAAAAAAAAAAAAACCTATACAATTTTCAGGAAATTGAACAGAAACACATTCATAATGTAGGGTTGTTTGCAGATTATAATTGAGACAAAATCCATAATTCTCAAAATATTACTATGAAAAGAGTGTGAGCATTATTAGCAGTTTGTATGGCATTTTTATTTTAAATCACCATTTAGAATAGTAAACAACACAGTTCAGTAGGTAAAACTTTGGTGTAAAGTAACACATATGGATTTCTTCATGACATTACATAATAAATATTACTTGTTACAACTGCATAATAAAGTAATGAGGCTGCAGCTCGTACTGCATATTGTAAATGAGGCACGCAAGAGAGAGAAAGAGCGAGCAAGAGAGCAAGCTCTCAAAAAGCTCCTTTCAATCTGTAGCCCATTCCTTCTCTCACAGCATTTCTCTTTCCCCTAAACCCAGAGGTAAAACTGAGAGATTATGAGCCCATTATCTGATCAGTTATGTTATCATTTGGCCAAAGCTGGCCTAACCAACCAATTCAAACCAGAAACGGTAGCAATAACAAAATGCAACAACCAAAACAGCATATTGAACGATATTGAACCTAAACAGCATTCTCTGCCTATATAGTATTACTATTACTGCAGTGTTTTATAGGTGTAAGATTTCCAAATAAATATTTCTCATCTTTCTGATCTTGCCAGACTGAGATGGAAACTGACACGACTGTGTATGTGTACATGTATTCCTAATAAAGTGCTCAGACTGTAGATAGTATAACCAACTTTCTAACCTTATCTGGAATTGTTTTTTGAACATTCCTAAAATGAACAGTAATCAATGATTACAGCTTTTAAAAAGTGAGACAGCTGAATTGTCCTCTTAAGATCAATGTAAAAAAAATGTTAAAACATTTTAAAACACTGATTACAGCATATAGTAGGCTGGAGAGTGAATTCATATGAGCACATTTGAGCCCGACAAACTTTCTCTCACCTGCGCATGCGTTGAGGAAGAGCCAGTCTGTCCTCCTCATCCTGTTCCTTATCTGCTTAAGTTTTTTAAAGTCCATCTCCTGCACATCTTCAGTGCCTACTGCTCCGGATGCCAGCTCAATCTGCACCTCTGCCTGCCCCGTTGAGACGGTGGGTGAGGATCTCCTCTGGCTAGCTTTAGCCACGCCACTGACACCCCCTCCCCCTGCTGTCCTCTCCTGCTCGTTCAATATGGACAAGGACATGGTGCTCTCAGCACCTGAATCGCGATGGACGACCTCGGGCACAGCACTGGGTTTTGGGAGGTCACACACCACACACCTGAGGCTCTTTGGCCAGTTCTCAAAGGTGCATGCTGAACACGCCCAGTGCTGTATGTGCGTGTTCAGCCGGTTGCGGTCGTTGTATTCCTCACAGGGATCTGGGACACCAGGGGTGGGTCGGGATACCGGTTCGGAGGTCTGCGGAGTCTCTAAGGGTCTCTGAGGACCCTGCTGAGCCCCCTGCTGCCTCTGGCAGAGGCACTGTGTGCAGCGGATGGCCCGTGGCCAGTTCAGGTAGGTGCACATGTGGCACGACCATTTGCTGGTCGTCTCGGGCACCTCATCGGCGATCCGTACCCGTGGACGGGCGCTCGAGTCCGGGCAGATGAGGACGCTGGAGCCCTCCTGGCCGGGGCAGAGGTGGGAGTCTAGACTTGGGCTGCTCTTAAAGGGTTCCTCTGTGATGATTGGGGCAGTGGGTCTTTGAGCACGACACATAGTGCATTTGATGGCTGATGGCCAGTTCTCGTATGTGCAATACTCGCAGCTCCACTTGGGCTGGAACTCTGTCATCCTCACTCGAACTGCGCTCCCAGTGTCCCCTTCCCTCCCTCCCTCCACCTGCTCGCTCCTGACCCAGGACCGCTCAGCTTGCCAGGGTGCTCTGAGGAAATAACACAAACACACACACACAGGGAAATAAAAAAAAATCTGACCCAACACAGCAACACCTGTAATCATTAATGCCCCACACAGGAAGTGGGAAACCCATATATGGAACCCCGGATTATCTTTGAGTTTGCTATCCATGAAGTGAGAGCAAATCTGAGGTCCTGACTAAATCCTTTCGTATAGGAAGGCTGCCTCTTGCAAATCCAAACAGATGCTTAAATAAAAGATTATAGGCCATATTAGAAATCAAAATTCCCACAGTTCAGGAAATCCATGAATTCAATACTTTACACCCTGTTGTGCAGCTGCGCCTTCCCACCCACAGGATGGATTGACTGCAGACCCTAGTTCTCCCTTTATTCAACAGCAATCAAATGAAACAATGCACATTTTCTAAAGAGGCCTGTGCCACTGGAAACTTTGTCACAGCTCTGGAGCATTCGTGTGTACTGTCCAGTAGAGGTGAACAAAAACACAAAACACAGACTAGTCCAGTTCACTCCACTTGTTTGTTTTTTTTTTTTTTTTTTTTTTTTACAGTGATGACACATCATCTCCGACACTGAGCCAGGTTTTGATCTGATGAAAAGAGCTATAAAGATTAGTAACGTCGAATAGTTCAGTCGGCAGTGCTGTACACCTGGTGACTGATTTACGTCGTAGGGAAACGGGCAGATACTCAAATAACGTAGCGCTAGTAGAGTTAACACGTTTACATTGTAGCTCGTTTGAGAAGCCTGCATCTACTGCTCTTATCCTAAGAGTAACCGCGAGTGATGGGAGATAGCTAACTAGTGCTACAGTACCGGAGTGTGTCTGTCAAAGCAGCCGGAGTGTGTAACGGTAAACCGTAAGAAAGGAGAGTTAACGTTAGCTAGAAGCCCCGTAACTCAATCAGCTCGGTTGACCACGACCACTCTCGTACCTCGAAATTCAACACCAAGAAGTGAGCGAGGCAGTCAGACAGTCAGGGGTTGAGCAACACAACAGGCAGCTATTAGCTACCTTAAACGAGACCTAGAAGCCAACCTGACGTTAACAGACCGTTATCAGCACTGAAACTAAACTTCAGCGACTCCACCGCAGTGTGTCTGGCTATAAGCTGAGCTCATTTCCTTTCGCCACTAATAAAACTTGAGAGTTTGACTCGTGAGTAACGTCAGACTCTGCTGGTAAGCCTCCTTGGATTTGGGGCAGAAGGTGAGCTATGAGCCCGTGTTGCCTACGCGGAGATTAGGCTGAGGAAAATCAATGGGCAGCCTGATCCCATAGGCCTTTAGCCGCTTTCTCGATTCCGTATAACGCTCTCGCGGAACTCTCTTGAGCCCTCTTGAGTCGCCCTTCAGCAGGCACACACATCCCGGGCGCTTCCGTGCGCTTGCACGAACCAAACCGACCCTGGCCAGGCGCCCACAAGCCCGAAAGCTTTGCACGGTATAGCCGCCGCTAGCAGCTCACACTCGCTCGCATTTCCCTCGACACTTACCTCTCGAACTGCAACAGCCCTGCAATCCCGCGGACCCCAGCTGTTCAGTGAGTAATCGGGGGGGTGTTACAAATTTCCAATCCCCATTTCCAGTGCTGATTTGTCTACCTCTAATGGCGGAGATACGGGAACAGGGGAAACCAAAATAAACCTACTCCAGAGATCCAGGGAGGAGGGGCGGCACCTGGACCGGCGCGCACACCTGATTGGTGTGTTCTTCATGTGCCTGTTCCCAGCCAATCAGAGGCCGTGTTTTTCACTGACGTCGATTAAAGGTCTTCTGCCGCTTACCTAGGCAACCTGAAAACTGCCAGTCTGGTTCGCCATCTTGGCTCCATAAACAGCGTCTAAGCGAACTGCGTAGGCTCCTATTGTCGGAGCCACAATGGCGTGATTTTCATGCATTTGGCTCCAGAGCGGCTGGAGTAAAGAGATGATGTAATCGGTTGAGAAAAGATCTACCGCAGCATTATGCAGTTGTATGGTTTGGCTAAACCAAACAGAACTGCAGGTCAGACACGCATGATTTCACCAACAGTTTAGAGCCAAGTTTGCATGTAAGCAATAAAACTGAAGAATTTGTATCGACTAATATTTGCTTAATGCAAATATGTGTGTTTCTGTTTCAGTGTTTGTACTGCTCTTAGTTCTAAAGCTATTGAATAGAAAACACTGTACATGCTTAGATTGTGTGTAAGTGAACACACACACACACACACACACACACACATATATATATAAGATAAAATAATCCTTTATTAGTCCCACAGTGGAGACATTCTCAGTGTCACAGCAAAAAAAGGGATAGCAAGACATTTAGATGCAAAATAAATAAATAAATTACCACTATATACACAATATAAATAATATAAGTAAAAAAGCAACAATATTATTTACAGATTATTAACAGATAATTGTAAATTTACTCTTAATTGCACATGTGTGTATGGGGGGTATTGCACATTGTATTATATATATATATAACCCTATGTTGTATTTTCCTTTCAAAATAGAATATCCATTTAATATTCACGAGAAGCTTAAAGCTGAACCTTCCAGCGTAGTTTTACATGAAAACTACTGCATTCTTGACAACCAAGACAGGACAACCATATTTACCATTTATGTTGGACACAGGTGGAATTTGGCATCTGACTTTATCCCATCTGTGCAGTAAACACACACATACACACTAGTGATCAAACACACACAGTGACTGTGAGTACACATGCCTAGAGTGGTGGGCAGCCATCGGGATCAGAGAGGGTGAAGGTGCTCAAGTGGCAGCTTGCCAAGCACAGGTATCAAACCCACAACCATCAATAGCCCGGTGCTCTAACCACTGAGCCACCACTCCCCAGTGTTGCAGAGTCTGTAGGCTGTGGCATTGTGTTTTGCACCACTGTGACATTTTGTACCATTTTCCACCATAACATCCGTCACCTTTAGCTGGACAGCTATGATTTGAGGTTGTAAGATCACAATCTCAAGCTACAGCACTAGAGCTGGTCTACAGTTCTCCGATACCCTTGTTGTGTTTTCCCAGCCAAAGGAGGCGTCTGTGCTCAGAGGGTTATACAAGGAGAAAATTTACACAGTAATAGGATCATTTTCACTGGATTAGATTATGTCTCCTGTTTCAGGGTAGATAGCACTTTTGTTTAATATGCATCATTTGTCTGGGGAAGCTTTATTTTGCTAAAAAAAAAAATCTGTGTTCGGATTCCACTCTATCGCACAATGCCGGCGAAATGATGCACATAAAACACTTCATAAAAGTTAAAAGTGGATGAAGTAGACGAGGAATTTGGTATGAATGTTCATTCTCTTTGTGGACGCACTGGTGTAAATCACCCTGAACATAATTATGTTAATGGAAAAGCTTTTCTCTGTCTAGTTCCTGTTTTTCTTATTTCAGTATCATTGCTGGATGGTGGCATTTTGTCAGGTTACTTTAGACTGCTATTGGCAACTGCACTAGTGTCAATCTGTAGTGTCAGTCGTTTCCCCAGGCTACAGTGGGCAGTGTAAATGTTTAGCATGTTTACAATATGAAACTGTGTCCTCCTGTGTATGATACAACACAGTGCTCTTTATTTACATGATACTGCAACAGAATCTACAAAACATAGATGACCCTTAAACAGCATGGTCTGTAATTAGCTTTTTATTTCCTGGGAAAAGACTGTGAAAACATAGGAAGCAATAGCAAAACCAAAGAATAAGAAAAAAGAAAGAATAAGAAAGAAATTTAGTTAAAATAAATTTGAGTGGTGTATCAATACACATGGGTCTTTGTTCGAACCATCAGAAGAAACCAATCAATCATTAACATCCTATTTTCTTTTATATTTTTCAGTATTGTAAAGGTGCACGTATTTGTCACTGTACACTGTACAGCGAAATGTGTCCTCCGCATTTAACCCATCTGGTAGTGAACACACACTCACACACACACACATGTGTTAGGGGCAGTGAGTACACACACACCCAGAGCGGTGGGCAGCCAACTTCAGCGCCCGGGGAGCAGAGAGGGTAAAGGGCCTTGCTCAAGGGCCCAACAGTGGCAGCTTGCTGAGCCCGGGAATCGAACCCACAACCCCTGTTATCGATATCCCGGCGCTCTAACCGCTAAGCCACCACTGCCCCATAAACAGCTCATAAACAGCTGTTAACAAATTGGTACCTAATGTGTTATTATGTCTTATTCCAAGTAAAAAACACATCCACCTGTGCTAAAAAAATAACTAGCTAATAAATAATAATATTAACACTTTCAACCAAAAAAAGAAAGTTTTAAGTCATCACTCTAAAAAAAACAAAAAAAACAAACAAAAAAAAAAACATTAGCTAGCTTTTTTTTTTTTTTTTTTTTTTTTAATAGTTTGGCTTTACAATTAAGTTAGCTGCCCTGTATCCTTTCAGGATTATAAAGAAAGCGTGTGAGGCGCAAAGACACTCATCACACTTTATTGCTGGTAACTGATTTGACTTTCTGAATATTTAGCTAGCTGATAAGTTCGCTGGCTGTGACCTTTCTTTATAAATGTATGTGTAACGAGACCTAGACTAGACTATTACTGGTACTAGCCAGCTAAAGTAGTTAGCTAGCTGGCTAACTAGCTAGCCACCAAACCCTTCTAGCTAAAACGTTTTTTAATAACCGTAACCAGCTCATCTGATTATTATTTTTTCCCTTTACATTTAGCTGTTAGCTAGCTAGTTAATGCTGTGTTATTTCTACCGTCTGTTATGGATTGTTCAGGCAGAGCCAATTTTGACACTCCAGTAAGGCTCTACTGACTGAAATACGGTCATTTGCTGTGGCTGTGCTTTCTCTATGGCCTCAAGTAGGCACTGATGACGATCGACTGGTTTACAACAGCACAGCTGTTCTGTATTGGATGGCAAATAAAAATATTTATTTTTGTTAAATATTTGATATCTAATATTTCATTCAAATTCTTGTAAACATCTATAGCTAATTACTGTAGTACAATGTACGTGTATTTATCAACTGAAAAGCATAATATCCAATTTGGCTCAATTAAGCCATATCCGTCTTACATATTTCTTAATTAGGCCAAATAAATATATTATGTTTAACTAACGGTTATTGAAGGTGCTAGTTGTCTAGTTGTACAATAAACTAAGAATTAGCAGTAAAAAGTTAGCAGTAAAAGGGCAATTATGAAGTGCTGTTGTAATCAAATACAGTTTTTGTGTTGTAATGATCTACTTATACGTCTTTTGTCTCTGTGTTTCTTTGCTTAGTCAATTTATTCAGCATAACTTTACAAAGATCATATTTGGAGCCCTCAGACACTGAGAAAGATGTGGAATATTTCTGCATATAACTTTGATTGATTTTGTGAAAAACACCTGGATCAGTCTCATTTGTTTGTAACTTGAGTATGATGGCGCCCATAGAAACTATTCTGTAGAAATTATGTCTGTAAGTAAGATTGCTAGGATTGTTATTGGATTGCTCTACACTTCTAACCTTTCAAAGCCTCGCTGAGCTTCCTGAAGCTCATAGCTTCGTTGCCATCCAGTGGAATTAGTAAGGAAATGCAACAAAAAGTGAGCTTCAGTGGTACATTCTCCGCTTACCAGAATTCAATGAAAACGGAGAAACTACATCTGAGGGTGTGATTAAGAGCTCAGATTTATATTTGAAAGTCACATATATTGTTAAATATTGCTAGGTTTATTAATTGTTCACTTAATTTAAAAAAAAATAGGATCATCTTGCCCACAGATCTTTGATAAAACTAAGCTATTGTTAAGGTGTACGCTGCTTGTATTAAATGTGGATAAAAAAGAGGTGTGTAAATTACTATTTTAGTACTATTAGGAAAGAAATTGTCAGTAAAAAAAAAAAAACATCCATACAGCTTCCAGAGAGCAGTTTTCTGTTAAATTAGACCAAATAGTTAATATGAAGAGTTGTAATTCTTATTCTGTATTTATGTAAACTTGTCATTGGCTACATCATACCTTCAACCTTCCAAAATACCAAATGTACCTAGACTGGAGTAATTTAGTTTGGGTAATTAGAGGAATTAGTCTTATTACTTTATATTCAGTGCAGTTAAATCTGCTGCAGAGACAATGATTCCTATAAAAACATTAATGCGTAAGACTTGAAAAAAGAGTTCCACATTTAATGATGATAAAAATAATAATAATGTTTTATTGTCAAAACATAAAGAGTTATAAGACAGGGCACTTATACTTGAGGAAAATATTTATGGTTATAAAAATAGGAAGTAATTAACATATTGTTATTATTATTATTATTATTATTATTGAGTCTGAAAAAATGAACAAAATTGTTCAGATTTAGCCCAGAGAATAGTTACCATGCTGTATAACTAAGCCAATAAAGAGGTCACGCAGATTATACAATATGTATGTCTGTGTGTGTGTGTGTCTGTGTGTGTTGAAGCAACACTGCTTCTGCCAATGTGTTGCGTCTGTTTTCAATGCTCTGCCTCTGCTTCTGTCTCTTCTTTAGCCCCTCCCACCGGGAGCGCCACACATCTACAGCCAATCAGAATACAGAATGACCACTCCATCACTCCATAGTTTCCAAGGCAACAGGGCTGCTCTCCTGAAAGGCGCTGCATCATCAGCATCCGCCAGGCCAGCGCTGCTAGAGGCAGGCAGCCCCGCAGTGTCTCAGAGCAGGCACCTCCCCCACATTGCACCCTTTACTGACGCCCTGCGCGCAAGATGGAGTAGAGGTGGGACAGGGTAAGTGCCATGCTTCTCTTTCTTTTCTGTTTGCTCTCTGCTGTCTTTCTAGTACCTGTTTTGTAGAACAGGTTTATTAGCAGAGCTGGATGTGTGTGTGTGTGTGTGTGTGTGCAATCCCCCACTAGAGGAAGGCTGTTGGATGCTAACGGCATTAGTGATGACTGGCAAGGCGGCTGCTCCTCTGCTTTTGTTAACCGGGCCTGCAGAGGCAGAGGCTGCCGCATACACAAACAGCATCCACCAGAGACCAGATACAGGCACGCAGTCGACAGGACTTTGTGTTTGTGTGAGAGCGATGAGGGGTTGTTTTTGGTGCTATTTTTGTCCTTGAGGGAGGGGATGAAGAAAGAAAGACAGTGGGATGTGAACATGTGCTGTTTGTCCCCACCCACCTTCATGGATGTGTTTTGCTGCATCTGCTCTGTGTTTATGTTTGTGTGTAGGAGTGATTCTGTGTGCATTGGTGTTTGTCTATTCTATGTGTATTGCTGGTGTACATGAATGAGAGTATTCTGTCCTGTCAGCATGATCACCTGATGGGTGAGTGGGGGTCATATGGGAATGAAAAGCTAACACTAAGTGTGGTTATAAGGGTCCTGGAGTGCTCTTGTCCTGCATGTTTTGGTGTTTTCCATGCTCCAACACACCAAATCCAACTAATTAGCTAATTAACAGGCCTCTTCTGAGTTGGACAGGGTGTGTTAGAGCAAGCAAATACTACAGTATGCTGGGCATGGCTGATCCAGGACTGCTGGCCTAGGGGACCAAGCAAGGATCCGGAACTGCTGGTCATGTTCCGACGTAAGGAAGAAGCTGCAGCTAATCCTGTTTACATGATATGAACGTGTAAGCGTGTTGTGAGGTGTGGCATGTCTCCCTAGACATCTTTTACCTAGTGTCCAAGTGTCTCTGTTCCAAAGTCTGGTGCTGTACTGTATTCGCTGTTGGTAGTGTTGTGCAGCCAGTGTGGCAGAGTGTGTCTGCAAGAGGAATTCCCTTGTTTCATCCCCCTCCCTGTCCTATGAGATACTTGTTTTATTATGGTGATGAAGGTGTATGCTGTATGCTTAAGGAGGTGTGATGGAGAGGAGGGATGGATTGTGGAAGGATTAAGAGCAGGGCTGTTCTCTGCTGCTACCACACTGAAATGAAACGTGATGCACTGAATTTCTTGGACTTATCAACACAAATATATATTATATTAATATATTAGTTATATTATAATATAAGTAAGCTGAAACATACTGTAATATATTTTATCAAGTTAAAATAATGTATAATGTTTACATTTGAATCAAGTAAATTCAGAGCATTACTTTTTTTTAATCTCTTTGAATCCTTTGGAGCACAAAAGGGCTATATCTATAACAAGAGGTAGGAGGAGGTAGGTGACCAGGACATGGCTGCCTGACTCCTTAAGGACCTCTCTGATCTGAGGCCACAGGAAAGATCTTTGTGTGCTATCGATTTGTACCATGAATAAGCATACTGTTTCTAGCATTCCTTTGACTTCATACAGCAATAACTAGAGTTTTCTCCCAGTGCAAATCCTTATCAATACTCACACAGAACATAGTTTTAAATCATGTAAAGGCTTCATCACAAGTCTGTACTGTTCTGGCTTTGTTCTGACCTGAATCCTCCCTCTAAGCTGTTTATTAATACTGGCTTTTTTGCTCCCTGTGATAAACCTGTCATTTCCCATGTGGAGTGCAGAGTGCAGCTATCTCCTGAGCCATCATTTAGGCATAATGGGAACAACTGGCCTTCAGCTGAAAGCCCATTTAGGGTGTGGCAGTGGCCAAAAAGACACTATTAGCCCTGATCCCACAGCTTTGTTAAATCTTTTTGCGAGCGAACAACACCCATCATTATGTCTTGATTAACAGACTAGGCCTAGCAGTCCTGACTAATGAGCAGTGTAAGTCTTATGCTGTATTAGCTGAGGAGTTATACACTGATCAGCCACACATTAAAACCACAGATTATGCTATTGGTTATGTACTTTCAGTGATATCTGTCAAGGGGTGGATATATTAGGCAGCAAGTGAACAGTCAGTTCTTAAAGGTAATGTATCAGAAGCAGGAAAAATGGATGAGCGCAAGGATCTGAGCCACTTTCACATGGGCCAAGTTGTGATGGCTAGACGACTAATTCAGAGCATCTCCAAAACATCAGGCAGGTCTTGTGGGGAGTTTCAGGTATGCAGTTGTTAGCACCTACCAAAGTGGTCCAAGAAAGGACAACTAGTAAACCGGCGACAGGGCAGGGGGTGCCCAAGACTCAGTAATGTGATCCATGGAGGCCCACCTTACAACTTACAGGACTTAAATGATCTGCTGCTAATATCTGGTGCCAGATATCAAAGAACACATTCTGAGGTCTTGTTAAGTATGTGCCTCGACTGGCCAGATTTTTTGGCAACACGAGGGGGACCTACACAATATTAGGCTGATTTTAATGTTATGGCTGATCGAGTTTAATTCCATGTTTTACCAAGTGTAAATTGTTGTTATTTTTATGTCTTTTGCCCTAGTTACTGTGCCTCTAAATTGTAATATTTCCCTTTGTAGAGTTCAGATGGGCTGTGTTGTCAGGGCAGCAAGCGTGATGAGAAATTATGTTAACTTGCTTAATTAAGGGTTAAGTTCAAGGGTTAATGCTATATTGATCTTAGATCCAGGAAGTGATTCAGTTAAAGATGAAAGATCAAATGAACAATTTCTCTAAACACAGCAACATGATTCGCTCAGAGAGACTGGGTGTAGCATCATGTGTCATTATGTATCATGTCAGAGTCTGCAACCAGTAAACATACTGGTGATACTAGGCTGTATTTTCATCTAGGATAACAATATAGTAGCAAGGGGGTCACAATTTAACAGAGGGTGATAAATGATAAATGTTAAAATGGTAATGATAAATGATAAATGTGATTTTTAATTTAATTTTTAGAAAGGTCCAAGTAAATCATTTTATTTTCTCATAGCAATGTCAGCTGTGTGTACTGACTGTATTCATCCAGTTATTTTCTATCAAGTTGAGAGTTAATAACTCATGCTGACATTATTTCAGTTATACTTGTTACAGTTACATTATTTTAAAGCATGTAAACAACTCCCATCGAGAGCTATCGAGGCTGAAGTACTGCAACCACACTTTGGGGTTAGTTGCTATGCTTCTGAAGGTGTCCTGTGGTGTGTGGGACCAGCAGATCCTGGTGTGAAGTGGGGCCTCCATGAGTCACATCAGTGAGCCTTAGGTGCTCATGACCCTATCGCCATTTCTTGAACTGCTTTTGGTAGGTACTATCCATTGTATCCCAGGAAAACGCCACAAGACCTATCTGATGTTTTGGAGATGCTCTGACCCAGTAGTCTGGCCAACACACTTCGGCCCTTATCAAAGTTGCTCACATCCATATGCTTGATCTTTCCTGTTTTTAACACACCACCTTCAAGAACTGACTGTTCAGTGCCTAATATATCCCACCCCTTAGCAGATGCCACTGTAGATAAAGACAATCAGTGTTTTTACTTGGTGTTAGTGTTATGGCTGATTGGTGTATATGCCCATTTACATTCAGAAAATGTTTTTTTTGGAAGTTTTATCAGATTCTTCAGATTCATCAGAAACAAACTATGGATGCCATGTAAATAAAATGTACTTCAGTTTTATCATTCTAGATATTGTTCCACTTTTGTGATCAAAAGTTGGCACACAACCTTTTTTCACTTGTTATATTTATTTGGATGCAGATATTTTATATGTATTAAGATTTAAAAGCAGAAATGCTCGATCTATGGAATTAAACGTTTGACTCAAATGACGTTCTGGGGTAAATTGGAAAGTTTATTCATACTCTGCTTACTGCTGAATTGTTCATAAATGGCAGGTACATTTTAAAGCCAGCATTTTCATTTGTAGGTCAGTAGTTTAAAGGTATTATTATACTTAAAAACTGAAAGCATTAGGTTGTGCCCAGCTCTCAGACCTAAGGTCTTGTTGTGTGTGTTCTGTGTACAGCCACACTCAGAATGTGAGGGATGTGAAATGACCTCCGATTCACTCTCTGTGTCTGAGATGGGTAACTGTACACCTGACACAAGGCCACACTGCCTGCTGACTCACTGCATGTGGCTTTTGATTTCTGATCAACTTTTTTTGTGGGTCAAAATATAGCATTATTTGTCCTGAAGCTTAGCTGTGGGTAATGTTTGTGATTAATTTAAACCAAACTAAACTTAGACTGGCTAATCCAGACAGTAGCCGACATCTCTAACATGCATGAAATTCAGATTTTCATTAAATGTATTAAATGTATTGACATATTTTGTGTCTGTTGTGTTTACCTGAGAAATGATGAAACAACCAAAAGGATATCCTTCTCATCCTTCCCCCAAAATGGCGGAAGCTGTGGGGTCATTACCTCGCTTCCATGAATTATTGACGATCACCTGATACTTCTCAGAGTGGGCCTTCCACTGATAAGCTTAGCGTTGCTGCTCATTCATTTCTGTGGATATGTACATTATGTTTTTATATGGTAGGTAAATCTTCATAAAAGGTTTTGCTTTTTATGGTCATTCTGAACCCATGTTTAGGACATTTCTTATAGAGGAATCCTACTAGACATATTACAAAAGTGCATTGGGCTTTATTATGAGGAGATTAATGAAAGAGAAATTATTTTGCCAGAGAAATAGAAAGTATTATTGATAAAATTTCTATCATCACTGACTCCAAAATGTTAACTTTACAAGAAAAGGCAAAAGTGTAATGAGATTTTATTCAAAGCCATTTGGTCCATGTCAGCAAACTGCAACTGCTGTGTTCAAATGGAAATTTCCTCTCTGGACAATAGCGATATTCATGTTCATATAGCAAGCTGCAGTTCTCATTTTTTCTAGGCTTAGTTCTTCTGAACATGCATGGATCATTCTGTTCCAGTGTGAGCTAATCTAAGCACAGGTTACAGAAATGACTCCAGCAATGATACGATGCTATAACAGGCTGCCTGAGTCAGTGGAGAAAGATTAGGGGTGATGTAGGAAGTAATAATAAAGACTTTCAGAACAGAGTAAGGTGAAAAGTTCAGTGGTTTCATGTGAAAAGGAAATGAGAAGGTCAGTGATTTCAGAGAAGAAATGGTGGGATATGCCATGTGAGCCTGTACAATGAACCATTATTTCACAATCAATTAAAGCTTATAGTACAGCATTGACCTGCTTCAGAAGCTTCCCAGCACTTATCACAGTGAATTTGGACTTAACTGCTATCTGTTACAGAGGATAGCCATGCCTTCTCTTCCATTTCCATTGTCAATATTGAGTACTGATTCGATAACAGTGCTTTTTATTTATTCAATTTTCTATGGAATTGAGAATTTTTTTTTTGGTGTGTGAAATCACACATCACAAGAAAATAAAAACATAAAAAATAGTAGTTTATTGCATAATGTGCTGTCACAATTTACAAATGGCCAGAAGCGAAAATGTTCATTGTTCAGGTATGACAAATACCTGGGTTGTTTAGTATTTAATAAGGATAATATCAGATCAGCACATCTTTAACAGCTCACACTGACCTATAACAGGTCAGGAACAGCTGGAAATGAGCTGGTTTGTCAGCCTGTAGAGAGCTCTAGAGAAAGAGAGAGAGAGAGAGAGAGAAAAGAGATAGCTTTAGAGAGAACTCTGCACAGAGATGGAAGGGGGAGGTAGGGGTTGTGTGTTCTGCCAAAACCATCGCTGTAGCTGTCTAAAGAATAGTGAAGGATAATGAGCAATGTTTTGGCAGTTTGTTCTTTTCTTTGGCATCACTGTCTACAGCTTAATCCCCTTAGAAAGGAAAGGCATGGCCCTCATTCAGTTTTCGGAAGTAGGAATAGTTAGAATTCATCAGTTTCAGTGCTTACAGAAGGATAATGAAGATTTGTTCACATAATCTGTGATTATGGAAATGTAATGTAACCCATTCAGGATAGTAGCACTCTTTTGCTTCTGCCAAGACGTATGTAGCAGGTCGGTAATTCTATTCAATATTTAAACTTCCAGCTGAAAGGATTCCTCTATGAAAAAGCAACCACACTCATAAGTACCCTCTCCATGGTAATCAGACTTTTCAGCCCTCTCAGTTGTGTTCCTCTTTAACAAGTATCTGGGTAATATTTAGGAGAGTGGTGATTTTTTGTACCATGTCTGCCTTCAGAAACAATAAATAATTCAGGGGAAGTGGGCCAGAGCCCCCGGGAGAAGAATCCTCACATTGTTTCCCTGCAGAGTCCTCTCAGCTCTTCTATGCTCTCCAGCTATGGCTAGTTTACTTAACAATCATTACAGTGTTGCAGTTAACACATACTGTATCTCTACAGTAAGCACAGTTTGCTGTGGGCCTGGGGGTGAGCAACATAAAATATCTATCATTGTGATCATTGGACATCTTCTAAGTATCTCATGGTTATCTGTACTTCTAGGACACATTGCATGTGTAAAAAAGGACATTGAGATCAATTATAGAGGGCCTGCAAACAACCACCAATGTATACAGTATTTATAAATGGCACAGACAAGGAAGAAGTTTATTTGATTCTAATCTATTGTTTTATTCACTGTAGTTGTTTTATTCATTGTTCATATATTTTAAAGTATCTTTTGCAGAGATTTAATTGAAATTATAATAATAATACTATAATAATACTTCTGAGTATCGTGATGTTGCATGTTTTCCACTGCCCACCTTTTTTTCCATTGCCCATGTGAGCTTACATACATGTAAACACAGTCCGTTCAGAGCAGTGGTCTGGAAATGGCCCCATGCATCACAGTTACTCAGATGATGCCACTCGTGGTGAGTCACTGCTTGGCAGGAAATAGGTTTTAAACGCAGTTACAGGGCTTAATGATGGTGTTACAGGATTATAGGGGCAGCACTCTGTGACTACTGAAGTCATCCTATCACACTCATGCCACACAAGTATTGATTGTGGCTCCTATGGATTCTCAAAATTCTCTGGAGTTATCAAAAGCTGGATTTAATGTGATATACTGTATAGGGAGCACACAGGCAGATCATCTTTACTGCATAATAAGGCAGCCTGTGTTTGTCACTGGTCTCCTGTTTAAGCTACTGTGTAAAGGCTTATCCGATCTTCTTTCAATAATCTTGCTTATAGTTAGACTAGCACTTTGATACAAAGCATATGCTGATTGCTGTTATTATAGGAAGCTGCATTTCTGCTTAGGATATTAAAGAATTGAGGCCGCTGATGTTTCTTTTTGGCTATTACTGTCATGATCTTGGCTTGAATCATGGCGATTTTCTCGATTAAAACTGTCCTGATATTATGTATGTAAATTCACTGTGGTGTTTAATAGCCTTGTGCAGCCTAGGCCTTGTCCAGTTTTGGACAGCTCTAACTGTCTAACTGCTGTTTTGTTAACTGTGTAACTGCTCATTATGAGGTATTTTGCAAAGTCAGCAAAATTCACAGCCAATGTATTAAGTGCCACTGAGTTCTCTTTTTGTGTTCCTGATGCACAAAGAGATAAACTAGCTTTTTTATTTTCTTTGTAAAATAGGTGACTAGGTATAAGCATGTAAGACTAATAATTGAAGATGGGGCTGAAGTAGAAGGGATACTATGTGTCAGAAAGTTTGTGCTGCTTATCCATGCTTATGCTTCTTCTGAAATATTTATTAATAGGGAATTTATCCTCCCCTATGCTGCAGAAACAGCCTCTTCTCTTCTGGGAAGGTTTTATACTACACTTGGAACTGCTGTGAAGGTTTTATTACATTCAGCCTTATTAGTGAGTGCATTAGTGAGGTCAGGTACTGATGTTGGATAATTAGTTCTGGATAACAAATCACTCCAACTCATTCCATATGTATTGAATGGAGCCGCATGACTCCAGAGAACACAGATCCACTGCTCCACCGCTCAGTGTTGGTGGGATGCTACATGCTTGGCATTGGGCGTTGCTTGGCTCTGGGCAGGTGCTCCAGAGTTTGCTATATTTGCTGTTGACTGTGCTTTTCTATAGAGATTATACAAGACGGGTGTGCACAGATGAAAACCGTGAAAGCGGTGAGTCCACCTTAAACTTTTGAGCATATAGTGCTAGGTTCTTCTAATCTAGACATGGAGCGTCGAGCACACCTAGTAATATACTGTGGAAAAACACCATTTTATCAGCTGCACTTATCATGTAGGATCACTGTAGTTTATGATTACACTATGATTACAGACTGTAGCCTCCTTTCCTTCAATGGACAGGACCCCTATAGGGCAGGTATTACTTGGGGCGTAGGTCATTCTCAGCACTGCAGTGACACTGATGTGGTGGTATGTTAGTGTGTGTTGCACTGGTACAGGTGGATTAGACACAGCAGTTCTGCTGGAATTTTTAAAAACTGTCCACTTACCATCCATTCTATAAGGCACTCCTACCTATTTTGTCCATTTTGTAGATGTAAAGCTCTTCTGTTGCTACACAGTTTGTGTTGGTTATCCTCTAGTCCTTCATCAGTCGTCACAGGGTGCTGGCCACAAAATGCTGTCGGCTGGATGTTTCTAGTTGGTGGACTGTCCTCAGTCCAGTAGTGGCGCTGAGGTGTTTCAAAACTCCAGCAGCTCTGCTGTGTCTGATCGACTTGTACCAGCGCAATACACACTAACACGCCACCACCATGTGAGTGTCACTGCAGTCCTGAGAATGACCCACAACATTTAAATAATACCTGCCCTGCAGTGGTCCTGTAATGATAGAACTACTATGCGCTACTATATATAATATTTTGACTGTGTATATTCAAGGTTAATATTATGTAAAAATCCATTGCTCTAGGTTAATTAAGCAGGATATACAGGAGCTGGGTGTTAGAAAGATGAATGAGTTCAGTATTATCCTCATGCAGTGATCTCACTCTCTGTTCTATGATGTCACTCTGATCCTGACACACAAGTGATATCTGAAGCATCTAAGGATGAGGCAGCCCTCAAAGCACATGCTTTAAAGATTCCTTGAAGGGGGGATTGTGGGGGTTGGAGCAAGTGAGAATTATGCTTATGTTGGTGCTGCATTATGCAGTGTTTAATGTGAGAAAACAGGTCAGCTTGATAACTGTGCTCACACTCAAAATACTCCCCAAACGATTATGTTCTGCGTGTGTACCGATTCTGTCCAGCCTCAGCAGCACTGTGTTTTAACCCATCCTGCTCACGAGAGAGAGTGCTAAGTAGGAAACGGATGTTTAAAGACTTGATAGGCTTGGCTTTTTCTCCCTCCCCTACAGTCCAATTTTCTCTCTCTCTCACAGACACAGACTCTCTGTCTGTCTTTCTCTCTGTCTCTCTCTCTCTTGCAGTCTCTTTCTCCTCTCCCCCTCCCTTTCTCTTTCTCATGTGGGTAATAGCAGTGCCACGCCGTGGCTGTCACTCTCTCAGCAGTAAGGCGAGAGGCGAAGGCAGGAATGAAAGAGCAGTTTCTTTCTCTGGGGACTGGATGGAGTTTGTGCTCTTCAGGCATCAGGATCATCCAGGATTTCCTTTTAAGGCTGGAGGGATGTGTGAAAGCAGAGTGAGGCTGTCCTCCACTAAACAGGACTGTGGTACGTTTTGCTCTGCCAAGTCGTACTGCGTAGAACTGAGGCCTGTTAGACATTGACAAACTTAGAACACTTTGACTTTTGAATACAAAAGCAAGCATTAGCTGTTTCATGTAGCGGTATATGTGGTATATGTACATATTTATATACATGCATGCAAATGTTCGGCCATCCTGGGTCGAACAAAATGTCATTCATTGTAAGTAGCTAAGTAAGCAAGCAATTCTTTTCATTTCTGTCTTTTACAGTTCCTAAAACAAAAAAGATGAAAAGTTTGCCCACCCTGCTTGGTCAGGACTTGGTCAGTAACATTGCCCTTGGCAAGTGACACAGCACGTAGACACTTTTTGTAACCAACTAAGAGCCCTTTTTACAGACAGTGTTATGTTTGCGTCCACAAGTTAGCTGCAAAACAAGCCCAAAGCATGATGAATCAAACCCTGTGCTTTTCATGCAATTCTTCACCCATTTTTCTCCAAACACACCTTTGCTCATTGTAGCAAAAAAGTTGTATTTTAGGTCTGTTAGTTCACAAGGCATCAGATTTGTTTAGATTTTCCTTTATAAATTTTAAGGACTTTTGTGGTGAGGACACAGGAAAGGTTTTCCCCTGATGACTCTTCCATGATGGTCATATTTCTATAGTAGAACAGTGCACCCCCACTCCACAGCCTCCTAAATGGTGTTTTGCAGTCAAACTGAGGTTTTGTAGTATTCTCTGGACGTTTGCTTGGATAGGTGACAGAAATGTATTTAACTGCAGTATTTGGTTGGGCTTCAGGTTGTTTTGAACAGTTCAATCCTAATAGTGCTCATTCACTATGGGTCTCCATCTTACAGTTTTCATTTGGTGCAATGTTAAGACATCTCATTTGTTCCAGTGTTTGGTCTGCCCTTTACATTTGATCTCTGCTGCTAAATCAATTCCATCTACATCACCCATGTGTTTAACTAGCAGAAAATGCAGGGTGATCTGTAGATGAAGCGTAAATGCCAGGAAGTCAGGTTGGTAGAGCAATTCATCTGATTGGTGCTTTTCTATAGGTGGATGCAGAAGCAAGTGTTGGGGCAGCATATTCAATGCTCATACAGTCAGGCTGACTGGAAGTATTGATTTCCTTTAGCACATCTGGTCTCTTCATTGGCCTGGATATTCAACACTGAATAATGTGGCATAGATAACCCTATAATGACCTGCTGCATTGTGGGCCTGACATCAGCTAAATCGTTGCAACTGTTTTTGTCCTAAAAGACTAAAAGTCTTATCTCATTCATTGCAAGTCGTCTTTGCTTTATGCTGTGTGGAGAGCAAGTGCTGTAATGTGGAGCTGGGTGATGTTCAGTTCAGTTAGTGCGGTTCTTTTGGACAAAATAAGACACAACAAAAGGAAAAGTGAATGAAATCAGGAAGTGAGATGAAGAGGGCAGTACTATTTTTGTAAACATCAGAGCAGGAGTGCCTATGTTGAATGTTAAAATGTTAATGTTTCCACTTCCACTCAGCTGGTTAAAACATTGTAGAAAGTACAATATTTGATACTTCAGAGGAGCACAGTACACTCCTAAAATGCGGTTCTTCAAGGCTTCTTTAGTAAACATAATGGATCCATTTTAAATTGTGTGGTTTATTAGTGAATTACTCTGCAACTGTAGAATTCTCTATTCTCTTCCTTAGATAGTGAGCCGTTTTTGGTTTACATGTGGAGTCACCTGGTCCAGGAACTGTAGGAACACTTAACAAAATGCTTTTAATTTAATGGAACGAAATCGAGCAAAATTGAATGCAGTGCAGCCAAGATACTGAATGGTCTGTTTTATTGTAGTTCCACTGACTGACAGAGAACTGGGATGTGTGTGCAGATGAGTGGACATGCTATTGCAGCCTCCGGCTAATGCACTAGCCACAAGCTGACATGTAGGCCATGTTAACATGCTTTCCCCAAACATGTCTTTAATTTCACACAAGTGTTACAGACCTATTTTCCCCAAATAGGCCCAACTTACATTTGAATCAATGGCAATCAGGTAGGCAAATGCAGTGTAGCATTACTAGGAGTCTTTCCCAAGGACAGTTATTGGTGTAGTGTGCTGTTTGTCCTTGTTTGGATGGGAATCATACCTTTGTCTGCCACAGAAAAGGCAGTGCTATTACCCACTGCAGTGGTACACCAGCTGCTTGCCAACCTTTTCTTTCATTTTGTCTTATCATTGCGACCACATTCAAGAGTGCATGTTCGGTACTGTTACATTTAATTTCCTGTGTTTTCAATGTGCTTACCCTAAACTTTCTCAAATCTTGCCATATGTGTTTTGTAAATGCGGTAAGAGACCATGGCTTCAGAAGCATTATCGATGTTAGTCAAGAACCAGTTTGTCACAGGAGAAGTGTCTTGTCACAGGACAGCCAGTCTCTTTGGGAGCTGCCAGAGAGTCAGCCACTTTGGGACATACCAGAGGGATCATCAAGCACCAGGCTCGACAGATTAATGAGTAACTCACTCTTTCATCAAACAGCTGGAGTATTAACAGGCCAAGCTGCTGCTTACTGAATGCAGATTAATGCTGGAGAATTACAGAGGGACGAGGCTTCACTGAAGCCTGGTGATTACGGAGGGAGCTAATCAGAGAGTGTGTGTGCACTGGAGGATTTGATGCCTGTGGCCTTGCTGCTGAGCTTTTGACAGATGATTATGAATGTGTGTAGTGTCTTGCGCAAGATACTACTTAAACCACATACCACTATTTGGTATTTTATATGTGTTTGCTGAAGAATGCACTGAGGTTAAAAAATGACCTTTTCATTTTCAGCCCAATGACCTGCGTGGCTTTTCTCCCTCATATATTGAATAAAGTCTCACACCTTTTTTGCTATTCACTCATGTGCTTCTTTCTCTTTCCTTCCCCTGTTCTCTCTCCTCTTTTCTTGTTTTCTTCTCTCAGCTGTTTCAGAAGGCCCCATCCTGAGGATCTAGTGCTTTTTGACCATGAGCATTGCAGTGTCACCGGTGGCCAGCGAGGCTGCCTCCCCTATGATCACCTCCGTCACACCCACCCTGGAGTCCGTCCCTAAGGAGGACCAGCCAGGTCCCTGTGGGCCCAGCGGCAGCGGGGATGGTATTGGTCAGGGCCGGGACCCCTGTAGGAGTTATCAGAAGCCCCCTCCTCTGCACACGGGAGCGGACTGGAAGGTGGTGCTCCACCTGCCAGAGATAGAGACCTGGCTGAGAGCCACAGCTGAGAGGGTGAGAGATCTCACTCATTCCGTCCAGCAGGACAGCCTCAACAGGCATGTGGATGTTCACCTGGTGCAGCTAAAGGTCAGAGAAACTGTGATTTACTATACATTCAAATTCCATAACCTCATTTTGTGGCGAATGACCATAAAGGACATTATACATTTTATATAACCCTTTCAACTAGGGCTGTCATGATTAATCAATGTAAAAAGAATGTTAATAGATGACTATTGACCTCCGCAATCAATCATCAGTGATTAGTAGTCAGTTTGCATGACTACACTGCCTATTTTAAATACATCTACTGATCTTTCTTACTATAAGAGATGCATTACACAGAAAGGAGCTACCAAAGGGTTCCATCATTTTAGTGTGCACCTGTAACAGCGGGATGCTCTATTTTTGCATTATACCAGAACTCTTCCAGACTTGCTTGCATTTGCATTCTCTTCACACAGCAACTCACTCAACTGTTCCATTTAGTCAGAGACAGTCTGTATTCTTGAGGAACTAGCAAGAAATGTAGATTTAGTGTTTATGCCTGAAATATATTCATATGATATGGCAGAATACTGAAAAGGACTGTTGCAAGAACGAGGTACACTCTTAATTTAAATATACTGCGCAAAACAACAGAAAACAAAAACTAAAGCTACTGTCTTTGCTAAATGACCCAAAAAGAATGACCCAAAAAGAAATTGTAAGAAGCTCTATGACCATTTGTAAATCATGTGATCCGCACACATCCGACATTGTACATTGTTAACTGCGGCTGTAAGTCTTTGTTTGTACTTCACTTCTATTTCATCATGACCCATTCTTCTACACAATTTTTGCTGTGTAATATTTAGGTTCTTCCCTGGAAGTTCTCATTCTTCTCAGGTTCATCTTATTCTGGTTCATTTAAGATCTCTTTGAAACATTGGCGTTGTGTTCTTATGCAAATTGCCATGGATAATCAGGCAGTTCTACACCTTGAGTGCACAGAAAGACATGTGTGAGGTGTAGCTTTACATAGAATTACATAGAAAAGATTGATTACTCAGGGTCTGGTGATCTGCTGCCTTTTAAGATTGAATTGATTAGAGCCCTTACTGGATTTGACAAAGCAGGCTGGAATAACTGGACACATAACTAATGCTTAGTGGGCCATTTTAATGTGGACTGCAGCTTTTTGGAGTAAGCTTCTCTCCAGACTGTCTTTTCTGTATACAGTTGCTTTCAGAAGACATCAGTCATGAGTACATTTATTGTTGCTGTGTTTAAAAAAGTATATTATGTCAGCTAACATATGCACTCACGTCTGTTACTAACTTCCTCTAAATGATTGGGACGATGGCATACTATCTAGAGAGTGAGGCCAGTTATGTTCTGGGACTCCTGGCCACAGATGGCTGTAGCATTATCTCACGATGATGGGGCCAACGCTAAGATGGCTGTGTCATTCGAGAGCCTGCTCGCCCTCAATTTTATGCCAGATTTCATGACCAAGTCACCAGCTTCTTAGGATGCACAATATACCACTTGTCAATCCTTATTGTGACATTGATATTAAATTAAAGTGTTTTACTGACCAGTCACCGGTTCCCTCTTTTTGTTTGAGTCTGTTTTGATGAACCATGGTTCATCAATGTATTAACATTGTGTTTTGTTTTATACACAAAAATAACCAAATTAATTAAGATTTCAACATTATAAACATTATAGAAACCAGTTTATATAGTTTTAAAGGATTTATTAAAGATATTGTGTAAACTACAACTTGCTAAATTATAAGTCATATACAATAATTCTTTATTTATAGTAATAAACAAAATTGTGCCACATGATGTTGGATCCCGTTGTCCTTGTAAATTGAAAAAATCCTGAAGAAAACACTGTTGAATGTCTGCACCTTTGTGTAAGCTGAGTAAGAGAGTCTTCTTAAAAATGGATGGCGAATGAGACTCATTGATTGCACACTTTTGAATAGTAAATTTTAGCATACATTATTTCAGTCAAAATAACCCAGGTCATCTTCTCCTTAATTACTAGAATAGTTATGTTTTGGCCAATCAATAAGAGACTCATCTCTCCTGTCATATGCTGGTTACCCTTCCTTTCCTAGCAGCTCTGTCTCTACATCTGATCCCCTCAGCAATCACTTATGTCATGTCATCACTCATCACTATGTCTAAGCAGCACAGTCTGATGATGCAATAGAGGCTGCGGGAGGTGGTGCAGTTGCCGGGGCCTGAGAATCACTCTCCTTGCCACATACTCAAACAGATGATCACTGAGATGATTGCATAACATACTGTAGCTCCAAAACCTGAGGCTTTTCATTTATTGGTTTTCTTGTTGTCCTTTTGTCCTCCTTTTGACTTTATCAGAGTCACCCATCCACAATGGGAAATCACCCTGGGTGCTGTTCATACTCTAAAAGTGCCACATTATAACTGAGCATTCAACCAAGTAGAGTAAAGGCAATGCTGCCCAGAGGGTAGAAGGTAGTGCACTAGCTTACACAAGTTGGCTGCTTATAGTCCATTTCTTATCAACGTGTGAACAGCCTTTTGCATTTGCTTTAGGAATTTGTAACATATTAACAATTGTGGCTGCTCACTTTATTGACCACTATTTGTGTTTTGATGAATCAAGACAGTCATGGGATCCGACAAATTCATGCTATTAGTATGTTGCAAGCATATTGTTGCGGTCACACAAAAACATCATATGCACATTATACAACGATAGAATCTCAGTGCGGGACCTTGTTAAGTTTTCTACACAGACTAGGTTTCGGTTTGTACAGAATTCCCTGTAGTTACTGAGTAATACACCTTAGTAACAATAAGTAATAATAAGTACTTGTAAGTTATAAATAATACGCCTTGGAGTGTTAAAGGGTTAAGCAGAGCATGCTCAGTTATCTCTTAAATTAGCAATTTACCTTACAGATCTCTTACATAAGTATTATAATTGTGAAAATAAATAACATAGACATGCATAGATTGACTGCTGCATAATTGCTAAAGGATGCTCAGATTATTTCTATTAATAGAAAGCTTTCAGGCTGTGTTCATGAATGCAGTGCAGCTTGTTTATGAATAGTTAAAGTACCCCTGCTGTCACGTTGAATGGGGGCATAGACAGTGCTGTTGCAGTTGGGGTGGCTTTTGGGTCTCAGAGAGGACTTTTTCCAGATTCTGCGTCAGTCACAGTTCTTTCAGCTGAGCATTGTTAATGCAGGCATGGATTCTATGTTCTAGAGAAGAGCTTTAACCAGGCCCCTGTCTACTCATTTCCATGATTTTCTACTAACTATAATCTAATGATATAATGATATATAATGATATATATTTATAATTTACATAACTATTTTTTCTCTGTTGAATTTAGGTTGGACAGGATTAAATTTGACCCATCTCAAGTCAGATTGGTCAAAAAAACAGTATGTTTTATGTATATGAGTTAGCAGTATGTTGTGTCACCTACTTAGATTCTACTAGATAATTGTACTAGTTCATCTAACCTGCTTCCCCCAGCACACTTGGCATTCCTAAAACACAGCAACACGTGTTTGTTAATCAAGGTGGAATTAAGGT
Source organism: Salminus brasiliensis (assembly GCF_030463535.1). Lineage (NCBI taxonomy): Eukaryota > Metazoa > Chordata > Actinopteri > Characiformes > Bryconidae > Salminus > Salminus brasiliensis. The sequence continues at coordinate 15,257,553 of NC_132887.1, read as the reverse complement.
GCTTATTAAGGTTTATTATTAAAGATATATTTTAAAATATTTTAAATTTTTTATATCAGTCAGATCCAGGAAATATATACATTGTAGAGCATTTAACTATGATTAATATGATACAAATATATATTGAATATAACATTGGTAAATGCTTATCCTTTACTATTAAAATACAAACCTGTAGACAGGGGCTTTAATAAAATTTCCACCCGATCCACATCACAACATTTTCAGTCACGTACATTTTCGCACACTTGTTGACCTTTTGGACTCCAGCATGCAAGATTATGTATAAATGTAAATGTAGCCTAATTTATTGCAGAGCTAATTATGTACTTAAATTGTCATTTTAAAATGACATTAAATTACATTACAAAAGTAAACAGTGTGATAAAATGAAAGTAATAAATCTTCTTAGTGTAAGGTATAATAGGAAATCTGAATTCCACAGATGTCCATGTTCTGTTGGCTTTGTAGTAATATTCTGAGCCCTACTTTATTCACACAGCAGCTGCCTTTAGGATCGGACATCTGTTGAAGACAGTGGCTGAAAGATGCTGCACTCTTCCGAGCTCAGCCAGCTCTGACACGTGTTCCTCTGTTCCCTTTGGTGTTTAAAGCAAACACACTGCAGCCCCTGATGTCACAGCTTTTTATAGTTGCTCTGTGAAGCTGCTTCTGTGAATAAGTCATGTGTGTGGGGCTTTAGAGAGAAGGGGACGAGTACATGGTGGTGCATGAGTATGTGTATGTCTCAGTAAACCTGAGACACCACAGTCAGCTGCTGTGTAAACTGTATGCTGTTACTGAGGCATTACTGATCATGAAAATCTTTGTTATTCCAAATATTTAAACAGTTTTTTAAGGCCAATCTTGGATAGTTTACATGCTATTTTATGTTAACTTTTATGACACTTTGTTATGACAGAATAACAAATATATATATATATATATATATATATATATATATATATATATATATATATATATATATATATATATATATATATATAGGCATGGATTCTATGTTCTAGAGAAGAGCTTTAACCAGGCCCCTGTCTACTCATTTCCATGATTTTCTACTAACTATAATCTAATGATATAATGATATATAATGATATATATTTATAATTTACATAACTATTTTTTCTCTGTTGAATTTAGGTTGGACAGGATTAAATTTGACCCATCTCAAGTCAGATTGGTCAAAAAAACAATATGTTTTATGTATATGAGTTAGCAGTATGTTGTGTCACCTACTTAGATTCTACTAGATAATTGCACTAGTTCATCTAACCTGCTTCCCCCAGGAAGGACATGAGCCGTTATATATATATATATATATATATATATATATATATATATATATATATATATATAGGGAGATAGGAGAAGAACAGTATCTGTAAAATGAGAAAATCAGCCATGCATGTACCCCATGGTGATTTATAGAAGCCCCCTATCTCGGCTACTTTCCTCATTAATCTTACTTCGGTTGAGTCAACTGTAAAACTAAATCATTCTAATATTTGTATTTTTTCAACATTGTGTTTTTACTTACAGTACAGCATTAAAAATATATTGAATGAATACATTGCATACATTCCATTATTTACATAATTTGCAGAATTGGTCACAACGTATGCATTTAGTGAATGTGTTGAGCTTTAGGTTGACAACAGCAGTTGTTCAGGAGAGAACTTATAGTCAGAGTGTTGTCAGTCAAGATTCGTCCATTCGCTCATTGTTTTTTTCCCATTTGGGAACATATTTTGAAGCAAATCGGTAAAAGAGATGCTGCATATGAAAGATTGCAGACCATTTTAATAACTGATACATAATGCCGTTCTGCCATACATGCTGCCAATATTAAGGCAGACAGCATGCATGGATTTATGTTTAAAATAAGCTCTTCTAACCCATTTTATTTTTTTATTTCAGTTAAACCATTAAAATTGCTTCTTCAACAGGATCAGTCTACTTCTTTATTTGTCTTTAGACATAAAAAATAAAATGAACGAAATAAATAAAACTAAATTAACAAAAGAAATGAGTCAATATTGAAATTATTTGTAGATGAATTTAATTCTCGTGAATTTTTGTAAGCTTTTGTCTGTTTTACAAAAAACAAAACAATCTCAATCTCATTTGAGATATGGTTCTCCGACTGATGATTCGACTCGTCGACTTTCAGAGGGCATATTTCTGTATACTAATATAATGCTTCTTAACAGACACAATGCACCAGTGTTGCCACATTTTCAAAATAGAATCAGGGTTGCTTAACTTACCTGCTTAATAACTACCTATAATAATAATAACAACAATAATAATTATACTACTACTACTACTACTTCTACTACTACTAATAATAATCTGAGCGCAGTAAACCGTACGCTTATTTAGGCTGTTGTTTTATATTTTTGTCATTTTAAAAACATGCACTGGCTATACATATTTAAGTTAATGCTGCTCTTTCAATCCAGAGACATTTGGGCACTTAGGGGACTTGTTCTTAAAACTACAGTTAAAAACTATAGTTAAACTATACTATAAAGTTGAACTACACTGTAGTTCTGTGGATTGTTTTGTGAATCAAAGTAGACTATACTAAACTAAATAAACTAAAAATTAACATGGTATTAACAAAAATTTTTTTTAAAAATTAACGACAGATATTAATATAATTTAGCATTTAACACTCTGCACAGCACTGCTGTCAGTTAACCAGGATCAGTTTCTGCTTTTTTTGGCTGCTTAGGCCAGACCACTCTCCCTCACCTACTCTCTCATAATCTCCTGGCAACAGAACGAAACCATAGTCCACTACGCCTCCTCTAAACCTCTTTTTAGACATGAAGCATCTTGTGGACCTCGTAATTCACTTGCTCACACACTCATTCCCACATGTGCTCACTCACTCACTCACTCAACTGCAAACTCAAGTAGCTTCTGGTGCTTCATTAAAGTGGTGCTTTGCATCAGTGACACTTTCTATCCTTGTTAAGGATGTTAACAAGCTGTTGATCAGTGTTATGTACTGACGAACTGACGATACCTATGATAGACCAGCCCTCAAACCCTCTCTCCCTCCTCTCTGCAGACTGTGTGTTGTTGGTGTTATGGATTGTGAGGAAGTGAGCTGGATTCCGGTAATGACTGCTTTCTTTGTGCCCTCTCTCAGCAGACAATGACTCAGTTTGGGTTATGCAGCGCCAGCAGTGCTGAATCTGAGCGAGAGAGGAGGAGGGCATTGACTGATGTGCTTCTGTTGCTGTGGCTCAGTTATTTAGGTCCCTGTTTTTTCCCAATAGGGAGCAAAGGTTAGGAGTGTGTTTGAGTACAGTGCAGTGGGAACTGTGACTCATGGTCGTTAGTAAATGCAACCAAATAATGACAGTTTTGATAGATCTCAACAGAAGGCATAGAATGCATGTCAACATTGTAAAAAGGTTTGTGATGTTAAATTATTTAAAGACTGTCCAAATGAGCCAGAAATTTTCCCTGAGTTTCCTTTCAGCCATTACTAAGCACATTTAATTTCCCAAACATTTCCATATCTCTCCCCCAGTCTCCATTTCCTTTCTCATCGTTGTTCTCTCTCTCTCTCTCTGGCCATACTGTCTCTTTCTCTCTCCCTTTCGCTCCATCCCTTTTTATCCCTATCACTATCCTCTCCATGGTAGTAGACATAATAATTGAGAGTATGCCAGCTCTGTCATTTCCCCTGTATGGTTTCTGTCCTCTTCACCTTCAAGGTAAATTCCGTAATTTTTACTGACTGTGTTTCACTGTTCAACAGCATGGCTTAATGAACACTTAAGCTAATTAAATGCTTTATTTGGAATTACCAGTATCATAATTTTCCCCCTTTGAAAGTCACTGCCTAATGTCAGAGATGTACTTTTTTTCCTAATTCTTTTAGCATTAAGAGATGAATAGGAGTGTATGTTGTTCAAGTAGTAGGTGCGCTGGTTAGGTGAGCGTTGCAGGTGGAATGCTTCTGGGTGCTTGTTCTGGAGACTCACCATTAACACAATGAAGAAGTATAAAGCCACATGTGGCCTGAAGGGCAACAGCAGTGGCTAGCTGAGTGTTTGCACTACTTTACACACCTGATTCATCCATCAGCTGATTATGCCCTTCCTAAGGTGACTCACTTGTACTGGAGCAGAGAAACATCACACTGTGTAATACTGCGGCCCTCTGCCCTGTACAGGAACAGTTGCAATTAGATTGTTTAGCACAGGCTGCCATCTAGTGGAATACATGTTAAACATGCATTGCCTAATATATTGCGTGTGTGTGTGTATGTGTGTGTGTGTGTGTGTGTATATATATATATTTTTTTTTTATTTTTTTTTTATTTTGCACGTTGGAATAATTGTAATTGTGTTTAAACCTCTGCATCTTTATGCTTTTCTCTCCTTAGTGATGTTTCTAGAAATTATGACAAGAGCCCTTATCTACTGCAGACTGGCCGTGCTACAGCACTATGATGTTTATTACTCAAAATAATTTGTCTCTTTGTTTCCTAATGAATAAATGGATTTTTACATTAGAGCACATCTGAAAGTGGAGTGACTCTCGATGGTTAATGCATTTTTGCTGTTTCCTGTTACCTTGAGTTAATGGTGCTGATCTATCTGTTCACCACTCAATGGGGTTGTTAGGGATATGTCTAGTATACAGTGTACAGTGTACAGTGGATACAAGAGCAAGTCTGTTATCAGTATTGGAATGATACCCTTTGCACATACCCATGTATAATGATATAAAATAATCTATTTATTTTGGTCACCTATGTGTAAGTTGTCTATAGGTATGTCCGATCCAGGTATATTTTGTTGGATGGGGTATTGACTATTGTTAATGGCAAGTGGCGGAGATATTGTAATGGTGCGGTTATTGCGACAGCCCTAATAATATCTAAAACTTTATAAAACTATCACTGAAGCGGGTGGAGGCTAACGCTAATGCACACTAAATATATATATATACAGGAACTGGGAGCTGAATGGTCAGGGGTGGATCAAACTGGATTATAAGATTTTAAACACACTATAAAACAGTTATTTTAAGAAAAGCCTCCACTAAACTAAATAAATCCGCCCAGAATGTATTAATATAAAAACTGTTACTAAAAGTGATTTTACTGCAGTATTAATCAGTCTTATCTAAACTGTGTGGCTGTGTTATTTATATAAACGCAAAGATCGGATTGTCATCAGCTGATACTCAGCATTAAGCGACTCTGATTGGGGGGCAAAATAACCTGATTGTCAGTTGTCAGTCCTGTGTTATAGTGTTAGAAACCACATAAGCAAGTTTATTAGAGATTAGCAGAGAACTGAAGATGGTTTGATGTTATGATGATGTGTGATGTTTAAGAAATAAATGCGACACATCACTATAGCTATGCAGAACCTGCAGAACTGAGCATGCAGTGTGTGGTGCTGCTGTCCACTAGCAGTTGTGTGTAGAATGTGTAGAGAGCAAGGAGCGGCTAATGGAGGCAGTGTGAGAAGAGCTGTGATCAGATACATTCCCCCTGAGCCCTCCCCTCTCAGCAATGTCTGCAGCGTGTGAAGGGTGTGGGCGAACTCCATGTGTAACCACGCCCTTAGTTACACTGGAGACACACACATACACACATACAGTGTCCAGCATTTTTTTAATGTGTGTATTTACACGTTTTATATTGCGACAGGGTCAGTGTTCAGTCTGAGGTGGCCTGCAGCTGCTTGTGGACATTTATTTAGAGTGATGTAATCCCAGCACTCTGGAGAATGCAGAGAATTCAGTGAGCGAGAGACAGACAGAGTCTGAGAGAGAGAGAGAGAGAGAGAGAGAGAGAGAGACATGTTGACTATAGAGAGTCTGCTGGTCATGTCACCACTTCTGGAGTCAGTACAGGGTGTCACTTGAAACACCTTTTTAACCACTGGGTATGATAGGACTCTATAAATGTCTATCAGGCACTGTAACTAGCCCTTTCCCCCTCAGTGCAGTGAGAATGGAGATGGAGACAGTGAGTCTCTGCATTAAGAAGACGCTACTTCACTTTCTAAATAGAGACACAGTCAAAATCAACATGCCCCGGATTTAGTAGTGTGCATGTGCTGTAGAAGTGGAATGTAGAAGTGAATGAAGCTGAGTGCTGGGAGCTTTCTTCTTGTTAAGGGCTGTTTTGAATAAAAGACTGGTGTACTGCAGTGTATGATTCATTAATGTGTTTTCAGTTTTTAATATTCTGCATCATTTAAACCTCACGGCTGTTCTTACATTTTTGGATGAATAGACTAATAAAAAGAATTTAAAAGTACTTGGAATAAAAGCTATTTACAGTCTCTTTAGGATACATTGCAAAACACAACAGCAATTTGCATACCTAGAGAGGTCTAATCACAACGTGCACTGGAGTGACTTTGGACAGAATACAATACTTGTGAGAACTAGTCGAGTGAATTCTACAGCCAGGCTATAAAACAGTTGGAACAAATCAAGCTTCCTGATAAGTCACCTACATTCAGTGGAAGTTTGAGTGCACTGATGTGTTCATTTATGTGCTTTACTGTACCACAACTAGGGCTGTCAGAATTACTTAATTAAACTCAATTAATCAATTTAACAAAAATATATATCAGACATTATTACTTAAAAAGATTAAAATCTTCAATGCAAAAAAAAGTTCATAAGAAATCATTTTAGTCAGGATGTTGGGTGATCAGGTGTTGGATGGAACACCATCATAACAGAGAACACAGCTCCACTGCTCCACGGCTCAGTGCTAGTCCACTGCTGGTATCAGGCATGATGGCAACAGCTTTTTGTCTGTCTGTTCCAGAGAGTCCTATTCTATTGGCAATACTTCTCTACAGGGATTGGGCAAGCTATATTTGTGCATCTGTGCCTTACAGTAGCTGAATGCATTAATTAGAAGGGGTGTCCATAAACATTTGGACATACAGTATATTTTGCAATCTTTGCTATGTGTGGTTTGATATTAAGTCAATCAGTTTTAGCTTAAACTCAATTAAACATTAAAATATTTGGACTTGATTACTAATGTATTTGAGAGTGACCGCCCTTGTGACTTGCATTGTACAGTGACCATATCGTAGGTCAGTTTGTAGCAACAGAACTACAGTATGGTATTCTTTCCATGAACTCTGCAGCCAGGCTAAAGGAAACTTCTCCTCTCGCAACTTTGTAAAAGCATTGCAGCAACGACGAAACCAACATCCACAGCAGCGCTAACTGAAAGTGACAGTGTCCAAGGGCATGTGGAAATCTATGGGCTCCTAGTGATATGACTTTGACCTCCTCCACTGTCCCTACCCCAGCTGCCCCTTTCTTGTAGCCCACCAAACCCCCCCAGCAGCAGTTGCCAATGCCAGCCTGCACTCGGCTGTTCTGGATGAACCCGGCACAAGGGCTGGGAAGGGGTGTGGGGTCAAATCCCAAAATAGCACCAAAGCATGGTAAATGCCCCTCCCCCTCATCAGAGAGAGAGAGAGAGCGAGAGAGAGAGAGAGAAACAGGTCAGTGCTGGGTGGTGCAAGCATGTAAGAGAGAGAGAGAGTCAGTAAATGTGTGTAAGTGAGACAGAGATGACACAGACTCATGACAGAACAGCTAGCTGACACGACTACTGTCTCTGTGTGTGTTTTATTGAACACGTTACTGCTTTCTTAACTTCATCAGATTTTTACTAGAACAGGTAAGTGTTTGCTCTTATGGATGTGGCTAAACTGTCATGCTGACACTGCTGTATAATGGAAAAGTAGCCCTTAAAAACAGAAAGGTGGTGTTTATGAGTTAACTCTCATGTGTAGTTAAACTGTTTCACACTTGTAATATGATTCTGGTGTGTTGGAGAAGTTTCATTTTCTTCCATTCTATCTTCTAAAGGTTGATTTTTCTAATGTTGTGACTAGGCTCTGATTGAACTAGTGCATGAGTCTGTGTGTCAGTCTTTCTGACAGTGTGTCTGTGTGCCTTAAGCAAATTTTGCTTAAGCTTGAGTGTTGGTAAAGTGGTAGTACTTCTGGTGTTTCTATGTCCATGTGCTTTCATCATCAAGCTAAGAGGACACATGGTGTTGTAAGACACAGCTGTGAGAGCCTTTAGGTTCCCCCGTCACTGTCTGCCTCTCTGAGTATCACTTAAAACATAATGGTGCCAAATTAACCCAGTATTGGTTTGTTCCCTAAATAACTTTTTTAGTGGGGTTTTATAATTGTAATTGAAATGTGTGAGTGTGAAAATCCTTTTCAAAGTTTATAGAGCATGAAAAAGTTCCATTCTAGTTTCCAATTCTTTCCTGGAACCATGCATCAAAACCAAGCATCATTAGACCAAAATGCTCAACAGTGCAATACTGTTTTTTTTGCAATTTGGTAATGTGAAGATAATGTGAAGGAGCAAATGGCACTAGTTGCTATCCACCTTTGATGAGCCCTTATATGATTTATCAGTATTTTCTTTTGGTTTGTGGTTAGTGATTAGTGCTTGTATGTAGAACAAATTACTCTGCAAACTCACTGGTTTCTCCCTTGTATGCTGTGAACATCCTGCACATTCACTGACATTCCATATGAGCTACTGTGGATGTTTGAGTGCATTGAGGTGTGGTTAGTGATTAGTGCTTGCATGTAGGACACATTACTCTACAACTCTCTACTCTACAGGTTTATTCCTTCCATATCAAGGTGAAATGAAGATATGTGTATTTATGCATTATGGGTCATTTGATGAATTTGATGATGAAAGACCAAAGTTATCTTGTTTTTCATCAAAAATGGCTGATTTGATTGCAGGTATTTTTGAAAACATGGGCTTTAATTGATTCATTTTAATGATAAGTTTTTGTTTTGGGTCAACTCCTCCTACACAGGGTTGTGTTCTAGGTACAGTTGGACCGTGCACAGTGTTTATTTCTGAGTTGCCCTAGCAGAAGGGTCCCGTGCAGAGGTTCTGTCATGTTGGCGGAGAAGCTGACCTACATTCATAGATGCCACAGTATTTTAAGAGGCAGGAAGCACAGTGGCCAAACACGCTGCCGCTCGCTGGCCTGTGCTGATATTAGGGTCATTGCGGAGTGGCAGTTGCTTTGGCATGTCTACCTTGTCCTTGTTCTTAGATGCTGTTTACTGTACTTATATCGTAGATTTTATCCAGTATCCTGTTCTGAAAGCAGGAATATACTGTGCACAGATAGCTGGTTGTGTAAGTTTGAAGGAAAGCAGAAAATACAGATGTCACTGAGGAAGACAATGGAATGAATAGCAAATACACATAATGTTTGTGTGTCTTAAACAGTTATCAGTGTCCTGTTCCTGCCATGTGCGTCCAGCCTGTGGGCATGTTTGTGCGCGTGTGTGTGCAAAGGTGTGTGTGTTTGAGTTTGGCTGGGTGGGCATCTGTCAGATATTTGTAGCAGCTGAGTCTTCATTTACTGTTGTAGGGCAGCAGAAAGGTTGTCCAGGGAAAGTTTGTAGAGCACACAGAAACATAGGCAGACAGCCAGACCCACAGAGCCACACATAGAGAGAGATTTGCTTTTATGCAGTTCCAGTATCTATGTTTATAGATAGATTTAGATTTATTAAACCCAACCATTAGATTGTACTTTGTGTACATTTTATACAAAAAAAAACAAAAACATATTTAATGCTTAATCCCCGTTTCAAAAAGTGCTTGTCCCCTTACTTTTGGTCGCTGGTAATACCAATAACTGCAACCAGTCAATTTCTGTAGTTGTCAGTTAGTATCTCACAACATCATGGAGACGTTTTGGCCCACTTCTCCTTGCAGAACTTCTTCAGTAACAGTTGTAGCCATTTGATCATGAACTGTGTGGTTCTACATTTAAATAGGGTTTAGGTTGGGACTTTGACTAGGACATTCCAAAAGTTACAAGTTCATTAAAACTCCTTAATGATCCCCTATGTTCTGGAACAACATGCTTAAATATAAAGAGGAGCTTGTTGGACATCATGGGTCCTGTTATGTCTGGCAACAACACTGGTAACACTGCTTTTCATAGTAAGAACCATCATGTCAACTGTGAAGCATAGTGGTGGTAGTGTGATGGCTTGGAGATGCTTTGCTGCATCTAGTCCTGGACACTATTAAGGAACCTATGAATTGTGCTCTGTATTAGAAAATTCAAGAAAATGTCAGTTCATTTGTCCATGTGCTGAAGTATAGTTGGGCTATGCAACAAGATAATGATCCACACAAGCAAGTCTACCTCATAATGGTTTAAAAACCAGAAAAAAATGCAATGTTGGAATGGGTAATTCCTGAACCCTATTGAAATGATGTGGCAGGTCCTGAAACATGCAGTTCATGTTTGAAGGCCTAGTGTCATTCAGCTGAAGCAGTTATGCAGTGACGAGTGGGACAAACTCCATCCACAGTTGTGAGAGTTGTGAGACACTACTTAACAGCTGGTTGTAGTTTTTGCTGCTAAGGGGGTCTAACAGCTATTGAAAAAAAGGGGGCAATCACATTTTCACAGATAAAGATTGGGTGTTATATTTAACCTAATAAATACAGAACATGTCTATCACATTGGGTTTTTTTTCTTGAGGGTCCCTTTTATGCATCATTGGATTTTGGTTTAAGACCACAGCATTGTACAACCCCTCCAAGCAGTGAAATACAAACATGTTGCAGTTATGTGTATTTCAATGCTGACAGTAATGGCAGTGTAATGACAAGTAATTCATACAGCTCATGCCACACATTTTTTCTTTCCTATGCATTTCTCTTTCTGCATATCCAGTTCAAACTTTTTCCATCAACCTTAGCTCAAGTTGTGATTTATGATATAATGACAGCCCCCTGCAACCAGGAACCTGAAGCCTTAAAAGCATCATTTATGACTTTGCCTTAAACAGCACTGACACTAGAATGCCTAATATTTTCTCAAGTATAACTTACCCTGGAGCCACTTAACCAAGGACAGGCACAGAAAGGGATTCTCTGGGGCCTGACCAAAGCAGGAAAAAGTACACTTAAGTGTTTGATTTACAGCAAGGCAGTTTTCTAAATCCAGAGGGAGATTCACTGATTCAATATGCAGAAGGTGAAGCTTTTCCTGTGATGTATCTCTTGTGCTGGGAAGTAAATTTATACTATTTCTTGCAAAAATGGAAGCTATATATATATATATATATATATATATAATTTATGTTAATGTTTAATGTTGATTACAGCACCATTGTGTAGCAGTTTCACCTTAAAATACACCTTCAAAAACAGATTTAAAATGATTTTGATGGTACTCTGACTTGTAACAGTGAGAACAGCATCTCTGGGTCTCACTGTTACTACTTTGGTGGACGATGCATAGAGCCTGGGAGTAACTGGAATGGTGTGGCTAAGGGTGGGATAGGGATGGGATAAGAGCTCTTATGTGGCCCCATTCCAATTTGGACCACACTAGACATGCTGTCATTGGTCATACTGGACATACCAATCTCTAAAGCCTCAAATGGTCTTGCCCTTCATTTTATTATTAAACTCTTGCATCCTTACACTGTTGCGCTTGCGTATATTTACTACATTATTATTATTTTTTTATGTTACCCGTCTCTTATTTTGGCACATTTTGGCATTTTGTGCCTGTGTCTGATTTTAACATGACCTTACGTTTGAGAAGGGTAATAATATATAGATATAAATACACAGTACGTAGTATACTTGGGATCTTGTGTCTGCATTAGTGAAATAGAGAACTGTGTGTTGTTCAGTTGTTTACACTGTGGTATCCTCAGAATTATTCACATCTCATGTGAGTCTGATTCAAGTGCAGAACGTGGAAACATGACATACGTTTGCCAACTTCCCTTTGTGTTTCTTAGTACATGGTCAGGCAAGGTGTTCTAAAGCATTAGGATTGCATTGGGCATTGAAGCATTGGGATTTTTGTGATTACCCTTTGTGATTCCTGTTTATCCAAATAGTCTGCTGAATATTTTAAAAGTACCAGTGACTCATATGTTAGCATTATAGTGCTCCTCCAGCTCTCTCAAGAGCTATAATTATTTAAGTTGCCTTGCCTCTCAAAGCAGGCTGCAGTCTGCAGTGTTTGTCAAAGTGTATTTTTGAGTTTTGAGTTGTCTTCATGTCCACAGGAAAGAATACTATTATTGGATATACATAAAAATGACCAAATTGTGACATGTACACCCAGCATGTAAAAGCCAAAGTCTCACAACCTCCCGTTTGTGTGTATGTGTGTATTTGACACAGGACATCTGTGAGGACATATCGGATCATGTGGAGCAGATCCACGCTCTGCTGGAGACTGAGTTCTCCCTGAAGCTGCTGTCCTACTCGGTCAACATCATCGTGGACATTCGCAGCGTGCAACTGCTGTGGCACCAGCTCCGCGTCTCTGTGCTGGTTCTAAAGGAGAGACTCCTTCAGGGCTTGCAGGACTCCAACGGCAACTACACCCGACAGACTGACATATTGCAGGCCTTCAGCCAAGACCACGACCAGGTCACACACACACATACAGAGCAGCATAGCAAATACAGTATAGCAAGCAAAGTGACAGCTGTTATGTAAGACTGTATAGGAAGAATGCTACACCATACATTACAGCTGAGCACTTATATGGCTATATAAGTATATATGTGCAAATGTCTTACACAGCCACGGAAATTGTTTGGCAGTAAGTGTGTTTTGCTTGTCAAACAAACATAAGAATAAATACAAATTAACATTGGTAAGAAGAATGTGTTTGTCTATAAATTTAACAATTTATTAATGAGAAAAATATAGGTGAAAGAACAAAAGTTTCTGGTTTCTCTTTGAGCTATATATCACATAAATTCAATTCAGTTCAACCTTATTGTCATTATACTAATACAGGCTTGTACAGTACAACGAAACACAGTTAGGCTAAGCCACTGGTGCAGAATAGATAGGGCATACAATAGTGCAAGGACAATGCACAAATCATGAGACATGGTGCATAGACAATAAGTACAAAGACAATTAATATATATATATATATATATATATATATATATATATATGTTCATGTGCAGATGTGTGCATGAAGGCTCAGTGATTTAACAGTGTTCAGGAGTGAATGCTGAGGTAGACTAGTCTAGTTTTGAAGAACTGATCAGATAAACTAGGTGTTTAATGGTAACGATAAATAATGGATGTTCTCCATAAGAGTTTGGTTAATGGGAAATGGTTAACGCTCACATGGTTTATTTGTATTTATTCAAATCTTAGTGTTTATTAACTTATAGCTTTACATAGAATTTTCTCAACTGCTAAAGACTTTTGCACAGCCCTGTACTTCTAGAAGAACTTGAGTACAAAGTCCAAATATACTGTTCTGTGCATACACACAATTTAAAAAATCCAACCAAATACATTTTTTGGATGCAGTTAAAACTGCCAGACTAATTAATAAGCAGCTACTATGATCACTTGATCATAATATACAAATGTTGCTAATATGCTTATGACATTTGTCATGGTAAGTGGAATACTATAAAATCCATAAGGCTACAAAATTGATAAACTACAGGATACCAGAACAGCTTTAGAATATTTACAGTAGAACAAAACACACAGTAAGAAAAAGACAATTTCCCAAGAGTAAGAAAAATTTCCTTTTTTTTGCATAACACTGGTTTGGACAGCATGGAATCTGCATGAAATCTGATCTTAGATCAGTGTTCTTACTCTGGGACACTTAATAAATATGGATCAAACTGATTATCATATATCTGTTAAACTACATGTGTAAACATTTTATCGTGCTTTTGTCACCTTCTTGTCTCCAGGCCCGACTGGATGCATTGACAGAGGTGGACGACTCAGGCCAACTTACAATTAAGTGCAGCCAGGACTACTTCTCCTTGGACTGTGGGATCACTGCCTACGAGCTGAGTGACTACAGCCCACACGAAGAGGACCAAGAGGGCCGGGTTCCAGGCCAAGACACACGCTCCCTTTACCCTGAGCTGGAGCGAGATTTTCCTGAGCTGCTCCAGAGCGTAGATCTCCTGACCATTGCTGCCTCCAGACAGAGCCAAGAATCATCTTCACCTACGGAGGAACCACCAGAATCCACCGAGGGGACCCACAGTGGGCCCACGGAACAGGCGCCTTCCACAGGCGTTTCCATGCAGGACAGCACTTTTCAGGGAGAGAACGGCCTTGGCTTGTCCAAGCGCCCGCTTCAGGGCTCCCACAGCAGCGACGTGTCACCAACACAGCCATCCATGCCTAAAAAGCCCATGTACATGGAGGCTAGCCTTAGCAGGCCATCTTCTCTGCAGTACCAGGCCGACATTAGCAGAAGCACACCCTCGCTCCTGGACCTGCCTGATCGTTCTAAGTTCTGGCTTGAACTAGAGACAGTGTACCCCAGCAATGGGAGCCAATCTGATGAGAACCTACATATGATGAATGGTAAGAACCGACAAGCAAGTCGCCAGGCAACGTTCCAGAAGCATACAGCGACTCGTAGGGCCCAAATCCCCCTTCAGAGAAGCTCATCCGAAGCTGGGCAGGAATATAGCACTGAAGCTACTAACCTGCATTCAAGCCCACAGAGCAAGCCATCAAAAATCAAGTCAAACAGTGGTTTTTCCAGCCTTCCATCTTCATCAGGGGAGGACACTTCAGACCATGACCCACGTGAGAGCTCATCCAGCCCGGACGATCACGCTCCTACCACAGGTTCTCTGTGGATCATGCCTCATGTCCCCCAACCAGCCACTAGTAGCCCTAAAGATGAGTGTTGGTATGGTTCGGAGGAGTTCCTGGCCCTTCCTTCACAGCTGAGGAAGACTGAAATGCTGGCACTAAAGCTGGAGAGCCTTGCACAGGCCTTACCACCAAGAGCCCTCCAGCAACCTATCCAGGATGTGGATGACTGGGAGCTGACCGAGGCCAACCCAGAATGGGAGAGCAGTCCCCATCTCCTCCCTCCCCAGTCCTTCAAGAAGCACATCACAGGACGATGTTTCTCGTCCTCCTCCAGCGATGTGGCCCCCTCTCTAGATGAAAGCATTGAGTCTGGGCCCCTTAGTGACCTGATATCTGAGGATGAGGGCGGCTGGAGCAGGCCTGATTCCCGGAGATCTGAGAGGAACGCTTTACAGCCCAAAGCCTCTCAGATGGTGTCCCAGTGTACACCTCTGATCCAGCAGCTACTACAGGACATCCAGCACCAAGAGACCTACCAGGACATATGGGGAAAGATAGAGGTGAGATGCTGTTCTGTCTTTTCTTAAAAAGTTGTTGTTGTCAAAAGCATTTTTTAAACTTAAACCCCAGAAGTAGTGGACCAAGCAGGCCTTACAATCCTCCAGTCATAGGTCTTTTCAAATAAACTCTCACTGGTATGTGGCACATACACTCATTGTGGTCGTATTCTTTTTGGACAGATATCCAACAGACTGTCTAAAGATAGTGATTAACATAATTAAATAAGTATATATATATATATATATATATATATATATATATATATATATATATATATATATATATATAATGTCAAACATTGAAAAGTGTTGTCAGCTTTTGTAGCGACTTTGTGCTGTTGCTGTTTGTGTTTATTGCTCTACAGAAGTAGTGATACATTGCTGCCACCTGGTGGCTAACCACATTGCTGCAGGCACATCATTGATTCATCATTGACTATTATAAAGCAAGATCTTTCATTGATAAAGCAAACAAAACTGTTTTGCAGTATTAAACATATGATGCATACATCTGTAATATCTGTGGACTATAGAAATTAATCTCAATTCCCACAATCAAGACAAAAAATGTGGCCCAATATGGTGAAATTTGTTCCCTATTAAGCCATTACCCTGTTTCAAATATTTGCAAACAAGTCTGCAGTACATCAGTTTTCATCCACCCAATGAACAAACCATCCCAAAAAGCTTGGTGAAATGTGTTGATCCCAGAAACACACACTGTAAACCTCACCTGATAAGTCCTCCACTGACAGAGTGTGATTAGGATCAGTAGTAGTAGATGAGATGAGATTAGATGAGATGAAAGCATCTGATAAAATGGATGTCTGTCTGGCCCTGCTTTTCTGTGCCTGTGTATGTGAGTGTGTTAAGGGTGTGTGACACGGCAAAAATTGAAACGGCCAAAATAGACCCAGCAAATCAGTAGTGCCACATTAAAAAAGCCTATGAAAAACTATATGACTATAACTATTTTATTGTTATTCAGTGATTGTAACAATGGCATATTAATTAAGGAACAAAAGTAAATATATAATGACTGAAAAATGTAAGAGCGCATATCCTAATTTTTGTATATTTTATTTGTCCTGGAGGTCCAATCATTTATGTGGTTATACACTGTATGGACAGAGGTTTTTGGGACACCTGCTCATTTACAGTTTCTTCTGAAATCAAGGGTATTATAAATATCCTGCTTATCCTGCTTTGTTGGAATAACTGTCTGCAATTTCCAGGGAAAGCTTTCTGTCAGATTTTAGAGCATTGCTTTGAGGATTTGATTGCATTCAGTGACTAGAGTGACTCATCCCAAACTTATCCCAAAGTATTGGATGCTGCTCCATCGTTCACAGCTCAATACGAGAGGACTTTATTCACCTTTAGCCCACACCTGGCATTCGGCATGGTGCCAGTAGGTTTTTTCTGCTCCAGAGAGCCCTAACCTTTTATACTTCTCTACTGGGACTAGACAAGCTGTGTGTGTGCATCTGCACATCTGTGTCAGCAATGGGTGCATCCTAAAGTAGCTGAATGCATTCATCTGAAGGAGTGTCCACAAACATTTGGGCATATAGTGGATGTAGTAAAAGCAGTCAGAATGAATTACATAAATATATGTTGACTGCTCTTTTAGAGTACATAATGTGGTAGCAAGCAATGTAAGTAGGTTTATTCAACTCAAATAAATAACTTTGAATAAACCATTGGTTTAATGGTTTAATAAATCTAGTTCAATTTCTTGTTACAACATGAAGTATTTTTGTAAAAGAGTTCCTCTTTTTTACAGTGTACCAAAACAGCCATAATTCTTGTTATGAATATTTCCAAATCTCACTTTATTCTTTAAAATTAAACAAGCCCTTTCTATTATTGTATTTTTCAGAACTGATATGTATAAATGGCTAAACTGCTGAATGTGTAAATATATTTTTGTGATGCGTACACAGCGTCACAAATCAGTGAATTTCAAACTTGATGGGCAGCTTGGTTTCCATATAAGATCTGTAATGAGATATTTACAAAAGTCAGGAAAGTCTGTGATATGGGCCCTTTAAAGCTAATGGCACAACAAGATGACATCCAATAATATACCTGTCACTGCTGTAGATAGTTTATGACAGAGTTGTGATTTTTCAGTGCTTTTTCAGACGATACCCTGATATATATAAAACATTGTATTTATCACGATAACAATATTGTTACATTGCCAGTCTCTAGTGTGTGTATGTGCGTGTATATGTGTGTGTGTGTGAGAGAGAGAGAGAGAAAGTGTGTGCATGTGTGTCAGACTGCCTGGGCCAGGCTGAGGCAGGCAGCCACGTCCACCTGAGATGATGCGTGTCACAGAGGGAGGTGATTGATTACATTAGCATGCGGCCCCTGGAGATGACTTCATCCTCACGGCAACAGACAGCTGGCAGCTGAAGCTCCTGCTTGGGGGAGTCTCAGGGGCCTAGTCATGTGTGACGCCTCCGACCAGGCTCCTCTCCATCTCTCTGTCTCTCTCTCCCTCCCTCCCTCCTGTCTATCTATTCTGCTATCTACCTCCCTCTTCTCTCTGTTCTACTCTCGCTCTCTCTTTCTCTCTCTCTCTCTGAGGCGATGAGTTGTATCTCATTTGCTCTTCCTCTCCTTGTAATACACTCCCTCAGTTAATACACTGACCGGAGGCTACATATTCATCTGCTCCGAGAGTGTTTATTGGGGCAGAGGATGACACACACTCACACACAAAGACACACACGTACAACAGTCACTGTCAGGGGGAATAATATACTGGCAATAGCTATTGATCTCCATTGACTGGTGTACCATGGCACAAAAGTTGTGTTTGTTAGCGCTGTATGAAGCTTTATCGTGCATAGTGTTTCAATTGACCTAGCCATGTTCTGCAGTTGCAGTTGCTCTGGGTTGGATAAGCTTTCCAGAACATTGGCTAAAATTCCCATTTTGGCTTAATTAGAAATTGTAGTAATGTCAGTTAGAAACACCACAAAATGTTGAGCTTCTGGTTTAAAATACTATCACCTAAAACTGAACCGTGTTCGTCGAAACTTAGCAGGCTGGAAACCACAATGACGATCTGCTGCTCTGCTAAACATAAGAACAGTTATATGCCAAAAACAACACCGACCTATCAGTAAGT
Source organism: Salminus brasiliensis (assembly GCF_030463535.1). Lineage (NCBI taxonomy): Eukaryota > Metazoa > Chordata > Actinopteri > Characiformes > Bryconidae > Salminus > Salminus brasiliensis. The sequence goes on along the minus strand of NC_132887.1, from coordinate 15,239,154 downwards.
ATCATTTGAAAAGAATAGTGCAAATCTAGCCATTTTCACCAGAATGTCTTTTTGGAAATAGTGATAGCGTTTCACAAAGGATGTTCAACCTCACAACAGTGTCTATGAAAGAACGCATTTGTGGGCGGAGCATGAATAAACCACTTCACCATTAAAAGGCAATGTGCGTTGAAACATTCAAGCAGAGACACAGGAACCATGCAGGATTTATTCTGTTTGGCATGAGAGCATGCCACAGAATGGAGCTCACACATACACACACACACACACACACGCACACACATACATACTCTCCCTCTCTTTCCTCTATTTCGCTCTCCAGCACTTACCTTTGAAATCAGAGCCAGTCTCGCCCACTTCAAAGCCTGCCCGCCTCAGAAGTCGAGGCCAAACAGTCGATAAATTATGGGTTTTTTAGCTTGCGTCTGAGGAGAGGTCATTTGTATCAATATCTTTGATTTTCACCAATGTTAGGTAATGAGTTGCCACAGGGAAAGAGGAGAAGTATCCTTGCATAGACGCTGCGGGTATGCTTGTGAAGTTCATTAGAGATTTTACAAAATGCCATTTGATCTGCTCAGGTTTATGGCATTAGAATATGGCTCTAGAGGATTATGATGTGTAAGGGCATGTATTTCCCTGTAATTAGGGGGACTGTGCTCCACTCTTGCTGTCTTCTCCTCTTGTCAACCTCAGGCTTGAGAAGAGAGCACATGGGTAAAGGAGGAGCGCTAAATGCTCTGCAAGAACTGAAGCTGCAGTTGAACACATGGCCAACAGATGGCAGTGGTCACACATGGTACACCCTGAGCAGTTTTGTTCAAGCTGCTTGAGCACATCAAGGACAAGTGCTGAATGACATTCCTCTAAGCGTTGTGAACATTAGATTAAAGCAAACCGCTCCCCCTCAACTTTGTGGATTTCAAACTTTATTTCCGAACTATATCCGAAATTGAAGTTTAGGAGTGAAGCACACTTTTCTGAGCGTGCCTTTGGTGATGTTTGGGAGTGCAGTAACACATCAAACTACTGTCTAAGCAGCGGCCTGTGTCACTGATGCGACCAGCTTTCACTTTAGACAGTGCTGGTGTCATGTTAGATCACAAAGAGAGCATTCCCTTTAGTAAGTGAGTTGATCTCTCTTTGTGTAGCAGTCTTTTGTTAGTGAATTGCGATTCTGATCATGTACCCATATGTCTGTATGTGTCTCCTCTGTATGTGCTGGGCTCTTTCAGGGATTCGTCTCTAAGCTGGATGAGTTTATCTGCTGGCTGAGGGAAGCGCTGGAGAACACTGAGAACTGGACTCCACCCAGAGCAGATACGGACAGCCTCCGACTCTACCTGGAAACACACCTTGTGAGTCATTCCCATTAAAACAGTACTCTCATAGATGCACACGTGCTTGGACGTTCTCAGTCGATTGTGCAAGCACACTGGTATGTTCCCATTTCCCCTGTGTTTCATGCACCATCTGCTTAACCAGCATTTTAACCATCAGTGCTACTTGTAGGGGAAGCGTTTGGGCATTGTCTGAAATCCGATTGAAAACTACATTCATGGAGATAATTCTAATTTGAACAACAGCTAAATGTTGGACAGTTGCGGACTGAAGATTATATTTGAAATAATGACTGACAGTTATATCAGTCAGCAGACTTTAGATTAATGTGGTCTGTTTTATTGTTCATCATATGAAATATATTTACCAAATAATAATTATCAAATAAAATATACAAATATATTATGTAATTTTAGTCAGACCCTACTACAAGTCCAAAAACAATTAAAAAAACTTTGTGGATATTTTTTTTTCTAAAGAAAATATTTAAAGAATTAAAAAAAATTTGGAACCCTCATTACCCTGTTCCTCGCGCTGCCTTACCCCCATTGTCTATGAGACTGTGTGCGAGTGTGTGTGTCTGTCTGTAGGGCTCTGTCATGTTTTTGTGATTCAGCCAAACTTTCATCTAAGGGAAAAATCACATTGGGTTTATTGTGGAGGGCTGCACTTCTTCATATTAATGTAAAGATGTGCAGTTTTTTTTCCACAGTGTGCTTACAGATTTAATGTTTAGACTTGGAGTCCAGCTGGCACATGGAGCGTGTGTGTGTATGTTTGTCTGTGTGTGTGTTTTTTCATGGCTCTTTCCGGTACCCATGGGAGAAGTATAACAAGGGGGTGGACTGCAGTGGGAGAGAAAGTGAGAGAGAGAGAGCGAGAGAGAGAGGGAGGGCTGTCTTTATAAGGCAGTGAAGGATGGTGTGAAATGAAACGGCTATTGATTGAGCTTGATGGCGGATCCAGGTCCCTGAATCACATTAACAAGGGACGCAGCAGCCTGTGTTGGCAAATGAGCAAGGGATAAGGGCTTCCAGTTACAGGGAACGCATATGCATACACACACGCTCTCAAAAACATACATATACACAAATGTACTTACACACTGAGAAAAGATGCAAACTAGTATTAATGATGTGTGTTCTTGAGGCAGATGTTTCCATGGTATTATTAATTACATGTATACACACTATATATGTCAAACATTAACCACAAAGTTTGGGCACACTTTTTTGTCAATTTGGTCTTTTTTTTACTTTCTTTTTTTATTTCTTTAAAATACCTGCAAAGGTTTTGTGAACATAAAACAGCTGTTTTCTGTTTACTGCATTACTGCCTATTGTTAAAAGCACATACTGAAAACCATTTGAGCCAAATGTAGTTTAAACATCTGAAAGGGTTAAAAATGCTGATGAAGTATATAAAATGCTTGGGGCATGATATTATTGATATTATTCCCAAGGTAAGCAAAAAAAAACAGCTTCTACAGTTTCTATTTAATATGGTAAGTTATGAGTAGCACGTGGCGCCGCAGGTAGTGTGCTTGCCGCACAGCTCCAGGGGTTTGGCATTGTGGGTTCGATCCTCACTCTGGTCTCCTTACTCTGTGAGGAGTTTGGTGTGTTTTCCTTGTGTTGTGTGGGTTACACCAGATTCCTCAAGTGGGTTCTGGTAGGTGCAGTAGCTATACTAAATTGTCTAGGCGAGAGCGTGTGCGTCAATGTGTTTGCGTGTTACCCTGCAGTGGGCTGACACACGGCACATTACGGCACATTTACATAGTATGTACTTAAGTACTTAAGTGTTCTCAATTGTTTATATATACATACACTGTACACCCCAGCAGAACCTGGAAGCGCACACATACATATATACATACCCAACCTGTCACCAAACAATGTCTGAGCTAACACTACTCTGTTTCCTCTATTTCTCATATAGTCCAACATCCACACACTCTTTCTTTCACACTTACCCACACACACACACGCATCCCCTATGTCTCGCTCTCTCTCTTTCTCTCTGTGTGATTTGGGGATTAGGCAGGGGGAGGCTTGTGGTCCAGTGGCTGCTGCGCCACATCTATTGGTGTCAACTCAGCGATAACCCGGCTGCCCTGCTGTCGGATCTGAGCAGTGAAGCTGGAGTGTGTGAGCAGAGCCGCCTACCTGCTCCTGCAAACACACCCCCACACCCACAGCTAGCACCGCAAGACACGCTGCACCTCCAATAATCTCAGCAATTGTGCAGCATGGTTTAGGGGTAGGACATATAGTTAAAGTATTTTCTGAGCATAGAGTGGGTATGGTTAGTATGTCCACAGCCCTGAGCAACTGCATGTTTCATTAAAAAGCGGTTTATAACAGGGTGTCAACTGCTGTTGTCAGGAGAGCAGGGGATGATATGGCATAAATATAACATCATTTTACAGTACGTCACAGTTTTTTTGCTGACATCCTAGAATTTGGAACGAGCTAAAAGGACGAGTGATGGCACAGTTAAAAATGCAATTAAAAAAAAGGGTTTCCCAGACTGTGCTGCAGTCAGTCCAATTAACTAGTACTAATTATGTTCTCTTTTTATTGAAACATTTAGTTGGTCCATGTTATAGAAGTACTGATGATGGCAATAAACTACTCACAAAAGTACTGAACTGTGATGTAATTTTTCTTGAGAATAGTAAGTATGGTCATATTGTCCAGCCTTACATGGGAGCATAATTGACCCTAATTAACATAACATAATTGATTGATCTGTGCTTCACACACAATTGCATTCTGTCATAGCAAATTGTTGCTAGATGGACAGGCTTCACAAAATACTGGCAGAATGTTCATTCAACCTCATGAAAAATTGTCACCACATAACATTGAGTTACTAGACAAAAACGCTGCTACCCTGCTATCATTAGCTCTATTACATTCTATAAAGCATGTCCAACCTTGCAACAGTTGCTGTGAGAGAACGTATTCATGGGAGGAGCAAGGAAAGGTCACAGCGCCTTTAAAAAGTCGTTCTTTAAGGGTTCTTTAGTAAAGCCGAAGATTCTATAGAGAACCATGACAACTCACAGAACCATTTGGATGCTTAGGTGGTTGTTTATATTGTTGCTGTCTAATGAAATACATGTATCTCTAAAATGGTGACTGTAATTTAGAGCATTTCTATTAGTCTATTTATCCAAAATTGTTCACACAGTGTACAGAGCAGCTACAAGGTTCAAACATGGAGAACACTAAAAACAAACAAAAATGTAGATACATGTTTTTCATTGTACAGCAGCGATATACAATGAATCACTATTTGATGTGGTTCTTCAAACATCCTTTAAAAGAGCTACCCATCATGTCAAATGCTGAATGGGGAAATGTGTATTCGCACATGGTACTACTAATGCACTGAATGTGGTCAACATCAAACGTCAGAATAAAATCTTATAATAACTACTACACAGTCCTTTCAATTGGGGAATCTCTGTTCAGATTGCCGTGTAGTCTAGGGACTAAGCTTAATCCCTATCTGGGAAACACGCATAGTGTTTAATAAAAGTTTCTTTTAATAATATATATTTTTGCCATGTTTTCCCCTGTCTATACTTAGCAATAAACTTGCAGGTATATAGAAGTATTTTTTAGTGTCTGTTTATAAGAGGTTTTTCATCATCGAGTAAAAACATTTAACCAGGCTAAGCCTTCTGATAGTTCTTTGCTAGTTCGAACTGTGCCTTCAGTTTATGATGATTTGGGAGAAGACTGTAAGAGAGGAGGAGAGCACAGAGGCCTGTGGGCTGGAGTGGGGTTTTTTTGCTTGTGGAAGGAAGCCAGTCCCCCCTCTGATAAGTGGAGCCAGCAATGATAGATGACAGGGTTAACAGGGGAGGAGATGGGGTGGTAGAGGGTTGTGAAGACTTGTCATAGACACGTGAACAAGGTAGAGATGGAATTTATAGGACATTACATTTTGGAGGAGGGGCTTCAGGCATGTTCCTCCTCCCAAAGTGTAGTTATTTCATAACACCACTTAGAGCTTGCATTGTTCTAGATTGCCTTCACTAATGAAGAACCCTTTATTAAGGGTGTAACTTGGCTGCACACAACAAGGCATACCTTTTCTTATCAGTCAACTCCTTAAAGCGAGTCTGAAAAGCAAAGGTCTGGTTTCACTGTTTTGGAGATTTAATTAATTCTACAGGTTATACTTTCTCTCTGACTTACGGTCTTCAAGCTAAGGGCTCCTGAAAAAGGAGCAAGGGCACTTTGCATGTGTCAAGATTAATCGTGAATGCACTTCAGCTTTTTTCCCCCTCTCTTCATGTGCAATACACTGAAGAACTCTATAGCAATATGTGCTGGGCATTAAATATAACCTCATCTCATAAAATTTGATATGCATGGGATTATTGTTTACAGTCATCCTTGAAGAAGAGGTGTGCACATTGTTATACAGAATTGTTTTATAAGATTATAATGTGATTGTGTGATATCCATTTCCTCTGTCTTATTAAAGTTGAGAGTTTATTTAATCATCCTTTCTTTTTTTATCCTGTGGTGAATGTAGGATGCTCCAGAAAGGGGGTTTGTCCTTGCCTCACGTACCAAACGCTCATATTAGCATTCGTGTTTTGGTGTCAGATTTTTTAAAAGGCATTTATTCAAGCATAAATCAGTGACAGATATCTGGTTATTGTGACTTTTGTTTATTTGTTTACTCATTTTAAAGGCGTTTAGGTCTGTAAAGGATATCAATTCAGCCAGCATCCGGAGCCATAAATAAACGTTCTTCACACTCTCTCTTGTCTGTCATGGGTGATAGATGCGCCTGTGTGCTGATCCATCACCGGTGCATCCCCACACCCCCTCTCTGCTTCAGAGCTGCTACCTTCCTTAACCTTCTCATCCTCCAGCTCACAGCCAGCAGCCTGAAGTTGTGGGCAGTTTGCTTAGGATATCATCACAGTTAGAACCTCTTGTGACGTGTTCCCAATTTTCTCCCTAATGTAGTCATTTTCAGTTCTCATCAACTAGTTAGGGCTCCTCTTATCGATGCTACCAGCACTGGGAGGGTGAAGGCTAGCATGTGCTTCTTCCAAGTCGCATGAAGCCAGCCACCAACCACATCATTTTTCGAACCGTGTCTTTATTGGACAGCTGAACACGCTTGTAAGAGAAATGCCAGTTCTGTTCTGTCAGCTAATAGATGCTCTCACTGGCTAGCATAATGCTGAGTGCTGTGGGGAGCGAGGGGGCCGTCCTGCTCTCTAGGATTTCCAAACATGAACGCTGTTGACATCACCGGGGCTCAAACCTGTGATCATCCCATGGTAAGGCTAACACAGCTAGGCCACGCGAAAAAAAACCTTCTTCATGTTAAATTTTGTGATAATGGTTAAATTATATGTTCAGCAGTTTACAGAAAGTGTTCTCTTTGAATATGAAGACACTAAAAAAGCATTTTGTCAATGTCAAGGAAAACCTAATATATCTTATTTGTATACATTATGTTTGACATCAGTAGTTGTTCTTTATATTTCAGGATAAGTGGACCTATGGAAAATTACTTGGTATAAATATTTTTACACTAAATTACATTGAGTTAAGTTAAGTTAGTTTTATTTTATCCCATTTTCTACCTAATTTGAAAAGCCAATTACCCAGTCCTCATTCATGTGAATGCTCCCCTATCACTAGCAATGCCCCCATCACTAGAAGGGTAAAGACTAGCACATGTTTCCTCCGACACATGTAAAGCCAGCCACAGCCTTTTTTCAAACTGCTGCTGATTCATCACCACAAGGCAGCCAGCTCCGATACAACAGATACTAACAGATACCTGTGCTGACCAATGTCACAATAGGAAAAATGTGGTGAGGAAGTGCCATCAACCCACCTCTGAAAGGGCAAGGCCAATTCTGCTCTCTCTGACTCTGCTGTTGACAAGCAGCATGACCCGGGGTTCGAACCAGTGGCAGCACCTTAGTCTGCCAGGCCACTCAGAGGCCCCCAGTTTTGGAGATCTCAGTGTGACAGTGAGGATTGTCTGCTATTCTTTGCAGCCTAAATGGAATCCACATATTAATAAGGCACAGTTAAAGAAATTGTAGGCAGATGCAGATCTGATATCTGATATTTTTTATGTGATGTTACATCTTCACGCTGATGATGATGCCGCTACATAAACATTTGCAAAACAGAAAATGGTACTACATTTACCTTGACTAGAATTACGAATGTACAGATAGGCCCAGACACACAGATGCACATGCAGACAGAAGAATACGTACGGATACACAGGCAGTGTTAGTGAGTGGCAAAAAGCACAGATCCAGATCCATGGACAGACCACAGCTAGTGCAGTCCAACTGGCTGGCAGAGCAGCATGCAGAATGCAGGGGAATGTGCATACTGACGGAGAGACAGAACAAGCAAGGCAGTCGCTCTGAATAACTCACTAGCAGGTGGGCAGACAGACAGACAGGCAGGCAGGCCAGCAGAGAAAGAGAGAGAGAGAGTGAGAGAGGTTCAGATGGCCGCTCGTGGCTCTCTCGGCGGGGCCAGTCAGATCAGACCGGCCGGTAATGGTGTGAAACAGGGCCGGGGGAGATGTGAGGAGATGAGAATGGAAGGGGAAGATGGCCCTAGGCGCCTCACTGCGGGCCCCCCGTGGGAGCACGTTACCTCCCCCTCATGCCCACCACCCCTTCCAGCACATCTTCAAACACACATGCCCCCCCCTCCTCCTTCAGGAGCCGGGATAATGCTCTTTACACTTTGATTACACTTAGCAACTGGAGAGCCCTCCGCTCGAGAGCGCGCTGGGTATTATCAAAACCAATCAACATGAAAGTTTTGCACTGCGGCAGCGGCACCCACCGCGAGAGAGCGAGGGAGCAGGGAGCGAGTGTGCGGGAGAGACAGAAAAGAGAGAGAGAGAGAGAAAAAGAGAGAAAGGCTGTTTGGAGGGTTTGGGGAAAAGATGGGGAGGGGGGCAAAAAGGAGTATAATAGTTGAAATAGAGACATCAGAGTAAATGGGCAGACGCTCAGGGGGGAAAGCACACGCGCACACACACACGTACTCATACCCGAGAGTTACGGGACGCCCGTCTGACGGATCCTTTGAGCACGGGGAGAACGCTACCCCATTGTATCGCTCTTTAGAAAGACAGAGAGAGAGGGAGAGTGAGGGAGAGAAGAAAGAGAAAAACATTTCCTCCCTTGCCGAATGGAGTGGGCTCCCGAGGTCATTTTCTGGAGGGCACATCTGTGGGAGAAAATGGCTTCAGTTTTATAACGTCATTTGAATATTAGTTTATGCCGGCGGATGATGAATTAGAGGGACGTCTGTCATTTGTTAATAATTCAGCACAGGCACAGATAGCGGGATTGACTCAGACAAATACGGCAAGAAGGGAGAACAGTGGGCTCCAATCCACAGAGGAGCGGCGCTCCATGAATAATGTGTGTTTGAGGTCCGCGAGTGTGTGAAGGATCTTTAGAGGTTGTGTGAAGGCAGTGTGTCAGGAGATTATGTGCATTTTCAGCGATCGCACAAAGGCCCCTAATGTGACTTATGAGCATTTGTTTCAAGAGTGGGGATGAATTGAGACAGCGCTGGTGCTGGCGCTTGCGCGTGTGTGTGTGTGTGTGTGTGTGTGTGTGTGTGTGTGTGTGTGTGTGAAAGAGAGAGAGAGCGCAAGAGAGAGTGAGAGTGAGTGAGTGAGAATGAAGAGAAAGAAGAGAGACTCTGTAAGCAATTGAATAGGGGAATATTTGAGTTAAAGGGAATGAAAGATAAAGAAAATTTCACATTGTATTGTGTGTATGTGTGTGTGTGTGTGTGTGTGAGAGAGAGAGAGAGAAAGCGAGAGAGGCAGACATGGGGGAGTGGGAAAGCACGAGAGAGAGAATGTGTGAGAGATAAACTGAGTGTGAGGTTATTTCTCTGCATAGAGGTGTCATGCTGTGTGTATGTTTCTCTTTCTGTGTGTGTGTGTGTGTGTGTGTGTGCAGAGCTTCAAGCTGAACGTGGACAGTCACAGCGTTCTGAAAGACAGTGTGCTGGAGGAGGGGAGGCAGCTGCTGGAACTCATCACCTCCCACAAATCAGGTAGTGCGCCGGCAAGCCGCACATTTATTATTAATGTTTATATTAACATACTGACCTTCAGAATTTATAAATCTTCAAGTAACCGCTTCACAGCACAGCCGCCGCACGCACACATGCACGCACACACACACGCTTACACACACACATCTTTTCCCATCCATTCGGAGCGCAGCGCGGTTCGGCCGGCTGAATTGAGTTGTGGGATAAAGCGGGATGCTGCAGCACTCTATATGAAGAGAGCTGGAATTAAGAACAGCGGGAATAGAGTCCGAGTCATAGGCCACCTCTCTCTACTCCCCCCCTCCTTTCTCTCTCTCTCTCACTCCCGTTCGCTCGCTCCCTCAAACACCTCACACTCTTTTTCTGTCTTGCTTTCTCATTCTTTCCTCACCTTTCTCTCACACTTACTTAATCTCTCTCCCTCTCTCTTTCTCTTTTCCCTCTCTCCTGTTGATCTCTCTCTCTCCCTCTCTCTTTCTCTTTTCCCTCTCTCCTGTTGATCTCTCTCTCACTCTCTCCATCTCTTTTCCCTCTCTCCTGTTGATCTCTCTCTAACTCTCTCCATCTCTTTTCCCTCTCTCCTGCTGATATCTCTCTCTCTCTCTCCTTCTCTTTTCCCTCTCTCCTGATGATCTCTCTCTCTCACTCTCTCTCTCACTCTCACTCTCTCCATCTCTTTTCCTTCTCTCCTGTTGATCTCTCTCTCTCCCTCTCTCTTTCTCTTTTCCCTCTCTCCCGTTGATCTCTCTCTCTCCCTCTCTCTTTCTCTTTTCACTTTCTCCTGTTGATCTCTCTCTCTCTCTCTCCCTCCCTCTCTCTCTCTCTCTCTCATTCTCTTTTCACTTTCTCCTGTTGATCTCTCTCTCTCTCTCCCTCTCTCCATCTTTTTTCCCTCTCTCTTGTTGATCTCTCTCTCTCTCACTCTCTCCTTCTCTTTTCCCTCTCTCCTGATGATCTCTCTCTCTCTCTCTCTCTCTCTCTCACTCTAACTCTCTCCATCCCTTTTCCCTCTCTTCTGTTGATCTCTCTCTCTCTCTCCCTCTCTCCATATCTTTTCCCTCTCTCCTGTTGATCTTTCTCTCTCACTCTCTCACTCTCTCCTTCTCTTTTCCCTCTCTCCTGATGATCTCTCTCTCTCTCTCTCTCTCTCTCTCTCTCTCTCTCTCTCTCTCTCTCACTCCATCTCTTTTCCCTCTCTCCTGTTGATCTCTCTCTCTCTCCCTCTCTCCATATCTTTTCCCTCTCTCCTGTTGATCTCTCTCTCTCTCTCTCTCACTCTCTCCTTCTCTTTTCCCTATCTCCTGATGATCTCTCTCTCTCTCTCTCTCTCTCTCTCATTCTCTCCTTCTTTTTTCCCTCTCTCCTGTTGATCTCTCTCTCTCTCTCTCTCTCTCTCTCTCTCTCTCTCTCTCACTCTCACTCTCTTCATATATTTTCCCTCTCTCCTGTTGATCTATCTCTCTCTCACTCTCTCCATCTCTTTTCCCTCTCTCCTGTTGATCTCTCTCTCCCTCTCTCCATCTCTTTTCCCTCTCTCCTGTTGATCTCTCTCTCTCCCTCTCTCCATCTCTTTTCCCTCTCTCCTGTTGATCTCTCTCTCTCCCTCTCTCCATCTCTTTTCCCTCTCTCCTGTTGATCTCTCTCTCTCTCCCTCTCTCCATCTCTTTTCCTTCTCTCCTGTTGATCTCTCTCTCTCTCTCCCTCTCTCCATCTCTTTTCCCTCTCTCCTGTTGATCTCTCTCTCTCCCTCTCTCCATCTTTTTTCCCTCTCTCCTGTTGATCTCTCTCTCTCCCTCTCTCTCTTTCTCTTTTCCCTCTCTCCTGTTGATCTCTCTCTCTCTCTCTCTCTCTCCATCTCTTTTCCCTCTCTCCTGTTGATCTCTTTCTCCCTTTCTCTGTCTGTCTCACACTCTGCCTTACCTACACTATTAATGTATTTCTCACTCTCCTACTCACTCCCACTCCCTCTTGCTTACTTTCTCTCTCTCTCTCTCTCTCTCTCTCTCTCTCTCTCTCTCTCTCTCTCTCTCTCTCTCTCTCTCTCTCTCCTTTTCTCTCTTTCTCTCTCTTAGTCTCATACTTTATCGCTCTCATTGTCTCTCACACCTAATTAAATTCAATTAAATTTTATTTATATAGCTTTTTAATAACGAGTGTTGTCACAAAGCAGCTTTACAGAGATCCGGGTCCGAGCCTCTTTTGTAAGCTGGTGGCAACAGTGGCAAGGAAAAACTCCCTCGGGCCGAGAGGAAGAACCCTCTCTCTCTCTCTCATCCTCTTTCTATTTTGCTCTCTAAATTTCTCTCTATCATTCTTTCCTCTTTCCCTTGTGCTTTATTTTTACTATTTCTCTCTATGTCTCTCAACCTCTTTACATGCTTTTCTTTCCTCTCTTCTCTCCTTTTCCCTCTCGCTTACATTTTCTCTCTCTCTCTGTCTTTTATCTTTATTCTGTTTATTTTGGCTCTCTAAATGTCTCTTCTGTCCCTCTGCCTCTCCCTCTTACTTAAATATCTCTCTTACTCTGTTTAAATCTCTCTCTCTTTCTCTCTCTCTCTCTAATATTCCATTGTTGAAGACATTGTTGAAATAAAACAATATAATAAAAACAAATGTGATATAACTCGTACAGCATTGCAATTACAACATTACAAAAACCTTGCTACAGCAACTCTATCTCTCCTATGTCTCCCTGTCTCTCTCTCTCTCTCCATCTCTCTAGGTTGCTCTCGCTTCCTCAGTATGTTTCCTCCCTCAATCCCTTCTCTCTCTCTCTCTCTTTCTCTCTCTCTTTCTGATTATTCACCTGAAGCGCCTTGCAGAGCGTTCAGTAAATGTACAAATCCACTAAGCTGACCTCCCTGTCGGCTAGTCCTCTCCTCTTCGCTGGTTAAGCTGGCCACCATTAAATATGCAGATGGCCCCCTGGAGCGGGACTCATCTTACTGTGCCCATCACGCCACAGCACAGCAATTCACATTCACACACACACACACACCCGCACACACACACCTATACATCTAATCTCCTTTGGCTTGGAGCGTCCTCTCAGTGTATATATTGGAAGACGCAATTATACGTAAATCTCCTCCCGACTCGCCGTCCCAGCCACTAATACCTGGTTTCCTAGCAACTTAGCAGATCTGATCACTCGGCAGGTGTGAGCGGCGGTGCAGAGCCACGCTTGATAGACAAAGCTCGTCATGCACACAGCGCAGGGACACTCTACAGCCCCTCCCACACCCTCTTAACCTCCGAGTTTTAATTATGGCCAGCAGGATTTAGGGAAAGATGATTGTGGCGTAGAAATGGCCTGGCATGTACAGGAATTAATTCAGCACAGTAACCTCAAACCAAACTCAGGTAAAAATTATGTTACTACAGAGAGTAAATGTAAACTCCTTTATTTAAAGAATTTTTATATAAAAGAATTTTATTTTTCACTGATCTTGCCCTTTAAGTACATGGTCCAAAAGCCAGGCAGGCAGCAGCATCCAGCCACAAACAGACTCGCACCAGCATTGAGCAGACAGCAGTGGGCACAGGAGTGAGAGAAGCAAGGAGAAAAGAGCGGGGGTTAAAGTTTCCATGATAGCTCCTATAATGCTGGCAAAGATGAAACCAAACCTTTCTAAGGAGCATGAACAGTTCAGACGTATATTGGCTATAGGCCACATAAAAAACAAAAACAAACATTGGATTTGGTGAGAATTTGGGACACTTTGCCTGTTGTGTGAATGTAACCTTATAGTATGTTTTAACTACCTGTATTGGAAACGTTCAACTTGATTCTATACACTCTTTAACCCCCTCTCTTTTCTCCTTGCTTCTCTCGCTCCTGTGCCCTGAGCTGCCCACTGCTGTCTGCTCAATGTTTGTGGCTGGATCCTGCAGCCTTTTTATATATATATATATATATATATATATATATATATATATATATATATATATATTTATATATTTATATATCCCTGTGTTTGCCTCGATCCTGCTCTTCTTCTTGCCTCCCTTTCATGCATTGAGATGTCATTTTTATTTTTCTTTGACACTGCAGCCACGTCCTCCTGGGGCCGTGTTTCTTCTGAAAACCTCTCTCACTGCTATTGTCCAGTTTCCCTTCTTCTTAGCGAATGTCTTCATGCCATAAAAGTCGTATGAATTCTGACCTGGCAGTTTAGATTGGATGTGTATCGGATTTCAATACCACTTATGGTATTGAAGTGGCCAGAATTAGAACTGAAATACTGTTAATCTGTTTCACATGTTGAAATAAATGAGATTTGGGCCACGTTTACCTGCTGTGTGAATCAAGCCCAACCGTAATAATCAGAAACGTATAGTGGAAGTAGTACAAGAGAGGGTTATTGCAGAACAGAGGTAGTATGTACCAGCAATAAAGAAACTATAGCCTGTAATGGATGGTTTTCAATATAGATTTGAAAATCATAACCAAACTTGGGTCAGGGTCCACATGGGTTTCAGCCATCATTTGGGTGCAAAATCAAAGCCTCTGATTTTTTTTTGTCTCTGATTAGATGCTCTGTAAGAAGACATTAAAAGTCAGAGTGACATTAAAATATCAAACTACCATTTTTAACCACATCGCAACACTCCTTATTGAATGAAAATGCAGATAGTAGTGATTAGGCTAATGTTTGGGGTGTTATTAGTGGTGAATGTGGTTGTAGTTGCTGTGTTTGAGATGCGGTGGGGTGCAGGGGTGGTGTTTAAATGTGAGGCATGATAAATGGAGGAACCACAGCACATTAAAGGCTCGTTAAAGGCCACTGGTGGGAGATGTGTGTGGGAGACTGGCTAGACCACTGTATTGCTGAGCAGGGATTCTACACACTAGCTGTGTGTGTTTGCATATATATATATATATATATATATATATATAGATCTTATATATCTTATTTTGGTTTGTGATCTTGTAGCTCATGATATCTTTGCGCATAACTAAGCACTCATTTGAGTGCATATTAGTTTCTATGCAGCTGAAGAAACACAAAAAACTAGAGGTTTAATTATTTCTTTTAACCTCTTCAAATAGGAACTCCCCCTTTAAAACTGAAAACTGTAATTATCTCACATATCTTAAAAATTTTATTTTTTCTTCTCTTGCTTGGTCTGTGTTTGAGGATTGAATCCTCAACTTGTAGCTTGCTAATGAGCATGACACAAACAGTAACCGCCCAACTAACAGCATCAGCAATCTGATATCTGGTCGTTGCTTAGCTTGTTTGTATAAGAAAGAGAGCAGGGTGACCAGGGTGTTGATCAGGTGCTGTAATGTGTCATTTGTGCGTGATTTGTGTCTCTTTTCACATTTTAGCATTACATTCTATTGGTAAATATTTTTGATGTGCTGATAATCCAGAATCAATGCTCTTGAATCTGATGACTGCATCATAATGCTCTAATACATTTCTACACCCCTACAAAGTATACACAAATTATATGTTCATGATAGAATAGTGTGCATTGGAACTGTCTATTTAAAGCACATAACTGGACAAATTTGTGTGGTTGTGAACATTATTTGATAAAGTGTGATAATTTGTTTGTGTGTATGAACGTGCAGGCCTCCAGGACATGCTCCAGATGATTGCGCACCAGTGGCAGGAGCTGCAGAGACAGATTCGCCGGCAGCACAGCTGGATGCTGCGAACGCTGGACACCATCAAAGCCCACATAGTGACCAGCGAAAAAGCTCCGGACCCCGAGGACCCTGTGGACCTTGGTCCCCATGCCAGTCCCAAGGTACAGCCCTGCTATTGCCTCTGTTATATCTCTCCCTGGCCATCCTCTCCTCACACCACCCGCCACCCCCCACTCCTCTCCGCTCGGCTAGCCCGCGGCTATTCGCTGCTCGCTCAGCAAAATAAACAAACACAGGGGCCAGGCTGGGCAGGGGAGGGCTGCCTATTAGCATAGGAAAGGGCCAAAGGAAAAGCTCGCCAGTTAGGCGCTCCTCTCTGAGAAGAAGAAGAAGAAGTGGGTGGGGGGCCTGCCTATGATATGCATGATGTGAATATGGAATTCCTGTTCATAAATGAGTGCTAACGCCTGTGTGGTTGCATGAATAATTTGATAGCTTTTGCCAACATTCGCACCACCCACACACACACACGCACGAACACATAGGCACAAACACACAATTATGCTTTGCAGGTCATGTGCGAAACTCAATTTATACCTTGCACTTAATGTGTAATTGCAGAGGTAGTCATTCTGGGTACCAATTTCTCTTTGTTTAATTGTCAATTGTGATTGGGTAATTGCACTCCAATTAGATAGTGCGTTTGTGCGGAGGCCTTGGGTGTTGTCGGAGGGCTGTGTGTGTGTGTGTGTTGGGGGGGGGTGGTGGTTAAAGTGGCTGATCTCCGGGGTTGTGTCGCATGTGAAGGGTGCAGCAGCACAGCAAACAGCATACAGCATCCCCTCAGCTGGATTTCCCCAGGGAGGCTGAGCTGCACTTGGGCGCAATCTCTGCTTCCCTTCTCCTCCATAATCTCTACTACTTCATCCACAGCCTGGCTGTTCCTTTTCTCTCTCTTCGCACCTCTCCCGCCATCTCAACCCCCTCCCCCTCCATTGCTGAGCAGCGGTCTTCTCCTTCCTTCCCTTTTTCTTTTTCTGTGGGCGACATAAAAAGCAGCGTTGCTCTTAAATTGTTTTGTTGCAATTAGAAGTCACCACAATCAGTGTGATCAGTCAGCGTTGACAGCCATTAGCCGCTTGGTTACAGCGAATTAACAGAGAGATAGGAGCAAGTGATTCATTATCTCGGAGCTGTTAATGATGATCAGATGCATCGCCTAATTAGAGGCAGGCCGGAGGAGTGGGGGGAAGGTCACCCAAGGAGCCACAAATCTCCTCGCTTTGTTGTACAGAAGGGGCAGCAGGGCTGCTTTCAGGACAGAGGTTGGGTAAATATGTGCAAGGGGAGGTGGGAACTGAGGTCAAGTTCAAGGCCACTATTAATGTGGGAACTACAGGCAAGGTCAGCATCACCACAATGGCCTCAACACGGCTGCCATGCCAAAGGAAAAGGTAGGTGATGCAGCTTCTGAGAAAAAACAAGACTAAAAAAACAAAACACTGGTTGAATGTAAAATTCAGTGCATTGTGGAAAATAATCTTTTATCCTATCTCTATCATAACCATCATCCGCTGACATCTGCATACGTTTACTAATGCATTAGTATTGCTCAACATGAAGGTCAGGCTCCATAAGTTCCCCTGTGTCAGTTGATTGTACCATATTGTAGGGTTGCATATACACACATAGGTCAAATGTTGATGAGAATCCTCTATAGGAAACTTCTGCTTAAGTGCCTGTCTCAAACCACCTTATGGCCTATTGAGCCATGTTGATGGTGGTATGGGGAATTCTTAGTGCTTGTTCAGGTCCACATTTCTCAGACTAAACAATATTTAGAAACTGCTGTCAAGGCGGTATTTTCAATGACGAGTCCCCCTCGCCATTAATTTCTAATGCCACACTACAACAGGTGCTGCTCGCGGTCATTAATTTGCTTTGGTTAAAAAACGGCACACCGATGAGCAATGCTCGCTGTCAAAGAAGTAATATACCACGCTGCCCAGACACAGAGCCTTTCCCCGGAACGTCATTAAGGTGTGTGCAAAGCAGGGCGCGTCTCTCCTGACAGTCATAACACTTTGTTATTATTGCTGGAAACATATGCTCTCGCCCACATTTTGGTGTTGAGTTGCGCTGTGTGAATTATTTTCTGGGAGGCTATAATGTCCCAGCATGGCTGGATGCTGGTCAAATGATAATCCTGAGGGAACCCTGTCTACTTTAGTTATTCTCTTCTAATTAAACTGTAGGGGAGGGGGGGCGAGATAGAGCTACACAAAGGGATAGAAAGAAAAAGAAAGAGGGCTTGTGTTCCAATAATGAGCACCAGTAGTGCAATATGGCTGAATTATAAGCATCTATATTGCCGTTTGGCTAAAATTGTCGTAAAAAGGAAATGCTTAATGTTTTTTGTAATGATTACTGATAAACACAAACACACAAAAAAACAGAAACAAGAGATTTTACAACATGCTTCAGTATTTGTAGGTCTTCCTCTGGCCTAAAATGTTAAAATGATTTCCCTATTGTTACCCACACAATCTTCACTGCTCCTCCCAGACCTGTGGTTGGTGGTTGGATTTTTCATCTCCACACATTTCCAACAGTCTAAGTCTCCCTCACAGAACTCTCTCCCTCCTCAACCCATTCCATCATTTGATGAGCCATGTGGGATATTGCAGTGTCTTGTTAGCAGATCAAGCCATTTGTTTTGGTTGCATCCAAAACAGCTGTCATATAAAATTATTTTTGACCAATATGGTATTACTTAATTGGCCTATTCGTATTTATGGGTATTGGTCTTGTGTCAATATCAGCTGACAATGCTGGATTGGACCTAGCCCATAATAGCACACATTCACACTGTGTGAGGTGATATTATTAGCTGTATATTGCTTCCTGTGGGATACTACAGGAGCTGAGTAGTCGATGCTCAACTGAACTCAAGTGCTTTTAATTAAATACAGCTCACTTTAAGCATGCTAGTTTGTAAAGAGGAAATATTGAATTGACTTGATATCAGCCAATACTCAAGATCAATATTGGCCATCAGTTACAAAAATATATATTGTTACCTCTGACCTACATGCCCATTAATGGTACCAAAGAAGGCATTAACTGAGTGTCTTAACTTGTCCTTGATGTGTAAAAAATGAAGTATGTGACCTGAGGTGAAAAATGCTCAGACACAATGTTGCAAACGCTTTTACTGGCTATAGCGGTCTCACTGTTTGTTTTCATGGGAGTGGATGATGGAGAGAAGAGATGGCAAAAGCCACCTGCCCATTATTAGCTTTTAGCCTATTAGAAATCCCTATTTTGTCCCCTGCCTTTGGGGTTCATCTTGTGATGAGTTTAAGTTCCCTTTTTTGTGGACATTGGCACAGGAAAAGCTATGGTCACAGAAAAAGCAGTGGGCTTGTTTCACGTAGCAGATGGTATTCTTATAAGTCTGAAGGTAATGTGTTGCTATCCAGTATCAAAACCCTGTATTCTCACAAAGTCTGTGTTGTTTCACCATTTTTTGCCAGCTTTAATCAGTGCTTTCGCTAGTGGGCTGGATTTTTGTACATTTTGTGGGTGCCAATATAACCAGTTAAGAATTGGCATTATTTACAGCTCTGTTTGGTTATGCTCGACTTTCTTTTTCTTTTGACAGAGGACACAACAGTGTTTGAGGTTCTCGTTATGTTAGCTCCATGTTCCAAACTCTTATTATTCAGCTTTGCTAAAGTAAATACAGTTTTCAAATCTGGGGCACCTTTAATGCTCTCTTTGCAGCATAGTTACACAGTTATGTAAGAGGTGGATCAATAAGAAGCTTGATGGAGCCTTGGTGACTGTGTGGTCACTGAATTGCTCCAGTCCTTAGGAAGTCTCTTTCTCTCTTATTGCCATGGTAATACACCTTCAGCAGCATGTAGAGAGCCTTTCTATGCTTCAGCTAAATGTCAGGACATATCTGAGCACAGGCAGAGAGGATAAGGCAGAGAGGTGGCCTACATGTGTGCAGGGACTGAGGTGGTATTATTAACATGTACTGAATATGGCAGTGGGTGATGTGGCAGAGCTCAGGGGAACCCTCTTCTGTGTGTGTGTGTGTGTATGTGTGTGTGTGTGTAGTGTGGGGAAAGCCTCAACATGTCCAGACCAGAGCAGCGAGGTGATTCAGAGCTAGAGCTTGACATAGAACCGAGGTTGCTTTTTTGGTGGTTTGTGGTTTGTGAAGCTGATAATTACACTACTCATTTTCTGAATGCTTCCTCTGTGATATAGGTATATAGTTCAATCTACTATCCAGTGCCAGAGCCTCTAAACAAGCAGCACAAAGCTAGTTACAGAGCTGGAGTGGAAACATACAGACTGAGCACTGTGTTTGTGGATAAAACAGCTACAGAGCCAGACGGCAACGTGGCTACACATCTTCAGTGACATCGATCTGGTGTGTGAGTAAAGTGTAGAGTTCTACTAGTGTGAGGCGTTGAAGTCTCATATGGAAATTAGCTGAGTGTGGCAGACAAGGGATAAAGAGGCTCCAGCGAAACCATGTCAAAATAAAAGTCACTAAAACACATGTAGCATGTAGCATGCTACATATACTTTCAAACTGAATGCTAAAATTACACAAATCTCATATTTGTTTCCCTTTGTTCTTTGTTTTTTTTAGCTGATCCAAAAAAGTATGGGAAAATTGCTTAAAGAAAAACTGATTTACTTTTGTTTATTTTTGTTGTTTTTTAAAAAATAATTTTTATTAACAGGAAAGTTCATTAAAACTTGTTTTGTTTTTGTGCTTATCTTTATTGTCCTCATTGTTAGTTAGCAAAGGCATGAAACAACCTCAACCTAAATTCAAAAGCTGATAGGTATATAAGAGTTATCTGGCCATTGAGCAATTCATACTCAATTATCGAATAATCGGTTATTTGTTTTAACAGTCGTTAGATTGTTTTTAAAAGTTTTATTATTATAGATTATTTCAAATGATCAAAGTAGTTGTTTGTTGCAGCCCTAATGTACATGATGGGGCAGTGGTGGCTGGGTTATGGATTACAGGGTTGTGGGTTTGAGTCCACTAACCTGCCACTGCTAGACCTTAACAATGTTCTTAACCTCTCTACTCCTACACTGTGACCCCTGATTTATAAGCTGGCAAATGTAGTGGTTATAAATGACAATAAAGGCATATTATTTACATTATTCATTACAACGAACACACTTTGTTCTGATTCTAATTTGGATAATGTGGACAGAGGTGGGATTGCGCTATGGAATGTACCACTGGCTCTTCTAAAGGTGAACACCCCTCCAAAGCACTTTCAGCCCTCTCCAAGTCATCGCCCCTCGATTAGAGCGTGTTATTTTACGCTGGCCACACTAATCCTGTAACCAGCTTGTCAAAACCGCCTCCAGTGTAACAACCTAGCCACGACACTCCAACATTTGCTCTATATATTTGGCCTGGCACTTCCAGATGCAGCCCTGTCCTGTAGGTTTATCGGCGATGTTGGGGACCTCCTGCATGGCTTAGAGCATTCTGCGTATCTGCATCCTGAGCTTGGTCCCTGCCAGGTGTCTGTGGCATATTCTGCCACTGTCATATGTATATATGTAAAAGGCAAGCAGGGCCCTTATCAGAGGCTGCTTGGAGACAGCTTGTCTGCCCCAGGGCCGCCATTTCACCCCTCTCGCTGGCTGAGTGCGGCGCAGTGGGAGGGGGTGGCGAGGGGGTTGCGCGCACCTCCGCCACCCCCATTCTGCTCACTGGCATATGTTAACAGCAGCCGTGCCACAACACACAGGCCTACCATGCATATGGAGAAGTCTTAGGTATATCAAAGTCACCATGCTTAAAAAGTGACCCGGGGTTATTGCTGGTGAAAATGAAATTACACGAGGTGGCACTTAAAGTCTGGGGAGAGGAGCACGCTAGCACCTCCGCGCCCCAATTTATGCACCGGCGCAGAGGTTCACCTCGCTTCATGGTCAGGTTTGCTCTAAATCTAATATTAGCGCTAACTTTGAGAATTCTGATTGGACTTTTTTAGACTTTGATGCGTATTTAGGTGCAGTTTTGAGGAGTTATAAGTTTGACATGCTGTGAATTAGTTGGTTTTGAGGAGTTCAGACTGGGTCAGGAGTTTTGCAAGTTTGTAGGTACTGTAGTTTTAGCCTTCTCATGGAAGAACTGCTACATTGATGTATGCAAGGTTGGAATATACTTCAGTGATTGTACTTGATTATATATTTAAGACTTGTACTTTATTTGAGTATCATTACAATTACAAGTATTTGTTACAAGTTTGTTCTCTACTTATTATATTTCCAATAGAACAAACTGTACTTTTTTATTCCATAGACCATGACAGTTTTCCCAGTTTTTAATTCTGTAAATTTGAATGTATTGTTTAAAAAAAAATCCGGACAAACTCATATCAGTGTGAAATGAACCTACCCACAACTGTGCGAATTTATCTTTGTATTTGGACAGTACCGCCTATTAGTTACCATGCACAGCCCCATTCAGAATCCTTTGAAAAATGAGTGATGACTGAATAGTGAATAAACTGTCTCCGTCTCTGTTTCCAAAATGTACCAGCCTTTTTTTAGACGTTTCTGATGCTGCATTTTGCACTGAGGACACAGGAAAAGTTTCCTTCTGATGACTTCAATGAAGGTCATATTTGAGCAGATTTGAGCACCATTAAACAGTAGAACAGTGCACCACCATTCCAGTCTAGAAATCCTATGAGCAGTCTTCTAGTTCTCGATTTGACCTCCACCATTCCTATTAACTGCTATTTCTTCACATACCATCACCTCATCATCTTCTTTGTGGGCGTCTATTTAAAATAGAAATACTAGTAAGGTTAGCTAGGTAGCTGTTAGTGAACGTATTTATAAAGCTTTTAAATTTGCATGGTTTGATCTTTCCTAGCAATGACTGCGAACAAGCCATAGCCCTTACAAGCTAATTCCTTTTCGTAAAGGCTATCTGAGAACACTCTTAGGTGGCCAAACTTTTGAATGACAGTATTTTCCTTTTTTTTCTCTCCTAAATTGTAGGGTAAGGTTCAATGGTTCAAATGTTTAATGTAATGTGTGTAACATCATTAACTCTTTCACTGCAGAGACTGTTCAGTTCAATCATCTTTCAAAAGAAAGAACATCTTTCAAAAAAAAAAATAGAAATAGCTGGTTGTCACAGTGATTTTATCAGTTTACTCATACTTTAATAGTAACCATTTCTTGAGTTTCTCTTTAGAGTGCAATAGCTGTGTTTGCTAAACACTGTGAACTGTTTTTTCAGTAGTTAATAAACAAGCATCCATTGTGCTCATCTAGTAGATAGGTTTACTGAATGTGTTCTCCTAAAAAGTATCTGTATTCTGAGTGCCCATGTTATCGTTTCTTGCACTTTTTCCACCCCTGGATGTATGCCATGGTACATTTCAGCAAAGCTATAAATGAACTTTATCTGGACATAGATTATGTCTCCTTTCTTTGAAATATGCTATTCTTAATTTACAAATCCCTCTTGAAGTCGGGAGAACTTGTTCAACAGTAGTTTTGCTTAATTCTGACAGACATCACATTCATCTACATGCTCTGAAAAATGTTTATTGGGCCCTAAGTGAAAAATGAAATACAATCAAGGATCCAAATAAGTAGTAATTTATTCTGGTTCTCTCTGCTTGTATTAGCATGCAAAGGCACTCCAGCTGTAATTTATAAAGTGAGTTAAAATGACATACCTCTCTAAGTGTTTTTCGCCGACGGCAGTTTGACAATTGAAATGAATGTTTTATGAAAAAGTTAATAGTGCCTAGTTTTTTGCAGACAGTTTCAAATATTTAATCACACAAATGATATGAATTAATATGCAGGCAGGGTTTAACTCTTATTAATTTTTTTTTCTAAATTAGATGTATGAGCACCGTGTTTTGAAACGAATATTGTTAGTGGATGCGAAATGGACTGCAAAACATTAAAGACAGGATTTGAAATCTGCTTCTCATAAACATCTTTCTTTGTTCGGTTCACAGTTGATGGGAATTGTCTCGGACTTGTCTTTTATCTCTGCGTTTTTCTCTCTGATTTTGTGTTTGCCAGTTACGGAGTTCATGAAGAGATGAGCGAGAACATTCTGATTTTATTTTTATGAAGGGTGCTCAGATTCAGTCTCAGACCTGAATGAATCTGTAAAGCCTTACCCTCACTGAAAGCCTGCGCTCATGTGATTAAATATGCTTCTTTCTTTCTTTACTTCTTTCTTTACTTTTTTGGTTTCTTTTTCTTTGGGGAGATATCATGTTTATATACGAACGTCCAGAATGCGAACCAGATTTTATTGTTTTTTTTATTCGGATTTTGCTTTTGACACTTGGCAGTCAGATCAAAGATGATCTAACTTGCTTGCAAATAAAGCAACGAGGAGCACTTTAGGCAGTAATTATTTGAATCAGAGTGCCTTTGTGAAAAGGCACGACGCAATAAGAAACTATTACTTTGATTTCCTTTGTGGTTAGCGGGTTGTCCGCATGCCATGCCTGCAAATGTTTAATGACTTCAGTCACAATATGATAAAGCCTAATCTGATAAGCATGCTGTGATATTGAGGTGTAGTGTTATTGGAGCGTACTTGACTTTTCCACTGCTGTGGAAAACAACTCACTGTATATAAAGCTTTCTTTAGAATGCCACTGAAGCCTAGATTCTTTTTATCCCCAGTTATGATACATGATTTTATTTTATATGTGCTGTCTGCTTTTGTCTTTGAAGTCTAAACAAAAAAATCAAGCAAACAAAGAAAAAACAAACAAACAAATACATAAAAAAAATCTTCCCATAAATAAATAATACCAGGATACTGTATTCCAGAAAAGTCTGTTTGTCTTCACCTGCATCAGAGGCTCAAATAAAACTGCAGTTAAAGAGGGAGAACGGAACAGATATTTGCAGTATCTAAACCTTACCTGGAAAGGAAAACATCATGTTTATTTTAATAGCGGAAACAGAAAAGGTACAGTATTTGTGATACATAAATTGTGATTCAAAAGGAAGTGTCTTCTTTCTTGCCTAGGTATGTAGGCCTAGATAGTTTCATATTATTGATCACATGCATAAAAAACTTCCTCCTTTTTTTTGTTTTTCAAAAATTTTAATGTGTCAATTTTTCCTTACATGGTGACAAAATTTCCATTAACATATTAAGCTACAAGTATGTGCAGTGTCCTTACAAAATTGGAGTTATGTGTTTAAAATGAGCATGTTTTCTTTGTTCATTTGCAGAAACAGATTAAACAGAAAGCTGATCTCGCCTTTTTGGAAAAAGCAGCAGTGTACAAAAGTAAGAGAGAGGGTGGCAACCTGATGTTTTTTTTGTTTTTGGCTCAGCAATTTTAAAATGTTACCCCGTACGCTAAGATAGTTGTGTGGAGTAGTTGTGAGTACTGCTGGGCGATACAACCTCAAATCAGTATCATGATTAATTGAACATTTTATCTCGATTATGAATAATGAACTTAATATTAGCTGCTTGAGTTGCAAAGTTGGCTCGCTGTTAGAATTCTTCTCCCGAGTTGAAACTCACCTACATATTAATTCATATTGTTTGTGTGATTATAATTTTGAAGCAAAAAGGCACTATTAACTTTTTCATAAAAAATAATCATAACTGTCAAACTGCAGTCGGCAAAAAACACTTCACTTCAAACATCATTTTAAATTTTATGTTTTCATGCAAAAAAATATTTTTTGTGACAATTCTTCCTTACATGGTGGCATAATTTCTTGATGAATGGACCAATAGAAATGCTCCAAATATCTTTTTACATTTTTTTTTCCATTGTCCTATTAAAAAAAAAAAAAGATTTATGATCACTTACATTTTAAACCGAGATGCACCGTCTCAGGAAAAAAAAACAGCATTAAAGAACAGAAAGGTTTTGATTTGATGACAGAAATATGTTACACATAAACAGGAGAAAAAATTGCACACATAAAACACACTGTAGCTTTGCCTATCTCACCCAGTCTTGACTAAAGCTGCAAATTATAATGTTTACAAGACTGAGATTTATGATAGGGCTGCAAACTACTTGTAACCAAACACATTAAAACCACTTAATCTGGTACAATGAACACCAAACATCCATACAGCCGTCATTTACTGTGTTCTTTTATAGCCTGACTCTCATTCTTTTTTTCTGCATCTTGGTTTTTATTTTGAGAAAGCCACAGGAAGCCTTCAATCCTTCAATCCACACGGCCTGCTCCCATTCTAGTGCTTATATTGTACTTCCTGAAGATTCATTTCCCTCTAGAAGCTGTTTAAACTGTGTCTAACACTATTTTATGAAGAATAGCACAGCCCAGCTCGGAATTACTAATACATCCACACCCACAGCCTAGTATTTGCTTTACTGTGTCTGCTTCTGTTCATGGACCAAAGACAGTTGCCTTAAAACAAGACATTGTTAAGATTAAATAAAAAAGCTTTTGTCAGTTCTGATTCTTTTCAATTAATTTCCCAGCCCGAGTTGTGAGTCACTAAACAGATTTACAGTACAGTTACCTATTACAGGTCTACTGTGGTTGAGAGAAATGAGATTTCCAATCCAAATATGTAGAAATATCCGCATCCAAATAAATATGACAAGTTTTGTCAAATTTAGCCAATTTTCTGGACACAAACTAGATCAAACTAGAACATGTATTTACTTGAAATCTGTGGTATATTTCTGGGAAATATGTGGATTAAACATTTGATGGAATATGGAGTAATATTAACTTTTTGTTTCTCTTGAAAGCTTTAGTTGTAGTGTTGCGTCTCAGCTTACCCCATCGTGAGGTGGCTGTAGTTAAACCAGGCTAGCTGTCACTGTAAGTTGTTTATATGCCTCACAATAGTGTGTTATTAAATTATGATAAAAAATTACTTACTTTGATAGTGCAAAAGATAAGAAAAAGGCGTCTCCGTCTTCAGGGTGAAACTTGAGAAATACCTGATATCTGAGCACATTCTAATGAACCCATTTAACTACATAAAAAACCCAAAGTAAAAAAAACTCAAATTGTTCATCAATCAATATATAGTAACAAAATCTTTGCAAACATTTTTTTTTGCAAATATAACAGTGAGTATAAAAACCACAGGAGGCCAAGATGTTCCCAGACCTTCAGAGTCAGGGTGCATGTTTTATATTAACAGGTGAAGTCACTGGAGGCCAGATCTGTGACCCCAGTCCAACTCACAGAGTCCATGTTTCCATTTTTGAATGTACTGACAGCCATTTCAGTCATCCACGTTTATGGCTCAGCTGGTCGGACAGGTCATCGACATGTTTGTTCATTTGCTAATGGCTGCAGAACCTTGGCACTTTGGTAGGCTGTTATCGGTTATTGGTTTCTCTAGCATGAGTGTGATTGGGATCTGCAGGCTGCGGCTGAGAGAAGTGAGCATCAATATCTGTATAGCTCTCTCTCTCTCCTTCTTTTCCCCTCTCTCTCCGTCTCTCTCTCACTCTTTCTCTCTCTCTGAGCACTTAGCCTTCAGTCACTGTGGAATAATTGTCAATGAATATTTAACAAGCCTTCAGCAGGAAGGATAGCCATCTGAAAGGAATTGGCGGCTCGCTGTATTATTAATATCGCAGGTGTTAGAGATACACTGTAGTCAGTGGACCAGAGTGCACAGTGGATTAGCAATTGAGCACGATGCAGTTGTGAATAAACTCATTTCGCTGCCCAGCCTGGTGTCCGCTCATTTCCTCTAGCTGTGGAGGAGAAATGCACTCGCTCTATTTTCTGACTTTAACCAAAGCTACTGCTAAACTTTTTTTTTTCCCCTGTCTTGTTCAGGTTTCTTCCAGGCTGAGGCTCCTGTTCAGAAGTGTGCAGATCGTCTAGCATGCTTGATGGCCCCTCTTCTTTGTTCTTCATGTTCTTGCCTGTTTTTTTCCTGTCTCCGTAATGCTTATGGCCAATCTGGTAAACATAAAGCTGTCATCCATGTTATGAAATATGAGCGGCGGAATTACCGTATCACGGCTGCTGATTTAAGCATGCCTCTCAGGTGAGACGCTCCACGAGAACGCATCCCATCACCCGCTCTGAAGCCGCTCCCACTGTCAGAGGAGGCTCATGTTCTCCCTCTCTCTTGCGCTCTCTCTCTCTCTTTTTCTCCTGTCTTGAAGTGATATAAAATTCTAATGTCTGCCCTCTGGATCTTTTCCTCCTGAAATCTGGCCAAAGCGCTGAAGCTGCGTGTGCTAGCTGCCATGCATGAGAAGCAAAACAGGAGGACGGGAAAAATGCTGAAGGGTGGGTGGGGGGAAAAACTCTTCTCATGAAATATATTCCAAAGGACTCAGGCTGGATGGAGAAGTGACATGCTAGCTTTTGTCTTAGGCTGTATGTGTATCTCACAGGTGTAGATAGAAAAATGGAAACCACATCCACAGAATCTCGCCCTGTGCAGTTGAGCTCTTTGATGAGCCATAATTATTTCTCTTCAGCTTTTATGGCCGGCAGGGACAGATGCTGCGACTTGTAAAAGATTATATTATGTGGAATCACGACTGGTGATTAGAGCGGGCTCTGTTTGTGGCCAGCCCTGTTGGGATGATGTCAGAGTGAAGGCCCCAGTAGCGGCGAGGAAATCTGCCTGTAGATGAAGCACTGGGATGGCAGACGGATAAATCTTCATCATCTCTTTAAACAAGCGGCAAGTGACACACTGTGACTGAAACAAACTGCTTCCTCTTGAGACACACTGCAGCCCTTGCATGTCCTTGAATGGGAACAGTTTATGAGCAGAACCGATGGACAGCCGGCATGATTGAGAATTGTGTGTCGGGAGGAGCACGAATGCACGCCCAACGTGAAGTGTGAAATTCATGTCTTGTTAGGTCACACTGTGGCATCTACGCTATGCTACAAACTGTTTACTGTAAGATAACTGGGAGCTGACATACTTGAACAGTGTTCTCTGTCACACGGTTCTCAGCTTGAGCAAAACTAATAACAGGCCATCTCTTGGCAAAGAAACTGTCACAAGCCAGCCGTGGATCATGTTGCTGGAAGCACATGTGCTAACCGGTTTAACATGCGCTGATAGCATTCGTAAATCTGGCCCTAAATATACAGACGACAGATCGCATCACCATACTATGTTACTGCATTTCCAATATTTATGCTTTAACTGGTGTCTCTTTGGATAAAGGCTTTGAACCGAAGCCCAAAATTGAGAGAAACGGCTTGGAGTAATAATAATAAATGTACAGCTGTTTATGACATTACCATCAAAATACATCATTTTTTATCTGTTTTCAATAAACTGTCCCAGCCCTACTGATAATAGCTTGGACATTTTCGCTCATTGTAAATGCACAGTTATCATTTCCCTGTTAGATCCTAGCCTGGTGTTGCTTCTAGCTTTTTCCCCCCAACTGATGAAATCCATTACGCTACTGTGGCAGTTACAAATGCTGGGCTTTCTCCGAACACAGAGTGCCTTGTCTGCTGGATTACTTGTGATTTATGCTCCGGCTGTGATATTGTAACTCTCTGCGATAGTGTCCTTGAACACAAATGTAAGTAAAAGCCAGGGAGGTCTACATGAAGGCCTGCATGCGAGAGCTCTTTGAGGAGTGTGTTCGGCACTAGTGTAGTACATGTTGTCCCATGGGTGTGCCGACGCTGATGTGTATCCGTTCTCTATGATCTGCTTTTTTTTGCCTGCATAGTGGATTTGTGCAGTGTTGAGCTTTGACAGGTCAGTACCGTAGGCCTTCCTCTGCTCAGATGAGAACCCGGGTAGGATTTTACAAAGTCCAGAAAACTCCAACTACTAAAGTACTGATTTTCTTTTTAATGTAGTTTTTGTTAGCTTGTGTTATAATTAAAAAGCATGAGGCAAAATGCTAAAATGGTAAAATCATGGATCAATGGCCTATTGAAGATGGATTAATTGTGCCTGTACTCTAGGCTTTTCTGTCTGGAGGGACCAACTGTGATTGGTCAAAGACTGGAGCTTAGTAATATATTGCAAAAAACATATCATGGCATTGGAATTTCTCTTGCATCTAGTTGATATTTAGATTATGCCTCATTTAGAGATTGTTAAAAGAGTATAATTATAAGATTATCTAAGAAATGTTTTTTGTTGTTGTTGAATTAAGTAAGATTATTGTGTTGGCCTATAAGAAATAACGCTCACAACTGCTGAAATGATGGATCTTTGAGTGAAGCTTTAGAAGAACCACTTTTGGTTCCATAAGGAGCCATGTTTGTAATAGAGAGGCATGAGTGTAAAGAAGTAAAAATAACCATCACCTTATTTAAAGGTCCTATACCAGTTTAAAGGTTCTTCACACTCACATCTCTATTACAAACATGGTTCTTTACGTAACGAAGAGTGTAGACTTAAGGTGATCAACTTCACAGTAATGTAATCAAGCTGTTTATGAGCTGGACAACTGTGATTCCTAATGGGGTGTGCAGTGTCTACTGTAAGTCTCACAGAACCCACGCTAGTACCAAAGTGACTGCTGTGTCTTGGCCTTGACCTTATATGGACACCACCACACACACATGCACACATTGTATTCATAGCATTGTTCTTGCCGGTTATCCTGTTTCCTTTATTTCATCTTTTGCATGTGCAGTCTATTTTGCAACACTGTTCCCAGTTTGCCTTTATGTCCCTGTCTGCCATACACACACACAGATACTTTCTCTCTTGTCTCTTTTCTTTTGCTTTACCATTCTCCCTGTCTCGTCTGTTTACGTGGGAGCACTATAGACTGAAATCTTAAACAGCATTTATCAAAAACATTCTCCCTTTCAACAATAGGCAGGGATCTCTCTGTCTATGACACAGCTGACTTTGAATTACACTTAATTGTTTGGAATTACACAAAATGCCCTATGATTATTGCTAATTTCCCCCCCAACACATTCATGTTTTCATACCACCCATGAGGGGAATAAATGAGTATGACTGATCTAATTTTCTTGTTTTTGAGAAAACTCTGGAGTGATGGATCTGTGCTTGCTTACAATTGCCAAACTAATTTGATTCTCTGTTTTTTGGCTGCATTTTCTATGAAGACACATGCATATCTTAAAAGATAATCACATCTTCAAAAGATGCTTCAAAATGAGGAAAATAATAGAAACGAACGCAGAGCCTCAAAACTTTGCACATCAGTCGCTATCCACTGAGATGCCGCTATGTTAGCTCCTGGTCGAGCACTCTGGGGTGCCGCTGGGCTCCAGTGTGGAGCTGTGTGAACTCGCCTGTGCTTTTTTTTCCCCCTGTTGTTGTTGTTGTTTTTCATATGAACCCCCTTTACAAATCATATTTGATTTCATGCGCAATTAGTTTGTCCATCAGCAGGCGTGGGGGCCTTGCTGAGGCGCTATCTGTGGCATCTCTGAGCTCTGATGACACTAGTTTCGGCACGGAATCCAATATGCATTAGGGCAATAGCGCGGTTCCACACCAGCAGCTGCCGTGAGCTCTTTTCCCACAACCCCCCGCTCCGTGGCTCCGCTTCTTACACACCTGCACGGCATAGGGCTGCGCATTCCAGGACTGGCAGCCTTCAATGTTTGATAGAGACTCTGCCCCTCAGATTAAACCGGCGGATTTAATTAGGTTTTAAAATGATATTTTAATTAAATATCAAGGTAAGCAAAAATGGATTTCAAAATAATTAATTAAACATTAAAAAAAATGTAAACCTCTTTTTTTCTGCTTGGGCAGCAGAAAAACGGAGAAGCGTTATTTAGGTCTCTTAGAGATTCAATCTAATTTAATTCTCTCCCCTCTCTAAATAAACAGTTCTAAAACCTTTTTTCATCTGGGGGGAGTAGAGATGATAGAGGTAATCAATATTTCTAGCATTTTAATTAAAACCGTTAGTGGAATAAATCCATTTAATTATCAGTTAATGAAATACAAGGTCATTTACCTGACAGCAACTTTGAAGGTGGCTTACTGGTAGGAGTGAGCGCGACGCTGAGGTGTCAGAGCCGTTTAGGTGCTGTCACAGCTCAGCTTAAGATTCTCCTCAGCATGTTAACCCCTCAGTATCCTCCTGCCCAGCCTGCCGTCTGCCTTCTGCCGCACGCCTCGGCAACATACACAAGCACACACACGCAGAGCGGGGCGTTTTTAGACAGGCCATTTACAGCCCATAACCACAGCTAATGAAGACCAAGGTCATCAGATGGTGCTCTGTGGTGTATAGCAGACTTGTGTGTATGTGTGTGTGTGTGTGTGTGTGTGTGTGTGTGTGTGTTTTCATGTGTGTGAATGTATATGTGTGTGTGTTTGTGCTTGCATGTGTTTCCCAGTATATTTGGGACATTTTGCTTTCATCTTTCCCATAGTGATTAATGATCAGACTACAATGAAATTTTCATTTTCTTCTCTGAAAGCGAGCTGAGAGACATTTGTTTTTTTACGCTAAGCTCGAGGTGGGTGTGTTTGGAGTTTGGAATACAGCATTGATTAGTTTGCATGTGTGTGTGTGTCAGAGTAGAAGCTTTTAGAGCATGGAGGCTGGAGTGGGATTTGTGGTGGAGAGTTTATTTGGGACTGTGCTCTCATGAGCTGGAGGAACAGTACTCCCTCGGCAGCCCCAGCCCTTTCCATCTGGAACAAATACAACAAATAATAAATAGAGATACAATGGGGCAGAGAAATCGAATTTAACTTGGCCCGAAGCACTTACCTGAAATGTGCATATAATGGTCCCAGGCATTTGTCATTGCGAATGGTTCTGGAGTTTTGTCCTACTGTTAATGAAATAGTAAACTTGGCTCCGTACGCTGCGTTCGGGCTTTACGCATCGATCTCCGCAATTGCTTTCTTTGTCTTATTACTAAAATCAATTTCTTTCTGTGATTGCCAAGAAGAGCATTTAACAGCACTTATTTCATGCAAGGCGTTCTCCCTCCAGTCCCTGTCTCCTTTTTATGGTCGTAACGCAGCCGTTTCAACGATAAATGTCCTGTGCGCAGGTTTTTTGGGAAACAGGCTATGCTGTGACACTCCCATATTGTGGAAAACAGAATAAACCACTGTAGTCAGATAGGAAGTCATTATTATAGTTTGTATACAGTATTTAATGAGAGTAGAAGAAAAACTAGACTCATATAATCCATATGCACCCATGCCAATAGTCCTTTTCTGACGTTTTTGGCACATAAATGTGTGTTAGCAGAAGGTGGCAGTTTTATTATAGAGGCTATACCCTGTGTTCTCTCTCTCTGTCTCTCGCTTTCTTTCTCTGCCTCTCGCACACCCGGTCACACACAGGCCATGATTACTGGCACGCCTTTGTGTGGCTAATACACTGGCCCAGTGTTTTGAATTGCAATCTGGCCAAAACAGTAGCCAGGAGAGCCCAACACAGCCCTCTCTATGCGGATCTGATCCCGAGCCTGTTTGCGCTTTCATTTCGCCCTAATCCACTTTGAAAAGCA
Organism: Salminus brasiliensis; assembly: GCF_030463535.1. Lineage (NCBI taxonomy): Eukaryota > Metazoa > Chordata > Actinopteri > Characiformes > Bryconidae > Salminus > Salminus brasiliensis. The sequence goes on along the minus strand of NC_132887.1, from coordinate 15,206,601 downwards.
ACCTGCTTTTAACTCACACCCCTCCCTCCCCAAAATAAATCAGCTCTTTTCCTGCTCCCTCAAAGGAGGAGTGCAGAGTTAGCCGGCTTCCTCCGATTTAGAATTAAGATCAGATTTTTATGTTACTTAATTATTTCCTAATTAGTTTGCATGTTAATTAAAATGGTGGCTAATGTTAATTACCTATATTAATGGATTCTCATGTAACACCTGCCTGGAGCGCTTGGCTCGGTGTTCAAAATATCTTCATCTAAGCCGCTTGGCGCATGCCGTCAAGCTTTGTTGAAAAGCAGAGCGGAATTGAAGTCAGGGGATTTTTGAAGCAGGTCGCTCTGAAGTAGTTTCTCCAAATGTTTTTGTTTTATGTCAGCTCTCCTTTGAAAAAAAGAAAAAAAAAACTGAGAGAACAGAAGAAAGAAGTGGCGTTTTTGGGCATTAGTAAAGACGACTGGTTTGAAGTAGCAAATTCAGGCTTATATTTGTGAGTTTTTGGTTTTCTGCTACTCCGTGTATTAGTAGTAGTCATGAAGTGGTGTATCTAGTTTCACATTTTTGCCACATGCCCTCCGTGATTGTTTGGCATGCATGCTCTAGCTCAGCAAACCAACACATATTTAAGTGGGGCTAGTCTGTATTAGATTGAAAATGATGATGATCATGAAATCGATCCAGACCCCAACCCCCCCCCCCCACACACACACACACACCCAACTAATCTATAATGTGAACATTGTCTGAAGCCCCCCTTGTCTCTTCCTCCCAATGGCTGGATGTCTGGGTGTTTAGACTTCTTGGAAGCAGGGATCAGCGATTAAATGTCACCTTTCAGCAACAACGTTAAATAAGAGGCAGCAATTTAGCTCCTAGCAATTGCTAATTTCACGCCCTGATAAATGTTGCAGGAGCTAAAGCTTTCAAACCGCCTAAGATATTTCTTAAAGGGGAAGGAGGCACGAGCAGGTACATCACTGATGTGTTGTTCCACAGGGGCTGAGGCACCGGGACGAGCTTTAATGTCAAGGTCAAAGCCGTTGTTGATGCGGTTTCTGCTCAAGCCCCACGCAAGCCTGAACGTCAAATGGCAGTTCCAACAAATGCAATCTGATTTCTTGCTCAGTCGTTCTGGTCTGGGCAAGGGCATTTTTTGGGACACTGTAAATGAAACAAAGCCTTCAATGCATTCCTGCAGATTAAGGATGTGGAGCATTTGTCTCGTGTGACTCCTGTTTAGAACATTTCAGGTGTGCGTGGAATGCGTCATTGCACACAAGGCCCAGCCTATGTAAGAAGTGTTCCCATCGTTCGTTAATGGAGATGTTACATATGCCTTTTGCGTATAATGAAGTGTTTTCTAGAAGCTCTCAGACATATATTATAGTGTTTCCCCTTTGTCCTGTAGTCATGATAAATACGATTCCCCTTCCTCTGCTCTGCTTGCTGGCAGTACCCCTGGCATTATAGATAGCTGCAGAAATATGGCCTTCGGTTTTTAACTGCTCGCGTAATCAAATTTGTCAGACAACGCAGTGAAACAACAGCCCATGAACGTGTTTAAATCACAGTCTGTTTAGCTGTGGAGCCCTGATAAGCGTAAGGGAATGAGAGGATCCCCTGCCTTACAACGCTGTAATAACGGCCTTTATTTTGAACTGTAAAGTCATGCGATGCATGCTGGGAGTGCAGGCTACATATTAAATCCAGCTTTTATGGCTGGCGATTGGAAAGTAATAGTTTTGGAATGAGTCTCAAGGCCTCTTCTCAGAGAAAGTAATCCTTCGCCCGACGTTTCCAAGGAGGAATCACGCGAAAGGCAGAATCACACTGATGTTGAAAATAAAAGCATTGTTTTTTTTGTCCGCTGAAAGCTTGTATGCTGAAATGAATTACAACCTGGCCCAGCCACAGCCCCACATGTTTTTTTTTCTTTTTCTTTTTGGAAAATGGAAGTCCTCTCGTGTTATCCGGGGAGTGTTTTTGTGAAGCTGAAGCTTCAGCGTTGTACGTGCAAGTTTATGAGCTGCTTTGATAGAACTCTTGCCCGTTTACGACTGCTGGCATGACCACACACACACACACACACAGACAGACAACTCCCGGCAGAATTTATTTTCTGAGCATGCCTGCACTGCACTGCACTCTGATGCTGCCTCGGAACATCAGGACGAGTCTGATGGGAGACATTTCAAACAGGGCCGATGTATGTTCTGCCTGGTTTGAACGGCAGTCACACGCGGGGGGATGCTAGGAGGGCCAGGGTGGCGCCAAGGCTACCCACGGTTTTCAATCTCGTCACGATGCTCATCGCATTCTGACAAGACGATAAAGAAATAAATAAAGCACATTTTTGTTCACATTGCTTAAATATCTACTTTAAGGTGGACACAAACCCCCTGCGCTGCCATTCTCTCACACTACTACGCGCCAGTGCCTCATACTTTTCCTCGTTAATTTCTATGGCTCCCCAGCTGCCTTCAGTGACACTCTTATCATGTTTGCATTGCAGCTGCCTTCTACCCGATCCCCCTCTTCCTCCTTCTCTCTGGCTGCCATTTTTCTTTTCTTTTTTTTTTCTTTTTCTCTCAAAAGAATGACAAAGGCTACACAGTTCACAATTGCACAATTTTGGTGGAGTAATTCTATCTTGTCCTCTATTTAAAACATGTGCTCAAGGGCTGGCTCATCTGTCCTCACATGCCTGTTTCTCAACATAATCTTGAGATTTATAGATTTTGCCCTCTCTGGCCTATGGTAGGCCATTAGTGCAGTTAATGCCCAGAATGGTGTGGTTATTAATACCTATTAATACCTGCCTGCCCCAAAACCACACACAGATACAACAGTGTTTGCCATTCTGTCCATGTAAGGCTTTTTCTTTAATCTAAAAACTGATTTGCTCCTTATTTCTATTGGTCTTTAATCCCCCCCTGCCTGCAGTATGCATTAAGGTAGTGCTGGTGCGAAGGGAAGATGTAGTAGGATTTGCTGAGGTCTTGAACCTTTGACAGTGTTTGTGCTGGAGATTATGAGTTTATTATTCATTCTGGGGTTTATATGGATCAATCTCATAGCTAAGTTAACGGAACCTTCAGACTTCAGCAGCCCCTCAGAACATCTGATATACCCTCCAACTAATCTTTAAGGCCATGCAGTCCTATTGACATTTTTTAAAGAACGACTGCTGGAAGCCAGGTCTGTTTAGAGTGTGGCGTATAAATTATTAATATTTACCATGCATTTAATTTCCTCGTGGCCTGATATATGAAAGCCCATTGTAATTATAGCGGCGTGTGAAGTCGGAGGGAGGGGAGGCGAAGGAAACAGTGATGATTGTAGCTCCCTCTCTCAGCTTGTGATTGACAGCCCGATCACTTGACGAATCCCGCGGGACAAGGAGCCGCCGAAGTTTCCAGAGGCTGTTAAATTGGCACTGGCATGTAAACAAAAAGCTTAAAATCACTTGATTCAGCAGATTCCGCTCAACTCTACATATCACCCACACTCTAGAGACAGGAGTAAGTAGCAAATGATCTAAATTTATATTGACTCTTATGTGTATTGCTTGGTGTTCAAAGTGGATCTGCTTTCGACAGCAGTCTTTCTGAATGATTCTGTTGGAAATAGAAATGGAGGGTGTTCTGATAGGGGCGGCAGGAAAATCAGCTCTAGTGTTGTTCTTGAATGGGATTATTTTCCATGCGGCAATGTGGTGAAGCCATGTGAGGCTTTGTATTCCTCAAGAGAGGTCATATTGTCAGCTGTTAGCTCAGTGGGTGATGTGCTTTAACCACTTCACGTATGAAACACTCTAACACATGGGGAAATGCATTACGCAGCACTTTGCTTCTTTAACAATAGACTTGTGTGCTTTCCTGTGTTGTACATTACTGACCTTGTGGTGATGAAAGCCCGGCTTTTTGTTCCCAGTGCGTATGAGGCGCTGCTTGCAAGACGTTTGTGTGAAAAGGCCCATGAATATGATGTTCAGAAGACAAATGCACTCATCAATAGACCGATTTCTCCTTCAAGTGTGAGAGCTCTAATAAATGTAGCTGTATATCGCCGTATTGATGTTTCTCATATTCACCCAAAGGAACAGTATCTTCCAGTAGGCCCATCATATACATTTATAGATTTCTAATACATCTCAGCTCCAGGTTTTAAAGCTGTAGTGAAAGGTGATGGTGCTTGATTGCAGAGGATTTCTGAACTCTTCAACAAGAGAGAAAAGAGAGAAAGGTGGATCAGAAGCACGTCCTCCTCGCAGCGCATTGGGACTTCGTGCTGGGCTGGACTGTCCTCAGACTCAAGGTGGCCAGGAGAAATTGCTTTTGTCTGTGGCGGGCATTAGTCATTATTGTGTGTGTAAGCAGCTCCGGCGGGATTGAGTAATTAGGATCCTGACACGGCATCGGCGAGCGAGCTGAGTGAATCCGAAATGAAGGCAAATGAAAGCAAATTCCTCCGAGGGGGAGAGGAGAACTCGCCACACTTGCGCCGCTAATTTTCTTGGAGCTCCTAGTTAGGTTCATTTCATTCCTCCCAAATGAGAAAAGCGCCAGAGCCGGGCGTTTGATACCCGCCCAATAAATGGAATGAAAAGGCAACACATCTTTCTGTTGATTTGCTTGTTTATTATCAAGGGTAGCTTTGATTGAGGAGCAGTTTGCATTCATGGAATTGTTTGACCTTTCTGGAGGCATCTGCGGAGCAGGCGGAGCGGCTCCTGGAAGGAATGCAAACCGCAGCGCTTCATACAGTGTCGAGAAATGAGCTAAAAATCAAAGCAGGCTGTTGGAAATTTTATTGGCTTGCCGCAGATTCATCTCCACATACTTTGGGCAATAACTGATCTCCGTTCGCCCAATGTAACCAATTTTCTCAAGCACAGATGCACAACAGAAAAGTGGCTTTTTTTTTCTCCATTCATTTGCAAACTCTACACAGTGACTATAGCTATTCACATCTAAACTCCAGGGTTTGCTTGCGAGGAGCAGCACTAATTCTGCAGACTTGAAACCCTTCCTGACTGATCTGTGGTATTGCACATGGGGTTGGGATGTTATTACTAATGTAAGCAGCATGAGGATAGTAAGTTTCAGATGAAAGCTGTGTTGGTGTTGTTGTTTTTGTGGCTTACTGTGGCAAGAGGATCTCAAATATGTGTGTAGCCAACGAAAGCACTTACTGTAACTCTAAAAGACATCCAAGGCACCCTGTGGTGAAAAAGTTGAGAAGCCTATGATTGTGCTGATTCTGATGTGGTCTTTTTGTGTGTGTGTGTGTGTGTGTGTGTGTGTGTGTGTGTGTGTGTGTGTGTGTGTGTGTGTGTGAACAGACACAGGTGCAGCAGTGTCACGCAGAGGCCCAGAGGGATATTGTGGATCAGATGAGAGTAAAGCTCAGGAGTCAGCAGTACTCCAGCTCCAGCAGGAACAGAGACTTCTCCCTTATGTCCAAGTTTAACAGGTACAGTAGAAGCTCACTGAACATTCACTCATTACTCCAGGGAAAGATCTGTGTTCAAATCTTTTCTGTCTGCTGTCCCTGATTTTACATGCAAGTCCGCTCTGCCAATATTTAGTGAGGTAATGTGCTAAAGATCAGGCAAAATCAGGCTACATCAGCACCTTGTCAGTGCAGGTGTTTGCTTGGACATTTCAGATGCCTTTAAAGCACCTCATTGTTAAAAAAAAGTTTTGCCACTGGGGCACAGCCGATCTGCCAAACTGGTCGTTGCCATGGATGGGTAGGAGGTAACAGTGATTGACTGAGTGAGATCATGTCAAATTGCATTTTTGATATCATTTAGATATCATCGGTTATACACATTGAACAAATACATTGGGTTTGGTGCATAACAATGTCATAGGCTTTGGGGAGGGGCATAAGCTTAAGCGAGTTTTTATTTATACAAAACAACTGAGCAGAAAACAAAATCGGATGGAAGACTGAACAGGTACACAGAGAGGGTGCAGGATGGGAGTCAGGACAGAAGACACACTCCGAGACTGAAACAGGGACAAGCACGGGTAATCAGTGTAGCTGGCAACTGGGCACCAGGAACAGAAGAAATGATAGTGGTTATATTTTGGGCTATAAGTCAAGTGGTGGAGGCCTGAGACAGTACTGAAGCTGGCAGTCTAGGTCTGGGCATCGGCATTGTAGCAGGCAACCTGGGGACCCGCACTGGAGCTTGTAACCTGGGGGCAGGCACTGGAATTGGCAACCTGGAGGCAGGCATTGGAGCAGGCTATCTGGGGACCGGCACTGAAACAGGTTGTGAAAGTGGGCAGGGCAGGAGTTTTGGAGGCCAAGGGCCTCAGTCAGCTAGTGTTCTGGACAGAGCCTTTGAGGCAGGCATCCAAATACCAGCGCTCTCCGGATCACTGGATGGAGCCATGGGGACAGGCATTGATGTGCCAATGCTCTTCAGAGCACTGGGTGGAGCCTTAAGGGCAGATTGCTGTTCAGAGAGCCACAGGGAACTCTAGAGAGTGGAGAGGAGTGTTAAGGAGGCAGTCCATAATGTCCACAGAACAAAACTCACCAGCCTTTCCCCTTAAACCTTGAGAGCTCGGCTGCATGATGACACTGGGACTCGAGGGTGCTAACACTCTTTCTTGAAAGAAATGTCTGCATCATGAGACTGGCACAGTACCACTGTGTCTCTCTATGACAAGACTTTGCAGATGCTTCCTGAGCCTCCTCGAGGCACTCTGCAATAATGTCTGCCAGGGCTAAAGGTGTCTGTGGTACTCCAATCACAGTTCTTCGTGCTCAGAAACCACTCACTAGCTCTGATGAAGGCATAGACATAGAACATAAACATAGAAAGCAGACAAAGACAGGCAAGGCTGGGTTAGGCCTGTGCTGGGCTGGGCTAAAGACCTTAATGTTAACTATTGATACTGGTGACTTATTGAGTTTTGCCAGATATTACAATTAGACTTTTTACCTTATTGTTATTTAAATTTTAACAGGCATGTGTCAGGCAAGATGGGCATTATTATTAATACATGAGTATTTTTTCTTGCTACTTGTTAATTATGTAAATAAATTCAGTCTTTAAAGTTTATTTTTCAACATATCTCTGTAGTATTTGCAATAGATCAGTAATGTGAAGTTCAAGTAAAAATTGCAGTGATGTATCCAAGGGTGGGTAATAGTGCTCTTTTTACACGGGCAATAAATAGCTGAAGCTGGTCTGAAAACTAGGCATTGCTTTCTAAAAATAAAACATTTTCATTTTCAGGACCATTATTTATCACTTTTTTTCTCAGAAGCCCCCCCCCCCCCTTCTTGCCCACTCTAATGCAGTGAAGGAAACTCTGGAGTCTGGACTTGACTCTGTGCCTTGGCTTCAAATCAAGCATCATTTTAATCCTTTTAAGCCTTTCATTCTAATGATTTATTTTTTGCTGAAAAAAAAAACATAATGATCCTTTGAATTTTAATGATGGGCCTGCCTGCTCAAGGATTCATTGTTTTGACTCTTTGGCCCTTACCTTTGCATGGAAACATGTCTGGAGGGAGGAGCTGTCGAAAGCTATCGGCCGCTCTGCCTCTTATGCTCCTCCGTCAAGGCCTGTCCACACACACACACACACACACACACACACACACACACACACACACACACACACACACACACACAAACGTACACATTCCACTCCGAGCTGACAGAGACGGGATGGCTGCCATTTACCAATCAAAAGCCTTCTCCAGGAAAGGGCTCCTTTTAAAAGAACGAGGTGGGGGGGTGGGGGTGGTTGTGACAGACGGGGAAAAGGGAGATGGGAAGTCTTCACATTAGGCACCGGGGATTAACACCATAAATTAAAGAGCCGCTTCTATAAAAGTGTCACTTCGCATGAGATGTGAGAGGTGTCAATAAGGCGACCAACCTTTCGCCATATCGCTTGGGGTGAAGCGTGGGCAGCTGGGCCAGGATCTTATGATGAATTAGGTACAGTAACACCCCTATAACCTCTCCACCAGCTCTCCACCCCCACCCAGGGCTGCGGGCCACCAGATTGATTTGAAATGGATGGGAAAAGAACGGAAGAAAAAAGCGGCGTCCATTGGAGCCTCACTCCGCTGAGTGTAACAGCTGAAGCTAGTTCTTAACACTGAGAATGCTCCCACACTTCTTCTAAGGGCAGCAGAAGCAGCTGAACACACTTAAAGTCTTCTCTTTACAGAACAGAGAATGTGTGTGTCTCAATGTATCAATGCTCAAAATCCAGATGCAATAAAATGATGCTGACAGTTCAAAAGGCTACGAAGCAAGCTTCCTGAGTGGCTTACGTTTTTAAAGTGCTTTTTTTTTTTTTTTTTTGGTTGACGTGCCTCGAGAGCTTATGTTTTACAAGTATTTCCATTTATGTTCTGCTAAAAACACACCACAGCAGAACATTGTACCACATTTGTCTGATTAACTTCCAAAAGGCATAGTGAGGTTTGTAATCAGACATAGCCATGCCTCAGGGAGACTCCGCACATTAGTATTACATTGTTTCAGTCTTTGGATTGCTTATTCGCTGTCTTTGTCATTTCGTCTGATCAATGTCATGTTTACAAGGAGATAAAATATTCATATACTCTTCTCCATTGTTTTGTTTCATCAGCGCCTGCTTCAAAATGCTAATATGCACCACCGTGCTTGTTGAAATTACATATGGAGCTGCACCGCTCCGTCCCACCCTTCTGTTTAAATTCTGTCTGTCTTGAATTGAAATATAGAGGAATTGTTGATTCTTCTCCCCCTTTTTGATAGTTATTTGTGTAATCTCATTCATAGTCTTTTTCCCCCTTTGGGGACGATTCTCCAGAAAGCCAGACAGGAAAATGGCACTAGTTTGACGTAACTGTCAAAATGTTCTAAAGCCATATGAATGCGAAACAATTTTCCCGCTAATGTTTATAAACATGTGGCCCTCCTGCGGAGACTACGAATAAAAAAAGAAAGAAAGAACCAAAGCTTAGACACCTGTGTGTATGTGTGTGTGTGTGTGTGTGTGTGTGTGTGTGTGTGTGTGTGTGTGTGTGTGTGTTTGTGTGTGGGTGCCCACGCGTTCAGGCGTGTGTATGTGAGCATGTGCCCAATACACTTGCATACGGCAGTGTATGTCTATGTAGTAGGTGTGTGTGTGTGTGCGTGGGCATGCACGCAATCGTCCTTGCTCCTTTCATAAATATTTGATGTCCTTTCATGTCGGGGCTGAAGGCAGGCTTGGGGAATAGGGAGGTGAAGTCATGTTTAATTAAGCTGTTCTGGCTCAGGAGCCGTCACTCAGAGCGCGGGTTAAAGATCCCTTCTGCTCCCGACCCCTTTCACACCTCACTTACCTGCGCCGCAGCGCGCCGCTCGCTAACGGGACAGAGTAATTACCTCCACTTGTCAAATATTCCCTCAGTAAAAGAGCTCAGAGCCGCCCGACTCCTCTCTCTCCCTCTCTCTCCCTCTCTCTCTCTCTCTCTCTCTCTCTCTCTCAGACAAGCAGGCAGGCGAGGAGAGAGCCAAGCTCATATCACCCACAGCCTCTCACAGAGGGCACCTTTAACTTGCTCCTCCCTCTCTCTTCCCATCCAGCCTATCAGAGTTCCAGACTGAGTACCAGGAGCTCTGGGATTGGCTGATGGACATGGAGTCCATTGTGACGGACAGCCACGAGCTGATGATGTCAGAGGAGCAGCAGCACCATCTCTATAAGGTGAGGCTAGCTTGAGACATCTGAGTTTGTCCATCACTGCCATCAATGGAATCACCATTAAAGGAATACTCTAGACCCTTTTCAAACTGCTTCAGCAGCTAATCGTTGGGTTTTTGTTCTTTTCTAAGCCCAGCAATGAGCAAACGTGTTGGAATTGTTGTCTGTTAGGTTAAGAAACATTGGAGTATTCCTTTAACATCAATCCCCAACTCCCAACCAGCATTCTCATTTTACACTAAAGCCAGAGAACATGAAAGAGAAACACAAAGGAAAGTTTAGATGATAATATTTATCCTTAGAAACCTACAGTAATTATTATAATTTTGCTTTACATTCATGTTATATAATTATTCATAACATAATTAATTGCACGGTTAGTTATGTAGTAAAATGGTATGACAAAAAAAAAAAAAACACTAAAGAAAATGGCTGTATTAGGACTGGGAGATATATTGTTGGCTGATACATCCATCATACCCATACAATTGTGCTGTCTCCGTGCTGTAATCTGACTTAACTGAGTTAACTGTAAAGTGTATCATTTACAGCTTTAGATTGTTTTGAAGAGCATTTCGAATTCCACATTCATTCAATAAATATTCTAGAGTTGAAACAAATAATCAAACATCAACAATAACATAAATTATAAAAGGTTTACATTCTAAAAACAAATCCTCTGCATTTCGCCAAAAATAATTCAAAATAAGGTTTATGTCACTAATGGCACTTTGCTGTATTGGGTTTTAGGACTCTGATTAAATTGTATTGAGAGTAGGATTTGTTGCTGCACACTTGTCCTTTTTTTTTTGTAAATATGATTTAGAAGATAAATACAAATATATGTATAATGTTAAATATTCAGTGATAACTGATAAATTAAACAAACTGATTAATTGATTATCGAGATAATTATTAGTCTCTAAATAATGGATGAATCCTGTCAGATTAATCTTCCTTAAAAGTGTAAACGCTTACAAGCTTTTGCAAACAAAAGCTTTTTGTAAACAAGCTTTTGTTTGATGGCATTTTAGGAGCAGAAATGAAAACAAAACAAGCAGTGTCAGAAATCTGTAACACACAGCTTTAACATAGTGTGGCAGCATTAAGCAAAATTAAGTCATTAAAACTTAATTGTTGAAAAACTTTTATCCAGTTTTCTCAGTCATATCCTATTCTCACTCAGTCTAGAAGTGTTGGAAGGATGAAGTTATCATATGATTCCTCATAGGAGTCTTAGGAAGCGAGCTGCCACATGTCATTGGGCAGCAAGTTATGTTACATCAGCCAACAGGTGCCCAAACTGTGCTTTTCACTGCCTTCTCTAATGAGCTTCATCTGAGTAATGGTATAAATTTACACTGAGTGTAAATTACACTGAGTACTCACCGGTGCTAACTGTAGATCCTATGGTTTAACACATTACAGTATGAATAAGAAAAAGAGAAAATGTGAAGACGGGTCTGGGGAAAAAAGTGAAGAGGAGTAAATCTTGGAGATTGGAAACAAATCTCTGCTTGGGTTCGGCTGGCGATATTGCTTTTTTGCCGCTTTTCTGCCCTTCAGAAACTCCATGTAACCACAGAGGGACAGAAAGGAAGGAAGAGCTAGACAGAGATAGAGTTATAGAGAAAGAGCGAGCGAGGGAGCGCAGGAGATAGCGGCTCGATCCTTTTACAGCTGGTGTAGGAACCTTGTCTCAATGAATTTTTATTAGTAATAGATAAAGCAGGCCAGTATTGTGTTAGGTCAATATATTTGCTCATGATTAAAACAAACTGATTTTGGGCTTGTGTATTGATTGCGTGCCCACCTGCACTAATAAATATGTACTGTGCTTGCACGTTTGTTATCGGTGTGTGTATGTGTGTGTGCTGGGTGTTGGGTGGCGGGCCGTTATCGGCTTGGGCTGGGGGATTGATTGGGAGCAGGTAGATGTGTGTGTGTGTGTGTATGTGTGTGTGTGAAGCACAGAGGGCTTGTTTACCCAAGCTCAGGGGAAGAGGGGGAGATAGAAAGCAGCGCTTGCCGGAAGCTGCGGCCTGTAAATCAACCTCATTTAGGCTGCCTTTATTGGACCGATCCTGACACTCGTCATCCCACCAATTGCTGGGAGCATATGGCATATTTCAAAAGAGCAGATTGTGAATCATAAAGAAATGAAATTAATAACCAGCTCGGCTCACGCTGGAAACAACCGTAATGACAGGCAGTCTCCTCTTCCTCCGCCCTCCATCCTCCTCGGTTCTCCATTCTCCATCTCTTCCTCACTCTCTCTCTCTCCCTCTCTCTCTTGCACGCGCTCTCTGAGCCGTCCGAGGTCGCAACCAAGGTCAGAACTAATCTTCCTGCTCATCGGGCATAGTGACCCCACCATTAGTCATATCTTACAGTAAGAGAGAAACCAGAGGAATAGAATGCCTTTCTTCTTTCTTTTATGTGCTCGTGCACCTCGCTCTCTCGATCCCTGCAGTGCAACCCTTCTGACCAGCCCTCTCACAGATCAGACCCATCCGCGGAGGATGACACTTTTACTAAAACGCCTGCCGTTACACACAGTGCTGCTCATGTACACATGTGTACAGAAAAACCATTAGCACTCCTAACCAGTTCACCCGTGCTCACTCTGCTCCACTCTGACCATTCCTCTTAACTGATGCTTTGTCCCCTTTAACCAGGGCTTAGAAACAAAATAAATAAATCGGTTCACTCCGAGCAAAGGCAATATTTTACTGATTCTGTTCTTGGGTACCAACACAGTGCTCCTAAACCAGTTTTAAAAAATTGCTGTAAGGTCTATTGATGCCAAAGCTTCAGCTTTCTCACAGAAGGCATGGCGTTTCTCCTAGGATTTCCTAGTTTCTTTTAGATAGATTTCCTGTTGCGCTGCACACGCTGGAGGTTTCCAGTGCTGGAGGTAGCAAAGTAGCACGAGAGCATCGCCTAGCCACCTCGTCCATGTTGGCCCCACCTCACAACTTACAGGATTTAAAGGATCTGCTGCTAATGTTAGTCTTGGTGCCAGATTACACAGGACACCTTCAGAGGTCTTGTGGAGTCCATGCCTCGAATGGTCAGATCTGTTGTTCTAAAACTAATTTCAGAGGTGCTTCACCACTTATGCTGCACTAGTGTCCAGGAAACTGGCCTTATATTTAATTGTATTTACCGTCAGAAAACTTCAGATGAACATTACAAGCAAATCGTCCAGATACAGAGTTTGAAGTTGTAGACAATGTAGTAGTCAAGACGGAGAACACAGAGCTCGTTAGTTGTGTATGAGTTTATGTGTGTATGCTAGAGGCATATTTAGGTATGGCAGACACTGGATACCTTTAGTGTTTACCGAGAGCAGGATGAGCTCCCTGTCTAATCTAGCGCGCTCTGATGCGCCTGCTGCTCAAAGCCCCTCTTTACCCAAACTTAGGCGTGTTATATCAAAAGGTTTGATCTTTTTTCTTTCTCAGAGATGTGAAAGGCGAAGGTGTTCCCACAGGGCCCTGTTTGTTCTCATTGAAGTGGTCTGTCAGAACCCTTAAATTGCAGCTATATTTGCTTCTGAAACCTTTTGTAAATATTTAATATGCCTCTATTACTGTGTTGATGCCCATTGCTGCCACTTCCACAGAGAACTGTCCACAGTCTGGACTATGATGAAAGTCTTAAGCTCAGAATGAGCTGCAGGAATCAGCAGTAAATACACTTATTTCATTTGTCTGTACTTTAAGAATTCTCTTTCGTCTTATCAGAGTTAAAGTGTTGAGGTGCTGCTGGCTGTTCTCTGGGTCAGCATTGCTGAGATGAGTGGGTGAAAGCAATGATGTGTGTGTATGTGTTTCTGTGCATGCGTGTGTATGAGACAGGGAGGGAATGCATAGTTTCATTATGTGTGTGTGTGTGTGTTTGCATGGCTGTGATGGTGGAATTACACACGTTGCTGCTTTATGGAGCCAGAGCAGGTGGTGTTGATTCTCATCACTGCTACATACACACCAATTTCTCTCTCTCTCTCTCTCTCTCTCTCTCTCTCTCTCTCTCTCTCTCTTACACACACACACACACTCACACCTTTACTTTGTCTTCTGTCTCTTTATGCTTTCTTTTTTCCCTTTCCCTACCTAATATCAAACTCTTATTTTCTGTTTCTCTGCATCTCTCTCTCGTTCTCTCTCATTCTCTCTCTCTCTTTCTCTTTCAATCTCTTCCAACTTCATTTTTTTCCCTCTCCATACCAGACTCTCATTCTTTGTTTGTCTGCATGTCTCTCTCTCTTTCTCTCGCTCTGTCACCCTCTTTCTCATTCTCTTTCTTTCTCTCTCTCTCTCTTTAACGGTCTCTCCCTTTTTCTCTTTGTGACTTTTGCCCTCTCTTTTCTCTGTTTATTCCTCTTTTAATTCCTTTTCTCTCATTTGTCTTTTTTTCCACTAGCTAATATCACCCCCCCTCTCTAATTTCCACAGTTGTGTATATATGTACTGAATGTTCAATGTATGGTGAATATTGTGCCAGGACTTAAGGGAGAACCTGAAACCTGAATGCGTTATTAGCAGCAGACATACACATTTTCCATAGTTCACACACACACACACACACACACACACACACACACACACTAACATACCACAAACACAGATTAATATGCCTTTTCTCATTTTTATTAAGTTTTACTCATTAATCTTTGAAATCCCCTTTGGCTTCTCAGTCTGCGGGGCAGCAGACTGTGTGTGTGTGGGTGATGATGTCTGTGTAGGGCAGCTCAGGAGGAGTGTCTCTGCCCCAACTCCATGAATAGACTTCACCGCAGTTAAAGCTGCAGTGTCTGTTTAAGAGGCGATGATAGAGCCAGTTGCCAGGGCAACCAGAGGGTCACTTCCAAAAGTAAACAAAAGTTTTTCTCTCCTTGTTTCCTTCTTTTCTTTCAGGAAACGAACAATTAATAAAACTCTTCCTGTGAAGCATCTAACAAGGAACTTTATGGAACTTGGCAGGCTAAGAAGTGACTGTTCATTGAAAATAAAATGTGAACACTTATCACGACCCCAGGACAGGCAAGGGTGGGAAAGTGTGTGTGTGTTTAGTGAGTGCAGTGAAATTGATACTGTTCAAAAGTTTTCAATTGTTGTCTTCAATTATAGAAAACTAATTATACATATATTATATATTATGCTACAGTTAGTTCTGACCCTGCGTGTTTTTGGCTGAGAGATGTTCTAGAAGTGGCAGTATTGCACGACTATCATGACCCAAGTATTACTCCGCCACATACAAGTGTAACCTAGCAATTACGCCAGCACTTACAAAACATAAACACCAGTCATAACAAAGCAGCAATGTTCTAAATATACAAGTAAAAGACGATGAACATATACAAACATATATGAACATATTAGTCAACATATTTTATGTTTCAGTGGGAGAGTTTCAAGGCAAAAACCCTTGGACCAAAAACCACAAAGGCTTGTCTTGCATCTAGATGATACCCAAGATTTTTAGGAAAATATTCTGTGGACTGATGGGTGAAAGGCAAAACCTTTTGGAAGACATGCGTACCATTACATCTGGTGTAAAGCAAACACCACATTCCACTGTAAGAAGCTCATACCAACAGTCAAACGTGGTGGTGATAGTTTGATGGTCTGGGGCTGATTTGCTGCTCTCTATCCAGAAAGCTTATATGAGGATGTCAGCCTGTCAGTTCGTGACCTAAAGCTCAAGTGCAGTTGGGTTATGCAGCAGGACAATGAGCAAGTCCATCACTTAGTGGCTCAAAAGAAACATGGCATATGGCTTCAGAGTGGCTAAGTCAAGTCCTGCTTTAAATGCCCTTGATATGCTATGGCAAAACCTTAAAATGGGCAGTTCAGGAAAAACCACCAGTGTAGAATTTAACTGAATCTAAGATTTACATTAGAATTAAACAGGCACATTGCTGCATCTTTAAGACTGAAGTGTATGAATGGGCTCTATTCTGATTGGCTGATTGGCACTGTAATACTGCTAAGAACTTCAGTGTTTAACGGGCAGAGCTTAACTGCTGCTGGCTGTGTTGGAGGGATGACGGTGAATGACAATATTATTATAAAATGACAGAAATAGAGAGAGAGAATATTTAAGAATGTTAGGGTTAGGAAATATTGTTGTCATTGTTTAGTTAGAGGACCACCCCCATGTATACACACACACAGTAACATGACTAACACTTGCTAACACCTCCCCCTTCTGCCCCTCTTGCTCTTTCTCTCTCACACACACACACACACACACACACACACACACACTACCACCACCACTACTACCACCGGTTTAAACACATACACACCACTTGCCTTGTACCTCCTACATCACCTCACACCTCCTGATCCAACAGAGACACAGACCCACTCACAACACAACACCCATTATCAGGGCCATCGTCTGTGTGTGTGTGTGTGTGTGTGTGTGTGTGTGTGTGTGTGTGTGTGTGTGTGTGTGTGTGTGAGAGAGAGAGAGAGAGAGAGAGAGAGAGAGAGAGAGAGACTATGTCTGCTGTGCCAGGGCTTCAATACAAAGCACTCAGTGTTAGAGCTGATGTGCTCTCTCTCGCTCTCTGTCTTTCTCTTTCTACCCCATAATATCTGTCCTTCTTTCTTTCTCTCTTCCTACTCTCTCTCTCTCTTTCTCTCTCTCTCTATTACCCCACCCTCTCTTTCTCTCTCTCTCTCTCTCTCTCTCTCTCTCTCTCTTTCTCTCTTTCCCTTGGTCTTTCTCTCTCTCATTTTTGTCCCTCTGTTTGTATCTCCATTCTATCTCTCTCTATGCCTCAATGTTGCCCTCCTCAATTTCACTGTTCTCCCTCTCTTTTTTCTTTATAGGCATGTGTGTGTGTGTGTGTGTGTATGTGTGTGCCAGATGGCTGCTTATGATGAAATGGGATTTAAAAATGGGAGACATTCCACAGGGGAGAGATGCAACAAGCTCTAAGTCCTGTAGAGCAGGATGCAGGCTGTGAGATCACACTGTGGCCTGGCCTCTGAAAGAGCTGATCCTGATCTGAGGCCAGCCGACTAACTCTCATCCACACACATACACATACACACAATCAGCATTAGCACACAATAAAGGCCACAGCCTCTGCTTCTGTCTAATAAATCACCCCATTCTCAACAGATCCCTGCGCAACTTCTGAGTGAGCGATTGATTCTGGTCCATGAAAAAGGAAAGAAAGAAAGAAAATGCTGTTTGTCAAGAGAGACAGTCACTCAGTCTTCATACGGCATGAATTATTGAAAGGGGATGGTGGAGAAGGATGAGACAGGGAAAGAGAAACAGAAGGATGACAGGAGGTGTAGGAGCAGCTGAGGAGACATCACAGAAATGGACAGAAAGAGAGAGAGAGAGAGAGAGAGAAACAAACTGCGGCAGCTTGCTGTCTATCTACTGGATTCTGCTTTTCCAACATGGCTTTTCTTTCTTTTTATGTGGCTGTGTGCCATGTTCCCCATTTGCTACTGCTTTCGCTCTTTAAAAGAGCTCACGGTCCAGTAGTGGATTGCTCTAAGGCCGGCCATATGTGTGTATGTTTTTTGGAATGGGTGTAAACATGAGCACATCTGTGGCAGACAAACCAATTCTGTGTTATTCTTTAATTCAAGCGGACCTTTATTTTGTTTCTGCTGTATTTCTCTTTGTTGAGGCTTCTGAAGGTCAAGGTGAGAGCTCTTACTACATTGAACCTCCTAACCTTTTTTAATGATTTTACTCATACAAACACAGGACTCACAGTTATTTATCCAAACAAATACTCACTTACAGGTCCTCTGAATGATAAAGCACTATTTTATTAGCAGCTTCCTTAAATCAAATTCTTCACTCTGATAAAAGTTCACCCAAATGTAATTAATCGGTCAAGACATGTTGGGTGTTTAAAGTTCTGTAGTTGAGCACTGGAGGTCAATGCTAATTGTTGGGGTATGAGCCATTACTTGTTAGCTGTGTTAGTTTCACAGCTTCAGTGCAAAAAGTAAACAAAAAGTCTTGGACGGTTGATGACACTGTGGTAGTAGTTGGGATCAGCTTTGTTTATGGTGGTTGTCTTGTTTGGCTGTGTGTTGTGGTGGGCATCAGTAGTGTTGGGAGAGTGGAGGTGAGAAGGATTTCTGTGGTGTTTGTGAAATCCTGTGGTTTGTTCAGTGGGGATTCGCTTAATTACATTGCTGATGCAGAGCTCCCCACTGTAACACTCTCACTCTCCCAACACATTTCCACAAATATAACTGTTATTGTGTAACACAACAAAAACAGTTCATTAAAAATTGGCTGTTTTGGCATTTTAGTTAAAGATTGGGGAGTGAGCAAAAGCCATGTTTACCATGTTTATATGGAGTTATGTATAATTCAAATTTGAGAGAAGGACCACGCCCAAACTTCTCTTCTCCATCATTACGCACCCTATTCCCCATTATGCTCCCCTCCGCTCCTCCTTCTCTTTCAACTCATGATTGGTCTTTGCTCAGCAAGGGTCTTGTCAGCTGAGAAACTCCCAGAACTTCTCTGGGTTCTCCTTCCTTGCCCCAGCCCACAGTGAGTGTGTTCCGCACTTTTTATAAAATAAAATAAAATGTATAAAATATTTATAGAGTGTGTGTGTGTGTGTGTGTGTGTATATATATATATATATATATATATATATATATATATATAATCATCATTAACAAACATGTCTTTTTTTCTTTCTTTTATGGTGTACAGACCAGCTAAAGTGCTCCAAAATTACTTGAAATACAACGTTTTTACATTGAATTCTGTTCAAAGTTATGGGTCTTTCTGTGTTCTGTTTTGTGAAGTTACTGTTTTGGAGCACTTTTCTGATTTACAGGCCTTAATTCTTTTTTTTTTGGGGGGGGGGTTGGGTGCGCAAAACTGTCTGTGGGGGGAGGCAGGTACATAGGAATTTACTGGCTTTTTTGGCCTCACAAAAACAACAAATTCAGTTTTTGGAGCTTAGTTAGAGGAGTGAGTTGGGGAGTGATCAGTATTTTTGTGAAGCTCAAATTAAATTATATTTTTTAATTAAATGCGACTTTACAATATATAGAAAAGTTGGGACTCCTAATAACAATGCAAAACACCAGGCTCTGTCAGGCCCAGAAAAGGGTATATTCACTAAATACTGAAAAACATCTATTTTATTTAGTTGGTGAAGCTTGTGTATAGATATATTTCTGTGTGTGTCTGTGCACAACCTCCCCACCCTGAGTATCCTTCTCTCTTTCCTGGTCGAGTTTGGATGGAGTACACTCTTCCTGGCTAAACCCAGATGAGCAATTAGACTGGAGGGCTGTGGCTAAAGCAGCTAAAGCATGCACGAGGCTAAAGACATGAGGAGCAGCTGGCCAGCAGCAGGAGCAGCAGCAGTGGTACAGCAACCTTGGAGAAGAGCTCAGACCCTGACATGTACTTTAATATGTGGAGAGACAGAAGCGCAGGGATGCTCATTATCGATCCGCAACCGCCGCTTCTTTCCCTCCTCTTAAGTTAGATGTTGCCATAACAACACTTGAAAGGCGCAATTTTGGCGATCGGGGGCGTTCGGAAGCTGCTCTCTCTCTCGGGGCAGCCCCACCGATATGTGTGGGGGCTGGGGAGGGGGAGGGGTTTATACTGAGCCGTCAGTGTATAAGACAGGGCTTTTGGAGTTATTGGACGTAATAGCAGAAACAGCGAAATGGTGTATTTTCTTAGGGAGGTCCTGATGATCATAATGATCTGTTTATGTTTAGAGGGATTTCGTTTTGATCTTCGAGTCTCAGATTTGGAAGTGGATTAGAGAGTTTGGAAAGGAAGTGTGTGCGTGTGTGCCAGCGTACATTTGAGGGCTGGAAGGCTCGAAGACAGCCAGCTGGTCAAATATCTGTTTTGAGTTGTTTTTTTCCCCCCAAAGCTATAGCTGAAGAGATGAGAGCTTTTTTTCCATAGGCCTATCACAGGCCTGTCAGGCAGTATGTTCCCCAAAACTAACAGAAGGGTGCACTGCTGTGTACAATCCACTAGATGGCACACTTTCATCCTGAGCACAAGCACAGAGATTGGGGGGGAGCTGGTTGATAAGGACTTTTGACACAAACACACATATACACTTGTGCACCTATGTGTTCGTCAGCAGCCTGTACTTTGCTAGTTTTTCCCTTCGTAAAAGTCTAATTTAACAATAATTCTCAACTAAGAGCCCTGTTGGTTTAGGCGAAGTCAACAGCGAGTGTGAGGTGGGGATTCGGACCCTGGAGAGAAGGAACGTGGGAGCAGATGGATATATTGTTGTCAGCAGTTCGGATGGAGCCCATTATACCATATGCATAATTCACAAATACAAATATGGCTGTTGACAAGAGCAAAAGCATATAATTTACAAGTCTGTGTGGTGGGGCTAAATTCAGGACTGGGAATTGGTTAGGAGATTAATTAACAAAGCATCCCCCCACCCCGCTTTCCTCATCAGCAGCATTTCACCGCCACTGCCCTGATGATTTCTGCACCGTGGAGACCCACGTACACAATTCAGCCCGAAATTATGGCTTTGATGCACTTTAGCATATTTTTGCACAGATAGAGCAATCCCCCGTTGAGGGAGGTTGTGGGTGTTTTTTTCTGAACCCAAACAACACCAGAAAAGTAAAATGGTGCAGAGGGTGCAGAGCGCAGTGTTAGCAGGAGTGACAGACTTAGGGCTGGACGGTTTTGATAAGATTCAGTACAATACCTAATTACATTAGTGGTGTATTTGAATTATGCAAAGGTGTATTTTTTATTTAATATGCTTTATGGAACAGGGAATGTACTTTTTCTGTATGTTTAATATATTTGAAAGCAATAGGTTTTAATCATGCTCTAAATATCTACAAATTTCAATTTTTTATTTGTTAAATGTATTTACTGATAATAAAATATAATATAATACAAAGGTAATAATGCAGTAAAGCCTATCAAGTTGTGTGAAATATATTTGATATGTTAATATATTATATAACATTATAATCTATATTAATAGCAGCATGATCATAATATATTCCAAATATTTTGTGTGTGTAAAAAGGACATAGTTAAATCTACTTTACTGCACACTACACAATACATACATTTAAGATGTATTTAATCATAGCTTAATTACCATGTACATTTGATAATGTGAGGCCTCATATGTTTAGTATGTGTTGACATTTGTATAAAGGGATAAAAAAATATTACATTTTAAACTGTGCATTTGTAAAGTAAAAATTGTCACTAAAAAAAAAGTGAATGACACTAAATCATTCAGACAAAATCTGGATTCAAACCCTAGCTCACATGATACCATTACTTTCTTCAAAATCAGAAATTCCTGTTACTTTTGTATTGTATTTATGTCTGCTTTCAACTGTTATAATGTGTTATACCTTATTGCCAAGATTAATGGCTTTAGAGCATGTGCTTAGGTGCCTAAAACCTCTACACTGTACTGTATATACCCACATACTGTATGTACACATAGTCAGTAAACCAAGACAGTATATGCATTGTTAAAGTGTATGATAGAATAGTACATCACAATACAGGAGTACATTGACCATAGAAACAAGATTTTACACCACCACTGCCGCCATGTTAGTTATTCCTACTGGAGCAAAAAATGTTTTTTTTTGCTCTGTCTATGTAGTGGGACTTTTTCCACTGAGGAGATTTATCACATGACCTAGAAAGGACCCTGATTGGCCCAAGAGCTGTTTATGATCTAAAATCCTGAACTTGACCTGCCCTGGAGCAGGTTAGGTGTGCAGGACGAGTTGCCATGGTGATAGATCCACCATCTAAAGACATAAAATCCTGGGTTAGATCCAACTAAGCTAGAAGTTAACTGGCTAAGCAAGAAATCCCACTTCATGAGACTGAATTGCTTTGTTCTGTTTGCTTTTAAAATTGTGAAAGGAAACTTACATAGTAGTGTATATTTATCCAGGCAGGAAATAGACTTCTCAAAAGGAGATTACTATTTATTTTGTTTAAACGGTTCTCTCAAAGCATGTTGATGCACCCAGCTAATACATACACTGCAGTTGCTAGTTATTATTATTATTACCCCTGATAATATTATATCATTATCAGTACCCCAAACTGTATCAATACCTCAATTTTGTATTTTTGCTCCAAAAATGTATCAATAACCCAAAACATGTGATATTATCCCAATATGGTATTGATTCCTCAAAAATGTATCAGTACTGTATTCAATCAATAATGTATCAAAAATGTATCAATACCCCAAAGTTTTAAATATTTTTCTAATGTTTAAGTTATATTTTAGTACCTCAATGTTGTATCAGTACCCCAAAATCATTATGGCTATGCAATAACAGTATAAGAAATTATATTATTATTTATATTATTTATATTAGTATTTTGAAGAGTGTGTAGCTCTAGTGTACATAGATCTCTCTACTGTGCTGCTGTGGATTACCCCCCCCCCATCCCCCCGCCCCCCAACCAAGGGTTTCTTTACATGACCATGTGTGTGAACCTGCTCATGGTTAATGTCTGTCTCTCTTTGTCTCTCTGCCTCCTCGTATCTCTCATTCCCTCACACCCCCCCCCCCCCCCCCTTCTAAAAGTGTATTTCCCAGTAGCTAGGCAGTAGGGCTGCGGTATTAGCATGTTTGCCTTGAAGAAAGCACTGTGGGGCTTTGGGAAAGTTTACTCATATGAGTTGAAAGCGGTGAGGGGCGGGAGGGGGTGGTGCTCTAATTGTGAGCAAATACTCCCATGGCTTTGAGGCAGAGCAAGAAAGAGAGTGAGGGAAAGGCAGATAGAGAGAGATAGATAGAGGTAGAACGCTGTAACAGGACGTACAGGCCCTCTTCATCTGTGTCTGTGTCCCCACGTCCACTCGCCTTTTCTCTTCAATAGCAGTCATGATGGCATTTTAATGCAGTGATGTAATGTTGGCTTTGTGCAGTCGGAGCTGAGGAGGGGAGCGCTCCTCTCCTCCGTAGCGGATGGCAGGCAGAGCGTTGTGTCGTTGTCTTTCTCTCCTGTTGTTTCACTGGCTCTGCTCCAGGATGCTGGACAGGCCTCCACAGCAACGGACAGCTCTCGAGAAAAAGAAAGAGAGAAAAATCTGCTCGCCCAGTTTCCATTTTGTGTTCTCTCTTACTGCTGCTGTCGTTTTCTTTTTTCCTGTCACAGTGAACCCCACAAAAATAGAAGCACACACACACACACACACACACAGATATGCACATCTCACATATTTTAAATGTAACAAAACAAATACTATTATTTCATTGTAGCTGTTCTCTGTGGCTCTGGGGTTGCCAGGTGAGCAGGTTTTGTTTAGCTGGCCTTTGGTGGAGAAATGGTTTTTTCGTAAAACAGCAAGACCTTGTAAAAGGAGCATGGAAC
The DNA here is from genome assembly GCF_030463535.1 of Salminus brasiliensis. NCBI lineage: Eukaryota > Metazoa > Chordata > Actinopteri > Characiformes > Bryconidae > Salminus > Salminus brasiliensis. The sequence goes on along the minus strand of NC_132887.1, from coordinate 15,183,484 downwards.
AGCCATGATGACCTAGAATCATAAAGTGGTCAGTTTTTATGAACAAACAAAAAATAAACAGCACATTCGACATATTTATGGAAATACCACAATTCAAAGGTGCATTCCGCTACTTAAAGTTGAACCCATTGCTGACACAGATGTGAAAATCCACACACTGACAGCTTGTCTTGTGCCTGTAAAGAAATAATGCCAATAGAATAGGACAGTCGGGAGTAGATCAACATGAACTATTGGTACCATGCCTAATGCCTAGTGTGGGCTAGAGGGGTTTAGAGGGCCAATGAGCTGTGGAGCAGTGTTCTCTGGAATGATGGTGCTCCAACCAGTATTTCTGGGATGAGTTGGGGAAATGGGGATGAGGTAGAGTGGTGATCATCCAACATCCTGACCTCACTAATGCTTTTGTCGCTGAATGCAATCCAGTCCTCACCGCAATGCTCCAAAATCTCCAAAATCTCCAAAAATCTAATAGAAAGCCTTCTCTGTAAAAGAGACAGTTGCTCCAACAATGCTGGATGAACTTGAATGAACTTGAACATGAATGAGCATTATCCCAATACTTTTGACCATATTGTGTACACTTGTATCAGATCTTAAAATTTGCTGTCAGAGAGCTAATAGATGTCTGCACTGTTTACATCACGCAGAATGATGGGGGAAGAGGAAAGGCTCATCATACCCATCCACAAGATATATTGTGGCAATGGTAAAAATCAAAGCCTAAAGCTGTAGCCATCTTTTTTAGTGACAGTCATCTGTTGAGGTGTTTGCCAGTTTACATGAAATGCTACTATGAATGAAATGCATGTAATAGTGCATTATTATTATTGTTATTATTATTATTATTATTATTATTATTAATAATAATAATAATAATAATATATTATTTTGGATTCATTTTCCAACCTAAACCAGTTTGTTTTCAGTTTCTGCTTGTATTCCATGGCTTGGGGCTTTGATTACACCACAAATGAGTCAGAAATACATGTGCAGAACTGGCTTTAGTGGTTAAACACCTAAGTTAGGATCTATACATCCTAATTTCAGACTGAAACAGTACAGTATACACTGGTGATGCTGGGGGAGGATGTGTCTCGGCTAGTCTGAGTGTGTGTGTATGTGTGTGTGATGTTCCCTTGCTCTGCTGTTGTAGAAAGCCCAAGGGAATTCCTGTCTCACCTGCTGTTTTGAGGGAGTCTAGAGAAACAGTTGCACGGTCCCCAGAGGAGCGGAGAGATATAGCATTAAACGAGTGTGCTCTCTCCATCATCACATCTCATGATGGGCCCGTCGCATTCAGCCCTACCTGCTGCATGTTCTCCTGTCACAAATCCTTAGAGAAAAGAAACAAACAAAAAAAGCGGACAGATTTTATTTTCTATTTACTAACTGCATTACACATTTCACTGACTGCTTTCTTCTGTAGCCGTGACTGTAGCTGTTTTTTTGTTTTTTTTTATCATGCTGCACACACTATTGCAGAATTACTTCTAGGAGCCTCTTTAGGATCTTTCTCTTTTACCTGATCTGTTGTAATGTAGCGTATTTGACACATTAATGTAGTGAAAAAAAGGTGGCAAAAATATTTGGATGGATGGGTGTGGTTGGTTATTTAAATAATCAAGTTTTTGGAGTGTGACATATATTTTAAAGTTAGAGGACGTCCATATAATGTAGTTTGTTTATCAATTAAAGTGTTTTTTCCTAGGGCTTGATTTAATTGGGGTGCTGTCCTCTTTTAAAACTACCATCCCTTCATGCTATACCCTTTTGATTAATGTGACATCACTTGTCTGAAATCGATATTTTTCATTTGTCTTGGATGTATTTGCAGTCCCTCAGGGCAGGGCAAACATGCTACGATCATTGGAAGGCATGTAGGCATCTACAGAACAGGTGCTGATGTAGAATCAGTAGAGTAACCAGATTTAAAAGTCATAAGTCTATTGAACACATGGTTTTTACTTTGTTCCATACACTCTCTTTCACATTATATATATGGACAAAAGTATGAAGACACCCACACATTAAAATAGCTTTTTTGACATCCCTGAAATCCATTAGTATGGAAGTGGTCCCCATTTTGCAGCTAGACCAGCTTCTACTTTTCTGGGAGTGTGAAGTGTGTCTGTCTGTTTTTGTGTGGTTACCCTTATGTTGGACTAGAGGGTCTGGCTTGGTGGTTCCTCAGCGGTTCCTAAACGCTTCTTAATAATACCACTTATAGTTGATGATGGAATCTAGGAGGGGGAGAAATTTCACAAAGTAACTTGCAATGGTGGCATCCTATTATAGAACCATTCTCAAATTCAGTGATTTTTTTTAGAATGACCCATTCTTTTACTGCATGGCTAGATGGTATATGTATATATTTCTACTAGATACTAGGGTCAAATATCAGTCCCAGTGCCAACACAATTAGCTGGGTCAGGTATGGGATAATTAGGCCTGTTATTTAAATTATATCTGTTGTTTACTTGCATAATATGCAATGTATTCTCTGTAATAGGTAAAATTGATGAATTCTGAGCATAACTTGTAAAGCATCTGTTTGCAAACTTGTTTTGACACATGCTTTTTTACTAAATGTCAGTATATTCCAAATATTCTGCCATTTTAAAAGCCACAGCTTTGCTGTTTGTGTTTTTTCAGTGATAGATAGAGTATATATATAGCTAAATATGCCATACTTTATGTTCATATTTTAGAACAAAATATGAACAGAAATATAGTATGCGTTTGCTGAATTTAAAATATTTATTGGTTATTTGACCAAGGATGCACACTTTTTTGCATTTGAATGCATTTGATCATAAACACATATACACCCAATGCTTTTGATGCCATCATTCATGTACCCCCCCACAAACAATGTTTTTCCTGCAATTTGACCACTGCCTTAAACCAACAGTCCAAGTCAAAAACCATTTGGGGGACCTTTTTTTTAGATTAAAATTTTGCAGCATGAATGATATTGAAGATCTTCTGTCAGCAAGAACCACTCACAGCCATTCCAGCATCCTCCCCACCCCCACACTGTCCCCCTACCCCTCCACAGCATCTCTCCCAGCTCCTTTAAGGAGAGAGACGCACTCTGTGCATTTCAGCTCTACAATTAAAGTGAAAGGGCCGTGGTGTGGGGCAGAGACTTGCGGTGGCCGGCACTGCGCCATTCATCACCGGGCTTTTTACATTGACCTTGACACCCACTTCATTAGAATAAAGATTGTCTAGCATTTAGGTTACATTGTTCCCCTGCGCCCAGACCCCATGCAAATTCCCACTCAGGCAGAGCAGGAGCGAGTCTGTCAGAGGTCATCTGCATTAAATGATTGTGGCTATTTTCTGACCGCTTCTTTTCATTCGACTCGTCCCAGCTCCTGTCCCTGATCCACAGAACAGGAGCACTGCAACCGTGTCATGCTGCCCCAGAGACTCACAGCTCCAAGCCAGTGTTAGCAGAGGATAGCCAGGAGAGCCAGGCCAGCCCATTTGGCCAAAGGAATGTAGTAATGAAGGAACTATGTTGAGGGACACTGGGAAAGTGGAAAGAACTGAGGATTGAAAGCCTTTTTTCTCTCAACTTCCCTTTCCTCCAGGCAGACTTTGTGTATTTGTTGGTTTGTTATTGTTTGGAAAACAGAGGAGAGGAAATGCTGCTCTTTCCTTCCACCTTACTTTCGTTTTTTTCTCTTGTTCAAGACCCAAATTTATCTCCATTATTATCCCATCAGTCAGCGGCAGACAGGCCAGCACCGCAGAGAAAACTCTCACAAGGAAAAGGCTTCCTCCACCATTCTGTACTACGGGCATAATTAGAATTAAATTATTAATGAGGGATAGTTAAAAAAGATTGTTTTATGATTCCCTATTAGTGAATTTGCTATTCATTTTAATATTTGTCATTTGATTTATATGGTGGATAATGCAATATAGACCCAATTAACAATGCATGGCCTATGTAATATGATTTTCAGTTAATGCAAATGGAATAAGCTGGAAGAAAGCAAGCGATTCGAATTCCCAAATGTAATTTACTCGACCGGTTCTGCCTATTTTAAATGACATTGCATGTTTTAATTTTCCCTTTTTTTCAAAGGTTGCAAATTTATACTCATCAAGCCTGGCTGCCATTCATTTACATGGGAAATTGCTTCAAAGTTTTAATATCTGTCGCTTTCACACCTATTTGCGAGAGCAGTGCAGTCAGAGAGGCGTTTCTAGAGCGCTCTGCCAGCATTTTACCAAATCATTTTTGTAAATATCCAAAGTTGCGCTGTTTCACTGGGCTGCGGTGCTTAGCGAGCGAGAGCAGCAGGCCAAATACTCCATCCTGGCATGGTTATCCAGGCTTTAGAGTGGTGCGGAGCAGGGTCCAGGCCGAGGATTCTCCGCCTCTTAAAACACTGTGCTCTTGGCTGATTGCATTGTTTCCTGTGTTTGTCCGCTGAAGTAAAGTGCCACGCTCAGAGCAGAGAGGGGGCAGCGGAGGGCCGGGCGCTAAGACTCGCTCTCCAGCACAATCCCTCCTCCCTGAACCCACAGCTGAGCTCCAGGCCCTGGGCCCCGGATAAAAAGCGCCTTTGTTCGCCATTCAATGGCATTAGGCATGGGCTTCCTATGGGGGTCACCATCAAGCCTTGTGCAAAGGCAGAAGGAGAAACTGAGGGAAAAGACTCAGAAAACAACAATTCCATGCCATCAACAATATATATCATCACATATATGTAGCACTGCCATAGTGGCTTTTAGCAGCAGGAGTACAACTGAATTCACTCATAAAATTCTTTAAGCGAAGAAAATCGCCTTTAGTCCCACACATCTAAGGAGGAGCCATAACGGCAACAAGGACATCCAGCATTTTCTCTTTTTTTTCCATGTGATAAATCATCCCTGCTTTAAGCCTGCTGCTTCGGTCTCTCTGTGTGTTTTAAGCTATCACTGGGCTGACTGGGCACCTCTTTGTTTATTGATCCTCTTGAATTTCTCATTACCTCTTTGGAAATCTGACTAATGCATCCTCTTTAGGCACAGGGCGAAGGAGGGGAGCAAATGTCTTAAATTCCTCCATCCTCCATATTGTTTTTCTTTCGGACAGTCCGCCGTTATAGCAGGGAGCAAGTTCCCAGGGTTCCTCGCAGCGCTAGACTCATTGTATGGGCCTATAACCTCCTACTCTTTGCACAACCACTTCTTGTTTCCTGAAAGATGCCATTGTTTATGCAATTTGTTGCCACTGAATGTGTTTTTTACAATCTAAAGTTGATTTTGTCCCCTTTGAAAGCTCCTCCAACATGAGGTCTGGAAAAGCTGGTGGAAATTCTCCTGGGTCTCGAGCTGACCTCTCAGTGACTGGCCACCTTGTTCTAAACACACAGAGGCGAGAGAGGGATGAAAAAAGAGGAGTAAAAAAAGTGTTTGACTCAAGCCTCAATGTGAGCCTTCTATACCAGTTGTAAAATGGCTTATTCTTCTAGTCACCATGGTGACAATTAACAGTGTTTCAAGGCCTTTTGTTCCAGGCCAGTCCGAGCAGTTTTTTTTCCCCTCCCTTATTCGAGGCGAAGTGATTTTTCACTGAAAAAAAAGAAAAAACAACAACAACCCACCACTGAAGCACGGAAGCAACCCATTTCACATAAACAGCGTAGGAATCGCTTCCAAATGGAAGCTTTACATCGTTTTGACCCTCCTTTAAAAGTGGACATGTAGCTGTTCTACTTCCTGGTCTTTCAAGCCGTGAGCTCAGCCATCATTGAGAGGCCTTCTGCTCTCTCTGCTCAGCTGCATCCCGCTTCCATCAATGGGCCTGTTCTCCCCAAGACCCCCCTCTGTTCCCTCTCTCCCTCCCTCCATCTCTCCCTTCCCTTCCACAGTCTACTGCAGACATCAAGGGTGTTGGCAAGATATGAAAAGGCCCCGAACTGATTAAGTAATTATCAGTTTTCCCAGCTTCTTTTGCTTTGGATCTGTATCATGAAAGCATATCAAATTCCATATTTTGTACCTTAGAGTCAATTTGTAGCTCATCATCTCCCACTCCAGCTTCTCACGTGCTTTTCGCAAGTGCTTCCCCCTTTTCCTCATGCTAAACGTTTAATATGGCAGCTTCGGTGCATCATCAGACGAGCTCTAAATTACTTTTTTCCTCTCCATAGATTCATTTTCAGGGCAAAATAGAAATGGTACTGCTCACCTTTTGATTTAAAGCCAGCGCGCAGTGCGTGTGGTTTAAATGTCTGAGCATTGGAAGCAGTGATGGGATTTCTTTTTCCGTGCTTTCGTGCTTTTCTCTCTCTCTCTCTCTCTCTCTCTCTCTCCCTCTCTGACGTGTTAGCGTTAGCATAAAATGATTTAAATACACCCCACATCCAACTCATCGGTTCATGGAGTCTTACTTCTGTTGTCTCAACATGTTACAAAGACTGAACAAACTTTAATTTAATGGGTAAGATGAATCTACAAAAATGCATTAAATGAGCTCATGTGTGACTGCGTTTTTGCTGACATTTCCAGTCTTTTATGTTAATATGCCAAGTGAATTAAAATTATTACTGCTTGTTGATATTTCATCTATTTTAATGACTGTCTTTATGCACTGATATATTGAATTTGTTTTGAAAAAACAGCTAATGCTGTCATTTAATCACCCATGGAACAGGCATTAAGGTCAGTCGCTTTTTAAAAAGGGCCGGAGAAACTATACAAGTTAGATACACACTGAAACACTGAGCTGTGAATTGCAAGAGTTTTTCAGTCACGTGTTCAATCCAGTTCCCATACAGCATTCTATGTGTGCTAGGTCGGCCTGCCCTAAGCTCACATTTAAACCTCTGTGCTGCCCCTTTGGCCTAATCGTTTCCCTTCAATGCCCACAATTACACACATTCCTGTAATGTTAGGTTAGCCCTGGAGTCTAAGGTTAAGTATACTAATAGGCCTGTATGCAGAGCAGGAGGAAAGACACTAAAGGGCTGAATGGTGGTCATGCACTCAGCCGAGCTTAACCAAAGCTCTCCATGCCGTAATTCTCACCTTCTGCATTCTAATCAACCTGCCAGTCTCTCCTCCTCTTCCTCCTCGACTGCTTTCCTTCTTCATCAATAACCTGCTGTTTATTTTTAATGAAAAGGAAACTCTTAAAATCAATATTCGCTGTCAACAAACAAATTGCGTAACCCCCTTTACTTTTAAGAGGAGTGTCTTTACTTTGGCGGCCACTATTAAAAACTGAAAGGGATGGATGGCTTAAAAGGATGTGTGATACCATCTCCATCAAAACCAGCGACAATGAAAAATGAATCCTGGCCTGATGACAGCGAGAAGAGAGGAAAAAACAGAGCGCATTTAAATATTTAAATGTGCCTCTGCCGTAATGATAAATGACAACTGAAAACTAGAATCAAGTAGCTATCGATGCAGAAAATGAAATGGGGAAGAGAGAGAGGGTGAGAGGGAGAAATTAACCAAAAAAGGTGTGAGATTGAACAGCATCAATTTCAGCCCTTACAGTATGCTTGTCTGCCATTTAACTGAAAATGTCACTTGTTAAAATCATATCAAATCCGCTCTTTCCTGCTTTGCATGGGAATTACTGTGTGACCTCTCATAAATTTTGCTCAAGATTATGTACTCAAATATGATCTGAAGTACTCACACTTAAATATTCATTTGATTTGGCGTATGGGTTCACTCCTAGGCACAACACAGGGCCTGCAGACATTGTGTGGCCTGTGTAGCTTTGCAGCACTGCAGGGGTGTAATGGCATGTTTGTAGCATGTTTATTGATGAACTGATGTCATGAAGTCATGTAGAGTGGGAATTATACATCTAATTTTGGTAACTGTGTGTTTATGTATGTGTTTGTTTATGTGTGTGTGTAGGGGAACAGCGTAGAGATGGCCATGTGGCTCCCTAAGAAGACGCAGCTCCTGGGCTGGGCGGAGAGTCTGAAGAGGAGCAGCACAGAGCTGCCTGCTGACTTTGAGGAGCGCCTCACTGCTCTCAGGGCCAAGTGGGATCAGCTAGAGGTGAAATCTTACTGCAATCTCAGCTTCGTAGTGTGGGCTTGGATTATCATCATTTCATATTCAGAACAACTAAACATAGAGTAAGAGGAAAATTTACATAGAACATGAATAAAATACTTTGAATGTCCAAAAGTATGTAGACATATTTTCATCCAGTTTCTTCTAAAATCACCAATATCAACAGACAAACAACAAATTGTCCTGCCAGCCTTAACTGTTCTAAAAAAAAATTCCTGGATTTGATTGCGTTCAACCACATGAGTTTTAGCGAGGTCTAGTGAGAACTAAAGCTGGATAGTTAGTTCTGTAGCACAAACAACTCAATCTGAAGGTACTTGATGGAGCTCTGTCATCCTAGAGATCTCCACAGTTCCCCTGCTCCGCTGCCCAGGCTTTATATCCCTCTAGCTGACACTTCACATTGAGTATGGTGACCTGAGTGTGTGTGAAAGTATACTTCCACGCTTGCACTGTAAAAGCATACAGGCACTCGTAGATAATGGATGGATATAGATCGTATATGGGAATGTGTGTACAGTTACGTCTGGCTTAAATTGATTTGTATTAGGAGCACTCAGCCAGATTAACATAGGTGTCATTATCTGGAAATCGGAGGAATTCTCGTGGTGAATTTCAGCACCATTTGGTTCCGCTGCACCAATCATTGTTAATTAGAGCCATATTTTAAAAAAATAATCACTGACAGTTGGCAAAATGGCCATATCCAAACTCTGAACGAGGTGTGGGTGTGTGATCATCTGGAGTGTGTTGAGTGGCACGGCGTTAGCGGGAGGAATGAGACGGCAGTGGTGCGGAGAGTTCAATCTGAGCGCTCCTGCTCCCCACGCTGTGCGTTACACCGTCTCAATTGCATATTAAACAAGCCTATCAAGTCAGCCATTGGCATCTGCTGTGCTGACACAAATTGTGAATTAAATGAAATTGATGTCCTCTGTCGTATATATTTATGAAGACAGACCATTCTCTGAAGTATGCTGCTTATGAAGAATTTATGATTGCAAACTGCTCCAGAACAAAATAAAGTGGCAATAAATTCTTTTTTTTTCTCGCAACCTGACCCACCAAGGGCATGGATCTCACCTCATGTCTAGACATTTGTCACACACTGAAAAACACTAGCGAGTCTGTTGATTATCAATATTCACATAAGTAGAAAGAGAAAGAGAGAGAGAGAGAGAGAGAGAGAGAAACAGAGTGACAGAGACAGAGAGGGATGCAGGAAGACAAAGATGATGAAGAACTTAGGTACGTAGTACACTGTTCTCTGTGTATGGTAAGCCTTTTTTGACCTCTCAGCAAAATAGCCATGACTGTGTCTGTTCCTCTGCAGGAATATCATTCATTCATTACAGCTCACTTCTTCATACCGCAGTGGAACTTCATCCTCATGCCTCATTCTCTCATAATAATCTCATAACTTTTTTGCCCTCTCTATCTCACCTTTCACAACTTCTTATCAGCATCTCTGACTCATCATTTTAATGTGCAGTAATATGCACTGAGTTGCCGGTTGCCTACTTGCTTGAAATTACTGACTACAGACCATCTGTTGCTATTTCCCCAACCTGCAATGAAAGGGACCACCATGGGTCCATCACTAGCATTCTCAGTGGAAAGCTAAAGTGTGTTGCACTGGTCTGAGTGGGCAGTGTGGGTTTTTAAACACAGTCTGCAAAGTGTACACTTGCTACCTACAGTGCCTTGTTACACTTTGTAGGTCTTTTTTACCAGGCGCAAATTGTGTTAATTATCCTCTTGCCCGTCAGTTGGCTCAAACCAATAAGTGTCACTGGTGTGTGTAAAAACTCTAGTAGTGCTCTTGTGTCTGATGCCCTGTACCAAGACAACACACACTAACATGCCACTATGTCACTGCGGTGCTGAGAATGGTCCATGCTAATAATATCTGGTCAATGCTGGTGGTCCCATTGCATTGGTAGACTGGGTAGAGGGTGCCTAATATATTAGACAACAACTAATTATATATACCTATAAATAAATCTTTATGATATGTGCAACTTATAAAATGGTCAGTGGTCAGATTCCCAGACTTTGTTGTGCATCTGAGATTAGACTGAAGTTTGCGTGTTGAAAAAACGAGTTCGTAACACCTCGCATTTTGTTTCAGGTGAAAGAGCCCATTCTCATGTAGCCGCTAAAACGCGCTGTCCCTCCGCTGGCCATTGTCTCAGCATTAACATCGCACTGGGACGAGAGGAACACAGATGTGTTAATAAAGCCTGGAGCAGGGAGGGGGCTCAGGGAGACGAGGCCACGACTGAGAGCTTAATTGATGCCGCATGCTGAAATAGCCACTTCATTGCTGAGTCATAATCACATCTGTTTCCATTACAGCTTTCTTACACATGGCACACACAAAGGAAGGACAATTAGAGTCGCCAGTGTGTGTATTAATTGGATAATGGAGTGTTTTGTGCTCGCAATTGCCTTCTCAGTGTTCAGAGTTCAACCTGCACTCTCTCTCCGAAAGTACGATCATTCAGGCAGCTGGGAGAACACACACACACAGACAATGCACATGTATATGTACAGGCGAACACGCAAGGACACACGTGCACACACACACACAGAGCGCATCGCAGGTCTGCTCTCTCACTGTCAGTGGGAGAAAATTGTTCAGCGAGCCCATTTCAAAAATCATCGGTGTGTGTTTTTGTGCCTGATTGTTTGCTATTCAACAAGCATTTCAATGTCTCTCTAAAATGTCACTTTGTGAGTTGAGATTTTAACCCTTTCCATCTCGGCAGATGCAAACCCCTCTTATCTGACGCATATAGCATCTCGCTAATAGCTCTGCAGTCTCATCTGAATTACCTCTGAATCTCTTAATTCAATCCAAGTAAATTAGAGTTAATTACAGTGTTATCTCTTAAAAAGGCAATTCATTAGATTCTAGTTAAGATGTTTAGGTGGACAACAAGTTATCTCTGCAATCCAAATAGGGTAGCATTTATTTTCAGCACACCCGCTGAGCAAATCTATGCAACGCACTACACAGTGACACAAATACACAGTTTTGTATCTCTCACAGTGTGCATTTGCATGAAAATATGTGCTAAGTTGAAGTATATGTAATACATGTAGTGCTGTAAAAAAGTATGATTTCTTTTAGTTTTGTCAGTAAGAGTTCATCTTAAAATGTGAGAGAACATGAGGAAACACAAAACTGTTTAATTAGTATGTAATTTCTTGTAATTCATGTAACAGAATTAAAAACAAGAATGTAGTTTAAACGTAAGACCTGGTTATGCCACCTTTAGTAACCAAATACCTCATATAACTGGAGATATGGTGGCCCGCTCTGCAGAATTGCAGCTACATCAGAATTCAGCTAAATCAGAGGGCAGAATGTCTCTTTCATTCTGTGAACTGCCTGTTGAAAGTCTAGCCTCAGTATCTCAATGGGGTTCAAGTCAGCACCATAATCCAGGTTTATTTGAGCTTCAGATCCCAGGAGAGACATTTTCCCATAGGATTTCCTGTAGATTTTTCAGCGGAGAGCGGAATTCGTGGATCCTTCTATTATCTCAAGTCACTCAGGCTCTTAAGCGTACTACCACCACCATGTTTTGCTGTTGGTAAAGTGTTCTTTTTGGGGTGAAACAGCAGTAGTGTTCGCCTTGCAACTTTTCCATTAATATTGTATTTGCCTGGTGACTTTTAACCATTTCCAGACTATTATAGTATATTTTTTAACATTGGGTGTGCCTTGTTTACTTGATTCCAGTTAGCAAATAAATCTGGTTAATTGGACAATTAAGGGGCAGTTGCTTTTTCACACAGGGATAGCTGGTGTAAGAAAAAAAATCTTTAATTATTTTGTGTTTACTCAGGCAGTCTTTGTCTCATATTATTTTTTTTTGAAGATCTGAAACTAGTGTGACAAATATGCAAAACTAGAAGAGATCAGGAGGAGGGTAAATATTTTTACAGCATTATGTAGAATATTTGTTTGTAGCCATTTATTTAGCTCTTTGTGGGATACAAATGTAGCCCCAGCATGATGGAATACTCCTAGCTGGTCTCAATTAATGAAGCAGTTTTTACTTATACATTTGGGTTTAGATGTAGCCATTGCAGCATTTACCTGTTTACCTACCTAATACAGAAGTCAAAGGAAACTGGTCTCAATGTGTATGTGTAAAATCTGTGTGTGTGTGTGTCCTTGCAGAAGACCCTGGGGGAGCATGTGGAGGTGCGAACGGGGGATCCAGGTTCTCGCGGGCTGCTCTCTCCAGGCACCAGCAGCATGGTGGCTCAGCTGGAGTGTAAGATCAAGGAGCTGAAGAGCTGGCTGAGGGACACCGAGCTCTTCATCTTTAACCTCAGCCTCCGAGCAGACACACAGCATCAGAATCACACACAGGACTCCAGCCATACACAGCAAGACCCCCAGCCAAACTCACAGCACGACCCACAAGCAGACCCGCAGCTGGACCCAGAAGTTGCCAAGCAGCTGGAGCACTTCAAGGTAAAGAGCTGTAGAAAGAAACAGATTACAGCAAACCTGCTGATATCTTATCAGGAGGTCTTTACTGCTAATGCACTGGTCATGCCCTGTTACTATAGACACTGGCTCTACAGGAGCCTGCAGCTAAGCGCACTGAAATAGTCCATCTTCTCACACACACCTCCACTGCTACAGGGCTGGTGCAGTCACCTAGCCGAACTGACTGTATCTGTGTCAGCCTGGCAGAACAGATATCTCTTTTACAGTCCCTTTCCAAAGCATTGCTCTCTGAAAGCCACTTGCTTGACTACACCTTTTCTAGGTATAAACCTTACAGGCCATTAACACTATATGGACAAAAGTATTTGGATTCTTACACGTTACACCTATAGGGGCCTTTGACATCCCATGTAACTTTACATGCAGTTGCTGTGGGACTGAACCACTTCAACTTTTTAATAATACCAATCACAGTTGATGGTGGAATATCTATGAGGGTATACATTTCACAAATTGAGCTATTAGATTACCTCCCTAGAATTCAGTGAACTCTTTAGAACCACACATTCTTTCACTAATGTGTGTAAAGGCAGCCTGCATGGCTAGATATTTGATTTTATATACCTGTGAAAATGGGATTGAATGAAACAACAGGATTTGATGATTAGGTAAGGAGAGGGATCCCAGTACTTAAAACACACAATATTTTACACTATACATCATATAAACACTCAAACATGGTGATGGTAGTGGGGTGGTGTGAGGTTTTGCTGCCTGAGTAACTTGCTCTTACTGTAGACCCCATGAATTCTGCCCATATAGTGTACCATGTTGGGACCATAGCTCAATGTTTTATCTCTCTGATTTGTATGATTTCATTTTCTGACCCTATGTCAGTGGTCAGTTTCTGACCATAGGACCGCTATTGGTTGGACATTTGTGGTTGGCGGACTTGTAATGGATATTTAGTTGTTTTCCTTGTCACATTGGCTCACTTATTTATTTATTTATTTTTTGTCTTAAAAGTGAGCCATCTAAAAGTACTCAAACTGAAGTTTGCTCATCCTAGAAATGGAAAAGTGCCAAAAAGTGGGTTTTACCTTGGAGACAGAGATCTGTACAGATAAACAGCAGTGAAACTTTCATTATAGACAAGTCTGAAGGACAGAACAAAATGCTGCAAACAGTAAATACTGTATTTAAAAGAAAGAGGCAAAACAACTTGAAACGGCTGGCTATCATGTTGTTTGTTGAGCAAGTATGCATCCAGCGTAATAGTCAGTTTAGATGATGATGATCAAAACTGGACTCGGCTCTGACTCACATGAAGCGACTTGTAAACATCACTGCCGTAAGCAGAACAAATATTGTAACGTTTCCATTGTTGTGTCTCAACCGCAGTCAAATCTAATATAATGTTCCTCACACAAAAACACAGAAAACAGGATTATTCGAGTTTTTCTTTTTTAATTTATCTTGTTTCTTCATTTCTTCGTTCGTGTTGTAAAAACATGTATCACCAAAAAATCTGGTGAGACGTGCTGTTGCTCTACAGGTAAGAATGGTTAAATTTTTTTTTTTATAGCTAAATACCATCAATTTTAATGTTCGTTCCTCAGACCAGTTCAGATTCCATCTATGGTAGAGGTTCATGATACAATAGCAGCATTAGTACAGAGGTGGCTAATAAACTGGGAATTTAGTGTAATGCTCAACAGCCCTCAGGCATGTCAGGCATGCAGTCATAGCGCTGGATTCATGCTAAGAATACATACATGTTGTAGCACATAGTGCGTATTGTAGCTACCTCACCCCCCAAAAAAACTCTACAAATAGTAGTGTTTCATTTGAGCTCTGCTACAATAATAAATGCAGGGCAAAGGCACCCGTCAGAGCTCTGACTGAAAATCTATAGGAAATAATTATTTGAGTTAAAATGCTGAGGAACGGCGTGGGGTATTAATCAAGCCGTGTCAAAACACAGGTAGTGGAGTTGATTACATTCCCCCTGCTGAGTGACAAACATAAGAGAAGAAAACTTTTAAATATACGCAGGGTGAAATGAGCAGGGGGAGAAATAGTGCTCTAGAAAGAAGAGTTTGCCTTTGATAAAATGCTGCACAGCCACGGAGGGGTGCATTGATTTTTGGGACCGGGGGAACAGGAAAAAAAATATAATAATGCTGAGATTGGAAATATTGATATACGCGATTTTTATGGACAGTGGCATTGCACTAAATGGAATAAATGGACATTAAATAAGAGGAAGGGGGGCATTTAATGATTCCATATCTGCTCCTTCAGCTTGAAAGCGTGAATGAGTTGAATAGGCAGAGTTGGCATGATGGTAGCTAAGTTGAAAAGCAGCGGCTGGAGAGCTTAGATCCACACTGAAATAGAGCCACTGTTCACTGAGCAATCGCAACACAGAGAGAGAGAGAGAGAGCTGCATTGACAACCATACGTATCCCTCTCCGAAAGCAACAAGCTTTCATCATGCTAGGAATGAGCTACAATTCTAGACAACACTTGACCGTTACATGGTGCCAGCAGTGTAGAAACAGTGCAATCAATGTAGTTAAATTAAGACTGGGCTTCTTCAAAGCAGTGCATCTTACACATGGTCTGGGTCATTGTCTGTGACCACTGGAGCTGACAGGACCACATACCTTACTTGCAATACTGTAAGTGCAACTGTAGCACATGACCTGATGTGAATTGTAGCTCTACCTGGAGTATGTGATAAGGTGCTTTTTTTTTTATATATCTTTTTCACTGGTGTCTAATGACCAGCACTCTCAGACATCATTATAAGAGCCCCTGCTGAGATCTAATTCTGGAATGCCTGTTGCTTTTTTCACATACACATTAATGCCATAAAAAGAGCTTGAGTATATAGCAGGAAACATCAGAGAGCGAGCCACTTCATAATGAATAATGAGTCTAGTCTCTCCTTAAAATGTCATCATAAAAATGTCGGTCTCCATCTGAATAAAAAGCAAGAAGTTCTTGACTTGCTGTGGGGAGGGGGAATCTAAAATTAGACTCTATTGTATCTTAACCTTCTCTGGGCATATAGTTCAAACTAGTTGGCTGCCAAATTCACATCTTTTATTAATAACGACTCCCCTGTAAAAGTGAGTTTTGATGGTACCAAAACCTGAAGGTTGATTTTTTTTTCTGTGAGAGGAATAACTGAGCTATTGCAGCTCCAGGCCCTGCAGCATAAGTATTTTGCTCATTAAAGCTTTACTAATAGGGTGGGGTAGTAAAGATCACTGTAGTCATCACTGTGTCACAGCATCTGCCGTTTCCCCTGATCAGCGTCACTGTGGAAGATATAAGCTTCATGTTATGCTAATGCTCTTTGCATAGGTAATGCGTTCTCTGTATCATTCCCGCTAATAACATCCGTCATTTCTTATCAGCATGTTTATGTGTTGGCTGTCTGACATTCTGAAGATGAACGTTTAAAAATGGACATTTAAGGTCTTTTAGGTAATGAATTCAAATGTCCTGTGTAATGACCAGGGTTTTAATATAGTTATCTGCTTCATAAGCAACTGCACAACAGTTACACCAGCAAGGAAATCCTTGCTTTTCATGTTGCGAGTTCTTGCAGTGCTGTGAAAAAGCCCTTCTTTTAGTTTTCTTTTAGATTTGTCACTGTGAGATACTCAAAGCTTACATATCATTATTAATAACATTGGTTGAATTTAAACTCCTAATACAACTAAGACTTCTGCTAATATGACTGAAACTCCTCCGAATATATCTGAAACACACAGTATTGCTGTGCAACAAGCGAATTTGCAAATTCCGTCACACTCACTAATCACATTTTACTCCAACTAACCAGAAACGCATTGTAGTATGAAGGCATGTAGCTACAAACTTATCAGGATACAATCCAGATATTAGTTACATGAAGTGACCAGGTGTTAAGAGTGTCTAAAGGTTCCAGGAAAACATTCAGGGAATTGCAGGTTTTTTTACACTCAGGTCAGTGTTCAAGGTTCTACTGTTTACACGTGGTATTCTTGGCAGAGCAGTAAGGCAGAAAAAAACTGCTAACTGCAAAAGAACCATCAGTGCTCATCTCACATTTTGAAAAAAAGTACCTGTACCTTCCCTAAGCCTTTGGGATATTGTGACCTTCTGGACAACACAGGTTCCCTGTTCCCTGTTCCCAGCTGTTGCTGTATTTTACACTATACATCATATGAACACTCAAACATGGTACTGGGGTAGTGTGAGGTTTTGCTTCCTGAGTAACTTGC
This sequence comes from Salminus brasiliensis, assembly GCF_030463535.1. NCBI lineage: Eukaryota > Metazoa > Chordata > Actinopteri > Characiformes > Bryconidae > Salminus > Salminus brasiliensis. The sequence continues at coordinate 15,166,678 of NC_132887.1, read as the reverse complement.
TCTTACTGAAGAACCCATGAATTCTGTTCATGAGTAGTCAATCTATCCGTCTGTCCATGAGCTGACACTGAAGAATAATTGGGTTATTGGGTTAATAATTGGCTGCAAGCCAGTGATCCTAAACATAAAAGAAAACCCACATCTGAGTAAGTGAAAAGATATTGAATGTTTGGAGTGGCCTAGGTTAAAGTCCTGTTTTGAACTGAATAGATATGATGTTGCAGGGCCTCAAACAAGCAGTTGATGCTTGAACCCCTCCAGTATATCTAAATTAAAGTAGTTTGACAACCACATTATGAAGGAGTCAAATGAAGCAATAAGGGAATGTTGGTTGCAATTATTGCTGTTAATGGTCATGCAAGTTTTTCTTTTTATCTTTTTTAATGTAAATGATTTGCGTGTGAAGTAACTGCTTCATAATTAAATAAAATAATGTGACTTATGTTAAATATAGTTTAGTATACAGTACAGTATTTTTACATTATGCATACCATATCAGAACATCTCATTTTTCATTGTATTTCATCAGACAGTTATCTTTTAAAATGTATGTTTTTTTTTTTACTTTGGAGCTTCATTTTTAAAGGTTCACATTCTGGCTGCTAGTCATAATTGATTTAGCAGACTGCTGAATGCCGCTCACAGTCTGGGCAATGGTTACAGTTTACACTCAAAGCCATGGCTAGTACAGCAACATTACGCTCAAAAACCAGGCCCCCCAAAGTCAAGCTTCAAAACATCAGCCTTTCTTACTGTGATAGTTGTTGTTCCTGGTTATAGTAAGTTTGGTTCATAATATTAGACACAATTTTTTTAAATGATCATCTTCCCATACAAATGTATCAACTATCGCTTCTGAATCAGCTTCAGATTTTTGACTTGGTCACCAGTTGGTGAAAGAAAATAATACCAACCAATAAAATTCTCTTTTATCTTCTGCTCCCACACCCTCACCTATCATCCAGGGAAAACACCCACCTAGCTCAACAACCCTAATATCATGTTTCACTTCTTAATATGTCAAAAATGTTTTATTCAAATCTGCTTTAATCAGGTCTGTGAAAAATAGTGTCATTTTTTCAAATCAATTATTTAACCTACATATCGTCTGTATGTCAAAAGAAGAATAGCAACTCTATTGGGGAAAGGCTCTTAACATACTGGATACGTTATTTTGACAGCTTTCTATTCATTTATGTTTCACGTTTCACATCACATGGTTTTAAATGTAAAAAAATAGAACAGCGACAGGGGAGCTATAGTAAACCTAAAGCTTAATTTCTGTAGTATCGTGGGAGTCCATCTTCCTTCTCAACTGATCAGAAGACTGCAGCGGCGGCCCCCAGGCCTTCTCCAAGGGCCCCAGTCTGGCTAATGAAATGTGACAGTGCAGATATAATATCAATACTTTCTCCGTGATTAGGAATAAGGAACTCCTGTTCTTTGGCAAGTGCTAACCGCATTAAGTCTGTGGGGTGCTGAGGGGGGCGAGTGGGGAAGTGCCAAACGCAGAGTTAGTGTCTTATCAGCAGGTAATGGGGAGCAGACAGGTGACAGCCCAGAGAGGCCTGTTCATTACCCACACAATCGACTGGCCACACACGCGCTTCTTATTTTTCATTCTACGTCCAGCCTCCTCGCTTTCATTTACCGACACTAATGAGAAAATGTCCTTATTGATAGCATTATTATCACTTTTCTGCCATTTGTTTGCTTTATCACGTTAAAGAGGGGTGGGCCGCTGTTCATAAGACATTAGTTCCATCTTAGAAGTATCTGTCAGTTTTTTTTTCCTTCAGTCTCATGTAGACAAGAAAAAGAGAAGTAATTGGAAATAAGCGCTTGTGTTTAAATATGGATTTTTATGGATTCATAAACAATGAATCAGTGAGTGCATTTTAGACTTTGACTGTTTCTGAAGTGTCCCTCCTTTATCTTAATTCAAGGTATTGAAATAGCAATGCTATAAAGAAAAAAGAAAGCTTCACCCTGAGCCTGGCGCCATAATTTACTTGATTGACAGGTGTCAGTCTTGCAGTGTTTGAATCACCTTTAATACTGGCTGCAGCCGTGTGTGTGTGTGTGTGTTTGTGTTTGTGTTTGTGTTTGTGTTGGGACTGCAGCGCTTTTCTTTGTTGCAGTCCGTTGAGGTTATCTGCGAGAGGAAGATGCTGTGCTTCCAGTGACATAAACGGATGAAACTACAAGCAGCGTGAGCTCAGGGAATCTGTGTGTGGGAACAAATCGTCTACATGAATTCATTACGCTCATTTGCGATAACAAGTGCTTGTGGTTTTAATTGACTTAATCAACAAATAGAATTAATCAGAGATTTCTAATTAATGGTAATTGATTGAATATCCACTGGGTCACTGTCAGTGTTAGATTCCTGTGTCCTTGCCTTGACTGGAGGGGATTTCGGCTGCGCTCCTCCATCTTGGCCAGATTAATTGAAAATGTTAAAATTGCAGCTGCGGAAAAAAGAGAAAAAAGAGGGGGATGAAGTGTGCACTCGTTTTCCCAGCAGAGAGGAGCAAACAAACGTGCCAAAGCAGAAAGAGCAGGAGCCTCTTCTGCCCTCATCTGCCGTTTTAATCCGCACAAAGAGCATCAGCCTTGGTGCGCGGGGTAATTCCAAGCCCTGACTTGTAAGTGTTTTATTATATGTCGAAAAAGTCTGAATTGTGAATGTGATAGAAAGCAGCAAAATGAAGTAGCAGAGAGAAGAGCTCAGAGACAAATAGAATAAGGAAGAATAAAAGGAGAAAAAAACATTAATGGCAGCATGGATAGGGTCTGGGGGTGCTCTCATTTTGTGCAGGATATAGAGATTGAGTTTGAAACACTCCTGGTAGGAGGAGGTGGGGGGTGCAGTGCTTTGCAGCTGCTTTGGGCCCGTGCCGCGTGCCTCGGGTTTGATTACCAGCTCCGATAGCGAGGAACTTGTAGATGAATACAGTAACACAAGATGGATTTAGCCAAGCGATAGTGAAGCCAGATCAGGCCGATGAGAGAGAATTGTCATCTCGGGCATTGTGGAGATTGGCTTAGCGCTGACGCATGCTCGGCGGCAGCTGATCTGCTGATACCTTTATTAAAAAGCACCTGATAGATAGGCCTGCCGTGAGCTCGCTCATTCCATTGCCTTCACAGAGAATGGTCAGCTGAAAGATGGCTCTCTTGTTTGGTCTCTGCGTTTGTTTCTGTCTCTCTCTCTCTCTTTCCTTCCTCTCGTTCTCTTTCTCTCTCTCTCCTTTTCATATCTGGCTGGGGCAACAGAGCGCATTGGCCTGCGGCCAGCTTCTCAGCCACAGCACTCAGCCTGTGGGTCTGAAATGGAGTCATTGTGTAGGTTCACATTCGTATACTGCAGGGAAAAAGCAGGCCACTTTGCTGCTCCATGTATTTGGAAAAGCTTTTTAGCAAATATTGGCACACCATACTCCGCCTGCCCCCTTTGTCAATAAGGCAAGACTCATTGGTGGGGGGGCAGGAATCAGTTTATGAAGCCCAGCAATGCAGAAACAATGAAGCATCGGATTTCTGCGGACTTTGGAAGTCTAAGAGCTCCATATGCTGTTAAACGTGTTATGACATAGATCCAGGTTTTGTGCCATTTAATCTGTTGGAGTGGACTAGTGGTATTGATTGAAAAATAGCCTTCTAGATTGTTTGCCGAAGGACTGCTGCACATAGAGGACCAGAGGCAGAGAGGGAACATAACAGTGCTCGTAAGAGAATGATGTTGACCATCCGCAGCACTAACGCCAACTGTTTGTGCAAAAAGATAAACAGAGGCTAGCCAGGCTGCCATAAATGTTTGCAAGGGACTTCCAGAATACCAAGTATTGCGTACTCTCAAAACGACATGTCTGTCTGTGTCTTCTTTTTGACGTCTCGCGTGTTTGTTTGTGTCGACTTTGGAAACATCTCTGAGTTTGCTAAGCGCCCACTGTTTCAACTCCGCTCTCGATCCCATTCCACGGGATAACTTTATCACTCTATGCAGTGGCCTTGCTCACCCCTCCTCTCGCCCCTCTTGCCATTGCATTTTGCAGTCTCATTACCTGTTTAAAAGATGTGGGGAGCAGTAAATGTATGCTAAAACAGAAGACGAAACTGCGGAGGGGGAAAAAAATCCAATTTAAATGTAATGGTGTTTAATATTTATTGAAAAATGTAAAGAAAGAGTGAGGCAATGCCTTGCAGAGCAGGTGGGATTTACATAAATTGTTCTCGGAATGTTTTTGTCCCATACTGCACACAGAGCAGAGCTTGTCAATTCTCACAGCCTCCACTGCATATTTAAAGAGAGCTTTGGTACGGGCGCAAGACCATCAGCATCCCGCGTGCCCCTTTCACCACATTTACACAATCACCTCAACTGTGGGCGCATGTTCAAGAGAGTGTATATGGGGTGGCGATTTCATTCCATTTGTGTTATAGCTGAGCTGTGGAGCACAGGAACGGGGCTTCGGCCTGTAACTATCGAACTTGGGTTGTTTATGGGCTGGGTGGGGTGTGGAGGGGACTTTGTGATTTACATGCTCCTGACAGCATGGACTGTTGTGGGGACCTCATCAGCACAGTGCCATCAGCACTCTCTCATTTATTTTTTCTCTCTCTCTCCCTCTCTCGCGCTCTCCTTTTGTCTCTGTCTCTCTCTTACACTCTTTCTCACATTCACACACTCAATGTCTCTGTCCGTCTCCATCCATCTATCCATCCGTCTGTCTGTCTGTCCATCTGTCTCATACCCTCTCTCTGTTCCTCTCTCTCGCCATGTATACTATACAGTATGTCCAAATGTTTGTGGACACCTCTTCTAATGAATGCATTCAGCTACTTTAAATTGCACTCATTACTGACCCAGATGCACAACTCTACAAACACAGGTCAAGTACCTGTAGAGAAGATAAGTATTGCAGTAAGTCATTAACAGAAACTCTGACTAGTTTTAAAGGTGTCAGTGTGGTCAGTTTGGTTGGTGCTGGGCTCCTGGACCATCTCCATGAGGCTGTTGGAGATCCCTGTACAGAAAAGTATACAAGCTGTCTGCAGTGAAGCATTGTGCATGGGGCCATACCCACTAGCAGACACATATAACGAACATATTGACCCCACTATAGTGAGGGGGTCTCCTTCCTATGGCTGAGATGAAATTAAAGAGCATTTATTTTCAGGCTGAGAGGTACACAAGACTTGCTGAAAGCATGAAGCAATGATCTGGGGCTACTGTGGACTGTGGTATAGCTTATATGTCTTCTGGCCAAATATGTTGTTTCTTATAGAGATAAGCTGTGTCTGTCTAACTTTCTGGTAGATCAGGGTAAACTTGCTGCTTGGCTTTTAAGAATAAACAAAATACAGTGTGGTGGACACATATGAACACAAATAAGCATACTTTAAGATGATTTTCAGGTAATGTATTAAATAGGGTCAGGGTGGGGTCTTATTTGAGCCTGTCTTTTTAAGTAATCTGTCTATATGTCTGTTTATCCATTTGTTCAGCCAACCAGCCATCTCTCCTTATTTTCTCTCTCTCTGTCTCTCTGTCTGTTTCTGTCTGTGTCTCTCTATTGTTTTTACTGTTTACTATTGTGCTTTCCTCCCATTTCTCTCTCCTTATCTCTCTCTCTCTCTCTTTCTGGTTCTGGGTCACAGAGAGACATTACCACATTAAATACAGCGATAAACGGCAGGTTATACCTTGACACAAATTACATTTATGTGTATAGTTATTTTACAGTGTGATTACCCCAGAAATAAAATATTATGTTCTGTGTGTTCCAGAATGTGTTACTGGAGTTAACTCTGTCTCCCTCTCCCTCTCTCTCATAGTGGATCCCTGTGGTGACTTATCATCACACTAAAGAAAGCATTTAGAGAAATAGATCATGATTGAAATGAATATGTGTAGGTATGTTTTGAACCCTTAAAATAAACATTTTACTAAAAACAGGAATCTTTCACAAATAAGTAACTGGAATTAGCTTTCTATTTCCCACTCTCTCATTCTATGCCCTTATTATCATTAACATTTAAATAGAACAATAAATATCATGTTACAGTTTGGCACAAACAAAAAAGAGTATGTTTAGGTAGGCCTGTCACAATAATAATAATAATTATTATTATTATTAATAATAATAATAAATTATGTTATCTACTTATCATACAATATATGAACATGACTTCACAAATATTTGCTAACCTCGATATTGCATGTTCTGTTCTCATCTTTACAGGCTCTGTGTGTGGAGGTGCGAGGCAGGAGGAAGGGTATAGCCTCAGTGCTGCGGCTGTGTCAGCGGCTGCTGGAGGGTCCGGAGGAGCAGAGCTCTGAGGCTGAGCGCCAATCACTGCAGCTTCTGCAGGTGAACCTGGAGAGGCGCTGGGAGGCCATCATCATGCAGGTGCTCCAGTGGCAGAGCCGCCTCAAATGCACCTTGGGCCGAGAACAGGTCAGATATGACTTGCAGCACAGCTACAACCGAATTACATGATAAGCTAGGGGATGCATCCAGCAAAGTAGGTTTCACAGTGGTGTCTCAACGGAAGCACAGACATCATGTGTCATGAAGGCTCTGACCGGTACAAACCGAATCAATATGAATATAAAACATAAACATTCAAGCTACAAATCCCTTCACTCGTGTCTAACAGATGCAGTCACTGATGCGTGCATTCTCTGTAGTAATAAATACATGACATGCTATGAAACCCAACAAGGTTTTCCTACATTTCCATCCTTGCTTGATATTTAGTAAGTTCTATTATATGTACAGCCACTCTGTCCATTTTTTTCTCGTATATGTGTTTTATGCAGTTCTTAAACTTAAACAGGTGTGTCTATTTATTATTTTTTCTTCTCAGTAACCTTCCTGGGCCAAGTGTTTTTCCGTCACAAATATTAAAGGTGTAATATAGTGCCGAACAGCTGTAATGGAGCAATAAGAGTGATGTATAATGCAGGAAACGTACCTGCATATTATCCTTCAAAAATATAGAATGAAGGGAAAGTAGCTAGACAGACTCAGTACTCAGTTCATTACAGGAGTTGCCACGGAGTAATTGACTGATCTTAATGTACTAAGAAACACAATAACCTTATACTAAGCCCTTTCCCCCAGAGAATGAACTAGCCTCTCTGTAGCTTGAGAAAGTGTAGCTTCCCCCTTACTCCCAAACCAGAGACAAAGGTCTTTAAGGAAGCCAGTATGCACACTAGGTTTACTGCTAAATAAACAGCGTTTTCATCCCCAAAACAGAAGTCCTAACTAGTGACTTATCGTAATAAGAGGGTCGTAGCAGTGCTTTAAATGTGGGAGTTGCGCATTGGACCGAGGCTTTTGTTATGCAGATCCTGTGCATTCCTGTGTGGCAGCACACGGCTCTGTGGAGGCTGTGTGGAGCACACAGAAAAGCCCAGGGACCTGTTTGTGGACGTCCACTCAGTTATCCGCTCTCATTTACACCAGCAAGACAAACGACTCAGCCCTCTCCAGCTCTGACCTTGCAGGGCTGAAGAGCAATTTCACTTTGGGAAGTGTTTAGAGAAGGGGAAGAAAAATAATAGGGAGGGTCTGTTTTTGTAAATACAGTGCTCTGTGTGCAGTGATAAAATAGCATTCTATTAAAAGATTTAGAAGACAAACTCAGCTTATGTGTTCACTCTTCATGTTTGAGGGCTGAAAAACTTTTTCAATTTGCCCATTTTTAAAAAGCTATGTTTTATGGCGCCATTTTTTACAACATGAAGGTCAACAGAAGGGATGATCATTTGAGGCTGACTTCTGCTCACTCTAAAAGAGGTGGACACGCCCAGGAATGACTGTATCTTGAGAAGAAATGAGAAGGGCCAGGTCTTATACAATGGCCCATATTCACAATTTTTCTTCCTCACGTTTTATAACCCTGCTTGAGTGTTATTAATGGAAGGTTTTTCCTGGAGCATCGTGTTAAAAATGCCTTTGGTGCATTTGCAGTACACTGGCAGCTTACAGAAATGATTTTTATTTGATTAGACTGATTGATTATTCTCACAGTTGAAGGTTTTATCATGCATTAGCAAGCCAAGCCCCATCATTAGTATTTCCCTTATCAGCAAGAAAAGAATAAACAGAAATCTAATAAAAATTCATTATATGCGATGTATGACATACCACGCAAGTGTTAGATTTGCCAGTTTATTAGATTAATGAGATAAAAGGATAATATAAATAGACCTTTCTCTCATTAACAAGAAACCAGGCAATTTGTGTAATTGTATCCCATGCAGAATGTGTGTGTCTAAGCAAGATTTTTCAAACAGCACAAAAAAAAGCTTTACAGCTTAGCATTGCTTCTTATGTCATTAAAATAGGATTGCCAGCTCTTGAAGATCAGAAATCTGCCCATGACATATGCTTCTACTGTTCAGTGTATTCCTTCTAAATGCTAACTGCATTGCTATTTGTCTGTTCTCAGGTCCCTGGGAACCTGATTGAACCATCGCTAATGGATCTCCGTGGCCAAGCTGAAGATTCTTGGGAGTGGGATGAAATGGACATGACCATAGTTAATATGGAGCTACAGGAATGTGATGAGCATTCAGAAATGCCCCTCCATTCTGTTGGGGAGCTTTTAAATTTGACTGAGTCATGCCCCACACAGTCCAGAACAAACCTGAGCACCTTAGAATCAAATTCAGTGTCTTCCCATGTTTATCAGGTGTTTAATCTACATCATGTGGAGTTAAACCAACAGCCGCAGTACAATCAAAAGATTTCTCCAAATGCCACCAAAACCAAAGGGAAGCAGCCACTGCTGAAGAGCCTAAGCAAGGATTCCTCTTTTTCCTCAGTGGAGTCATTACCTGACATCATAGGAGGGTTACTGAGTGGGAAACAGGGGTTGCTAACAGATTTAGCTAGGAGATCAGAGAGCGAGAGTGGGATAGTCAGTGAAGGGGACACTGAGACCACAGCCAATTCTGAGATATGTCTGCTTTATCAGAGTGAAGATCAAAAAGTTCAGGTTACTGTCTCTCCCCCTATTCGATCGGAATCACCATGTATAGATAGATTGTCAGATGAAGACATAGACAGGATCCTTCAACGTGCCAACAAGTGTGCCGAGCTGGGAGACAGTCTGGCCGAGGAGACGAAGAACCAAAGATTTTGCATGGTGAGGAGGAAGAAAGAAGAGTCTGGAGAAAGCAGAAGGAAGCACGGAAAGGAACCAGTTGAGATCCTCATTAATGGACGCTGCCTGAGTCCTGAGTCTGAGGACGGTGACACTGGAGCTTTCAGTGCTGGAGCTGATGACAAAGGAAGGGTTCGGAAGGAGCATTTTCAGCTGTCCCAGGGGTCTTCCCTGGACTCCTTGTATGCAGTGGGAGAATTATTTCCTTCAGCCAAAGAGACTCTCACGCGTAGCACGTCCCTTGAGAGCTGGCTGGCTCCGTGTAAGGGTTCGGAGGAAGCGGGCAGTCAGGGCAGCCTGAGGGACATCGGAATGGCGCCAGAGCCCACTGGGGAACTGAGCAGGAGAACTCTAGAGTTGCTCAAACGACTCGAAAACATCCGGACACCTCTTGCCCAAAAGATGACCCGCAGCATTTCTGATGTCACCCTACAGAGCAGCTCTCTTCGTCTACCTTGTCGAGGACCACGTTCGGGGGGCCCTGCTTCTTCTGCCAACGAGAGCCTAGCGGCCTCGCTTACAGAGCTTAGCAGCGTAGAGGACTCGTCAGTAACATCTGAAGATCTGGCTGTACAGAAGAACCGCCGTGTAGCCATAATATCCAACAATTCCTTCAAGAAGCACTGCCGCAACCAGCAACTGGCTGATGAGACAGATGCCAGCGTCAGTATGGTGGTAAATGTGTCTTGCACGTCAGCCTGCACTGATGATGAAGATGATAGTGACCTTCTTTCCAGTTCCACTCTCACCCTCACAGAGGAAGAGCTGGGCATCAAGGATGATGAAGATTCCAGCATAACCTCTGAGGAGGAGTATATAGAGGGCTCTTTTGCACTGGGGGTGGACTACATGAAGGGCGAGTTTCAGAGCTGGGTTAAGCACAGATCACAGAACAGGGAAAAGAATGAGGCGGATCTTGGAGATGAGCTACGATGTGGAACCCTGTCCAGAGAGATTCTTTCTCCTGTAAGGACCACCACAGATCGGCATTTCTTAAATCAAGCTGCTCTGAAGCTCTTGGAGGCAAACACAAATGCGAAGAATGACAGCCTCAAACAACAGGAAGAGGACAACAGTCGCAGGGATGCTACCAGAAGTTACATCAGCCGCTTTGTGGATGACATGGAAAATGGGAATGTGGACAGCTCCCACATCAAAGGGAAAGATGAGGACGACGAGCTCCTTAGAGAAGAGGGGAGTCTGTTCACTAAGAAAGGAGAGTCATGTAAGGACTGCTGTGCCATGGATGCTTTAAATGGTGATGTAACAGCAATGGTAACTGCCGCCTCACCTGCCTCATGTGAGCAACTGAACATACAGTCCAAAGAGTCGTCTCTTGAGGGCCAGCTAAAGGGTGAACTTCCATGCCACAGCTCCCGTCGCCCGTCCCCCTCACTGTCTCCAGCGGAGGAGTGCTCAGGGTCCCACCATGGCATACTGGGAGCTGCTCACTTGAGCTCCCGGGAGCGACTGGCATCCTTCCTAAACGATGTCCATGAAAATCACACAGAAAGCTTGTCAGGCTGCTGTAGCCACCCGTCCATCCCTGCTGAAGAGGAAAATAGTGAGAACGTTCACAGCTTTGTGATGGAGATCATTGACATGGCATCCGTGGCAATGAAACCTAAAGACGCGCAAACAGAGCACACTCAGGAAGCCTCCAGCCCAACCTCTGTCTCTCAGATCAAAGAGAAAGTTCTCGAACACTCGCATCGGCACATCCACTTACGCAAGGGGGATTTCTACAACTACCTTTCACTCTCTTCCCATGATAGTGATTGTGGAGAGGTCAGTACCTGCACAGAAGACAAGAGCAGCACACCAGTCCTCTCCAGGACCCCAGAAATCCGCGATGAAGAGCCTCTGTTTGAGGCCTGCACAGAAGAAGTCTACCTAGGCCCTCCTCTCTGCTACAGCATGTCCATTAGCAAATGGCCCATGAGACGCAGCACCAAACTAATAGACCCCTTATGTCCCCTGAGCCAAGCACCTCCACTGGCCTGTGATGAATACCAAAAAGCGCATAGTATTTCTCCAGGTAGTATAGCTGGGAGCCAGCCGCAGTGCCATAATGAGGCTCCTTATCTTAATCCTTTACCATGTGAAACCCTGATAGACACTGTTGAATGTTTTGCAGATACTAAAATGCTTGAATCCAATATTTCCCCTGTAATGACTAAGATAAGAGTCTCTTGCTCCAGTACAAATCCTTTAAAAGAGGAAGGCGGCCTATATATTAATCCTAAAATTAACTGTCCCCCGATAAGAAAGAGTGATAGGGATGAAAGAGGTGCTGCTTCACAGTGGATGAAACAGAAGAATGTCAAAAAAGGGCGCAGCTCTCCTCAGGAAGCCAAGTCAACTCATAAACAGGTGCGTTTAGACATTATGCCGGGCTCTATCTGCTTGTAATGAGAGCAGGGTGCATTTCTGCTGAATTCATCTCATTGACTAAATATTTAAGAGGGATTTTCATTCTCTCCCTCCCTCCCTCTCCCCCTCAGCACACCCCCCACTCTCCCCCTGAAGTGCTAATGGAAGAAGGATTTGCAGGCGTAGATTTAAAATTTTAAGGTCTACAGAACAGAATAATCATAATCAGTCAGATTATATTATGATTCATAAGCAAGACTACAGCGAGAATCATTACTTAATTTCATGACTGAATTAGCATGTATTTGTGTTCTTTTAAGTAGTTTTCTATTTCATATGCAAACTTCCCCACTGCTTCGTTCCAGCACTCACTGCAAATCCGATGTTTGACCTTATATTAGGTAAATTAAGTGCTTACTTTTTAAATTAATCATTGATACCAAAAACAAGAGCATTAATAATTTCCCTCAGAAGCCACATGAAAACAAGCGCTAAAATGTTATTACCCACAAGAATTGATTGAATCTTCAATGACTATACTTTTCAGTTAATACAGGGCTAACATTCTACATGTTGCCCAGAGGTCTATGAGCACTGTTAGCCATATTCTTATTGGGTGATGACGGTGCAGGGTTCCTCAGTCTGCTATTTCTGTACATGGTAGAGCAGTAAACAGCGTCATCTGCTAGGTCATTTTGGACGCCCATAGTGGTGGAACACCTCAAGTAATGATGCTGTCATAAGGACAGTGAGAATTGGCTGTGATGTGAAGATGCCATGGGGACAGTATGAACTTGCTTACATGGGTGAGAGTCTGCAAATATTAAAAAGCTTACATCAGTGCTATCCAAAGGACACTGGTTTAGATGCTCACCAGCAAGAATGAAAGTATATAATATATAATGCTTACACATTTTACTGCCATTGTCCCCATCATCATCATCATCATCATCATCAACAACATCACCATCCTGATGTCATCATCTCTGTGTCTCTCTCTCTCTGTCTCTCTCAGTTGCCAAGGTCAGAGGGTGGTGCGGGGCTGCTGGAGACAGGCCGCAGGGCTTCGTTCAGCACTCGCCGTTCAGACAGCTCATCTGCAGTGAGGAGTGGAGCGAGCAGCAGGCCCCAGGCCAGGGTTCCTACTGTAGGTCGTGCATCAGCACCCACACATATACACACACACACAGACTCGCACGTAGCCTCCCCCTCTAGGCCTTCTCTGTCGTACCTCTGAAAAATGGCTGATGGCTCTTTTCAGCATCTTGTGGTGCATTGCAAGCACCCCATTTTCCACCTCATTCCATACTGCAACTAAGCACCTTCCTAGCCCACATTAGTGTGTTTTTGCAACCAGCAAAATTTGCAACAAGAACGTGCTTTCTCCTCACCCCACGTATTTGGAAATGCTCCCTGATCCGACCCCACAGGCTTATTCCGATGCTGATGACGCAGGCGCATTGTCTGACTTCAGACCATGTTGTGGTTTAAATTATAGGCCACTGTACTTTCTATGTGATGACAACCTTACTGGGAAATTGGTCTGAAAAGCAGTCATTACATCTATATATATGGTATCTATATGTCTAGTAGAGTTAGCCTTTGAATTGTGCTCTCTCGCTCTCTCCCTGTCTGTCTCTCCCTGTGCTACCATGCCAGAGTGTGTTGCTCGGCAATCATTTCTTTGATGAAACACAAATGTTTCATAGCAACAAAGTCCTACAGAGTGTACAGCAGATGGAAAATCCTGCACTGCTTGTCCATTCTCACAACTCCCTACAGCAAGTATGCACTGCACACTGTAATCTCGTACCACAAAGACCATGAGCAGTGCACTTCTCTGTTGACCTAGTGTTCAAACCTCTGCGTTCATGTTTTAAACAGGTCCTGGTGAGCTTTTTTTTATGGACGACAGTGGCCAGACCCAAATAGCTATTTAACTAGTGATGTCCCGATTCACTGGATCAGGGTCGATCCAAGTGTATTTTAATTGGATTGAGTATCGGCTCTTTAAATCCCTATCCAGTTCTGAGTTATTGTTTTCCACGGTGTTCAGAGCACCGTTCTCAAGGCACAATTAACAGTGAAATGCTCTGTTTTACTGGTGGGAGAACTGCATGTCTTTCTTTGTTTTTAAACCAGCACTAAAGAGCGCATTCAGAACTGGAAGGAGGCTAACACTAATGCTAATAGACACACGTTATAGAAAACCCAATCGTAGCACATTCACCTCACTTTTATTACACAGATATCAGTCAAAAGTATGTACCACAACACACACACAACGGGGGTGCTAAATGGTCTGGGGGCAATGAAAAAAAACGGTCATTTTAAGAAAAGTCGCTACTAAACTAAATAAATCCATTATAGAAACTAGGTTTTTCCTTCAGTATTTATTAGCAGCACATCTTATCTAAACAGTGTGGCTGTATTATTTAATCAGTCGTGGTATTGCTATTGGCTGATACTCAGCATTAAGAGACTTGTATTCGATCTGTGACAAAATAATTGTATCAGACCATCCCTAAATATAACAGTAATGGGATGAAAAAAAAGAAAGTTCAACTAAAGGATTATACCACCAATCTTTTGTGTTTCAGTGAATGCCTAGAGCAGGGAGGATAGGGTAAGAAGGTAGAAGACACACGATCAGTCTACTAGCTAGAGCAGACACATTCATAACATCCCTGAGTGTATGCACTCAAATGCACTGGAGGACACAAACAAGATCTGTCCAAATATCAAACTTTCTGAACGTCCTCATCATTTAAGACAAGTTATTGTGTAATGTTAGAATGAAAAACAGTTTGAATGTACAAATTGATTTAATTTTGGCTGTAATGAATTTCTGCATTGCCCCTAGTGGATACAAAGGCACATTACAGTTAAAGTTCTTACCAGAACCCTTTTTCAACTTGTCATTTATACTGGTTTTTAAAATAATGTTATAATGCCAGTGTCTCTGTTTTGTATTTGAATTATACCTTTGCTGTTTTTGTGTGTTTTCTTGTTTTTTTAGAAACTTGCAAGAAGTCTTGCCAGCCCTGGGTCTAAGCCCTAACTGAAGAGTTTCTGTCACTGTGTTCTTATTCCGTGTTCTGGGATCCTTCTTTGATCCTGGTGCATGGACCCCTTTTCTGGCACTGCATTGTTTTCTGGCCCTCCTCTTCCTCCTCCTGCTTTAGCGCCCACTTCTGACTTTTGACCCTGGTGACTTTGGTGCGACCTTGCCGTTCTCTCCTCACTGCTCGTCCTGGACCCCAGAACTGAGCTACCTCACCGGTCTTCCACCCCAACACTCACTCCCAAACCCCAATATAAACACGCACGCGTGCGGTAGCTCTCAATATCATATCAGCCAATGGTTGCAGGTATATCAGTGCACGTCACAGGTATCTCTCATTTGCAGCTTCAGAGTTGAAGTGAGGTGCAGCACATTGTAGAGGCACACCTAGTACGTGTGAGTAGGCCATAGCCATGTGTGGCATGATGTCTCCGTTGGTCTGGAGAGCAGCTTCCTCCAGCTTTACTCAGCTCCACTCTTTCTGCGTGTGTGTAAGATGCTTTTGCAGAGGTCGAAGCTTGGACTCATGGACTGTTAAAATGTTGCGTGCTGAGGTAGAGCTGTCTATGCAACCCAACAGTGGTGTGAGGTTGTGTGGAATGGGATTTGCGCCAGTTAATGGGATGCTATTCACTTTTTCTGTTTATTTGTTGGTTATTTGTTTTTTTTTTTGTTTTTTTGTTTTTTTTTAAATCCTCAAGATTTGGAGAAACAAAGAGGTGTTTTAAACTTTAAACAGTTTTGTGCCTTGCAGTTATTTCTTATAACTTTTGTTAAAACACTGCTTTTTTCCATGTCGCGTGTTCAGTAAATAGTGAGAACGTGGACTTTACAAGCAAGGTGTGAGACTATTGAATGGGCATCTGTATATATGTATACTGTACGTGCAAATCTTGGTGTACAACAACGGTATAAATGCTTTGTGTTAGTGTACAACTGTGTGTGTTCTGTGATGTGAATAATTATAAGCCTTAAAGTGCTAGAATGCATGGTTAACTGTATACAAGCTCTTCAGAAATAAACATAATTTATTGAAGACTGTCTGAGGCTTGCCTTTCTTACAATAGTGACAAGATAGGAGAATGGATTGTGCTCGCATGGATGGATATTTACTGTAGCCTTGCTGACATGCAACAACATTGTATCTCCATTTTCTCTGTATTTTACTTTTCAACATAATTTGAATCTGGCAGTTGTTCTTTACATTGTGTCTAAATTTCTTATGAATGGACCAATAGAAATGCTCCAAAATAAAACCTTTTTTACATTGACTTCCTTTAAAAATTCGAAAGGTAATTTTTTTTTTACATGGAAGAGACTACCTCATCATCACTGATTGCTATGGCGACGCACTGTTGACCCGTCTTTTTCTAACACAGTTCTTGGGAACTGTGACGGCCCACAATTTTTTGTTCTATTGCAAAGGGAGAGAACATGGACGCTTGGTGGGTTCCGAATGCGAACAGTCAGGGGGTCACTGAGGGCTGAGTCAGGAGACACATCTCAGACAACATTAAGTGATTCATCTTTATGCCCAGTGTACCTCTGGAAGCACACAGTTATTTCCATGGCTAATGTGCTGTTTACAGGAAGTGTTGATGATTCTACAGATCGCACTATGGGCCCGCCGAGATACACACATACAGTAGCATCAGACCCGTGGAACTCTTCAGCTGCCAATCAAGCGCTCTCCTGATTGCCGAGCCGAGCCTGATAAGCCTCTCTGCTGTAATCGCCCATCGGCTGCTGCAGCAGATGCCTGTTTGTTGATGATGAGTGTGTGCTTGCATCAGAAGAAAATCAGACAGTAGAAATGAAAGTCACACATTTGAATTCAATTGTGAGAATATGGAATAAGGAGAACACAACGGTTCAGTGTGTGTTTGGTCCCTCATTAAGTACAGTAGTGTTTATAGAAGCATAAAAGCACTGGTTGCCTCTTGTCTTATTACAGTAATGGCTAGTGGGGGATAAATCCACAAAGACTTTACCTTTTTGTTTTTGTTTTGAGAAGACAGGGAAATACATAATAACATAATAATTTTAAACCTATAATTTAACATACACTTGTTTGTATCTGTGCATGAGGTACAACATGAAAAATGACAAGCATTCAGGCCCTGTCTGACTCACTGCCACAAAAAAGGCACCTCACTTTTATCACAGAGTGAAAACAGTAGTGGATCCTCACTGTATGTGAGAGTAAAAGTCACTTTGATATTTCAAATAAGGTTTTGCAGTGACTGATGGCACTGATAAATTAGGATGGAAATGGAATCTTACGTTATCTTCAGAATATTGCATCATGAACAAATGATTTCCCTTTTTGCAATTAACTGAATATTTTTGTATGAAATGGAAATTACTTTAAAGGTAGTAAAGGTCATGTGTATCGAACCATGATGCCTTTGCAATTACAAGCAGTCAGAATGTTGATTTGGAGGCTTTGCTAAGCGTGGATGGAAGAATTAATAAGTCAGACCCTCTTTGTTGAAAAGATCGCACTTGATTATATGACATTATGTGACAAAAAAAAGACAAGTTGAGGAGAATTTTTCCAAATGACAGACACTGAGGGATAAAAGGACGTATGACTGACATTCAAATGTCACCATATTCTTTTAAATGCAGCGGACAGTGACGGAAAGTTTCACGTTGTTTCACAATTTCACTTTTGATTGATGTTGTACACTAAAAAAGCTATTTCAAACAGAATAGAAGAAGCAGTGGCATTGCCATGTAGGATAACGCAGAGCCACAAAGTACTGAAATCCAGGAAACAACGCTGCGTTCATTTTATTTTATTGAGATATTTAAAATTCACTTTCTGTTCTTATTGATATGAGCAGTACAGGGTCATGTGGTTTCACCCGATGGTTTTTCCCAGTGACCCCCTTGCCCCATGTCTTATTAGAGCATGACTGGCTTTCAGTCAGTGAGGGAAGGGAAGGTGTGATGTGAAAACAGAATATTAAATGTGGCATGTCACCACAGTGCATGTCTATATATCAAGAACTACTCGACAGAATGTCATCAGCTTTGGCAGCTTTTATGTATCAAAGTTACGATGAGGTAATAAAAGACCTAATGTAAAAGGAATTTGTTCCAAATGTTGTAAAAGTCAATCACAGACACTCGCCAAAACTGGGTCTCAGATCTCAGGACATAATAACATCAGTATTGGTTCTTAAAAACGAGCTAGCTAAGTGCAGCACCTGTTACATACTACATACACCAGCAGTGAGATACAGAGGAACAGTAATACAGTGATGTGGCCGAATCACAGTTAGTTGTGGAAATGTGACTGTAATAATCAGGGGTGCAGATGTCATCTGACCACTAGAGAGGTCCAATGTCGGAACACAATAGCCTACATATTTCTATGTAAAAGTAAGTGAACAAGAAGGACTATGTCCTCATGATATGCAATGTGTAAAATGTCAATATTAAAACATAAACACAAGCAATGTTATGATCAGGATTAATAATACCATGTGTGTGTTTTTGTAATTCAGTATAGACATGTGGTTGTATTGCCTAATAGCAAAGTTTTACCATCATCTGTCACTGAAATTATTAGTCTAATAAAATGTTGCGATAAAAATCTAGCAAAAGTATCCCAGTAACAAAGAATGTGATAATAAGATCCTCCTCCTCATTCAAAAACTGAGAGGGCCATACCCACCCCCTCCTAGCCTATAAGACTTCTCTACTGGTAACAATAGTAGCTAGCAATTAACTTCCTACATAGCTGCCGATCTACCCCTTTCTAATGCACTTGATCCCAACAGCACACTCAATGGATTTTCTGGCGCTGCACATCTCATCTCCTGATCTGGAGCCAAAGCTTGCTTTTACTACATCTCAGCACCAGGTGCACAGTATATCAATTACACAACGTGTCACATGCGGTCAGAACAAAAGGTATTGCACCTTTTAGATATACTTCATTTACTTCCTGTGGGGAAAGGTGCATATTTATATAAATAATATCAATAAAATTATATAAATAAAAAATTTATGACCTGGAATCAGACAGAGTGTGAATGAAATGCTACAGTTATGTTCAATAAGTAAAGGTACTGTAGACATTTCCAGAAAAAAAAACAAAAAAACATTTCTTAGACAAGCAATGTATCTACACAGGCTTTGAACAATGCATTAACCAGACTGGAGCAAATAAAGCAATTAATTTAGTAAGCAAGTACTGATTTAACTTTTGAAAGTATTGTTCTATTGAATGTATTGTTTTAAAAAATGCAAACAAAACAATTGCATGAACTGCATGATGGTCCTTAGCTTGAACATTAAAACATGTTAATACATATAGAACCTTTACATCATTTACATTAAGAGGTTCTTTACACTGATTTAAAACAAGCTGTGATAGTGCCTATGCACTGATCAGCCATAACATTAAAACCCCACGTGACACGTGAAGTAAATAATATTGAATTTTTTTGGTTTCAGTGGCATCTGTCATTGGGTGGATAAATTAGGCACTAAGTGAACAGTCGGTTCTTTAAGGTTATGCATTAAAAGCAGGAAAATGGGCGACTGGGTCTCCAAAACATCAGGCAGGTCTTGTGGTGTGTTCCCGGTTTGCAGTCTTTTTGGTTTTAATGTTGTGGCTGATCTGTGTATGTTTTAATATTTACATTTAGTTGAGGCCTGTAGTAGAATATCTGTATATGCATGTTAGGAAGGGAGGGAGTGAGGGAGGGAATGAGGGAGTGAGGGAGGGAGGGAGGGAGAGAAGGAGGGTAGGAGTGAATGACAGAGGTGCTGGCCCCATTAAAACACTAAAGGATGCACTGAGTCTGTTCATGTAATTTGAGGGTTAGGTGATTGGATTCCAGACGTGTCATCAAAGCCCGTTAGGAAACAATCCAACGTGAAATAGCACGGCGGTGTGGAAGGGCATGCCGAGCTTATCATCTGGGATAAATAAAAAGCATGATGTCATTTTCCCTCGGACCTCCCAATCCATCATTTCCATGCTCAAAGTTTTTTTCCCTCCCTGTGCTCTGTCTGTAATTTCTCCCAACAGTTAATTCATCGTCCATCCTGAGCTACAGTACTCCTCCACAAACACAGAGGAGCAATCTTTCAAAAGTCATTACAGTTTTAAAGTAATAGATATATTTTCAGTAGCCTTTGCCCCACGCTTTTTAAATGCGACCTGCCCAATCAATCACTTAGGGGAGAGGAGTCACATAACATTTACCTCTAATGTACATGGAGCAAAAATTATCCCATCTCCCGTAAATTTGCATTTTCCATCAAAAAGGAGGGGGGGAACTTGCAACCGGTAATGAATCAAATGCTTTCTTATATGGTAAGAACATTTTAATTTTAGGAGAGGTAATATAAAGACCAAGCAATGAGGTATCACAAGGGTCAAGTGTTTTCTTATCAGATTGAACAGGTTTTATACTAAATCAACCTGTGTTTTTTTCTCTGTTATTCAGTGGTTTATTGAATACTCTTAAAAATAAAAGTGCTTTAAATATTTCTTTGGGTGATGCCCAGGGGCACCGTATGGTGAGGAAGGTCAGGCGATTTTAAGGACCTGTGACTGACAGGGATCCAAGAAAATCTATGCATTTTGTGTATACATGTATACACAGTTGTGGTGATGCCGTACAAGAACCACTTTTGCTTACCTAAAGAACTATGTTTGTAAAAGAGATGCCAGTGAGATTGTGAATAACCTTTAAAGCAACATTTTACCTTAAAATAATAACTTCAAAATCCTTGTGATGCTCCACTGACTTGTCACAGGGAGAACAGTATCTTTGTCATTGCTACTCGAGGCTTAGCAGGCTGATATCTACAGTATGTAACTTTGAAGAAGCGAGCAGGACAGCACTCTCAGGGACTGCGTACCACTGTAAAACCCGAGTCATATTTGTGTAAAGTCCTGTAATATTGAACACATGCTTCTTTCACTTGCAGTAATGGTAATGTATCTCTCAGCTTGTCCAGAAAAACTCAAAGCACAAATTACACTTCCTGACTGTAGGGGGAGCCCAGGAGCAAGAAATACCTATTTTCCATATTGTTGCTTCAAAGGTTTCTCACACTTACTCATACATCTCTTACAAACATGAGCCTCATTCATCAAAATCATCCTAAGAGTTTTCTTGCCACATTCATGATGTGTGCTTGAACCACAGAATTGTTCACAGCTCTGCTCTGCTTATCCTCATAAACTGAACAAATCCCAAATAAGAAAACATTGATGAATGTCAGAATGTTCATACAAACTGTATAAATGGGTTCTAAGATAAGTATATGGGACCAAAACTGGCTCCTCTACAGCATCGCTCAAACAACCATTTGAAGCACCTTCATTTTTTGGAGTGTAGTGTACCTTCAATACAGTTCCTAAAAACTCAGTTTTTCCCTGTTTTTGTAAGTTACAATTACAGAATTAGAATTACAATACTTAATCAAGGTCACTTTAATTAGGAAGCTGCAATCAGTCCTCTATATGAAGAAAGAAATGGCCATATTCATATTACAGTGCTATCTTTCATTTAAGGCAGGGAGTGAAGAAAATGTAATTCAGAGTTGCAGCTTCAATTATCCTCTTCAGATAGTGGCTCTACTGATGACCTTATGATTGACAGAATTATCACATAATAGGCATACACTCATTTTGGAGGACGGGGGTAAAACACTGCTGGGTTCTGATAAGCAAATTGACTCACAACTAGTTGTAAAACCTTAGAACTCCTCCTAAATATGCCCTTGACTCCATTCAGCATGGACCTTGGGCTTGATAGCTATCGAGTCGGTGGGGCTGGGCTTGGGAAAACAGGAGGAAAGAGATGGGAGGTCTGTGGGCAGGAGACCCATCTGCAGTTTGTTCAGTCAGCAGGGGAGAGATTTCTCTTTGAGGATGAGCGCGGAGCGTGAGATGGAGAGAGTTTGGACAAACAGCAGGACTGACAGCCCCAATCACAGTTTATACTGCTTCACATTAAGCTGCCTTGTCAACATGTGGTTTGGGGGAGAATGGCAGGCACTGTGTCGTTGTCTCTGTGAGGAAGCCCACTGCAGGCCCCTAACATAATCCACTGACCCTTGGAGAACAAATCACGCACCTCGGAAAAGAAATGACAGCTTGCTGACTAATGCTGTGCTGAAGTGATTGTTGACTGTTGATGGCTGTAGTTAAATGTATGGTGCGTTTGTCAGCGCATGGCCTCAGACCCGTAGCAGCATAGCTAGCACACAGAATTCTGCACATTTCTAAATTTCCATTCAACTTGAAGGAGATTTTAAAAGGTGTATGGTCAATTAGTACATCATAAATAGTAAAATTAAATGTGATTAAACAGAATTAATTGTTAAAGTTTGGTATAGTTACAATGTGCAGTGCAGCATTTTAACCTGGGACTGCTTTTGGAATGTGTCACAATACATTGAAGCCTTTTAGAACATACACCAATCAGCCATAACATTAAAACCACTGAAAAACTGATAAAGTGCATAGCATTGATTAACTTGCAATCAATGGGTGGGATATATTAGGCAGAACGCTCAGTCAGTTTGTGAGGTTGAGGTGTTGGAAGGAGGGAAAATGAACAAGGAATACATTTTGATGGCTAGACAAATCTCTAAAACATCAGGTTATGTGGTGTACACAGGTAGGAAGGACAAGGAAGGACAACCATTGAACTGGCAAGGGTCATGAACAGGGTCATGGCTCATTGATTTGAGTGGGGAGTGAAGTCACATATTCTGAAAAATTAAGCAGGCTTTGATGGTATGAGGAGGAAATAAATGTTATTAAGCAGGAGGTTTTAATATTATGGTCAGTGTATCTCAGTCTAGAAGGGAAAACAGGTGAATAAGTAAAAGTAAACACATTGCTTTGTGTAAATAAACCCACAAATAAAAAAAGTAATAAAACATTTTCTGATGTTTTGATGTTTGCCAAAAATACTTGTGAATGCAAAAATAAAAAATGGATTTTGGACTTGTGCTCTGCTATTCAAAAGCAGGTTACTTATCACAATAGTTTTGGAGCATTAGGCTATGTGCTCCCAGCAGCGTTGTCTAATATTGATTACTAGTGCACTCACTAGGGATGTATACCACCAGCCCAGCTATGGCATGTGGGAGGCTCACTGCTGCCCTGGATCTGTCTCATGTAGTTTAGCAAAGGGCTGCAGACAAATAAATGCAATACAGACCAGTAGCAAATACCCAGGGAAGTAAACAGAAGAAAGTGTTAATCTAATTGTATCAGAGCCTGCAGTGTCGGTTTAAACCTTCCAGTGCAATCTATTTGATGCCATCCCTGGAAAATAGCGGCAAAGTGGGGGCGCTCCTCCAACCCTGTTTATTAAGGTAGTTTCATTAGACATGGTTACAGAGAGGTATTCCATTTACTGTCTCTCAGGTGAGCACTTGGCACGTCTTTATTGGTATTTAATCATGTCGGCTGATTATCTAAGGGAGTGTTTTTCATTTCATAAGAGTCAGGGTGGGTGAATTATTCTTCCTGTAAACTGTACCACGGTGCAGGTTTTACTGCACTTGGTTGGTACAAGCATCTTTATCATCCGGTCCTTTATCGCTGCTCTCGTTTTCTCTCATTTGTTAGCCTAAACAAGTTTAATTCAATTGTGCCACGGTAACTAAAACGTGCCATCTGACAATCATAAATCTGGCTGTCGGCTGGAAGATATCTGATAATTTGTGTTCACTTTCAAGGGCTCCTTGTTTTCCTAATGTACAAATTCATTTGAGTCTATTAATAAGCTGTAAATGTATGATAAAATGACATAAATATATTGTACATTGATATCAGCCTCTGCTTTATCAAAGGACAAGGGTGCTACAGTAGAAGATTCATGAGTGTTAACTCCATATTTGCATTTTGGAATATTTTATAGGTAAACACTCAATCACATTCACAGCAATGACAGTTCAAGGACTCAGGAGTTGTTGAGACTTTTTTTTTATCCATTCCCTCGTAAACACAGTGATGGCACTGAATGCCTCATCATTAACTGAAACCGTTAGTAATTGTCATTGAAATGGACTTTAGTGAACTTTATCAAATGTTGTAGTTTACATTTACCTACTAATAGTATTCATCTAGTTCTATAGATTTCATAGAATCCTACATTGTGATCATTCATTAGTTTGAGTAACAGTAGTACTACATTACACCGCACTGCACTAATGCTGGGCAGTAAGTGATTTGGTATGTGTGTGTTTAACCATTTCTAAGCCTGTCTAAGTCCTCATAGAAGCTCAGTGTTTACCACTGCTATCCAATGCCTTGTTTATCTAAATAATCCTTTATTAAACTAGATCCACAATTGGCCATAACATTAAAACTACTGGCAGGTGAAATAATAAAACATTGACCATCTTGATACATTAGTACCTATCAAAGAGTGGGAAGTATAAGGCAGCACGTGACCAGTCAGCTCTTGTTGATGTGTTGGAAGCTGGTAAATGACAATGGTCAAAATGTGGCAGCTAGATGGCTGGGTCAGAGCAGGTCTTGTGGGGTACTCCCAGTATGCAGTGGTTGGCACCTACCAAACGTAGTCCAAGGAAGGACAACCAGTGAACCTGTAACAGGGTCATGGGCCCCCCAAGGCCCCACCTCACCACTTACAGGACTTAGAGAATCCTTTCCTAATGTCTTGGTGCCACAGGTCGCCTTCAAAGGTCTTGTGGAGTCCAGGCCTCGACAGATCAGAGCTGTTTTGGTGGCATTAGTTGGACCTAGACTGATTTAGGCAGGTGGTTTTAATGTTATGACTGGTCTGTACATGTTCTAATGCAGTGGTGGACAAATCATGTCCTGGATGGCCGGATTCCTACACAGTTTTGTGTTTTCTGCTCAAGCACAGCAAATTCAGCTTACCTGTTAATTGTAAGGTTTAGATGGTGTTAGAGCAGGGAAATCAGCTAACTTTGCAGGGCGCCCCTGTTGCCCACCCTTGTTTAAATGTTATGTAGTGTTTATAATGGCAAAAAAAAAAACCTTCCTGCTGAAACAGTTTTAAACAATCTCCATATATTTCCAGTGCATGTAAAAATAAGGTTGCAAGAACTTTTTGAAATCTGAAACACATCTTGCTATAGTAATATACTCCATTTCAGAAATCAGCACTAAATAAAAGTCCTGCAAAGAGTGAATCACAGTATTTTTTTTAATAAATAAAGGCAACAGTGTGAACAACCAAAAACATTGCTGCTTTCTATCATCCACTGTAGGCTACTTATCGTTTTACGGCATTATATACTGCATAATTACTGTATATTTCTCCGTTTGTGATTTTCATTTTAAGAATGTACAGGTTGGGTGCTGTGTTTTACAGTTCTGGCCACTGTGCCTCATAACGAGCGCTCATACAGGCTCTCTCTCGAATGGGAAATACCTCCAGCTCCTATCCCGGCTTTTAAAGGGTTACTGCTGCAGCACAGCAGCGCGCGCTCATGTGCTTGCGTTTGATTGGCTGTTGGACGGCCGGGCGCGCGCCGGGTTCACTCGCGCGGCGCAGTTAATCAGCAGCGAGGAATGGCAGAGCTGCACACCAGGGCACACACATACACACACACACACACACACATACATACACGCGCACACACCAGCGGCAGCAGCAGCAGCACCTTCACTGGGAGAATTCATCCAACAGCAGCAGCAGCAGCAGCAGCAGCCTATCAATAAACACACCGCTGTACATCCCACCTTTAGCGGCTTTAGATTAAAGGAAAACACATTTGTGGAGCTCGATCCCACACTAGCAGCAGCAGCATCGTGTTCAGACTGAGGCGAGGAGAGGAGAGGAGAGGAGAGGAGAGGGGAGCAGAGCAGAGCAGAGCAGGAGAGGACCCTCTCTCAAACACGAAAACATCAGCACACCACCACAGCTGAGCTAGGCGAGCCGAATACGTCATCGTTATTAATGTGGACTTTTCCTCGCGCCCAGGCACATACTTACTAGCTACATCTACAGCCTAACCTGGTCTAAGCTCAACTTAGAGTCGGTCCAGAGGGTCTTTCCGTACACAGTCGCCTATCCTTCCTTTTTAAGGCGTTTTCTTTTCAAGCTAATTGAACACATTTAACTTAACGTACTTTCAGTACAGGAGAAGAGGCTGTGCAGAGAGCCCGCTTCTGTGTTCTGTGATGAGGGAAACTTGGACCCGCACAGGTAAAAGGTAGAATAGACGGTCGTTTGTGGATTAAAAAAGTGGATTTTCACACTTTTGTTCACTTCATTTTATTCGGACATCAACCTAGAAGCTTTCACTTCGGTCTTTAAAGCGTTCTCGTTAGCTGTACTCGCTTGTTGCTAACTTTTAACGGGGTTTACCGGTTTTATTTAGCTACGCAAAAGAAAAGTTCACTTCTGACACTTTACGCGTTTACTTTTTCTTGGACTTTATGTTGTTCTCCCTTTTACAGTTAGCACGCCAACTTTAAGTGAAGTTACCGCGTGTAAATGTGTCTAATTATGGCTAAATAACCGAAAAGGCCGCGTTCACACTGAGAGGAGAGGAGCCGTTAGCTTAAAGTTTCGGCTGAACATCTGCGCGCGCGAGCCGTTTGAAAAAAAAAGAAGAAGAAGAGCAAACAGCAAAACCAGCCCAGCAGCAGCAGCAGCCCAGCAGCAGCAGCTCGCCGTCATTCTCCTCTCCCAGCACTGACCCTCGCATCATCCCCACACGTAGCATGGCCGGTGAGTTGGTTGTGACCGTCACTGATGGGATTGTGTTGTGACTCGCTGTGCCGGACTGCACGCTCTTCTCTCTCACTCACACACGGACTCGGCTCCCGCTCCACTCCCTCGCGCGGGGATGATCAGGATCTTCCCGGATTTCAGCGTTCAGGTGACCGCGGCGGCAGGTGGCGCGGCCGGAGGGATGCCGGCAGCCTCGGCCGTGGGAAGAGTCCCTGGCGCAACTAACGGGAACCCGCAGAACGTCCAGGGCTTGGCGACGTACCAACAAAGGTATGTTGACCAAAACATGAAGAGAGATTTATATTTCATTGGCTTTCATCTGCATTCAGTCTGATCCATTTTACCCACACTGTCAACTTCAGCACATGCATTTGTTTGAACTCGCAGCTGTTTTTTTTTTTGTTGTATTTTTGACTTTGAGTATGGTGGTCTACTTTCACCAGGCACTAGACTTACTCATAGGTATTAGCCCATTCATTAAAACTGTTGCACAGCCCAGTAGTTAAACTTCAGTTTTATCTGTTCACTCAAAAGTAGCCTTTAGAGCTGGTGGTCTTATAATTAAAGCAGTTATCAGTCTGTATCGCCCACTGCTCGCTGTATTTGATAAAAGGTAATTGGCCATGCAAAACTGCGCCGTTATTTGCAGCGTATTTCTCCCTCAACGTTAAAGGAAAGTGGTCAGATGACCTCAGTTAAATGCTGTGAGGGGAATCACATTATTATAATGTGCCATTGAATTTCCATAGGAAAACTCCGCTTAGTTTTACAAAGGTCACACATTAGAACTACACACTTACAATGTGTTGCTGCGTCCAATGTGACCTGAGACAGGTTATGACTTAGAAATCTATCAAGCTTAAGACTGATACAGTACTTACGCACAAGGTTATGACTACTTTACGGCCAAGCCAGCAAAATAGTATCTTTATGTGCATTTTAGTTTAGTTTGCTTATCCTAATTTGGGACGTCCTATATGTCTGTGTACAGCCCTCAGTCCCATGCAGATAAACCCAGAGCTTTTACTGCATTTTATTGGCTTGCACTTGTACTATCTCAATGACAATAAAGTTGAATCTAGTCTAATCTAATTTACACTCTAAAGGTTTCAGAAACAGACTGACACATCAGCTACTGACGTTTACTCATTCCTTAATGAGACATTTTACAGTCTAGGGCATGAAAAGGGTTACACCAATAACAGTGAATCACATAAACCACTAAATCATTGTACAAATAGTATGATGAAGTTAGTGCATGATGCAGTGTAGGTGACACTTGTGTAGGTATAGGTAGGTTGGTACTAATTCCAAAAATTAAAGAAACGTTTTCTTCTGATTGTTATTTTTATTAAAGCAATATAAAGCTGTCTGGCATTTGATAAGAGAACATGCTCAGGCTGTATCGTGCAGGTAAAACTTCATCTATCTCCTACTAACTTCAGCTATACAGCCTTTCAGCGACAGCTGCTGACCTTGACGGGTCGCGGGTTATAACACACAGTTCTGAGCTAATTAGAGAAAGGACATTACACCACTCAGGAAAGATGGGACATTTAACACACTTTCTTTACACAGAGCCTGAGCACAACAAACCACAAATCAGTAGAACAGGTTTCATTAAAAGACCAACTTTACACCATACGCTGAGCACTATGGGCCTTGTGAAAGAGCTTTCTGGTGTAGTTACTTGTTCCTATACCTGCTCACAGGATTCCTCAAGTTCTGTTAACTAAGTGGCGATCAAGCTTATGACTTGGTGAGAAACAACTCATTTTATGGGTTACTTTAAATCTGCCTCATTGTCATTCACACAGTATTTAATAAAATGACGTCTTTAAAACAGTTTAGAGCAAAATTAAATCTTTATTTGCCATTCTGATCGTTTATTTACCAATTTACAGCATTCTTCAGCTCTCATGTGAGCACTGTCTTACAGTTGGTCCCAATGCATTTAAAGGCGAAAGAAATACAATGCAATTAAACAGTCTGCAATTTAGTGCACGTTAAGGGTCCCGCGTTTCACCAACAACCTGTAATTCCGGTTAAAAAACACACACGCGCACACATCGCTGTTTCCAGCTGCAACTGAGTGGCGTTGTTGCGCCGGCGGGAGCGAACATGAGTCCGTGCAGCAGCAGCGCGAGCGGCGCAGGGCGGCGCAGGGCCACGCAGAGCGGCGCGCAGGGCGTAGGGGCTCGAGCAGCGCGGGGCAGCGGCGAGCCGTGACGGGGCCCCGGGTTCCCCCCCTGCTCCCCACCTCAAACCCCAATCCAGCGCGGACGCGGCCAGAAGCGTCCCCGGGCTCGCGCTCTCCTCCCTCGGCATGCGCGCCGCGCTGCTCTCGCCGCGTCTTTTTCCGCCCCCCTTTTCCTTCTTCTTCCCGGCTCGTCCTCAGCAGCGGAGCCGCCATGGCGCTGCCTGAACGCTCCTAGCTCCAGCACGCCATCGCTTCTGCTGCCACGACCGAACAAAAACAAATCTGAAGCGAGAAAAAAAAGAAAGAAAAAAAAGTAAGAAATCAAATAATTGCAGGAAGATGGCGCCCACCAAGCCTAGCGTTCAGGAAGACCCTTCGCGGAGAGAACGGTAAACGCTCGGTTTGTTCTATGCGAGAACGGCTTCGTTTGATGCTGTTGCTGCTTTTTTAAAGGAGGTGGAGGTGGTGGGGGGATTGAGATGTCAGAAGTTTCCACGTTTCCACGCGAGCATGTGTTTTGGCGGTTGGTACCGAGGCGGTGTGGCTAACTAACAGGTCCGTGCAGGAATCGCGCTGTGCCCCGAGCCGCGTCCACTCACTCACTCTCTCTCTCTCTCTCTCTGTCTGTCTGACGGCTCCGGCTCGGAGGCGCTGCCGGTGCTGCTCTGTGCGGAGACTCCGGGGAAGCTCCGCTGTCCCCGCCGCCTGTCTTGCGGCTCGGCTGCCGCAGCTCGCTCGCTCGGAGCGCTAGGCCGGGTTCTTCTCCCTCTCGCTGCTTGCTGTGCTCGCGTGCTGGAAGGTGTGAGGAATTTAGCCTGAAGCGGCGGGCTGCTGCTGGGGAGGGAGGGGGAGTTTGAATGTAGCGCATGGATCACTCAGGCTGCTTACCGGAGCCGAGCCCCTCAGCCAGGTAACCGCTACCGTCACTCACACACACACGGGCACTGGAGTAAGTGGGGCTAGCGGCGGCCACTGCTCTCTGCTAGCCCGCGAGACAACTTCAGCAAGCACTTCCATATACAGATTGAACGCGTGTGCGAGCGCAGTATCCTTGCGTAGTCCAGTCCTTGCGTGGGAGGCTGTCTTGTGTGCATGTGTAGTAGTATTGGATTCGTTCACTGATGGTTTGATTTTTGTGCACATTGTCACACTGGATGCTGTTTTTCTTTCTCCTCCACATCTCAGTGTATTTCACTTTGACCAGACAATATACAGCCTATAATGCAGTACACTGTTCCATGCCTGTGTGCACTCAGTTAATGTGATCAGCTCTTGTTTCTGTTTACGCCGTCTTAAAGTAGCAGGTTAGAAAAACTGAACTGAACCCAACTGTTCTGTGGAAAACTGCTGGGGTGCACCTGTAGCTTATGCATGCGTACAGCCTAAGGTTTTGCAATGTAAACAAGGCCTCCTTGTTGTGTGCTGCAATATGTATAGCCCTCTTTTTGAAACGGATGCTTTGCGCAGACATTTATAAGTGAATGGAAAAAAACCCGGCTCTGAAAGATGGCTCTTTTTGGAGAATGTCATACTTATACGGTTCGATTTCAATAGTACCTCTGAATGTACCAGCATTCAGTCATAATATAGGCCCACAGCTTTGCTGTTACACTCCCTGGCACAGCAGCAGGAAATGTTTATGCTAAGGCAGGCTGCAGTAATCTTAGTGGTGGGAGCATATTTGTGTGCCATTCTGAGCATATCACAGAGATAGGCATCTGGAAGATGGAATTAATTTTGAGGGGAGAAACTTCATAGCCTGTGCATGAGTGCTCTCTTTATCACCTGTCTCCTATTGGCATTCAGAGGGGCTAAATCACACTCTGCGATTTGCTGTGTGGCTCCTCTTGAGAGCTGAACCGAATAACGCTCGGCCTGAAATTCTGATTGAAGGTGTGGGAGTCTGTATTTAATGTAATACCTCTTAATAGCATCTGCGTGTTTGCTAGTGTAGAGCAGCACTGCTGGACTGGTGCATGGATGTGAGGGGTTGTGTTCTCGGGCTAAGCAACTCCAGAGCAGTAGGAGGAGAATTTGCGGAGAGAGAAATGGCTTGGCATGAGTTCATACACAACAGTAACCACAAAGTTGGCTTTGTGTTGAAGAAAAGCACCCCCCTCTTGCCTGGGGGCAAACAAAAGTGCTAAATTGTCCCATTTCCTTTTCTATTAGTGCAGTGGAGTTATAGAACAAAATGAAAGGATCTGGAAGCAGATGGAGCAATGTTGTGGTGTAAATGCTTGATGTGTGAATTCTACTGAACAGTTACATATTGCAATATTTTAGGTACGATTTGATACCATGTAGCATTTCTTTATGAATACACACCCACAGGTTTTTTTTGAAGCTCTGTATTATTTTTTTCTGTAAAGAAAGTGAGCAGGTGTTCATGTTATCTTACAATTTGATTGTTTCTGCAGAATGTACAGAAATATAGAATGTGATTGCATTGACGCTGTTACATAATGTTTTTCACAGTCTTAGAAAACAAAAAATTGCCAGCACATACTTTTTTCCCCATGTCTTTTAAGACGAGGAAAATAATAAGGCCATTGCACTCGTGACCTTAGGACAAGATGTTTATTAAAAACAAAGCAGCAACATCCTTAGCCTTCTATAGAGCTAGACTGGCAAGACTATGCAGTACCACTGAACAAAGGATGCACAGTACCTCGCAGTGATTGGACAATGGCGAAACACAGTATGGATTGGAAGCGAGTACGCCATTCTGATACGTATTTATCACAATTAAGAGGGATTTCCAGCTCCCATCTGTGACTGTGCGGCGTGTGGTGCGGTGATTACGGCAACTCTCTCCCCTCCACCCGCTGCCGTCGCTCTGAAGGTCAGTGTAGAGAGGCAGACATAAAGAAGACGCATCCCGCAAAGGTAATAGTGCAGCCACGGTGCGCGCTGCACTACAGCACATTGCCTCACGTTGCGAGCTGCTTTATCGCAGCCTTTGTGATGCACACACCACTCCATCAGGCGGGGGATTTTTCATTCTGCCGAAGCTTTGGTTTTCACATGGAGCTGGACCCCTTTATGTTTGTATCAGTGGTATCAGTGGCAGGAGAATCAGCCTGTATTAGCACTGGGGAGAAGCCAGGATGCAGTCTGAAGAAATGCACCTGTGAATAGAATAACTAGCCATAGAAATCTGGCACTTGTTCTGTGTGCTCTTGTGTCCCAGAACACAGAACATGATGTGTAACGGCATTATTATATTTACTTTCATTTGGACTCCAGTAAGGGAGCATACCTTGTTGAGAAAGTCAATGTATGGCATTTATTTACTGTAAACTATATATTCAATCACTCATCATTTATTATAATTATTGTTATTGTCAAAAATAAATATTAGTTTCTGTGATTCTCATCGCTGGCAGGATTATACAACCACTTTGCTGACTGTGCGCTTTCCAGAGCCTGTCCTTGAAAACCATTTAGTAAATATTGTCTCAGATCAGTAGAATACACAGCAGTAAGTGAAGTGGAGGTAGTGCTTACATTTCTTTCTCAATTGCAGTGAAAATATCAGAGTGGATCCTGTGGCAGAGGGTTAAGAGTGGCCTTGCAGGTTTTGTGATGATTAGTGTCTGAACTAAAAAAAAAAAAGCCCTCCTCTATGCATTTAATGTCCACAGTGGATGTGAGACCTTCATTTAGCATCTGGCTCCAAAGACAGATGTTCTGCCCGCTGACTCCCATCTGCTTTTTTTCGTTTAGACGTGCAGCTTCTCATCCAGTGCTAGCAGTGAACGCTGCCCTTTAGCTACCTCCCCTTGCCTACCGCTGCCATGCTCCTGCTCCACAGCCCCCCATGCCTTGGCTTCTTCTCCAGCTTTCGATTCTGACGACTCCAGAGGCTGCTGTGAAACACACAGTGGCAGCTCGCTGGCAGACGAGGAGCAGATAAGCCTTGTGTTTGAACTTGGGGTTGAAACACATGAAATGTAGAGTTGAATTGTATGAGTTCAGCAGTACGCATAGTTTACAGCATGCAAACGCAAAGATATTTGGTTGAAATTTTTTTCAGAGTTTCCTCCCAGCCTATTGTACTTTCATGCCCTTTGCCATGCCCCAAAACTCTAAGAACTTTCTGAACCCACACATCTGCCTTTCACAATTGTCATTTCAGATATAGGGCAGCAGTTTGACAGTGCCCTCCTGTCCTGTATGGTGGCCCTATAACAGGACGTTAATAGCAATAAGCCCCAATGATTCCAACTCCCACCGGGTACTGGGTGACGTATTATCAATACCTGAAACAACAGTTTATTAGTTTAATAATAGGTTTTACCATTTATGGATTACAAGTTGAAAAGTTTTTTAACATTATTATTGCATAAGTAAAGAGTTTTCAACGCTGTGATATCTTAAAAATATTGCAATGTTGAATTTCATCAATATCACCAGGACTACGCTCACTATCATCACTACCTTATCGTACTGCAATCTGACCATACACACCTGCACAGCCCTCTCCGGCGATCCGAAGGTTCTGCGTGTGAAATTGCAATTGATTATTCCGGTTAGGCAGAGCAGGCGGTAGGACATGGCCCGATTAACTCCCCACAGACCGCCCTCATACCTCCCAATGACACCCGCTGCACAAGTTGTATAAATGGATTGAGTGGTGCATATGCATGGTAGCCCACCTGTCACTTTAATAACCAAATGTCACAGCAGTGATTTGGCTGGAAATGGGGGTAAGCCAGCTTCAACCTCATGTCGCGGAGGAGCTGCAGCATGCCGAGGTATTTTCTGTAAAGCATTCCTTAAGCATGGCGTCATCTGAAGAAGGCCACCCGTGCTTGGCTTTATTTGCTGGCTTTGTGCTGGCATTTTCCCATGGTTAAAGCAGGGTCTGCTTTCCAAAACCGCACTACAGGGAGCTGTGTTCTACTCCTACCATGTGTTTTACCACTGCGTCAGCGCAGCCCTGCTCACGCCAAAGTTGATAACACAGTCTGCTGTCCACAGAATGACATGTGTGACTCGTAATTGGCAGAGTGTTGGTGTTTCTTTCATCTAATAAAGTCCAAAATTCACTCCAATTCCTGACAAATGGGGCTTTTCTCCTGAGGCGTTTGCAGCAGGCTGTGGGAAAGGTCATATTGCTATTGATATGTCAGAATAGCCAGAAGCTAAGAAGTAAACACACACACAAACTTCAGAGTACATTCTCAGCCTTTTCAAAATGAAACGAAGCTTCTTATGAGTAATTTAAGTTTGAAATCTATTTTAGTCATAGTTTTTTCTTCTCATTAGAGAGGTTTTCAGCAAATATTTGATTTGTGCACTAAATTAGTTATGCAGGAGAAAATCTAGTATTTATCTGTATTCAATTAGACCTGTAATAATAGTAGTCTTTCTTATGAACTGTAGACTCAGATAGTTGTTAGTTATGAATAGTAGGTAAAAAATCCACATAGCCCAATTAAGACCACTCTGTCAGTTATAGTCTTGGCCTATTTGAAATTCTACATTGTAAGTCACCAGCATACTGAAGCCTGTAAATGTGGCTGAGTCTAAGCACTCTCAGTGAAAAAAGTAGGTATTACCAGATAATTCATTTTCAACAGTATATAAATCGGGAATGTTTTATTTATTGTATATAAGAACAGCTGAAAGCCACAAACAGCCTCTTTCATTGCCTCTTAAAGATTTACAGACTCAGCTTAGGAGCTCACATTTGGAAGATTAGTTTGGCAAGAGTGGTAGAAATACAGATTTGTTCATAAACGGCCAATCCCTGTTTACAAGATAACTATCTTTCCCAGCTCTTCAAGAGCTCTCCTTCAGCTTTCAGGCAGCACTCAAAGATGGAATAAAAACATATAGAAAACTTTTTCAATTGAATAGAAAACAACTTTCTAGAGAGTGCACTTGAAATAGTCGAGGTTTTGTGAGGTCACATCTATTTTTTTTCTTTTTTTTTTTCTACGTTATTTCATGGCTGTGCGGCTCCCTTCTCTTTAATTCCTTTCATCTCTTTGTAGCCCCTTGTGTTTGAAAGTGTAGGTCAATAAGGATGGGCACATTGCGAATTTCATGATCTGTGTAGTGGAACAAATTGAAAGCAAAGCCTATATCAATCACGCTGAAGGCAGGGTTAATTGTTCCTGCTTCACAAGAACACTGGACAGATAAAGCAGTAATGAAGCACTTACGTTTCCAATGTGCACACTCTTCAGGATGGAATGATAGAAAACACAAAGAATGTTTATCCATTAAGTAATTATCACAGAGCAAAACCAAGTGTAAAGAAACTTCTCTGATGTCTCTTTGACAGGGGTCTTAAATTTGTCTTTAGTATTCTGCATCCATTATTTCACCTTTGTGTCTAGATTGTAAGGTTGCAAAGTTGCAGAATGCAAAGTTTTAGATTTGCTCGTCATGATTTCAGATCATCATGGTTCATCATGTTATATTTATTACTGATTCTGATGCTTATGAATGAGGAAGCTTATGGATGTGTATATGCTATGCTACTGCAACAAGGCAGTAGAAGCACACTGTATGGATAAGCTGCCTCTAGCATTCGACAGCCCAAATAGAAGAGATCCTCATTCCTGACTTTAGTGAGCTTTCTTTAGACATGAGGCCCCCCTAAAGGGCATTGTTCCCCCTGACTTGTAGTTGTTGAATCCATTAATTTTCACAAAAAGCTTGTATTGGCAGTTCGTGTGTATTTGCATATTTATCTCAAGGCTTAGCCTTCTGCTCTTGAGAAATTGTAAATTGCAGAATTTTAAAAGAAAATGCATTTTTTGCACAGGCACACACTCACATATACACATATGCATACACAAACGTATGCTAACGCACACACACACAGATCCGCACACACACACACACACACACACACACACGCACACTCTTACACATATATTATATATATGTATGTAGTATTTAGTTAATTGAAGTCTGAAGTCCATGACAGCTATCACAACACAGTGGGTAATTCTGAAAATTAATGAGAATGATAATGCTTAAAAGACTGTTCCAGAGTTTGCCCAAACTCATTAACTAAATCTCTCATTTAAATACATCCTAAAGACTTTCAAATAGAAAAAACACATTATTGCTATATAAGCATTAACCCGATTTGAAAGTGCTGAAGTGCAGAATTTTCTGGAAGACTGAAGTTGATCAGTTTGTATTCAAGCCTGCTGTCCTCTTCTAAATTTAGTCCTCTGTCATAATACTCCTAGATAAATTCAGTTATATGGCAAAGGAAAACCATCCCATGTCTCTGGAATGAATTATACATTTTAGTAATTGTTGATTTGAATTAATTTAGGGTAAAAGCCTACTGCTGCAATTGTCTAAAATGATCAGTGTACATTTACTTCACTTTTTTGCAGGTATTTGCATATATATTTTTATTAGATGTGCTAGATATTAGATGTAGTATTACCAGTATCACTACTCCTAACTTGAATAGATTGTAGAATAACTTAATTATTTAAGTAATCCAGTAGTTTTTTTTGTCCAGCCTAATTATTGTATTAATCAGTTATGTATTTATTTATCTTGACCTTTTATGATCAAATACAGTGATTTACTGACCTGAACTTGAATACTATTATACTATAGTACTTAGTCAGAGACAGCCCTAGGTAGATGAGAAATAATAATACAAATAATAATAATAATAATTAATGTTTTTGTGGCTGTATGTACCAAACATTGTCATAATGTATTTTTATATGACCTTACCTAACTTTTCTTTATCTCTTTGAATGAAACAGGCTGTTTATGTTACTGCATCTTTAAGACTGAGAAGATAAATGAGCTCTGTTCTGATGGCTGTCCTGTATTGTGCCAGCTGTGGTAGGCTAAATAAGCAGAGATGTGTTAATGACAGATTGTTTTTGCAGCTTCTGTATGTGGATTGTATGAACTGGGAGGTATACAGTATAGTTTGGAATTTAAAAATTCAGCTTTCCATGATATGGGGCCATTAATGCTGATTGTACCTCCTTGCAGTTTGTTGGACTGGCAAGAGCATTTAATGACACACAAAAAAAAAAAAACTCCACCCTTTAGACCTGAGTGAGAAAGTAGAAGCCGCTCATCCATCATTCAGATCTATAGTGTGATATGTGAAGAAAAGGAGAGATCAGGAGAACAGTGACTGTTGAAAAGTAACTTGATGAATCAGAACAGGGTTCAGTTCAGGATCCACAACAGGTTGGTTCACTATGATTCTTTTTGTATTTTTTTTGCAATATTATGAGGTCTCTTGAGATGAAACCCCCAAAAGCCTTTCAGAGGCTTGTGACGGAACCTGTGTTGACACTGCAGGTAGCTGTGTTCACTCTCTGCTGTCTTTGGCAAAGAGAGACAAGACCTATGCCAGCCCTGTCATCCTGCTTGGGCTGATGATGTGTTGAAGTGCTGCCGTTGTTATCTAGCATGAGCCATTTCAGAGCTTCATGTAGTCCCTGATAGCTCAACTTAACCCCACCCCCCTTGCGCACACATACACCCACACACACACACACACACACACACACACCTTTATCCACCTTCTGACTGTGCCAATTCGATTTAAACATTTCATATCTAATTCACCCTTCTCTGTGTTACAAACCAGCAGCAATTGCAGCTCAGGCTACATTTCTTCTTGCGGGAAGTCTCCATACAGTCCTTAGCCTATGCTGTACTTCAGTGATCTACAGCCTTAAGGTGTGGCCAGGAAAAATCACTCAGGCGCTCCAGAGCTGTGTATATTGCTGCCGCAGCGACGATGACTGCTGTGGATATTATAGATCCAGTGTATTGAGACATAGTCTCCAAGCAGGACAGTTAAGTCTCATCGGACTAAAAGGGCAAATGAAGCCATTTTAGACAGAGACAGATGAAGCTAATAGCTAATCTATTTAGCAATGATTGTACAAACAATAGTCATTCATCCTACTTGTTACTGAACCGTTCCTTTTCCATGGCTGAGCACTCGCTAAACCAACTTTACACTTGCTGTAGAATCAAGAGTAGATGCATATGGAGGCTTTTTAAATGCTTAACCCTTTAGACAGCATAGTTATCTATCACAATAATTAAAGTGTGTTGTAATTTAATATGGAATACTTCACACTTACATGTTTTGACTGAAGTAAAGCCAGTGTGGGTTCTTATTGCTGTGGGATTTATTTGGACGTATAATAAATTCACTTTAGCATGTGTGTAACTGATGATCGTCATCATTTTTTCACCCGCTGTTTAATTTGTGCAAATTTCGGAGGTATTTTGAACTAACTTCACAAGTCGCTTGTGTCTCTTCTGTTGGCATGGCCACAACCAAGCTGACTGACTGTGTCTCAGCAGCTTTTAACAAACGTCAGATGGAGTTGTTTGTTTTTGTCACATGCGGTGCAGCTGAAATGCATCTTACCATGAAATATTATTTAGCATTTGAATACATTTTGCTTGTATATTGATTTGCGGTGCAAACAGAGGCCGAACATTAGAGTGTGTATAATTCAGTGTGGAAAAAGTTGCATCTGAATATTTCACATTTTCTTTTTTTTCCAATATTCTTCTACATTTTTTTCATTACCAATTCTACACACTAGCTAGGACTCCCCCTATTACAGAGAGAAACATGAAGCCAGCCAAGCACATATTTTCAAACTGCAGCTAACACAATATCATATGATAATGTCTAAATTGTAATGAACTTGGTTGTGTTTGTTCCAGTGAATCACTTAAGTAGAACCCAGTGCTAAGTGGAGTGTTTTTATGTGTCAGCTCTTTGATGCTTTTTGGTGCGTTCAGAATTTTCATTTCCAATCCTCCCTGACCTCAGATTGCTGTGGCATTGCCAGGAATTGAACCTGTGAGCCCCTGATGATCGCACCAATGTTTCATCCTTTTTTTTACATTTAAGACTAATAATGTTAGACTTTGCTCATCCCTAGTACACTAAGATGATACCTGTGTGTGTGTGTTTGTGTGAGCGAGTGTGAGAGAGAGAGAGAGAGAGAGAGAGAGAGAGAGAGAGCAAAGAGCGAGAACACAAGTGAGGCTAGAGACTATACTTCAGGCCAGGAGTAAGTGGGCCTCTGGTTCTGTGTATGTACTCAGACTTCTTCTAAGTCTGTCCGTGAAGTCTGAATGTGTGCCTGACCCACAAGCATTGATGTGCCTGTAGGGGTGGATAGTATGATTATATATTTTCATGATTGTGATAAATTACATCATGTTGTACTTTTCTCAGTATATTATGAGTGTCCTTCAATGATAATAAACAACTTGTAAACAGCACTAATACAGTTATCTCATGAACTGCACAGTAACACGTAGCAGATTTGCATACTACATGATATCTTTATATCATCATATCTTTTGTTTTAATTGGATGATTTTTTTATTTTAGGTAAATATGGTACTTGTGTGATAGCCAAGTAGGCAATATATTTAAAAGGCTAAACCTGGCTTTTGAGGAGGATTTTTCAGAGCACATTAATATGTAATTCAGTACAACTATAGACATGAAATTAACCAAAATAAAAAAAAAAATTGGGAAGATTAAGAAAAGATAATTCTGTTGCTCTTTGCTCTGCCATGAAAAAAAGAACTCCTCAAAAATCTCATTTTTTATATGCAAAACTTTAGGCACCCTTTGTCATAAATAATTCACTTTTTTCACTTTAACAAAATGTGTAATTAACAAAATGAACAAAATGTGTAATATAAACAAGGGTGCCCAAACCAGAATCCATGGTTCTGATTCTGGTTTGGGCACTGCATTTATGGCTCTGGGTCCAGAATTGGTCATTAGTCTGCATTAGGCAAGCTCGTTAACACTTTGACTTTGATTGGCTGTTACTGAGGTCCTGGATCCACCCTGTTGCATTACTCTATTTGTTTTCAATGAAACCAGTAAAACTGCTGAAACAGTTTCAGTTCAGTCAATTATCAGTTTTCAGACAGACAGTAGCTATCCAGTAAGCACTTAGCTTTCTAATGACAATTAGCTTGGAAATGACTCAAAAGAATTGTGATGTAATTCTATAAAGCAGCAGCAGCAGCAGCTACAGAAAGTCTGATTTTATGCAAGTTAGACATAAAGACTGAGTCTTGTAGTAGCAAACACAGTGGCCAAGTGGTGAAGGGTTAAAAGAAAGCAGTGGGTGACGGAACTGTGCATCAATATTTGGACAGTTACTGTGTAGCACACCAGATGAGCACAGCATCTGCTGTGTGAGGAAGGAGGGATTGTGTGTGTGTGTGTGTGTGTGTGTGTGTGTGTGTGTGTGTGTGTGTGTGTGTGTGTGTGTGTGTGTGTCTGTGTGTGTGTGCGTGCGCATGTGTGTGTGAGAAAGAGGAGGGCACTGTGAAGGCTGGCACATACTGTGTGCCCAGACTCATTGGCCCAGACACATTCCACAGGAAGTCCTACAATTCTGCTGGCATGCACCCCCAATATTCATCATAAATATTTGAGTAATACCATAACCCAAAGCATGCCCCAATCATTATTCTACCGTGAGGGAAACATTTAGTTCTCTCTCTCTCTCTCTCTCTCTCTCTCTCTCTCTCTCATTCTGTCTCTCTCCTTCTCTCTCTCTCTCTCTCTCTCTCTCTCATTCTGTCTCTCTCCTTCTCTCTCTCTCTTATTTCTTCCTCTTTTTCTATGAGGGCTCGTAAATTGTTTTTCAAGCTGAAAATGTCAGTGTATTTATTTTTCGATGAACTGCATCATTAGATATAACAAGAATAATCTTAAAAATCTCACTTCAGCACTGTATAATCTGGTGCTCCACTTCAAAGCCAGGCTGTTTACCATATCAAGGCGATGCTGTCAGAAGATATTTCTCCCTGCTTGTTTACGATGAAACCAGCAAAATTGCTGGGAATGGAAACAGAGAACATTTTTGTTAAGTTGTGACGCTCATTAAAATGGATCCTCTCTCCCCTATGGCCCTCTCTCCTCACTGCTAATGTTCTGCTGAGACCATTTGCAGACATTTAGAACATTTTGTTTTCTTCTGTCTTGCTTTGACTCAGCCCGGTGCTGTTTAACCCTCCACGCTGCATGCATTGTCCCTCTGATGCGAATCCTTTAATGAGCTCGCTGACAAATTCTGTGGAGGCATTTTAGCACTGTGTGTTTGGAACCTGGGAAGACCCTGTCTGTCATAATTATGTTTTACACAGCGTAGAGAGAACATGCTTCAGATCCTCAAAGGTACAGACATGACAGCAGGGCTGCAGGTACATTTACCGTTGTGAGGAAGCACCAGATATGGCATTGTTTTAAGTCTTTAAAGCATGCACTACACATTCACCTGATGTGTGTTCTGCTTAAAATGGCACCATATATATAATTTAGCATGCTGATGTAGCATCCTGTTCTCATACCTAAATGTGCTTTCAATTTCACATTTTGGACCCTTCAACCCATACCATTAATTTGGTTCCAAATCTAGGATCCATGCCACTGGGGGTCACTAATGAGAAGGCTACTCTGGCTACTGTGGGGATGTCAGTACAGAACTGACCAAGTGGGATTCTGCTGTGACGCCAAGGTCTTCTCATGTGGTGCATGCTCACACAAGCACGTTCAGTTGCCACTTCTGTTGTGTTGGCAGTGAACATCATATGATCTGGGTTGCCAGCGAGTCATGTATATGATCAAAGCACTTGTTTATCAACGCTCTACCTGCTCCTCTTTTACATGTAGATGGATTTGCGAACATGACTACCACACACTTTGACAACAGGCAGATCTTTTCATGTTTTGTTGATAGTGAATAATTCTTGTTGGCCTGACCTTATTCACCTTCCAGATGTTTCTTTGAGGCTCTTGAAAATATAGGTTCCAAATAGTGTTGGACTTGGACATGCGGTTCTAAAAGAAAGCGTTTGCTTAAGATTGAACTGTTATATGTAGAGGTTTTTTAAATGTCTTTAAAAGTAATGTAGAAAATGATTATTTGAAGCACCATCCATTCAAAACAAAATCTTTAGGGAGCCATAAGTGCTTCTTCTTTGGCATCGCTCCACAGAACCCTTTTTGGCTCCTTTATTTTGAAGAGTATGATGGTATGAAGCATGCGAATAAAAGGTCAGCGGCATCAGCAGCGGTACTTGTCCTCTGTAAGCCCTGGCTGGAACGGCTTTGTAGCACTTTCTCCTCTCAGGGTCTGTGCTTTGACTTACTTTAACAGCACCAGTGTCGCCTTCTCCTCTCCAGCAGTCCAGGAGCACAGAGACACGCCACCTATGATGAATGGGGCACCTTGTCAGTTAAAATGAAAATTCTTAGCCGGGTGATAGCTTCATATTAATGCCTGTTTTATGGATTGGAGCAAGTTGTCTGAGCAAGATGAATGTGGGTGATGGGAGCAGAGATAGGGAATGAAATGGCTCCTCCACCTTCCTCTGGATTGCGGGGCCCCTGGGTGTGGCCTGTCATACAGTACAGCACTCTCTCTCCTGGGTGCCTGCACTGGCAGCGAGACATTTCCTAATCCGCTCATTCACTTAATGCACCATTGTGTGCCAGAGTTGGGCACGGCAAGTCTCATTTCATGTGCCCATTCCATCAGGCCTTTTATTCCTGTTAGAAGTCCATCTTCTTCTGCCTTTCTCTGACTCACTCTGTCTTCTGGTCTCTCTCTCTCTTGCCCTGTCTGTTTCTATCTGTCTGCCTGTCCTCCTTTTTCTTCAGCAAACCCACGTGCCTGCTTCCTCTTCTCTCTCTGTCTTTCGCTCTCTATCTCTCTCTCTCCCTTTTTCTTTCTTTCTTTCCCTCTCTCTCCCTCTGTCCTTCCCTCCCTCCCTCTCTCTCTCCCTCCCTGTGCTTGGCTGAGGCTGAATGCTTTAAGTGTTGTTCAGTCAGAGCCCTGTTCCCGACTGGCTGGCAGGCTCACACTCAAAGCTTAGTGATCTGTTCAGACACATTCAATTCACACCCAGCTCAGTGGGCTCACCCACAGCAGTCAAAGCAATGATATTGATTCAGGAAAAATAGGAGAAAAATAACAGGGTGTTTTTTTTCTTTTTTAATTTTAATGTTTACATCTTGTTTTTAATCCTTGTGTCCAACTGTCTTTTGAAATGAATTCCATCCCATCCCCAGCACTCTGTAAAAAAACAAACCGGTAATTACAAGGGACGTGACATAAAATGGACCTGGACCAGCAGAACACATGAAAGAGTAAGTGCAATGGGAGCTGAGGGCTTGGACATGGCCACAGCGAGGGGTCTTTGAGCGACAAAAAAGGAGGATGACTTGAATGTGGAGAGAGGGAGGGAGGGGGTGGGTTGCAGAGGGCGAGGGAAATAGAGAGGCATAACAGAGAGAGGGGAAAAGAGCTGAAGCCCTGGTTTGGAGCTGGAAGCTGTGAGCTGATGAATGGCAACATCATAGAGCAGTGAAATGCTGGCTTTTAGAGAGCGCCTTACATCAGGCCGAAAGCTGGAAGCGGAAGATGTAAATATCGGCCATGTCCTCTGCATTGTTCTGGCCCAGCATGGACTCCATCCCTCTGTCTCACATGCTGGCAGTGGCAGTTCATATGAGCTGCTCATGGAGAGCTTTGCTGGTGCCATGTTTGTGGGCAGATTTCAGGGCTCTGTGAAGGCAATGCACGCAGTGTGCTCTCTGTTGCCATGCTGGATTACAGGATATTACAGAATTGGAAAACACTTTATTTGCCAATACATTGTGATCAGAACATGGAGAGACATGTATCAGTTTTCTTGTCACTTAGAACAAGGCGTCACTGGCATAACTAAAATCTCCAAAATGGGTTGCCATATAGAAAACATTAAAAACCACAATGGTCATAACAGCAGGACAAAAAAAGGAAAAATATATGGGGTAATATGGTGTTATGGAATTAATAAGAAATAAATAAATAAATAACCAGGTATTTATGTTCCTTTTGCTTTTATTCCCATTGCAAAATCATTAATATTCCCACCTGTAAATTCAGTATAATGTTTATTCATTACAAAGTCATATTACATTCTTATTACCAAATAAAAAGTATGTCATTAATATGTAAAACAATAAGTGTTGGGTCCCTTATGGATAAGCAGGACACTATATTCACTGTTCAAGTATCCAGAGTAATTCTTGCAACAGAGGTGTGTTTAATTAAAGCTGTAAAAGTGAGTGGTGTTAAAGGGAAGTGCACTTTAAAAAGCATTCAGCTCTTGTCTTTATGGCCGTTCTCTCTGAGAGAGTGGGGAATGGTGCCTTGCGCTCCAGAAGCCCTTAGATTTATATCAGAGGTGTGCTCACAGGCCATCCTGCTCATTGCCTTATTAATGACAGTTGTGCTGACTGAGTTTCAGCACTGATGGGAAAGACCTTGGGTGGCTTTTCAGGCCTGTGTGGGAATGTACACTGGTGGTTAATTCTATTTCTTGGTGAGCAGATTTTGATAGATGGTATGGTTGTAGTACAGAGTTGAATGTGAGTTTCACAGTAAAGCTAGTGTGGTCTCCAGGGGAAGGTCTGTTTTGGATAGAAAACAGAAGTGGCATGTGACGTTTATGGAGTTGCATTGGCTCATATACTATTCAGTAGTGACCTCTGACACCTTATCTCATTCAGTAGCCTGTGTCTGAGCTGTTTCTGTGGGTGTATAGGTGAACAGAGACTGCAGCGGACTGGGGCTCCTGGGTCTGTATTGCAGTAATGGGAGCACTATGAGGTGGCGCTATGGGGCTTTTTTGAGGGAGGCCAGGTCACAAGATCACTCTGGCTGGAGGGAATGAGGATAGCAGCAGGGGCACTACTCTCCACAGAGCAGCAAACGAGTGCTAAATGACTCCGACATGCTGTCCCTCTACATCTCATAATCACGTCCACAGTGTCCCACTGTTGCCCAAGGGCAGCATCATAGAAAAAAATAATGATATCATGGTCACTCTATCTGCAACCTTCATGGTGGTAGTTTTTTTTGTCATATCCGATTTTTCCTCAAAACATGTTCTCAATTGTAGCTATTGTGAATTTCTCAGTGATATCTCAGTACAAAGTAATCCTGAGTTAGGGACAAAAAAAATACTGGATTATGATTGACTTCTTTCAACTCAAATGACATGGAAATGCTTGAATAATACAGGACCACTGCCTATAATATC
Organism: Salminus brasiliensis; assembly: GCF_030463535.1. Classification (NCBI taxonomy): domain Eukaryota; kingdom Metazoa; phylum Chordata; class Actinopteri; order Characiformes; family Bryconidae; genus Salminus; species Salminus brasiliensis. Next base: position 15,122,010 of record NC_132887.1, on the reverse strand, counting down.
TGTCTCACAATTTAAAATCATGTTTGTGTGTTGTTATGTGGCTAAATAAGCATTTGGGAAAAACTAGCTTCTGGTCTCCCTTTTCACCAAATATCAGGACCTATGTCTTCTCAAAGCATCTAATGGCTTGGAAATTGTGGCTTTCCCCAAAACTGAACATGGCACTGCTCTACCCCACCATTTTCTTCATCAGAATGTGCTTTCCTGCTTTCCTTAGCCAAAAAAACGGGAAGCAGATTATTTCATCATATGTCAGATGATCAATTTCTGTTCTTGTGGTGCAGTGACCTGCTTGCTTCTCTCATCGTTATTAACTGTGGCTATGGTGATGGAGCTTGTGTCCTAAGCCCGGTCTCTGAAAGCTTTTACATCTGTGTCTGTGCCATCCATAACCCATTCCCCCTCTTTCCTTTCATAGCCCCTCTTCCACTCTCACATACTCTTGTATCACACCCATCTCTAGTCTAATAGTACCCTGGGAAGGATATCTCATTGAATTACTGGCCCTCCTGTCTTTCATGTTTCATGTTACCCTGACTCGTGGTTTGTATAGCTAATGTCTATTATGTATTTTCCCATCTTTCAGTTTTCTTTCATGGTGCATTAGACTGGTCAGTGACACTAAACATTAGAAAAAAACACATGGAACCTTCCTCCCCTAAAGCATTATTTAAGTGTGGACCACCTGAGTGGACAGACATTACTATGTAGGCTACTTAGAGACAGACCAAGAACAAAAACAGATCTGTGTAAAACATGTCGGCAGATACAGAGATATCTTATGTGTTTGCTAACTGCTTCAAAATTGTTGTTTATGGTGTGCACAGCAGACTACTAAATTCTACTGCTTACAACTACTTGCTAGCCAGCCTTTAGCTTGATAAACAACAGTTTGATTTCCTTCAGACTGATAGAAAATAGTGCTTGCATGTGCATACACATGGATGGGTAAAGTGTAACTGGCACAATTTTGAGGGTTGCGGCCATCTTAGCATATAGTACTCACCAAGCAGTCCATCTATCTCTGTGGGCAGAACATCTGAGGCTGATACTAAATTCCCCATAAAATCCAGTCTGTGTCTCTTATGTCTAATGTCATTGCGCAAGGAGGAGAGTGCTAACTGTTTAGTGCCCAGAGAAAGTAAGGCCAGTTATGCTCTCTTGGACTCCCAGCCACAGATGAATGTGGCATCACAAGCGATCAATGATAGGGCCACCGCTCATGTCTCATGAGTGAAGAGAAATTCATCTTGGTAGGAAGTGCTCAGTAAGATCAGTTCAGTTCAAGTCTCTGTAATCACACTATTAGCAAATGAAAACTAGCCCTAGATCAGCACCTCCTCTGAGTCTTTCCATGGGTGTAACTCTGGACATGTCTGGCAGTGCTTCACCGCTCCAGGCAGGCTGCTGTGGCAACAAAGCTGTCAGTGGGGTGAGACCTGTCAGGGACATCGCCTCTGCGCTCATCTGTCTGCTTGAGCTTTATGTATATAGGTCAAAGACAATGGACCAGAGAGAAAAAGAGAGACAGAGAGAGAAAGTCAGGCCGCTGATAAAGTGCTGCAGAAAATTAAATGTTGGTGTATTGTGGTATCATACAAATGACAAATGACATGTGGTAATGGTCTTAGGCTGATAGCAGTGCTACTGCCAGCCTGGTCTTCAGCCACATTAATTCCGGCAGGCAGGTTTTGGGCGCGGACAGCCGCTCTTGCACTGTCCGCCATGACCTGCAGCACACACTGGGTAATAGACTGGGCTACTGCAGAGAGGAAAGCCAGAGGAGTTCTAAGATAAAGCAGGCAAACTTTAAGAGGGACCTGAGTAGATAAAGTTCCTATTTATTTACATTTAAATAACTGTTTTTCTAGGTTCTCGCTTGGGTTTCAGCATGTTTTCCTCCCCCCTTTTTTTTCATCACATTTATTATTATTATATTTTTTTTCTAAAGGAAAATCTATCATTTGAGAGTAGGAATAGAAATTCATCATTGGTGGGAGATTGATATTGGCTTTTTGTGGCTGGAGGGGCCACTGTATGACCACACTCTCCAGTGGGTTAATAAAGTGCAGATTTCTCCCTCTTGTTTCGCTAATGAAACTTTTTTTCTAATTCCCTGCAAGAAAGGGGAGAGTGAAAAAAAACAGATTTTTAATAGAGTGACAGAACATTTCAAAATATGGTTGTCCAAACCAGTGCACAGTGTGTGAGGGTTATGCTATGGCTGCTGTAAAGTCACACATGCATTTACTCTTCAAACTGTTGCCAAAGACTTTTTGACTAAACTTATTTTTCAGATCTTGACCCAGTCATTTTGAGTGTGGCAGATGGGCTGGTTTAAGTATTTCTGCTGATCATGCACAACAGTCTTTAGAGTGTCCTTAAAAACATGTAACAAAGAAAAACATCCAGTGAGCGGCAGCTCTGTGAACAGAACTGCCTTGTTGATGAGAGAGGTCAGCTGAGAACTGTCTGGTTTGAGCTGACAGAAAGGTTACAGTATACACTTTGTACAGTTCTGGTGAGCCAAAAAGCATCTCGAAATGCACAACATTTCAAATCTTGAGGCAGATGGGCTACAACAGCAGAAGAGAATGTTTAATTTGTCAGCCAAGAACAGAAAGCTGAGGCTGCAGTGGGCACAGACTCACCAAAACTGAACAGTGAAAGACTAAAAAAAATAAAATAAATGCTGCTCTTGTGAATCTCCATTTTTGCTAAAGCACAAATATTTTATGGATATGGGTATAGTTGTACCCCTACAAAATAGAGAAGCACAGATCGATTTAGAAAAAATGGAGCAGAGAGAGAGAGAGAGAGAGAGAAAGAGAGAAAGAGAGAGAGAGAGAGAGAGAGAGAGAGAGAGAGAGAGATGTGCAGATACAGAGAGACAAAAAGAAGCAGCAAGCAGCAGACTGTCTAGGGGAAAGTGGCTTCTCCAGAAATTCTGCCCCATAAAAGAACACTACTGTGTGGGCAACAGGTTTATCAATTTGAGCTGGCCAAGTGCACAGCTAAATGTATGTGAAAGTTAACAAATCCCTGAGGTAAATTGAGTCAGATTTCAGCCGTCTGTGTGGAACTACTGAGGTGCGACATGGCGGATTGAACCTAATGCCTCAGGCAAGAGCAATCAAACCGACAGCTGAAGACTCTCCAGCTCCCAGCTGGGGAGAATCTCAGTGCAACAGCAAATGACTCACCTCAGAGTAGGAGGAAGGAGAGGTGGCACAGACACATCAGTTTTTTTATCAACTGATGAAGTACTGTGTTGGTGACAGGATTCATACATATTGGAGTTAAGCTGATGTCACTGGTCCTGTACTTATGACTGGTGGGACATTAGAAGGTACTTGAAATGATTAGAACAGTTGTTTCAAGTCACTGCCTTGTGTTACAATTCGGTTGGGTTCATGTATCATTTCATGCATGATGCATCTGCCACTATGTGTTCGAAGCACACCAGGAGTGCACCAACACGGAGGAACTAGGTTGAGTGACTTTGTGCGACAAACAGCATTCCAAGCGTTGCCTTTGCTGTGTAAAAGGACTGTTCTGAATGTGGTCCTGACTCAAAGCAGCATGGTCTGCTTATGTTGTAGTGGTGTAGAAGCTCTATTTCTAGTGAAAGCAACTTGAAGGTAGGTAAGATCATTATATGATTGTTCAGCCAATATCCGGCCATTTTTTACTTTATTAATGTTATCCGTTGAGGTTGTCTTACTGCACTGACATATTTAGCTTTTTTTAAGGAATACGCTTGGAAGATTCCCAGGACACTTGACCAGAAATGACAGTAATCGCTACAGACCACAGTTTAAAATCAGCTCAACAATCAGATCAATAAGCATGCATGATCCAGGGCTTTCCTTTGGACTTGGTCAGTCAGACGTAGAAACGGACAGCGTGTCCTCAGCTAATGCCCCTCCTGCTTTAGCAGCACGTTTAGTGGCAGGACAAACGAGCCCTCTCTAATCCTTCCACGTCAGCGTGGGATATTTATCTTAGTTGCTAAATAAATTGATTAGAAGGAGGGAGGGAGGAAACTCGTCCATCAGAGAGCTGCTACACCAGCAACTGCATTACCGAGGCAGCTAGAGGACAAAACCCCTCCAACCTGCCTCCTCCCCAGCGCTCTCTCTTTCTCCTTTCCTTTATTTCTCATTCTTTGTTTGACTTTCTTTATGTTCTGTCTCTGTCTACGTTTGGTTTCTCTCTCTCGCTCTCTGATTATCTCTCTCCCTGTCTCTCTCTTTCTATCCCTCTCTTTTTCTCTGTCTGTCTCGCACCCTTATCCCTCCTTCATCACCCTCAATCCCCCCATCCACATAACATAGCTCCAGTGTTTTCGCTGCTGAGGCTCCGGACACCTGCCTGCCTCCCTTTTGCATATGTACACAATATAGTTAATGGGTCAGTAGCTGAAGCAGAAAGAGCTGTTTGAAGGCGGGCTGGCAGTGTACGCGGGGTTCAGCTGAGGCGCAGACCTGAGTTAGCTGGGCTCTTTTCACATAATTCACAGACAAAAGAGACTGATTTCAGCCTGCTTTCACACTCATCCAGCCTGTATGCATTTCCATTTTTTATGCCTACACAAACGGCTCTTCACACATACTCTCTTGAGAAACGGCTCCTCTCTCTCTCTCTCTCTCTCTCTCTCTCTCTCTCTCTCTGTGTCTGTCTCTCTGTCATGCTCTTTCTCTCTCTCTCTCTCTGGAGACACAGTAAAGGGCCTCTGTTGCTTCTGCTTGTTTTAGGCCGAGTGAAAAGTTGTGTCTTTCAACTTATATAACTATGTGTCCTTGATGGTGTGGATTCAGCACGTTTGTGCGAGGCACAGTATCGGAAGTTTGCTGGATGGAATTTGTAGGCATCTGCTGTCCTCCAGAAATATAACCACGAGGAACGAAACCAACCATATGCTGGCAGGGTTTTATTTTTAGCAGAGTAATTGATTTAAATACACAATTATTTCCATTTAGGCTCCATTATGGACTTTATTTTAAGAAAGAGAGACATGTTGTAAATACTTCTGGTCTGCCCAAGCTTTTAGTTGGGTCTTAAATTGCTGCCTGACATGAATTCATTCAGGCTAAAGGAATTCAATAGCTCTATGTTTAGGGCATTTTACCCTCCCGTGTGCGTTTGTGTTTTATACAGCAAAGCACAAATGCACTCTAACAATGTTACAACAGCTCTTCTAACTGTACCTGTCCGATAAATATCCTTTGGCACAATTCTATTGTGCAGGCAAGCGTAACACTACTAAATAGTACTGTTTGACCTTGACGCCCAGTTATTGGGCTGGTAGATGTTTTGCAGCAGGATAAACAAAGAGGACAATACAGCTTACATATTAATGTGAACTTTCTATAAGATATCATGCAATCTACAGCATTTCTTTGTGTTTGTCCTGTCTGTGGCATTGTGTGTATGTGTGTGTGTGTGTGTGTGTGTGTGTGTGTACATACAGTACATATCACTCTTGTGAAACGACCTAGACATACCCAGATCTGATAGCCTAGCCTAGCCCTGCACGTTTTTTGCTTGTAAGATTTTATTAAGGCTGAAATCTAATTTATCATAATTCAAACACGTTTCAAAGCGCATGTCTCGCAGTCGTCTAAGCCATCCGTTTTATTCAAATATTTGCTTTGCTCGAGTTAATCCCAGCTCCAGTAAATCAAATTTCAAAGCTCTCCAATGTTTGAGATTGATATAATGATGAATGAAGACTGTGCGCTGTATCTCAGTCAGGCAAGGCTGTTTTAAGCAGGTGCTGCAATAGATTTTAAACTGGAAAGCCGTTCATCCTGATTGACTTCACAAGCCGGTGCTGCTGCAACTTTAGCAAAGGGAAGAGTGGGGAAGAGTGAAAATACACGCCACATTTATAGTGTTTGAACGTTCTCTTATGCTTTTGGAACAGAAGAATCCTCATAAATTTAGCCTCCCTGCTTCTTGTTCAGTGCTTCTTGCAGTTCCCATAGGATTCTCATAGGAGCAGCATTTTTGCTGTATGCTTCTTGCGAAGGGAGTGTGTGGAAATTACTTTTGTGTGTTCTTTTTTTCATAACGTTGTAGAGTGAATATCATACATGATGCTAGTTTGATAAGTGCTGGACTTTGGGGCTAACTTATATGCATTGTATTACAGTGTTACAGTGCAAAAATGTTCAATTAAATAGTCCAGCGTTATATAGATGTCATACTACCATAGTAAAAGAAGTCATTGAAGATGAGTGTCTTAGACCACAGAACAGTGTCTATGTGTAATACAGGATTAACAGAACAAAGCATAGCTCTCTTTCTCTTGCTCTCTCTTTCTCATTCTCTCTCTCTCTGTCTGTTTCTGTCTCTGTCACTCTCTCCCAGTGTGTGTGACTCTGGAGTCAAGGAATTTCCTGCTCTGTCATGGGAAAGTGTTGCCGGAGAGAGAGGAGAGTTTGCCACTCCAAATCTCCCTTTGTCTGGGATCTCTTAATTGGGCCCTGTATTCCAAAGGAAGGTGCTAAAAGAGGGACTTGAAATTTATTTTTCCCCGTCAATTAAACAAAACGAACAATACGTTCTCAGAGCCAGAAAACCTCCACTTCTTCTCCAACACCTGAAAAAAAGGACTCCCAGCGCGCAGGCAGTGAAGCTGTGGGAATTCTCTGGTCTCTCCTCAGCAGTGTAGATACTGAGGCAGGAGTGAGAGGGGGCTGTATTTACAAGGCTTAGTCTTGTCAGTGCGGCTGTGGACTGTGCAGATAACCTGACTATTACAAGCTTTGTGTCTGTGTGCGGAGATGGCAGTCAGCTGCTTCATATTAGGCCAATTTAATTAGACTCGTTTCAATAGAATTAATTAGTGAAGTGCCACAAGATTTAAATAGGAAGGTGATTGAAGTCGTATTTTTTTCTGGCCCCTATAAAAAGCATTGTTTCATAATTTAATTTCAGAAATACTTTAATGGGATCTTGGATCTTTCAACTGTGCAGAAAAGCCATCAGAGCGGGTTTGAAACCAGTTTAAAGCTTTCGCTTGTGCATTATTCTCATAATTGCTCAGCATGTCAGTATAAATGTCTGAAGTCGTTTTTTAATATGGAACATTTTTACACGGCGTCCGTTCTGACGGTACAGTAAAAGGAGCGGGGCCAATCATAATTACAGTTAAAATCATTACCATTTGTAATGAGATTTGCATTGGCATTTTAACAGGAAATTGGTTTAAAAAAAAAAGTCTGCATACACCAGATTTAATTTGATGAATCATCCACTTTTTTGGGACCTTTCTAAAAGTCAAGTGTTAAATGTGGACTCAAGTTACCCTTAATGGAGTAGAGCAGCATGGAAAACAGCTCCAAAAATCATTGATGTGCTTTTATTGCTGCAAATGACAAAGACATCTCAGGTAGTCTGTTTTAATTTTCTGTTTTAGCCACATGCAGTTACACTTGGTAGTCAAATGCGCCTCCAGACTGAAATCCGATCACTGTGTGGGACAGAATTATTGGTGTTTCAGTTGTACTGGGAGGGGTTTTGGTTGTTGAATACGTCTTGAAGAGACTGATGCGTTTACACTGCTGTAACGTGGCTCTGGTGCATCTCAGAGCACTTCCTGAAGAGGTTTGATCTGAATTGTTCCTGGTTATGTTTACACTTATGCATGTTTATGTAGCTTGGCTTTAATCAGATATAATCCTGATACTCAGGATTGGCTTTATGCCCTAAGTACACTACAGTTGTTTGATGTGTAGTGTAAATGTATTGTATTGTCCCTGCTAGTTATTAGTAAGTCTTATTACAAGTTATTATGTAAATGAATGAATTTATTCAGTTCTCATGTATTTTTGTTGTTATATGTTTTTTTCTGTCAGTTTCTTGTATTTGATTTAGGAAAAATAGTTTACTGTTCCGTTGTTCAGTTCAGTTTTAGTTTACTGTAATAACCTCGGTGTGTACAGACATTTGTATGTGTGTATATGTGTGTGTTTGGAAATGGCATGCTCTCCCTTTATATGATTTGTTCTGCCTAAAGGCTGTCCACTGCTCTCTCAGATATAAATGTTGCTCTTTGATAAACATGAGAGCCTAAAAGATGCTGGTATTTGCACTTGTAGTGGAACTGTAAAATGCTGAGATTTCCTCTACATCGCAGCACATGAGCTTTACTTCTGAAGTATACATCTCCAGAACATTTGATATGGAGATAAGTGGGGAAAATGGAAGAGATTTACATATTTCTCTGTTGCTCCGCTGCATGTGGTAGGTAAATTTTTAATCAGTACAGAGGAAAAATTAATTTGCTATCCCAGAAAGGAGGAGTGGGACCAGAGGGATGCTTACTGTTTCATTAGCAGTGTTTTGTCAAAACAGCACCAACTGGCAGAGGGTAAGCAAGAGAGAGAGTGAGAGTACAGGAGAACGAGAGACAGACAGAAAGACAGACAAGACAGCAAGAGGGAAACACGAGAAGTAAGATAGATGAGGAGAGAACGGAGCTTTACATTTTGCTTGTCTAGATTTCAAATTGCGTAATATATGCATTCTCATGCATCTCTAACACCTGCTCCTGTGACATCTGTTCTAACAATAAGATTTTTCTTAAAGAAAACCTGGAGATGGTATAGCAGGCAGAGTCTACAGAACAAATGAAGGCGAGCACGCTCAGATTCTATGTTTCTAACCCTCAGCAGGGCACACATAGTCTCTGAAACAATCCTGGCGTGTGCTGTGCTCTCTTCTTTCTCTTCTTGCTTTAAGGCAAAACCTCTCCTGGAGAATTTTAGATGTTCAGTCCATCGATATCCTCACGGCGAGGTTGATTAATTATATAAGGCAGCGGGCAGGGATGCGTTTCTGCCTGCAACCTGTTTCGGTTCTGAGGGGAGGCTTGGATGCGGGCAGATGGAGGGAGTGAAAGGAGCGCAGGAAGAATGAAAGGCGTTCTTGCCAAGTTCTCCGCTGAGGGGGAAACAATTTAGAGTGTTAGCAACTGTTTGATAAGAGGTTAACAACAGTGCAAAGCCTTCCTCCTACTTTCACAGAACAGTGCAGGGCCGGTGGGAGAGGAGCCGCAGCAGAGCCTGGCAATCACCCGCATTAATGTATTCATATAGGCATGCACAGCGGTGTTAGCATGCTGCTTTATGGAACTGAGGGTTTTATGGGAGATTGTTTCTAGGGAGAGGAGGGAAATGTTAAAAAGAGTGGAGGGGAGGGGGAAGGGGGGAAAGTAAAGTACAGAATAAAAGGCTTCTTAAGAGTCTTTTGGGCTTTACCAGCGCATGTGTGCATGAGAGATGCTCCTCGGCATAGGGCTGTGTCATGCGGGACCATAGTGTACTGAAATATTTTGAAGACTCACTAACTCTGCAAGGATATGTCCTGTGTTTTCACCATAAGAGAGCTCTATTCTTTTCTGTTTTTGGGATCTTTTTTATGTGGTAAATGAAAGTGTGAGTTAAGTGCAGGTCCCTCTACTTCACTCTGCTCTCTCTCTTTTTGCACACACACATTAGGGATTTTTCAGTCTTTTCTGAAACGATCAGAGCAAATCAGGATGTATTTTAATGGTTTGGCATTGTTGGTATGAAAGTGTGGGTAAATTCTAAATCATATACAAACATTTTCACACCCATGCTTCTTGTGACATTTGAGTAAAACATGTGATCTGTCCAACAAATCCAAAATTTTAAGCTGATAAATTACACATTTGCTGCTCCACACCTGGCTAGGAGGTTAAAAATTCTGTAACTCCGCCTCATTTGATGATGTAATAGTGAGTATTTTTCCTTCTATATGGTAACCGGGACCTCCCAAATGTTAATGCTTCTACTGGTTGCCGTGGCAACGTTCAAAACATCGGATTGACTGTTTTCTACTGTTTTCGCCTCACTAAGCCCTGTTTTGGAACACTCGTTATTAACCGTCTAATGTGAATTTTTCATTTGTGCTGGGAGAGTAGGAGAACTGCTGATGTTGAAAGTAGGTCTATTCCTTAAACTAGATTCAATTCCCTTCTTTTTGAGGCTGTTTTGCCCTAATTATACTTCATTAACCTGACTGTCGTAGAGATCACATAAATGCACAACAAACTTGTGATGAGGTACATTTTCAGAAGCTAACACGAAGTTTAAAGGATGACCATGTGGCACTATTTTGCACTGCCAGATAAAATCAGCTTCTTGTAATTTCCCCAGTGGCAGTATTTTGACTGCAATTAGCATAGCCAACATAAAAATGATAGATAAATCATTTTACTGTTGCATTGTGAAGTAACCTCAACTGTATTGGGTTTGCTGTAGCTGTTATGTACTTGAAGTCTGCATGGATAACTGTATTATCTGCGAACATACAAAAATCAGGTATTATCAGTATTAAGTGACATGGATTAGAAGAAAGGTGGAAACACTGAATCAGGACATTCCTAACAATAATCAGCAGACAGACAGTGGCCTGTAATGTCTCCTTAAGTACAGATTGGCTTGCAGAAATGTGCAGTCTCTCTGTGTGGCAGTGTGATGAAGCATGACCTTCTAGTCCCTGTGCTCCACTCCCCCGACCCCCCTGCAGCCGGAGCTAATGCCGGACCTCAGGCCTCGGCCCTGGGCTTTCACAGGGGAGGGGGCCCATAGTTCAATAGTGGAGCTCCCTTGGCTGACTATAAAGTACCTATGAGCCATGTGCTCATTTGAGCACTCTGTGATTGCCATTGAGTAAAGTGAATCTGTGCAATGGAGCCAGGAATTCAGTACAGTACAGTTCAGTCCACTCCCAGCTGCCCGGTCACTAGGTTAGAAAAAAAGCCCAGTTTACCAGACAGCTGTACGCATCCTAAATCTAATGTGTCCCTCTACATTTATATTTTCCTCAGTCCACACTCATCCTTTCTAAAGCATCCAGCTGGGTGGATTGGGCTTTGCAGTAAAGGGTGTTTCTAGAACTCTTGTGCTTGGAAAAGGTAGCAACAGGAAGACACCCATGTGTGATGCTGGCAGCTCATTGGCTGGCAGACTGATGCATCCCTTTTCATTCTTTCCTGGTGGGCTTTAGGGGGATATAGGCTCTGTGCGTTTGGCTGGGGGATTTGGGCCTGCCTTTCATAAAGGAAAAGAGAATCTTCCTTGCCTGAAAAAGAGCTTCACTGGTAGAGTGTGAAAGCTACACATGCAGACAGAGAGCTACGATGTATTTTGATCATGTGCTCTACTAAAGCCATGTGAAGTCTCTACTGGAATTATATTATCTGAAATCTCAGGTGCCATGTATAAGAAAAAGCATTCATATAGTTTGAGTAAATATTTCACATAGTAAATCGCATCTTCAGTTATAGTTGTAACCAATTTGATAACCAGTATCTGTGATGCCAGCTGATATTAGCAGCAAATACTGTATCGGATATTAGAGAGAAAACTAACAAATCCAATTTGATTCTGTAACAGATGTTATCTTTGGATTACCTGTAATGGTAAGAAAAGTGGTTTACATGATATTAACTGTAGCTGAGAGTAGCTATAATGCTAGAATTGCTATTCCTTTAGTTTACATAGTCTCAGTTAAATGTTGCGGTTACAAATAGCTCATCTAAGTAGTAATTCCATGCCATGCGTACCTTCAGTGCAGTGGCTTCAGTGCCCATCTAGACGAGCATTGCCATATAGACGAGTTGTCTCTTTGTCCTTTCTGAAGTTCCCAGTATGGACAACTGTTCGTAGATGCTGTGATATTGTCAGAGAGCGAGAGAAACGGAAGAAAAACTCCCCAGTCTTTGTTAAAGCAGTGTGTTGCTAGAACAGTCCCAGTACTGAATGTTTTTCTCCCCTTTTCAAGTGCAGCAGGATCTGCTGGCTGGAGCATTGCTCATTCATTTCATTCTTTCTGTTGTTGCTGGAAGGTTGTTCTCTTGCCCGCTTTTGGACACTTACCCACTGCTCTATGCCAAAGTGCATTCGTCTGCGAAACTCTTTGAGCACCCTTTAACACATTTTACTTCACTTCAGCTGCCTTAAATGTGTGCACTTAAAGACAAAGTGTCACATTTCACAAGCTGTACAAATGTGATTTATCTCCATATAGATAAATGTGCTTGGAGACCTTTATAAATGTAGCCCAGAAGCAGCAGCAGTTACTGCACTGTAAGGTCTGTATAGTATCCAGCCTAGTTTGCTTGTGTTCAGTGGTCCATTGACACCCATTTATCCTGTTTTCCAGTGAAAAAGTAAAAGAGCCGCATAAGCTAATAAGCTGAAGCGTGCGGCAGAATCCTGATTTACAGTACAGCTAGCCGCCAGCAGTGTGTTAGTCATACAAAAACAGAGCTTGCTGACCTGTCCCCTTTCACTAGGAATGAGGTTAAACCCAATACACAAATAAAAATCCTTGAGTCCCGCCTTACGCACTCACTGAGTGTGCTGTCAGAGCCCACAAACGGCTCTGTGATCACACAGATCTGGAGATGTTGTGGTGCAGTGCTGCAGGAATGTTAACTGTAGGACTGGTAAAGCAGTCAAGAAAGGAGCACTGGATGTTGGATGAGAGAGGCTTACAGTGCTGCACTGTCATTTGTCATACGATCATGAGTTAAACCCTCAATGTTATTCTCTGGGAAGAGGATTTATAATATTGTAAAAATGAGCTGCACATAGTGGTGCCCTTTTCTTTTAAAGACACTTCTTCCAGTTAAGGCATGTCGGACATACTGCTCTTATCTGCACAAGTGTATGTTATTATTAATAATTGCGTCTTTTAATAGGGGAGTTGGAGTCCAGGGTGATAAGGACGTCTTCACAATCAAAAGATTTGGTTAAGCAGTTCATCATTTAAGATTTGATTGATTTATGCCACTTCGGCCTACACATTTAAGGACCCATATTCTACATTGTTGTCATGTATGATTTATTTTTCTTGGGGTTTTTCCATCATAATTCATCTTTATATGACCATTTCAACCTCTCTTTATTTCAGACTGATTATTATGAAGATCTTTTTGTGAACGTATTGTTAGCCAGTGCTTAACAGGAGGGGTGCAGCCACACCCCATTTTGTTTCCTGAGCATTCATGTCTTGAAAGGGAGCTGTTTTTATGTTTGTGCTGAGCTGCAGCGGGGAGACATGTTTACCTGTTGTGTAATCTCTCTCTGTGGCCATGTCCCGTGCGCTCAGGGCCCACTGCAGAGGGGTCACGCAGTCGAATCCAGCAGTGCCCAATTCATCATGACTGGGTGCGAAACAGGCCTGACCCCTGGCCCCTGGCTCTCTGATTGGAGTGAGGCAGAGGCGTGGGCTGCTGCACCCCTGCAGCGTCAGGCCCCGACACGGGCCGCCGCAGCCCCCGCCGTGAAATCGATACACTATATCTTTCCTCCTGACCTGCGCACTGACCCCGATTGCCGCTCTCACGTTGAAGCGCAATTGGTTTGAACAGCAGGGCCTGGGAATAAAACAAGCCAGCACTGACGTGGCAAAAGCTCACCGCCACTCCTGTTCCGAAAAAGCCGTGCTCACCTTGGCTCTGGTTATAATTATACATCACATGAAAGGACAAATGCCTTTCATTATTGATCAGTGCGCGTGAGGTCATGCTCCATTCTCGCGCCCTGGGGCCTGTAAATAAGCACTTGTGACAGGCTGCTCTAGTGCCGCCCCAATCCACAAGGCAGTATGCACCCTGGCAAATAAATGGGCAGTTGTGTGTGTACATCGTTGGTTAAATGGAGCACACATTAAGATGTCAGTTGTAGACTTTAGAAGGGCAAAGATGAGTATTCAGAGGTGGATGCTTTGGTTAGAAATCTCTTTTTAGAGGTAGAGGGCTAATGTACACAGTGTTTATGTATTAGGTAGGTTTGGTATTACCTTATTGGCCTTGTATAGCATCAAGTGTCCAATGTATGCTGCTCTAAAATTCTCAAATCATCCCTCTAATATTAGTCACCTAATTTAATAACAAAAGATTTTAATGAATGATATATTGGTTGCAGTGTTACCAGTCAGGCCCGGTCATCTGTGTATTGTGGAAAATCTAAAATGTTGTCGGTTAGAGATGTGTTGGAGCACAGGAGGACGCCACCCAGGGCACACCCTTTGGACTTGGGAGTGGTACTCTTAAAAATCAAGATGCTTCAAACGGTTATTTGAGCAATGGCATAGAAGGACCACTTTTGGTTTCATGAAGAGATGTGAAGAACCTTTAAATTAGTAAAAAAAAGCCATTATATCAAGTGAAGGTTCAGACCTTTAGAAGGTTCCTCACTCTCATACATTTCTATTACAAACACTGGTTCTATGGCACTGCTCAAATAACCATTTCAAGCACCTTTATTTTTAAGTGTAGTAGATTATAGCGTATGTTATTATGGCCTGTAGCCTAAATGTGCAATATTTCTCAACTTGTGCTCACGTTCTGTATGCATGTTCTATACTAACCTTTATCCAACGCCTCTAAAAAATCAATTTTATCTGACACAGACCAAAAGCAAAAGCTCGAGCAAATGTAAGATCAGTTGCTGTAGTGACTCACAAGCACGACCGGAACCAAAAGCATGGAATGGGAAGTAATTAACTTTACCCTTCTAAAGGTGCTGTGGCTTCTGTTACACTCCATACGCTTTGAACACGACTCAAAACCTCAAAAACAACAAGAGGCCGAGGGGCTAGAATAACAGTGAATTAAAATCTGCTCCATCCATTTCCTTACAGTTTCATTTGCCAACGTAATGTTGTGAGAATCGTTCCATGTCCAAAAAGAGATGGACAAGATAAATAGTTAACAGTCCCCTCTTTGATTGTGTTCAGTGGCGATTGAAATCTCGCATAAAGAAGTGCTTTCATAGGCCAAGAGGCCGTTAGTTCCACAGAGGCACAAGCAAAGCTGCTTGGCTTTGATCCTGAAACCACATCCAAGGCCAGTAAACTACGTGCTTTGTTACCCTGTCTCAACAGCAACATAAAAAAAGCCCCACACAGCGCCTCCTATCTCCCTCCTCCCTCTTCCGCGAGGACGCTTTGCATTTGTTGTACTTATCACCGAACAGCAGAACCCAACTTGGGTTTGGTTACGCATGAAAGTGAAATGTGACTTCGCAGCTTGTCATGTATCAAAATGTTTGCTAGCAATTGTTTAAAAAAAAATCATTTTGCTATGAAGTAGCCTGCTTTCAGCAGAGCTGCGGAGAGATGGATTGCTTTCTGGAGTTTTTGACAGGTGTAATTGTTAAGGCGTCATCTGTTCTTGTTTGCACAAAATACATTTTAGCCAACTGTAGGACTTGCCTGCTAATCTTTCTCCCATCATTCCTTTCTTTGCTTGCCACTAGACAAATCCCCTGTTATTTGACCAGATGGTGGAAAATCCATTCTCATGATAAGTTGCTTCTAGTTTGCATTTAGATTACCTGCAAAAATGGAACAATTTACTACCCTGTCTCTAACCATAACTTGCTTTTTTCTTAGTATAGATTTGACTGACTTGTTACAAATTATATAAATCTTGATGAGTGTGTTAAAATGTGAGGCGAGGCCAGCAGGGAGGAGAAACAGAGAGAGTCATAATGGGAGATAATGCGACAGAGCAAACATAGCAAACACAGCTCAGTGTGTTTCTGCTTCTTCATTACGCCAACTGCGCGCACCTCAGCCTGGCCTGTGTGCTGTGGTTCAGTCGTATGTAGTAGTATGTACTCTTTAAGCAAATGAAATGCATATTGTAGTAGTGAGTCCTCTACTGAGTCTTTGCTGGTGCATGCGATGTTAACCTGTTGGATCCACACACACCATAGGCACAGAATATATTACAGAGTGGCATTTTAAGAGGCTCCTATCATGGAGCAATGAATTTACCTCACTTTATTGAAAAAAAGAATAACGTGAATATTGTTAAAGTTCCAAGTTCCCATTCCATACAATCCATATGCGGACACTAAGCTGTTTTTAAATCACTGTTTCTCTGATTTCACAAGAACCAACACATTTACATCTCTCTGCCTAGTGCTGATCTAACCTCAAATCAGCATCATGACTACATTTTACTTAGATTTTGTTAAAAGAACAATTAGCTGCTCAAGTCGCTCAGTTGGCTCAGTGTTTTAGTTTTCCTCCATGTTGCTTCCATGTAGCTGGACGGAGCAGAGTCATGTGACTATACAAACAGTAGTTTTTAAGGGAAAGGTCCATGAACTGTGGGAAAAACAAAATAATGAACATGAGCAAGATTACATTGATTACAGGTTCTGAATGTCAGGTTCAATTAATTGTGCAGTCCTATATACCAACTATTCAGCCTACTGTAGATTAGCCCATCCATTGATATTGCAGTTCTTGGGAGTGTTTTAGCTTTAAGTGCTTTTTTAACAAGCCACAATACAGGACAGCCAATGAGAACAAAGCTCCTTCATAAGTGTTTATGGGACAAAAAAAGATAAAAAAAGATCATGTAAAAATTTGCATTTTGTGAACATAAAGTTACACAACTGTTGTGGAACAAGTGGATCTAACACTTTTTATGTACATCATTGCACATTCTGCATAACTTCACTGCATCTCAGAAAACAAAATATTAACAATGACAAAAATGTTCTGACTTAAATGTAAAATAAATATTTAAACCAGAATTAATTTCTTCATCAAAAAATGGAAAAGGTATATTTTAATTTTAATGGAGTAAAACAAAAAAAAAGAAAACTTACAATAAGTAAAAAGCCTAGAATTATAAAACCAACGTTACAAGATGTTATGACAGCAGCAATATGGAAGAATATAAAAAAAAGTGTCAAGGAAAGTGTTTAAAAGAGAGCGGAAGTGCACTGCTAACTAAATAAGTGAAGTAAATCGGCATTTGCAAATGAAGAACAGTGTGTGAATCAGACGGCAGGTAAACATGCTTTTAGGTATGCCAGCAATGTAAGAGTGCCTGGCCCAGCTGCACTGCCTGCAGATACCCATGGAAGGTGTATTATGGATAAATTATCTGTCACCTTTCTCAGTCTTCCCGTACTGTGATGAGGACTAATTTGCATAATCCTTTTAAGCAGTCAAATTATACTGTCATGTAGCAGATTTAACATGCTAGCCAGGATTCCATTGCTCTGCCGCTAATTAGCATGTACATTGCGGTGCATTTAAATTTACTGCTCGGTTCCCTGCCACAGACAGTTGAATACATCTGTCCATTTCCTGGCCCAAAGTACAATTTGGCTGTCATAATGAGTGGCTATTTTCAAATTCCTTGAGTTTTATTCACTTAAGTCATCTTAGATCAGTTGGAACGGAATCAGGGAATTGAAAGAATGATGAGAGGTGATTGAATGTTGAAAGAAGGATACATTGTGAGCTCTCTTTTATCTCCTTATAGCAATTCTGAAACATCAGTGGTTAAGCCGGCCTCTCTGTGAATGAATCACCCTCTGTCATCTTAATCCGCTACCTTTGTAATATGACTATGGCATATTTGATGTAAATTTTTTATGACAAATGGAGAAGTGAATTATTTCAGGTCACATTCCATCTCTTATATTACACAGATGCAAATAGTATTGTAATGAGAATGCTAGTGTTTTGTTCTTCCTCAACAGATGCAAAATAATGGTGTCTTGGTGTAGCTCTTTCTCGTAATTGGTGAAGTGCAAGGCCTTCTTTATTTTTTATTTTATTATTAGCACAGGTATGTAAAAATAAGCAATTGCAAACTAGCCATGAAGCTATGTAAAGAATTATGCAGGGATACACAGTATGAAGTAGGTTGAGTAGTAGTTGAGCTAAGTAGGCCTAACAGCATGTATCTCGCATCGAAAAAGAGAACTGAAGAAGCCAAATGGTACTTTGAGTAGTCATGGTTCTGTATAGAATCGCAGGCTTTACTAAAGAACCCTTAAAAATCTGTTTTGGCAGTGTAGAAAGGGTTCCATTTTAAATGCTGTTTACTTTTGCAGTGGTGCAGAATGTTTATTTGCCACCCCGACAGCCCCAATATCTGTACATCAACATCAAATATCAACATATATCAACATCTACACTTGTTAAAAACAATCTGTAATCAGATTGATAAGACTAAAACAAGTTATTTTATATAGGCAGTGTTATGCAGGCCAACATCAAGATCAGAAGCAGAAGGGACAGATCTTCTAACCTTAAGTCAGCATGCAGAATTAAACTAAGAAAGCTAATTAATGAGCCAAATGTATTATTATGATACCCAGCAGATATAGTATATGTAAAATGAACTACCAACAAATTTCAGATCTATTTTGCCCAAATCTGGTAAGTGTAAGGTAAGTGAATGTAGAGTTAGGAGCATTGCCCAAGGAGTCTTATTTGTGTAGAGTGGCTTGCTTCCCTTGTCAAGGAATTCAATGCTAGTCTGCCAAAGGGGATGGCAGTATTATTACCCACCACACTAGACCATCCGCTTTACCTCAACACTTGAGTATGCTGTAAAAATGCTAAGGATTGTAGGTTGTATAATATTTATAGTTGTGTTAGTTGTGGGCATGTTCCAAAGTGTCAGTGGGTATGTGGTCGGTTCTTTTCTCTTTGGGTTGAGGCATGAGTTTAATGTTGAGAAATGCAAAAGCCAAGTCAACTGCAGATACAGTGGCTCAGCTCCCATCATCTGTGGGAGTGAACAGTAGAGCTCCAGTGATGTAGTAGATTGAAGGAGCCCACTGGGCAGTGTCCACCTCTCGTGGCAGTGGCTGTGATAGTCACCTGATAACAGGATGCTGTTGTTACCTATCAACACTCTTGTTTTCCCTCCCAACCCTCCAAACCAACAGGAAATTAAAGTCGCACCAGCGCCAGACACTTGGACTTTTCATTTCAAAACAACATTTTTATTGATATCTCTAATGAAAATCAGAGGGGTCAGCATGATAAAGCTCTGGCAAGAGACCTCTCCAAGGCAAACACGTTCTAATCATCTGATTTCAAAGTTTGGGGAGGTTTGTAGTTGATTCAGTATTTGCTCAACATAAGTGGTGTGGCGTGACTCGAGATCGTGATCTTCAATCAAGAACAAATTGGCAGTTCGACCGAACGTGCAGATTGGAGGACGAACAGGGCGAAATTTTAATACTTTCAGACTAATTGCGATTTGAATCACATTACTTTAATTCGGGTGCGATGTGATGAAAGAGAAGGCACAGACCTGAGCTTGTCATTAACCGCTCATCCATTGCTCTTTTTCCCAGCCTACCCTTCTCCTGTCGCCCTCTATCTTCTTTCCATCCTTGTGGATTCATTTCCTCAGTGTTTTACTGTGACATTCATCGAAGGTCACAGCCGCTCTCTCTCTCTTTCTCTCTCTCATGCTCGCTCGTAGTGCCTGGTGTTCTGCAGGGCCTTCAGCCAAACCAGCCCTCACCGCATGATCCAGACTGCATGTTTTGTACACCATCCAAGCAAGAACAGTGCTGCTGACAAATGCTGTAATGATTCTGGCCCTGGCATCAGTCTCACCACCTGATTGAGGGGCTGTGCACCCATTTATTCTAAAACGCTCATGCTCTCAGTGCATCTTTTTCACACTAATACTTCTCCCCTCAGCGAAAGCTCTGCCATATTTAGGATGATACCATGCAGAGGCAGACCTGTAGACAGTTTGAACCTGTGGTAATCGACCAGTACTGTGATGAAATTATTCCTCTTCAAACTGATGAGACATAAGCACTAATCGAGGTGGCCTAGTTTTGTTAGAGGACGTTCTGTAATGTAATTTGTATGGAATTTGATTGGCTGATTTGTATCATATGTCTGTGTGATAGATTAAAACATTATGTTCATAGTGCTACCCAACAGAGACAACACTCCGTAACAATGATGACATGGCTCGTGGCCCTTGTTGGCTAGCAGAATGTTTTAGTAGGTTACTGTGGGGTCAGTTTTGTTTGAACTACTATTACTGAAATAAGCATTCTGGGCTCAACCTGATGTTTGCTGGTAACCAGATAAGATGAGATGTAAAATTAGATCATTAAGATTATTCAGAGTGCTTTTATGTAAATGCATGGTGATTAGGCCCAGGAACCAAATTGACGAGTGAACCTACATGAGTCTTCTACTTGAGTTGTTATGTGTAAATTATAACACAGTATCTATCAATTTATCACCTTCCTGATCAATGAAGTATCTATCTATCTATTTATTTATTTATCTATCTATCTAATAACAGAATTGTAGTTAGGGTGGGATTTTACTGATTTACCATGAATGCACATTTGTTTAGGCCAAAAATCACACAACTATCAGAAATCAATACCTCAGTCATCAGACAGCACCTCTCTCTGTATATATATATTCTTATAATGATATTCTGTGATGTATCTTTTAGAGCCATTAAAACATTTAATGTCATGAGTTTCTCTAGAATTAAATGTTTTGCACCAAAACACTCAGAATCTTTGACAGCTTATACATTTAATTATACATAAAATCCCTTTAAAATGTCGGAACATCCATAGGTAAAAGTAATCTGGGTCTAGAACGAATATAGTTTATTTTTTGGGTTGTAAGACTTAAAGCATAGTAATAGTTGCCAAAGAATATTGTCTATAGCCTCACTCTAACTAAGAATATATTGCCAGTCAGTGTGTTTTTTTAGTTGTTATTATTATTGAAAATTCACTGCCTGAAATGTCTGAAACAGGAAATGGGTGATGGCTGCCTTAATATGAACATGAGCAGATGCTGTAAATGTATCATTGGTCAAGACATGGACAACCCTGTTTTTCATTCCCTCACCTTCTCACAACCCCTCCCAGCTGAATAGCCACAGTTAGCTTAACACTCCCCCGTCTGCTGCACGCCTGGCCTGCCTCTCACTGTCTGAGCGCCAGAGCTAGCCACAGCCAGCAAATCATTACATAGGGAGCCCTGCCAAAGTTTTAAATACCAGAAAATAACACCATTTACCACATGCAGGGCAATTATTTCTGTGAAAAATTACCCAGGGGTTTTTATTTGTGATAAACCCCCCTCCTTTCTTAACAGAGAAAGACGATGCACAGCCGGCTCTTTCAGGTCCGCACGAAACCCCTCATTAATATTTATGGCCTGCTTTGCAAAGAAACAGTGATAAGCTCTGGTTGAATATTAAGTTTGACTTTATTTAAAAACGCATTAAAAATATTCACTAAATTAAAGGAAGAAAGGAGGGAAAACCTTTAAAGAAAGGTAAAGAAAAGCAGCAGCCTCTTTGTGAAGGGGTTAAATAGTTCATTTTTGAGTAAGCATGGGGGGAGGCCGCTAACTGGGGGCCGTGCAAAAATAGGCAGTTTTGAGTGATTTAGCGGCCACGCAGGCCTTTTGAAAGGCTATGGAAATGTATAGGCCTCTGGTGGCAGGGTGGCCTTCCTGTCACTTCACGGCTAAGTCGACTCCTCTCTGTTCAGGTATGGCAGGCAAGCCTTGAGTTGTCTGAGTGCAGGCTGACAGAGCTGGCTCTGTTTGGGCCATAAATATGAATTAGTGTCTTCATATATATAGTGTCTCACTGTGTGAGGGAATGGGGGCCGTAATGGCCTGCAGAGTGAGATATCTGCCTCATGTCTGCAAGATCGACACTGCACAGCACAGAATACTGTCACTTAACTGAAGATATGGTACTGTTACTGTAATTTGTGGTACATGACTCATGTCCTCCTGTAATTAAAGACAAGGCTAAGCTACAGGACGTTACAGTAACATACAGATTTTAGAGGGTTGCGTGTACACTTGGTGTTGTATTGCTATGGAAATAATTTTCTTGTTGTTATTTTTTCTGAGGAAGTTGGAATACATCAGAAAAATGCATATTGTGACCCCTTGAGTCTTATTTAACCTTTCAGTTATGGTAGTAAGCGGTTAAGCTTATTTGATTATTGCATCGCAGCCTGTTTGATGTGCTCTGTTTTGACTCTCACAGGCCTGGGCTGGCTCATACAAAACAGTATGAGGAAGTGGGGCAGGACTAAACCCTTGGCAGGGAGGAAAGACGGATAAAACGTGGGGTCTTGTAGTATTGTATTTTTGCCAGTTTTTTCCTTTCCACACTCTCCTCTACAAGCGGCCTCATCAGGGTGTGCAAATCCCATCCCGATATTCCACGCCTGCTCCCTTAATAGACAGAAAGAAAGAGGATGAGAGATGGAGAGAAGAAGAGAAAGAAGTGTGCAAGTTAGAGCCCTGCCCTGTGCGTAAGGTTTACTTTCGGTTTCCTTTGCCAAAAGCCTGCTTGCGTTATCCACACAGAGTCAGCAGTTAGGCTAGGTTGCACACCATAGGTCGTGAGGCATGGGCAATGACACTATTATCAGCGCTGGTTAATGGGTGGGTGGATGGTGGAGTGGTTATTGTAGGATGGCTCTAACAGTGTAGGATTGGGAAGTTCCCTACTGTGAGAGGAGGATAGAGCGGGAAGCTCACTGTCTCTGTCCCTTAGACAAGCTTTGCCCTGCTGCTTTTCCCCCTTTTTCTTCCACCACTCAGATTAACTGCCATTATAAAACCAGGCCATGCAGAGAACACTTTATACGTCTCAGACTGTAAAATGCTATAGCAGTCTGTTCTGCAGGTCTGCAGTGAAGGCTAATGCACTATGCAAATTGGTCAGTTCTAGTTAGAACTAGTTAGTAAGTTCAAACTAATTTATATTTGTTTTATGTAGTATAATAAATGTTAGACTATATTGTCTTCCTATGATACATTAAATAAGACTGTATTTCATTTTTTAGTTATGTCATAAGTTAATTACATGATAACAGTATCAGTGTTAAAGCCAACTCTCTAGTATCTTATCAACCCAAGTTGAGGCATTTCCTCTCGGCACACAGTGTTCTGTGGTTAGTTAAGGCTTGTCGTAGACCAAGGTTGCAGTGTAAATACTGTACATTGGATACTATGCCTATAGGAGTAGGGTCTCTGCAGGACTCAGGTTGCTTTGGTAATGGGATGTTTCTTCATATTACTGAAGAGTGTTTGACAAAAGCAATTCCCCCACATACTGAGAATCTTTCATTGTGCACTGCCAGCTATGATAGGAGATAATGGCACTGTGTGGAGGTGTGAGTGATGTACAGCTGTAGTCTGAGTTTGGAGGGTTAATGGTCAGGGCTGTGATCAGCGGGTCTGTGCTGCAGTCTCTCAGGGCTGACTGTCAGGAGCCTGCCAGCCCACCTCATCACTGTGTCAACAAGACTTCTTTTCCTCTCTCTCAGACACACACACACAAAAGCACAGTATATACTGTACCATTCAGGAATTTAGGTTAGTAAACCCCAAAGTGTATTTTATGTTTTACTCATTTCTTCAAGTATTTTGGGCAGTGTAGCAAGAACATATCAAACGATAAATTATTTACTGGAATGACCTGTTTATTTTTTTGTGTCAAATCTGCTTTCATATTTCATCCCATTTGAAATGCAAAGCTTCCTAGCTTGTATTTTAACTTAATTGTGGATGTTTTGCAGATTTCTGAGTAATTTATGAATCATCTACAGCTTCCCTCACCATTCTCAGCACATGGAATTTTTGTAGTTCCCTAGCTTCCCTAAGTTGCACAGGACTAGCATGTTAGAATCCTCCTGTATATGGATATATGGTGATATTGCAATCATATTTGTGTCAAAAATATGATGCCTTTGGTACCTTTAAAAAGCCTATGCACCGCCGGCGGGCTGAAAGTGTTATTACAAACTTCTATTACCAAAGTATGGCCCCACCAGTTTCAACAGAAGTCCCTGTAGTTATTGCCAAAAACACATTAGTGTGTAATAAGCCTTGGCGTGTTAGGGGATTAAAAAAGATCAGCATTGTACAGATGTTTAGGTTTGACCAATATTTTAAACTGATACTTGATTGTGTATTAATGGAACTCCAGAAAAGCAGAGCGCTTGGGCGACTCAGTGTTACGGGGTAAAGTTCTGCTTTTTCATAATTTTACTGCATTTGTAACCTGTTGAAATTAAATGTTATTTTTTATATCTTATGAATGTTTATGGATTGGCATCAGCTGATATGTACATGAAGAATAACGGAAATCAGAACCGGATCTATGCATCCTTATTTTATACATTTATCTGCAGCCAGACTGGAAAACCCTGATTACAAACTTTCACTCAGTAGCATTACATGCATTTACCCACATACACAGATATCCATATCTTAGTATATATGGATAAATATGTAAACCAACTCAGAAAGGCTCAGTTCCTCCCATAAACGCGCTCACAGAGTCACAGTTCGTCACACACAGCTCTGTGGGGAAGCATAGGCGTGGCGGCTGTGTCCCATTAGAGCCCCGCTCCACCCTGCACCAGAGGGCAGGCAGCGCTTGCCAAACACTGAAGCTTCCCTCACTAGCGGCTACAGCTAACGCACACTCACTAATTGAACGCAGCTGCGCCGTTTAGCGCTTAAAACATGATTTGAGGTGTCAAAGATCAAACATTCAGAGGTTTGTTAACAGCCCCAAGGAGGTGTGTGCTTGTGTGTGTGTGCGTTACATAATAGTCAGGTGAGGAGTTTTAGAGAAGAGTAAGTGTGAATAACACACAGACAGTGTAAGTTGGATGCCAAAAGAGGTTTGTCTCTTGGTCCTGGATGTTGTTTTGACACAAGCCCTCAAAGTTCCACAAATCATCAAAGCAGCTGTCAGCTTTGTGGATCTGCCATGTTTGCTTGGTTTTTGTGCCCTGGGCCACCAGCGCTCTTTCTGTCTCTCTCTCTCTCTAAATCCTCTGCACCCCCCCCCCCCCCCATATAATCCACAATTAAGGTGAGCTGCAGACCTTGTGGTTAGCGCAGCATATTTTTAGAACTATAGCTACCAGCGATGCAAATCGGGTTGTGGAAATTGTGGGTCTCAGAAGAATTTGAGGTGGCATGTTTTATTAAAAGGTTGTCAACAAAATGAGCAGGGAGACTTGTTCTGGACCTCTAGGCTACTTGTATTCTGCTGAGCCAGATCTAGTATTATCAGAAACCTGCAATTACATGTAAAATTTAAATTATTTGTTGTCAGCGTTGCTGTTTCACACCAATCCCCTGCACTACATTTGCATACACAAATGGGTTAACTGCCTTATAATAGATGTTTAATGTCTTAGTTTGAAATCAATTTTCTGCTGAGCTGTCCAGCACCATTTTCACTATCTTTCAAACTTTTCAATGCAAATTCCCTCATCTGGGGATTTTAGGTGGTACGGCACTTGTGAAACTTTCTCTCATATGGAGTCGATTCACTGGATTTATGATACATTATAGTTTCAGTAGTCACTTTTATGAGTTTGATATATGTAGTGTAATAGCATTTATTAGCTTTTAGATAGATAGTGGTACTTCATTGATCCCCAAGAGAAAATGTGTTTTCTTTTTTCTGTTCCAGCCTTGACTTTTTTGTTTGTATTTATAGGCTAATAACACACCGTACATTGCCTACAGTAATCATATTTGGTTTGTTCAAGCTTGTTAGCTTGTCATTCTGAAACCTTTCCCTCCCTAATAATCTTGCCTTTCACCACACTATGAATTTGATTGCAGTGACAGATATTTTGGGCCACGATCATAAATGCATAAATGTGACCATATTTGACTGATGTGCCCTGTGTGTTTTCTATCTGAAAGAAAAATCCCTCTCCTTGATTGACATGCACAAACACAGTAATGCATAAATGCATACGTAATATTGGAAATACATTGCCAGATGTTTTACTTTGTGTTGTTTATGGGGGCTGAGGCTCGCCCCTCTTTCTAATCAATGGCAGTAAAATGACACCTCATGCAAATGGTGTGAGATGTTTGCCCCCAAATGTTCACACAAAGCAGTAGAAGATGATGCTCTAATTGGTGCCGGAGCTATTTGGCTGGGATCCAGTGTATCAATTACTTTCTGTGCTTTTCTAAAGTAATAGAGCGTAATTGCTATTCTTTTGGTCTCATTAATAGGATGCCGAGGCCTCTGTGCAACTGCTCAATGCCAACAACTGTAGCGATGGAGCGCTTGGAAGTCATTTCAAAGACAAAAGTCTGTGCAGTCTCCTTCTGTGCAAATCTTTATTTCTCTCTTTCCATCTCCATCTCTCGCTTGCTCGCTCTCGCGGAGCTCTCACTCTCTCTCTCTCCCCCCTGCTGTGAGTGGCAGTCTCACAGATCCACTTGCCCATGCTGCATCTTACTGCAAATCAAATATGACAGCGAGGACTGTAGACATAATGGAGAATGTGAGCAGACAGTGCTACTGTACACACACACAAACAGCCCGGGGCTTAATTGAACAGCGCTGCCTGTGACCCACACACCTTTGCAGGGGCCGCAGGAATTCAGCTATCAGGCTTTCCCACAGGAAATGGCTTACTTTCTGAGATGGTCGAGATGGACTATTTGGGCAAAAACACTCAATAAACACTTTTATTCAAATACAGCAAAATATGATGATTCAGTTTTTGAAACTGTTTACATTGATCAGTCCACTTTTCCTTTCGCTATTACTGATGGAGAAAATGGATTTCAACATGCAAGCTCTTTAGTGGGACAGCAGGCTGTAAGACCTAGACTACACCAGGGAAACCCCTGAGATAGTTTGTGATTAAGTGTAAGCGTTACATTTCGATTACATTTACATCTTTGTTTCTGCCAGATCAACCTCGTCAACCTCCTGCTCCTGCAGATCTACCTTCCTTCACTTCCATCTGGCATTCAGTATCATCTTAGAAAAGCGTCTTAGCACAAAGATGATTCTCTAAAGGTGGAGTGAGCATCACACTGAACACTCCCTCAAGTAGTTTTAATGACCATAACACTAAAATGGTTTGGGGAAACTAGGAATTGATCCATGTCTTTAGTCCATGTAATTAGTTGTATGGTTTAAATAAAAAGAAAATAGAAATCGGAGATTAATTCTCCAGTAAGGTAGATCTCCACAAGCAGGGTTGGTGACAACTGTGCTAAACCCTAAAACAACCCTGAAAAACTACAGTGCATGAATAAAACTGCATACACTTTCATGTACAGTATCAATATGCCTTAAACTGAGGTTTGACTCTCTGTGCCGACATGGATATCCTAGGGTGTTCGATGTGACAGGAGACGGTCTTAAGATGGACTGAAGGGCTTTCTCCTCACACCGGCCTGCTGTCGGTGTTGAATAATGGCGCTGATAATTTGCCCCACTCCAGTAAAAGAGAGGCATTCACGCTGAGTAAATAGGCTGATTGGGGAGAAATGAAGGTCAGTCTGACTGCAGGTGACACAACACTGCATCCAACCACACGCTTAACTCTATCCATCATTTGTTCCTCCTTTTACACAGGCTCGTTCTCTTTTATGCCTGTCTTTAAAGAGCACAAATGAATCTCTACACCGAGTTACGCATTAAGCTGAATGATCGTATCAACTCCTCTACAAAGTGTTTAAGCGGAACTCATTTCCAACCTTAGTGCTGGCTCCATCTGTAGAGAGAGAGAATCTAAATTTGAAATCTTCTATTTTGGTCAGTGTCCCACTTATTCATTTTTGCATCACGGTTTTAAACCCCTTTCCCGTGATGTTGTTTATGTGCTATTGTATATCATCATTGGCATTAACAAATACATTTTAGGATTCATCAAAGATGCACAATTTGCTACTGATAATTAAAATAGACATCAACACTTGACAAAGCATTGAACTTTGGACAGCACTTGCTCTAATGTGAACATGGTTCTGTCAATTGGAGACAGTATGAGGACAGCCTTCAGACAATTATGTGGATGTTAAGTAAGATGGAGTAAGAATCTTTCATTGCAGTCAGTTTACATCCCAGGGAATCCTAGCACTAGGGCTGTCAAATTGGCCTTAGAAATTAAATTCAGATTTTCATGTTGTTTTCCTATTGCATAGTTTTTCCAATATTTAAATATATTACATGTTTACATGTATTATTTTCAAATAGGATAAGATGACTTCAGTAAACATTATTTTTAGTGACAATTCGGGATGTCCCGATCTGATCCAGTAGCTCGAGATCAGGGTCGATTTCAGCAAAACCATGGTGAAAACGCTCTGTTTTACCACAGGAGTACTGTGCAGTACTGTGCAGCTTTCTTTGATTATAAGCCAGCAATAACCAGCGCGTTTAGAACCGAGAGGAATAGGCTTATACACAAACTTTATCGAAAATGAAATCATAGTGGCACTAAAAAAATCATTCACATCAGTAGTTGACAGAAAACAGGAGATACTAGTTTAGAATCTGTACCACTGTACACACACATCTCAAACACTGATGTGTTAGAGTGATTTCACTGGGAGCCGAATGATCTGGTCAGTCGTACTTTTAATATTACAGATATATGTAAAACATAAATGACACTATAAAATGGTTATCAAACGGTCATTTAAAAAAAGAAATATGGATTGGGACAATCCCTTAAGGCAGTGTGCCCTAAGTCCATATGCTGGATACATACCCTTATTTTGTTAAGACCCTTAATTTGTGAGAATTATTTTTATAGAAATTTCCACAGTCCAGTGATATTGCATTCCAGGCCAGGGAAATGGCGAGTGGCTGTGTGAATGTAAGCCCACGCTTAGGGGTCAAGCCATAGAAAGGCTGAAACTTGTCTGGGTGGCTGCACTGTGTAGCACTGTATAGACCACTAATTAAAGAGAATATGCTTTTTTAAACTAACTAAACTAGAAATTTAATCATTTGCTTGGTTTGCTGGCTTGTGAGCAAACGTTTTTTTCTAAAAAGTTGCTAAAGAGCTGTTGAACGTTGAAAACTATTTGTATACATTTTAAGACCAAATTAAAGCTATAATCGATTGTTTTAGGGATGGTCAGCACTTACTTGCTCTGTTGAATGTTTAGCAGCTGTTGTGTTTGACTAACTGGTCTGAATCATGCGGGAGTGTCTAAAAATCACCTCCAATCAATCTGCAGCCTGTATCAATGTGTGTTTTTTACAGACACCAAAATATCATTGTGAATGTGGCCTTGGAGTGTGTGTGTGTGTGTTTTTGTTGTAGCACTTTCACACCGCCTCATGCACTGGCTGATGCCGTGCTCTGCGGCACAGAGCTTTCAAAGTGCATCAGAACAATGATATACTAAGTGCTCCAGAAGTGGATGAATTGGTGTCATTAGTACTTCACTCAATTTCATAACATCAGAGATGTTCTCCTCTATAGCCTACAGCAGAGAGTCAGTCTACAGGCCCAGCGAGGCTCTGCTTTCTCACTGTACGCCCACCTACGCATCGAGCAGAGGCGACACACTCATATTCACTCACACACACACACACTGAGCCTGAATCATTCACATTTCTCCTCTGGCACTTTCAGCAAAGCATATGCGTGAGTGTCATTCACCTAATGTGAACTAAAACACAGGCTGGGATTTGACTGCTTGCTGCTGAAAGCAGAGACAGCGCTGCAGATTTGTGCCTGGGAGTGCTGCTGACTGCACACTGGAATCACCCTGTGCAAACTGAGACGAGATGAAACGTAATACAAGCATCTGTGTGAATAGTCTCCCAGTCTTAAAAAAATGCTCCTTTGCTTTGAGATCTTCTCCCTTAACACAGCTCATCTTTGACACTGAAATGAGTTAAAAATTACAGCAATCATTTTTGCTTCTCTAATGGATTAAACATGTTTCTTTTCATGTCAGCAAATTAATTTCCTGCCTACTGTCTTAGAGAGCTGTAGGAGGATTAATATGGACGTTATTGCTTACATTTCTTTGACAGGCAAGGCTCCTTGCTGTCCCTCCTCCTCATTTCACATCTCAGTAGAGAAGACAATACACCTTAGCAGACAACATACAGTTTCTTTCGTTGCTTTTGTGATGTCAGCTTTTGCAGAATATATCACACAACTCTGATTCCAGCCAATCAGAGAGACACCTGGTCGCTGGTCTGATACGTGTTACAGCAGTATAAACGCAAACATCTCTCCAACACACATTCGACAACCAAAATACCTCCCAGTACAACCAAAACACCAGTAACAACTGCTATGCAACATATTCTGTCCCACAGAGCAAACAGACAGTTTTTTGGGAATTGGAAATTATAGGTGACATTACCCTAAAAGCACCCCGAGCAACCCAAAGCATTTACATGATAAAACTTGACGTAGGCCAGTCCTTTACCACATCTCATTAGAGTGTGTTCAGTAAATTCAGTAAATTGAAAGGTGCTGCTTTGGGCCTCACAATATGGTCAAGGTACTGCTTTAATCCCCCCTTTAAAAATACCCTTTCTGTTGCTAGAATTCTAGAGTTCAGCCACATCTTGGCAATATCTTAGCAGTTGGCTGTTTGTGTGTGTGTATGCCACTGTCACTATAGTGCACACACATCTCACACAAATGATTTCACTGGGAGCCGAATGATCTGGTCTGTCGTACTTTTAATATTAAAGATATATGTAAAATATAAATGACACTATAAAATGGTTATCAAACGGTCATTTAAAAAAAGAAATATGGATTGGGAAATCCCTTAAGGCAGTGTGCCCTAAGTCCATATGCTGGATACATACCCTTATTTTGTTGAATTTGTGAGAATTACTTTTATAGAAACCTCCATAGTCCAGTGATATTGCGTTCCAGGCCAGTGAAATGGCGAGTGGCTGTGTGAATGGAAGCCCACACTTAGGGGTCAAGCCATAGAAAGGCTGAAACTCGTCTGGGTCTTTTACCACATCTCGTTAGAGTGTGTTCAGTAAATTCAGTAAATTGAAAGGCGCTGCCTTGGGCCTCACAATATGGTCAAGGTACCACATTGTGCAGCCCTAAGCAGAGTATTGAGGTACTGCTTTAATCCCCCCTTTAAAAATACCCTTTCTATTGCTAGAATGATAACTAGCTATATTTCTGAATAGCACAGTATTAATTCAAATACAAATCTCAAAAAAGACACTTTTGTGACTTTCACTTTCCCAAATATTGTTCAGTCACATCTTGGCAATGTCTTGGCAGTTGGCTGTTTGTGTGTGTGTGTGCCACTGTCACTATAGTGCAGTGAATCTCTCAGTGTGTGTGTGTTTGATGTAGTGCAACAGAGTATGCTTAATAATTCATCTGCTTAGTAGTGCTGAACAAGGGTGCCTCTAACCACTGCCCTTCTCTCACACTTTTTCTCACACAGACAAACATACAAACGCGCAAACACAGTTAAATTTGAATGCTGTGCCACAGCAGGGTATCTGAGGTATCTAACAAGCCGAACACATAGCACACCTGTGATGATGCATTCATATCTGGACTATATGCTGTGGGGTATTGAAATGACTGGGGTGTCTCTGCGCTGCAGGCCTGTGTGAAAGCCAATCACAGGCTCAGCTTTCTGCTTCCTGTTACGCACTCTCATGGTGTATCAAGTAATGTTAGCTACCCAGCCGAACAAGTGCAGATCAGCCTGTGTGCAGCTGCTCCCTCTCTATTCAGTCTCAAGCTGATTTAACCCTTCAGGGTCTGCAGTTATTACTGAGGTTATTTTAGGTCTATTTACAAAGTGAAGTACGTTCTTATTTAATGGATTACATTTACATTTGATTTAGATTGATGGCATCAAGTTTGCTTTTTCATTATTTTTAAATATCATATTTGATAATGATTTATATTCAAAATGAACATGTCAAATCTAAAAGGTGTAAAGCTTTCATATTTTTGTGGTGGCGGTTTCTAGAGTGATGGCGGTTTTATCTTTATCAGAAGCCATTCTGGTCAGAGTTTGCGCCAAGTCAGAAATTACCGCGTGGGGCAAGCGGCAGGCGTGTGGGTGGTAGATTTATGGCAGGTGACGGGGTGGTGGTCACCCTGGTCCTGGTGGACTTGGGGCTGAGGGTAGGCACCGTGTTATTGTAATGGACTCTTGCATGGGAGGATTTACCTGTAAATGTCAGTCACCCTGCTCCTCTAGATGACATCGATAAAAGCTGGCGTAAATCAGGCCGCCAGGCTTCTCTACCCAATCCAGCAGTCAATATAGCAGGCCAATAAACATGCCTGCGGCTCCAGGCTGTGTTCTACCCCTCTTCAGCATGACCACTCTTATTAAGCCACTGCTTAGGAGCAGGGCCTGGAGAGCTAACATTCTGTCAGACTCCTGCGTGATCTCGGCCTGCCTTATTGCCCTACCTTTGTCCTTTTGCAAGTGTGTGTCCTCAACTAAGGATGGCCTGATCTTATTTTTGCTTTTTTTAAATTCTGATCTATGTTTTTATGTATTTGCCTATGCCGCGTCCTAGAGGTGGGTAATATGTAATATGTAATATTTTATTATCATGATTAGTTTTGATACTGTGATCAACACAATGCTTTTCTGAGACAGTGGAGACAGATCAACTGTTTAAAAAACACTGACTATGTGTCATCACAAAAAACATGATTAAAAACAGCAACCTTTAAATAATGAGATACTTTGTTAGGCAATGGGATTAAGACATCTCAATGTTGTTCTGGTGGGTCTCAAGTTCTATCTGTTATTGTTCCTGGAAGAGGCATTTTTTTCTTTAGTTTATCTCTCTGGATTGTTCTGCTCACACACTGCTGATTCAGCAGTGTTGTTTATTCTTATAACTCATATCAGACAAGCTCTGTTCCCGCACTGGAAGTTTTTTGGTGCAAGAATCTTGCCCCTGATTGATACTTTTATTTGTAACGATGAGAAAGACTTTGCTTGGCCTTTCACTCACAGTGACTTAGTGATGGCCTAGCGGTGCTGTGATCCAGCCCCAGTGAGCTCACTAAGCTTTTGTTAGAGTGTGCGTCGAATTCTGTAGAATAGCAGAGATGGAGAACATCCACTCCCATCTCCCCTGCAGACCTCATTCTCTCTCCTTTTTTTCAACCTTCTTTCCCTTGCCCCCTTTCCCCCAGCTCTGTGGAGTGGGCTGCTCTGCTCAGAAACACATCCATCCTCTTGGATAACCATCCTCTAACGCTTATTAGTAAGCTTGTGAGCAGCGGTGTGAGTGTGTGTGTGTGCCTGTGTTCTCTGTTGTGTGTGTGCGCGGATGATAGTGCTGTTGGGCCTCAGCAGCCCCCGGACCAGCCTCAAGAATTTGACTCAGTCCGCATTCAGAGCTTGTTGGACTGGCTGTTGGAACAGCGCTGGGGTCAGCAGGCCTGTTTGTATGAGTAGGCTGAGCTGGCTGAGCAGGCCTCGCCGACACGTTTTCAATCACTGTACTCGATTCCCTGGAAATCGCGGGAAAGGCCACATCGGAGCGTTTTATGGAGTACAATACGCCAGGCGCGGATTAGTTTCCCCAACATGTGCGGGGGGG
This sequence comes from Salminus brasiliensis, assembly GCF_030463535.1. NCBI lineage: Eukaryota > Metazoa > Chordata > Actinopteri > Characiformes > Bryconidae > Salminus > Salminus brasiliensis. The sequence continues at coordinate 15,088,778 of NC_132887.1, read as the reverse complement.
AAAAAAGGGTATGATTTCAAAAGAATGCCTGCTACAGGGGTAATGTAGTCGGCTTTGAAAAATGGACCAAATCTTCTGCTGCTGTCTGCAATATACAGTGCCTCTTACAGCCTTGCAACAAAAGCAAAATAAGCCCATATAGGGATGTGGAAGTTTATGTGTGTGTGTGTGTATGTCAGTATATGCATGCACGTGAGGAGGTGTAAGTGTGTATAGATGGTGTAATTCAGGCTAGAGGAGTAGGCCAGTAACTCACACGCTCTGTACCTAGAGGGCAATATATTGTGCTAAATGACATGTGGTGGTGCTCAAGTTTGCAAATTGCAAAGGTGAAAAAGTGGTCATGAAGAGGAGCATTCCCTCAGACCAGCGTCAATCTGTCCCCATTTAAGCTTTACTTCACAGCACATCAGCTTTCTGCTAACAGCATCTGCTGTTTCAAATCATCCCATGAAGGGCCCTTAACCAATAAAAAACTCTTTCGTGTGTGAGAGCAGGGACTGAATACATGTAACAGAGCGAGTTAAGCTTAGAGGAGGCTTAATAATTACACGGCTGCTATCAGCTCCACAGCAAAACAACAAAAAGTGAAAATCTGGCAAAACTATCTGCTGCGGTTAAAGCAGAGATTTGGAAAAATACCCTTGTTTTCATTAAACAATCAAATTTCTGGTGGCCGCTGTTGATTCTATCTGAACACCTACGCTGCAGAACGTACTATAAAAGCGTACTATAGAGCTTTCAAGTATCTGAACGAAGTAATTACCCACAAGCACTTTGTACATTAGAAAAGCAAACATACAGCTTGGGTTTTGCATATTGAGCTCTTCCACAGTAGAAACCTATTGTTACAAAAGTGAGAGCATTTGTTAATGTGTAAATATTGGTTTTGTTTTTTGCCACAGAAAATAACTAAATTAAGTGTTCAATAATTTAATTTCATTTAATTTTAGCAGTTCTTCCTACTCCTGTTATTGACTGCTAAATCAATAGATCATCTTCACCTGCTCACAGTACACATATAATTCATCATTACCTCACTCTCATCTCCAAGCCATCATTTCATATTGCACATATTTTAATGACTAGACCTGGTCTATTCAGTGGTCTTTCATGTACTGTAACATATCTTGTTTTCATATGTTTCATATGTGTAAGTTACATTATTTAATGCATAAGATGTCATGGTTTCTGATCTGCTGAACATTGTGTGGTTGTGTGAAGGTTGGGAAGGGTCTTGGCCGGCTCTCCATTTTGCAGCATAGCGTTTAAGAACTTTTCCACGTTTCTCCACAGCGACCCTTACTGGGAGAGGCCAGCTAATGCCAGCTCCTGTTCAGCCACTAGGCCCAAGACACTTCACCTTGGAGGGCAACAACATACCTCATCACCATGGTAACTCCTCCCCTTCTCCCCCTCTCACTGTCCTGCCCTCTGGTCAGCCAGAGCCAATGCAGAGCTCTGTTTCTAAGCACTGACCGCACACACACAGACACACAGACACTATACATGAGTGATTCCATGTTACCTTGGAATAGTCATTGAGGTGTAGATGTAATTGTATTAGAATGCCACTGAAGGTACAGTCTGATGCTGCTCTCATACATTGACTCCATTGAAAAAACACTGAATAAATAATCTGAAAATGTTTTGTTAAATTTATTCAAGCTTATTCTTTATTCTTTATGTTTATTCTAAATTAGTCATTCAGTACATTTCACAGACCTATGGGCCCAAATGCCCCTCTGTCCCAACTTCATTCAGTGCATTTTTATTTATCAGTTTATTTGCTTGGGAACATTTCTGACCTCAGACAGACACTTTCTGACCTCAGACAGATGAGACCACAGATAGATTTCCTGGTTGTAATACAACATGCAGCGTGAGAGTCATTTGTATTTTAGTGGACGGATTTGGCATAAATCTGAGAGGCAGAACTGCATCAGTGGCATTTTTAAACCAGAGTGAATAATTCTCCTCACATTTCACAAGGACATAGTTAATTGATCAAAAACAAGTATTATTGCTTGTGAGCAACAGCAGTTCAAATGACTTATTTCATGCCAAGAGAAATCCAATATGTAATAGGCTTATTAAGGCTAGTCTTATTGCTTGGAGAGCTGATAAACGATGGCCCCCTCTGCAGTACAAGGCGCCCCTTTACGGTCTTGGAACCTACTCACTGGTCTCAAACTCATAATTATTATTTGAAGGCATTGTGGGAAGTGGAGTCTTTTCCCACATCCCACTGAGAGTTACTCTGAAGCTTTCGCAAGCCATGTTTCATTTATGCCGCGCTTCATGTTTCCAGTGCTTTTGCAGTACAGTAGAATGAAACAGATTTTGGAATGTGCAGTGCTGCTAATACCCCGGTGCCGGTTGATGGATTGGTGAGGAATGAAAGCACAGGGGCGATGGGATTACTGTCACACTGACTAAAGAGGATTTATTTATCACTTTCACAAAAAGCCTCCTCTAATAGCTCATCATGTGGTGTATTTAGTACTATTAGTACTACCACCCTCTGCTCCTGATACACTAACTGCCACAATGCATAACAGAAGATCTGCCTACACTGTCGTCAGTGCCTAGCCTATTCTATCATCTTTCTCTCGCTCCTACTTTCTCCCTCCCTTTCTCTCTCTTTCTCTCCACCCAGTTCACACTTTAACGCTTTAGGTGTGGCGTAATGCCACTAAACAGATTTTCACCTTTTATCCCTCTCTGAAAGCATTCCAGGTAACAAAAGCACAATGCCAACACTGCCAAGCCAGCCTGCACCATGCTGGCAACAACTTCCTTCATTGTCCATTCAAAGGGACATGAGAGACCCTCCAAACATTTACTATAGCATTCACCAGGATATACAATTTAAACTGGGATAATTTGGTGACAACATAAGCAAACCCCTTTGGGCACAATATATCCTAGAAAGATGAGGAAGTCAGTATTCTGATCTGCACAATATTATGTAACTTTTGCAGTGCTTTAGCAATACTGACCCGCAGAAGTCTTACAAGGAAGCCAGCTAACAAATGTGTGCTTTGAGCATCCTGACCAGTCTCAGATGTTCCAGATGAGTGTCCTGTGGGTGCATTCATAAATCAAGACATTCATGTTATCCAACCAATGTAAATAATTGTGGTTAGAAAAAGCACAGCCTTTAATCATGGCAGAGTTACCAATGTGTTTTTAATACACTAAAGTTGTATATATGTATCACTTTAATGAGTAAACAACAATAACTTATTCACAATAAATAACACACCCGCTAATTTAATTTACTTCTCATGCTAAAAGAAACAGTGAGATTTTGGACAAGGAAACATTTACAGCTTGTTTAGATTATAGGTAGTGAATAGTGACCAATGCCATCTGTCACCGACAGTATGGTATATGGTATTTTGTCTGTATTGCGCAGACCTTCACTGTATCAGACAGTACTGTCCTTGTCCCCAGAGGCAGCGAATGTACACAGCCCCTCTGTCAGGCTGTGGAAGCAGACGTGGGCCGGCCGGTGTGCTGCGGTGTCCTGCTCTGATGAGAGAGGGGCTGAATTCCAGCAGGGTTATTTAGTTTAAGTGCTGTTTGAGCAGGCTGCGCGGGGCAGGCTGAAATGGAGATAAATGGCCGTGTGGAGAGGGCTGTGGAGGGACGGCCACCTCTCCTGCAGCGAGGGGCCAGCGTGAGGCCTCAGCGGGGCTGAGGGGCAGCCGCACACCTGTCTCTCCTCGTTACTGAGCCCAGCGCTCTCTCTCACACACACGTATACACACACACACACACACACCAGTCCAGCCCTCTCAGGCCTGATGGGACCTCTGGCCCGACACAGTCAGACACGTACTAGGATTAAGCCGTCTGCCTCTATCAGACACACACACACACACACAAACACGCACAGATTATACATATGCTTTGTCTCACTCTTTTTTCTCTCTGGTCCGTCTTTCCCCCCTGCTTTCTCTGTCAGCTGATCAGAATAAACAGTATGGCATTGCGCCAGTGCAGCAGTACAGCAGTTTAGTGTGCTACAGTGTTGAGCCTTAGAGTTGTGCCACACAAGTCAAATGTAATTATTTAATGACACATTTAACTGTAACTGGGATGTTACATATACATGTAGTGTTTTCACAAAAAATATATTTTTAAGGGAACCAAACTAACCTCAGAACTACTTTTTGTTGACGCCATAAGTCATTCAGCTAAAGACCAGTATTGTAACCCTACCTTGTTCTTCATCGTTCATTCGATCAACACCTCCCGCCTCAAGGACCTTTCCAGGGTTCGCCCTTGTTACCAAAATTCATGTAGTTCTTTAGAGGACATGTCTCTAATTCGAGTGGACTCTCAGCTTGCTCTGATTTTGTCACTTGTATTTATGTACTTATGTCTGCAGCACTGCAGCGCCGTTCAGCTTTTTTTTTCTGAAAAACAAAACGTGAAGCCGAGCCGCACTGCTTTGTTTTCACAATGCACAAAGCAAGCAGACTTTGGAACAAACCACAAATAAACAACCTTCCCAGGTGGTCTCAGTTCGGTTCATTTTTGGGGCCGGATATTTGAGGGTTTAAGGGTTTATTTGATGTGTTCACATATGTAAAAAAAAAAAATAAAAATAAAAGTGTGAATACGCCTCTACATTCCTCTCACATTCGATATGAATTGCTTCCAATGTGCAGTTCTACGTTTTTTTTCTGGCAAGAAATACTGTACAAAAATGTGATGAAAAATGTATTTTTCTCTCCACAAAACAAATCTGTACACAAAACGTTTTCATCAAACCATCCAATCATGATAGATTATATCAATTTCTACGTAAAAACACAAAGTGCTATTGATGTGAAGCTACTCATCTAGAATCTTCTGACAGATTTCTCCTTTTCAGTGAGCTACACTATGTGTGAGAAATAATTCATGCTGAATTTTATCATGCTTTTATTTTTAGCTTTATAAGGGTTATCACATGCATAACATAGCGAAACATATTCTAAGCTCTCAAACTGATTTGGACCACTGTAGTTTATTACTGGCCTAGGTTACGTCACTTCAGGTCTTCCCTCTTAGGGTGTTTTTTCAGTTGTGACAGGAGTAAACCACTGGATAAAAGAATTTCCTCTCTGCTCTTTATAAAAGCACGTCTCTATCCTAGACCAACAGCTGCATGTTTGTGTTCTGGAGGAAAAGAAGCATCCTATTAGAGAGGGAGAAAGAAAAAGGGACTGAAGTGGGAGGAGGGGGGGGGGCGCAGAGAGAAAGAGAGAGAGAGAAAGAGAGAGAGCAAGAGGCAGGCCTGAAGACTTTGGTTTAATATAGTGTGTGGCAGGTGGCCTGCTTTGCCTGAGGAGGCTCTTTAGGGCATGACAGCTCAGAAAACGCATAAATCCTCCCCTCTCTCTTATCTCCATCCACATTTAGTTGCCATGGGGATTTTATTTATGCAGCTGCAAACTTCCATACTTCAGGTTAGACGCCAGCATTTCAGCCGTCGCCTCGCTGTCGCTCAGAAGAGCAGGAGCTGCAGCTCACACAGGAGAGCATGCTTCATCCCCCACTCTCTCACACACAAACACGCACATATACACACACACACATGCAGAGAGAGAGAGGGGGGAGAGAGAGGGCCTGATGTAATAGCATGAAAGGAAAGCTGTTTGTGTTTACAGTGAGTGGACATAGATATTGAGTGGTCAGTGCAGGCACTGGTCTGATGAACAGTAGGACTGGATTGTTCTGTTTAAAGCTGCACCAAGATACCAAACACAGCTGAAGTAGAAGAGAAAGAGGGTGAGGAGGAGAAGGAAGGAGGAAAAAGAGAGGAAGAGTGTGAGAGAAACTAATCAGCAGCAAGAGGCAGCTGGATTCTTGACACCAATATGCACGTGTGTTAGGAATAAAGGAATGCAGTGTTGCCTTTACGAAGTAAAATGAACACACCCCAGCTAGCTAGCTGTGCATGTTTTAGATTCGCTTAACTTGACTAGTGTACTTTCATGCTATCACGCAGTGTAAAGTCTTTTTCACGTAAACCGACCTGCACAACATGAGAGCTGATAAATTGTTGTGCTAAGGCTGCCGTTCAAATGCTGTAGCGTAATGAAATAGTGAGTAACAATGAATTAAAGTGTAAGGAATGAAGTAATTCCTAAATGATTTAGATTCAGTATCGACAGGGAATATTACCTCCAGCCCTCAAATAAATGTTTCATACATCTATAATGCTAATCCGGGTAGATGTAGTCCTAATTTTATGTATCTGTTTTGATGCCTGCATTAGTGGGGACCGGGGGAGAGAATTAACAGTGATTTCTCCTCCATTCACAGCTTAGGTGCCCTTTAGCAAGCCCCAGTTGTTCCCCCAATTGCTCCCCGGGTGCTGAGGCGACTGTCCAGATGTGGACGTTTAAATCTGTTGTACTGCTGTGCAATGGCTGTAAAGTGTGTTTTGAATACTAATTGTAATTCTAAATTGTAATTCTCTTACACACCTTACAAACAAAGTTTTACAATGTTTTTTTCATACAAATTATTCACATGTGAAAATCCTATATCAAGGGCTCCCAGACAACCACTATGCCACTATGTCCCAAGGATTGCTGGTTTGAATCCCGGGTCATGCTGCCTGCCATCTGAAGCCAGAATCTGAGAGAGCCCAATTGGCCTTGCTCTGTCCGGGTGGGTAGATCTCTCTCTTATTCCCACATCACTTAAGTGTGATGCCGGCTGGCACAGACGTCTGCTAGTTGATGCATCAGAGCTGGATATTCAGTGTTTCCCTCTGAGTGCGTTGGTTGCCCGGTGACATTGCATTGGCAGCAGTTTGAAAATGTAGTTGCATGTGTCAGATATGTCATTACATGTGAGGGGGGAGAGTAGTAATAATGTAATAATGTAATAAAGTAGTAGTAATGAGTGGTTTGGGTAATCTAAAATGCATGTGTACTTCGAAGCTGTTCACACCACATGTGATTTAATATAAGGCGAAAATGCAGCGAAATGTATGCTCTGACAAAAGCTCTCTCCACCAATCACAACTCTCTTTCTGACGTTAGTATGGCAACTACCAGCCGTGACTACTGACAACTAGAACTTTTCACTGAGCTCACTGTGTATCCTAATCACCTGTGGAGCTGCGTCTCCAAGAACTGTTCAAAAACAGTTCAAACTCTGTTAACATGCAGCTGAGCTATGTGTAGAAGCTCTTCCTTCTTCTTTCACTCTTCCAAAAAGCAGCACACAGTGTTTACTCTGTGAGGCCCTGTATCAGATCACTCCCTCTCCCCTATGTAGTGCACTGTAGGCTGTGAAATAGCAGCACCTCCACCCAGTGGAAAAGTACATGATCTGTCTGATCTAAAACAATTGAAATTCATCAGTCTGTCTATTTAACATGTTATCATCATTGAATGATTTTCTTGATGAATGATTTGTTTTTATTTTTTTTCAATCCGTGCACTGTGTAGGGAGTTTGATGTGATTTGAAATGGTGCTGATAGTCTCCTCTTAGAAAGAGTTAACTATGCAGGTTAGTGGTGAAAGGAGAAGGAAGAGTTTTGTTGTGGAGATTAAACTTTAGGAGTGTGTCTGCACACAGCTTGTAGCTGGTTTTAAAGACTCAGCTTCATTGTACGTGAATTAAAACCTCGTTTCACAGTTGATTCAGTCATCCTAAACACATTCTGCCCACTTGTGTTTTTTTTTTGCAGCCCGAACAGCATTTGCATCGCCTCTGGTGTGAATAGTGTGAGGTGGAATAAATTGTGTGCAGATATTTTACTTTTTCATCTTGTTTATTCCTGTCACGTTAAGTGTGTGAGGGCCTTGATTCTAGTATATGAAAATATCAGCAGCAGCTAGATTTCCAGAATTCCTGTATCAGTGCATTCCTAGTATCGACAGATTCATTTCTACACTTCCAAATATTTTTAGATGTGTAGCACCTCATTGACATCATGTTTTGAACTGACTTACTTGCTTATGTTTAGCAGACTAAAGATTCTTCACAAGGGGCACTGTTAGTTTTCAATGCTTCACATCAATGCTGGCACATAGAGGAATTCTGTTGGAAGGCAAGATTCAAGCAAAGTTTAGAATCTTCCCTTCCAACATAACTCATCTGCTTGTTTCAGTGAGCTATGAAAGAGGAAAAATATTTAATTTGATTTAATTTAATTTAATTATAATAATAATTAATAATGAATTACACATTTTTTTAACACTGGCAATGCTTGTGATATCTAAAGGGTTAATAAATGTAATTACTGTACTGAAGTACTGGAGATTTTTCCCTCTACCATTCACTCAGCACTTCTCTCTCCTTCAACCGTCTCTCTTTCTCCCTGTAAAACCTTTGACTAGAGCACTCCCATATTAGCTCAGTGGAATGGAGTGTGGTGCGGACTTTATTTTAGAGGGAGAGTGTGGCCGCTTGGTTTGGATTGGGTGAGGGTGGTTGTTGGGGTTTACAGGGCGCTTTATATCCCTCCCTGCTGCGTGCTGGACTCATTGCACTTAACCTCAGCTGGAGCAGCAGGATTGCTTTAACCAAATGAGCAGGGCACAATGAGATGGCGCCGCTAAGCACGCACTCACGCACCCAGCTAACATGCTAATGGTCTGAATATGGAGCACATTAGCACGAAATGTCAGCGACTATGAAGCAGGTTGTTAAGCCCGTTTGTATTGATTTGTGATGACTGTATTATGATGGCTAGCCATGTTAGCTTTCAGTTCACCTAGCAGAGAAGTTTGCGGAGAGTGTCTGTGTCTGTCTCAGATTAGATTTTTCTCTGTTTCCTTTTTTTCCAGCCTTTTCTGAGGGGGCGGGAATGATGTGTGCGTGCGTGTTCTGAGTGATATGTTTTGAACATTGTATGAGCTTACTCTTGGTATATATGACTTTGTTGCAAGTTTCTCTCTTTGATGTTTTCTCTTTTTCTGACCTACTTTTTCTCTCCCAGAATGGCGAACTATATGAATTCTGTTCTGTTTTTTATCTCTCTTTTTTTTTTAGAAAAGGTGCCTAGCATTCAATTATTTAACTGCTTTCTTTTCATTTTTTTCATCTACCTGTTTCTTTTGTCTGTGCGTGTGTAAATTATGAATGGTATAGATTTCCTGGAGAGTAGAAGATGGGTGGTGGTGGTAGAGGTAGAGGTAGTGGGGGCAGGGGTCTTGGTGCTATTGGGTGTGTATGTGTGTGTGTGCTGGAACAGCAGGGCTTGGTGCTCCCACCCTGACCCCGTCTGCCTCCTGTCTGTGGGACAGGCCCGCACTTCATCCCCCTGCTTTCCCCCGCCAGTCTCAGGACGCCGGTGACAGCTTTTGAAGTGCAGGTCGCCCACTGATGCAGGCATTGGATGGGTGGTGGGAGAGGGGTTTTGATCCCACCCACGCCCTCCCCCTCGCCGTCGGCTCACACCCCTCGCCGTCTCAATATCACGGCCCAGTGACACCGAGAACAGACAACGGAGCCTACGATCTCTCAATCGCTAAACCCTCCGCCTGGCAGGCTGCAGCATCGCGCCGCTAACAGCTCTGCCTCGCAGGCTGACTTGCTTGGTTGATACTTCTGGGCTCAACTGCCAATTAATGTTTAGGAGCATATTCACTCTGCTTTAATTCCACATATTAAATAACAGCAGCGCTGAGGCAAAAAATTGTATGTCTAGTTACATGCTCACTTTGTTTGTTTCCTTTCTCCCTTTTTTGACTGAGATGTTCAGTCATACACAAATTCTAGTTTGTTTAGCTCCCTTTCTGTGGCACGCGAAGCATAAATCAATTGGATCCACAGTGCATATTCTGTATGAGATGGGGGAATGTGTAGTTAGCTAGAAAGAAAACAGCAGAAAGAGAGGGAGAGGGAGAAAGAGAGAGAGCGAGAGAGCAGTTATCACCATGAGCAGAGTCTCTAGACCTGCTGTGCATAGTCTTCCCCTCTGAGCCGTAGCAGTAAATAGATACATACCGAAAATACACACAACCAGCATTTTTTTAGAGCTTATTGCTGCACTGATTCAGTAATATTAATAAGGGGAGTTGCTTTCTTACCTAACATGTGTGATTGTCTTATAGTTCTCTGAATGCAATCCAGACTTTTGCATTGTGTTATGTGACACAACAGTTAAATATGCAAACACGTTCTCTAACAACACATATACCCTAAGCTCGTTCTGCGCACAGACTGTGCCCACTACCCACCCCCTTCCCAAAAAAAAACAATTAATAGAAGGTAAACTATTTGTCCTTCCATGCTCCACAGACACATTGCTGTACATTATTAATTTCTCTCTGTCCAGCACGAGGGAGCCAGGGAAAACTTTTAATTTAATATTTTTGAAAAATTAAGATCAAAGTCAAATTAAGTTCATCCAGGTCCATGTAATCTGTAATTCGTAAGCCTGGAGCAACAACATTCTTTGAGTGTGGCATTGCAGCCATCTTTAGATGTGGACGGCAGTAATTACCCAGCTGTTGCTGAGCTGTGATTGACATGTGTATTTGGCACAGTCCATGTGCACTATTCATGAGCTGCATACCAGCCATAATTAATTGATTCATATGCCTGTAAGCTTTTTCTAAAATATTAACAAGATAAGATTAAAAAGGCAGCGAGTCGTCAGAGCTGGGTGGGTTTGACCGTGCTGTTGGCTGGGACTCTATCACCTGAAGGGAAGCGCTCTGCTTCAGAGCTGCCTGTTGTTCTGTGTGATTAAGTCATGGCAGCTTTGGATGCTATTGCTTATAGCCATTTTTATTTACAGAGAGCATTCCCTCATCTATATTTTCAGTCTGTATTTACCACAAGATTGAATATTAAATATTATTTGGCTTGGATTTGTATCCATCATCTCTGCTTGATTTTCTCTGTGAGTCAAATTTGTTCTTCTGAAAAGACTTCAGCTTTCAAGTTCAACTTTGTTGTTATTCCTTGTCTTCTCAGCCAGGTGTTGAGTGGAGAACAAAAATAGTGTTCAGTAACATTGTGCTACATTTAACCTAACATTGGTTGGTAAAAATGATTGGTGATTGATTTTAAAACATAAAGCTGTACAAGTAGCAAAATATAATATACACTAAATATGTAGGATATGTGCCCTTTAAAATGTTGGATCCGTAAGATGAAGTACATTTGTCATATTTTCCTATTCTCTGATTGTGCAGAAGAATAGGGAAATTAAATGTAAACTGCTCCTAACCCTTGCTTCAACACTTGGGCACTGATATGAGCCTCCACAATCCTGGCAAACTGCAGGTTCCATTCTCAGTCCCAGTATCTGTATGAACCTGACGCCCCTCCCACGAACACATAAAAGCCTGTTCTCCATAATGTCTGTGAATTAGCCCCAGATGCTCCTTTCCCCCTCTTTCTCCATACACACACACACACACACACACACACACTTGTACGTGCAGTAGCTAGCCCCTCTCATCTATCAGATGGAATCATGGAGAGAGCGTTGGGCGAGGCTGCCAGCTCCTGACAGGTAGTCACCTTGCAGGTCTCGCTGCTTGTGTCATGAATAAACATGGCGGCTAGCGGTGCTCTGCTTGGAAAAGCACGCTGGCTCAGGTAATGGCCTCTCGAGCTGCGAGAGCAGCCTCCTCCTCTGCTATTATGCATAGAGCCAAAGCGTCTTGGCTTAGCAGCGTCCACAGCAAGCTACGCTTATTAAAGCCTGGGGACGCCTCAGCCACTGTGGCCCGCAGCGTGAAGGCTTTGGTGTCTGGCTCTCGTTACGCTGATGGGCTCTCTTTATCATGGCTGACCCGAGCAGCAGAACTTGTAGCGTTATTACTCAATCTCTGAATCTGAGCAAGTTTGAGCTTGAACACGTGTAGAGGCCAGACATGCAAACCATGCATATTAGAGGTAATTAAAGATGTTTTAAGACTCTTTCTCTACACTGATTAGCCATAACATTAACCTGCCTAATATTGTGTAGGTCCCCCTCATGCCAACAAAAAAAGCTTTGACCCGTCTAGACATAGCCAGCATAAACGTTTTTTTTTGTGCTATAGTAGCTCTTCTGTGGGACCGGACCAGAAGAGCTGACCTTCGTTCCCCACACACATTGAGCCTTTGACTCCCATGACTATATTTCACTGTTTGTCATTCCTTCAGCCATTTTGGTAGGTACTAATCAGTGCATACCAGGAACACCCCACAAGACCTGCCTGATCTAAGTGACCTCAAAGTGGCTCAGATCATAACACATTCATTTAAAGAACCGACTGATTACTCGCTACCTAATATGTCCCATCCCTTGATAATTCAATTTTAACACAACAATCTGTTATTCACTTCTTCTGTCAGTGATTTTAATGTTATGGCTGATCAAATTAGTATATATGATGTATTAATATTTTAAATATATACTTTATATTCTTTTTTTCTAATGAATAATCTTAAGATTGGGTCTTTAAACCAGAACCTTTTTTCAGCAATGTGTACTCGTCATTTAATCAGAACTTGCCATAAAGCGTTATGTTTGACATTTTGGATGGCAATGCTCAGCAACTACATTACCATATACAAATTGCCCATACAGCAGTAAACACATATACAGACCTGACCTGTAGAATATGCAAAATAATGTTCAGTTTCAGCCAAAGAGAAGAAAAAGTAAATTGTCCTTACCCTGACAGCATGAATTGATGTATGTGAGATGTTGAATGCAGTCAGCTATGTCAAAACATTATTTTTCATGCATTAGCTGTTTGCTTTTGCTTTTGCCTGACTCTTCGGGGTTGATGTAATTATCTGTCAGTCTCTCTAACTAAATCGCTGTGTAAACAGAAGGTCTGCTCTCAGAAAAAAGGAGAGCGAGGTTAGGCATATCAGGCCTGGAATGGTGTTGACAAAGTGGAGCCCTTTTTTTGGCAACTGCAAGAACAGCTATTAGTTCCTTCATAAACAATAAAGCATTTAAGACAGTACAATCTTTAGGTAAATATTTGCAAATTGATCAGCTTTTTTTTTTTAGAAATGTACTTTAAGTCATGGTACTAGCCCAGCAAAGGAATGTACTTTTTTGTTGCCATATTTAATGTGCACCTTAGGAAGTTCCATAGACTGACTTTTAAAAGTTGCCCTGGTCCAGCTTCATCTGGAGACGTCCACACGTTATTTGATGTATGAAAGTGTCTCCTCTCTAATCACACGCCCGAATCCATCCTGGGGCTACACTAAGCAATCTAATGTACTTGAGACTGAGGACATTAGCCAGCCTTCTAAGGAGCCCACAGTACTTGTTCTCTCTGCTCTAATTAAAAGTTAGAAATCATCTTGTTACGATGATTAAAGTCAGAATGCAACTTTGGAGAAATCCAAATGTGTCATCATTGTGAAGGGAATCGAAATCAAACCACTTATTTTGTCCAGCAAATGAGTTACCTTGTCCGACTACTCAGAGCTCCTCTAATGGCTGTGTCCATTAGTGAGGCCCGTCGGCGCAGATACATGGGATTAATCATGCTTTCATTCCGAATGAAACATAACGGCGAGCGGCTGCAGTAAAGCTACACTTCACAGGCTTCAGATATATGGAGATTAACCAGCAGTCTTGGCTGACCATGGCTTTTTCTTTTAAGAAATGGATTTACAAGAAATTATATACCTGAACTAAGAAAAAAAGTATTGGTGGCCCTCCCGCTCTGGTGTACGAAAGAGGTCTCTTTAGCAGTGAAATATTTAATTTCATCTCAATGGAAATACCTGTTGTCCCCTTCTATCAAGTTACACAATAGTTTGGACGGATGTGTTCCTCACCAAAGGCCTGCCAACAGAGCTGTGCAGTTCGGCAATCTGCCGATCAACGTGTTTAGTATACTGTTTTATCTGTGTGTGCTGTATTCTTGCACTGTTTTGTGAGGGGAGTGTTGAAGGAATGTGTCTGTGGGAAATAAAAGGCAGGAGCTGAATCTGGCGGAAAGATTACACTGTGAAAGCGTCTCTTAGATTGCTTTGGGTGCCGGCTGAACCCTGTCATTGTAGGCTGCTGGGAGATACGCTGCGTTTACGTGCGCTACGCCTTCCCCTCTGTCCTCACACGTTCGCTATCTCACACTTTCTCGCCATCTTGGAAAATTTCAGGCAATTTCCTCCGCACTGCGGCCCGCCTTTCACATCATTTCGTCCAATATGGCTGGCTCCTGTCTCAATAGTCGACAACCATTAGTGGTATTAGTTTTGTAAAGACCCTCATTGTGCACAGCTTTAGATGGATAGACAGATTTCAGGTGACTTTTGAAAGGATATCGAAAGAGGCACTGTGTTGCACCCACATGCCCCTTCTTCTGCAGTCAATCTCAGTCAGACAGTACGGTCAATCTTAGTTGGACGGTCACCAAGTCATTTCAGATAAGTCAAGCAAGCAAGTGAAATGAAGCAGTATATAGTGTGTGTTCTAGTCAGTGTGATTAACATCTGTCCTCATCTGCACTGCTGCTGGCCCTCTTTCTCTTTTCCCCAGTCCTTCCAGTCAGTCCGGTGGGCTTATTCATGTTTGCACCAAGACTGCCTTAATGTTGAAATCATCTTCACAGTTTAATTTGACTTCTTAATCATATCAACACCCAAAGGTTTTAAACCTTCAGCAGGCCACCTGTCTCACACATTATGGGGTTCCACAGGACAGATGGGAGAGGTCTGTTCCTGGCCTAAATATTCACTCAGACTGTCCGGGCAGCCTTGGACCTTCTTCAGGGCACCACAGGCTACACTGGAAGTCTCTCCAAAAACCCATCTCTGCTAATATTGCTGCTGTAGATCTGCATAGAGGATGACTGAGCAAGTTTTTTGGCATTCCTGTTTTAATGAAATATATATTCGATTATACCGTTTTCCAATCTCTCACCACCTCTTAGGATTACAGGTTGTTTCTGTAATAGGAAGACTTTTATTTGACCTTTGTTTTGATTGGATGTTTTGCAATGGCTCATTTAAAAAGCAGTCTAGACTGAAACACTCCTTATAACTTCATGGGCTAATATGAATCACATGTGCAGATGCAAGCTACCTCCTCATCAACACCCTGACCCCAACCTAAACCATTATTGTAATTGTCTGTTTTCTCAATTACTCACAATGGCCTTTTAAAAAACAATTGTCTAGCGGCTGTGCTGTGTTTCAGATTACAACTGCTCATTAGAGCTTTATAATGCCACCTCCCATGCTTGGGCACGTGGAGACAAATGAGCTTTGTGTGTAATTCCACATCTCTACTGATCCACCTTAGCATGGCTTCACTCCACAGCCAGCGCGTGCGGCCAAACACTACCAGAGAACTCAGAGGAGTGCACCTGTGCGTAATTACAGTCCGTTTCATTTCCCATGCATCTGGATTATCAGCAATCCTAATAATGTATTGCATTTTCAGAATTTTTTCACCCTTTTTTTCCCAGCTGAGCTACCACCTGTGTCGCAGATAACAATGCTATTTTTAGCTGCATTTTAGGTCTACAAATTATGTCCAAAACTTTCAGTGTTTTTCCGGCCACTAACTGCTTACAGTGGTGCTGAAAGATGCATTAAACTGAAATTACACTGTCCTCTAGCGGGACGTTTCCTGTGTGATAGCTGTCCATCACAGTTATATGGGCCTGGTCAGAAAAGCAATAACGCCACATTCCAACAGAGCAGCGTTCTCCATAGCCAGCAATATCCTTTATGGCAGCAATATGATAATAATATGGGTGATATTGTAGGGTCCCTGGAAGTGCTGGCAGTGTGTTAACAATATGAATTCTGATTAGAGTTCAGATAACTGCCATTCCTGTCCCTGCTCTTTTATCAGTCTCAAAGCAGCCTGCGCACCGTCTGCCCCGGTGGTTTATGGACACATTATACAAATTGCACATGCAACAAACCTCATAAATAACACAGAACACCGGTAAACAAACACACACGGGAGGTGTACACACCACCCAGATAAATAAAGAACAATGTGTGAAGACCGTAAATTGAAAAGTGTTTGCCTGTGCAAAATGTTCCACTGTCAGCAGAAAATACCAGCGTTGGCTGGGCTTTTTGCTCTCCCAGACTCTGATCCACTGTTACAGGGTTAATTCTTACACACTGCTTCTCTGCAAACTTACCATGACCACTGCCTAAACAGGGAGAAAAATGCAGGTGGGAGCAATTTTATAGACATATGGAACATCAGAGGCAGGGCCTAATCTGGAAAAAGAACAGCCATCAAAGAAGGCAACTTCAGTAGCAAGTTGTCCAGGGTGCATTTTTCATGATTATTGTTGTTGTGGAGCAGAGACCTTCATGAATCAGTAGTCAGGTCATTGCTGCTTCGGCTGAAAAACTGCGATGAACGATTCACTCACTCTCTCTCTCTCTTTCTTTCTTTCTTTCTTTCTTTCTTTCTCTCTCTTACTCTCTCCCTATATCTCTCTTTTCCTCTCTCTCTTACTCGCTATCTCTCTCTCTCTCTCTCTCTCTCTCTCTCTCTCTCTCCCTCTTCCCCTCAACATTTTTCTCCATCCTAAACAATGATTATCATCAGCGGCATCAACACAACAGTTGAAGTCGGAGCATGTTCCAAATCAAGGCAATCTGAGGGAATCTCTGCATTGAGCATCAATTATTTAGCTTCTGTTGCTTTGTACAAACAAGCTCCCCTGGTGGAGAGACGCACGCCTCTGCACAGCCAATTACTTCCAAATGTTTCTCTCATTTATTATTGAGGGTGTAAATCTTGTACAGGTTGTTGTATGGCTGACCCGGTGTGGAGTCCATTGTGCAGTGCTTTGATCAGGACGCAGCTGAGTGGCGTATGGGGGTGGGCTACGCTCCCATCCTGCAGTGGGCAGGTGCGGAGGGTCCGGCACGGGAAAGTGAAGGGGGCGGAATTCAGGCTTGTGCGCTTCCAGGATCTGTGCTGGATAATTAGAGTGGCAGGCCTGCATGGGAATGCCTCCCAACACGCTCTTCACTGGCCAGTCCTGATGGCCTGACCAACACCCGCTGACCTCTTCCATGCTGTTTGTTTTCTGGCTATGTATGCAGTTTGGTGTGTGTGTATGTGTGAACTGGAGGAATGGAAGGGTCTTTGAGAAAGCAGTGATTCGATAATTACAGTGTTATTACTATTCAGTGTGTCATAAAATGTGACTACAGTTCAGTTCAATTTTTAAAAATTATTTATTTAGAAAAACACTATATGTCCAAAGATGGACACCCTTTCTAGTGAAGACTTTCAGCTACTCTATGTTGCACCCATTACTGACACAGACACCTTGTCTAGTCAAATTCCCACAGCCATGCTCCAAAATCTAATAGAAAGCCCTCCTCCAATCATAATATAATATAGGATGTATATTTTTAATATCCTTGATTTTGAAAGGAACAATAAACGAGCAGGTGCCCCGACACTTTTGTCTGTTTAGTGTACTCATAATTATGTGACTGAGTGCGTGTGACTGGAAGTTACACACAG
The DNA here is from genome assembly GCF_030463535.1 of Salminus brasiliensis. NCBI lineage: Eukaryota > Metazoa > Chordata > Actinopteri > Characiformes > Bryconidae > Salminus > Salminus brasiliensis. The sequence goes on along the minus strand of NC_132887.1, from coordinate 15,071,325 downwards.
GCAAAACACATCCAGACCACATTTTTTTAAGGAATGCATATTGTATTGGACATTATAACTGATTATAATTGATTTTGGTTTTCCAAAATAATTGCAATTGAATCACCCCCCTCAGATCAGTGCAGCCACCACGAGCACACTGCTTGACTGCAGTTTGAAAGCTCATGCGCTCTGTGCTGCTGTTGCTTTGTTGGGGTTTCATTGCCTGTGATGTAGAAGAAGAGTGGCAACAGAACAAGCCTCTCTGATTTCTGAAACACAAAACTTATTTAAGCAGAGCTGTCACTCGTCAGCACTGAGAAGCGTTTTAAATTTCAGATTTAATTAAGCCTGCCAGGTCGACAAATAAAAATGTTGCCAATCAAAATTTCGACTTGAAAAGAGTTGAAGGTTGACTCAATTCGGCGAACAAAAAGCTCTTTTCATGCCGTGATTACACTGTGCCATCTGTGTCACAACAACTACACTGAGTCAAAACTCTTTTTACTTATTAAACATATAATTATCTCTCTTTTTATTGGAGGCTGCAGAGCGCAGCAACATCAGTTCTGTCGCACGCTGACGTTGTGGCTGTCAGTGGAGGTGTGATTTAGAGCAGCATGGGGGGCGAGAGAGTAAGAGAGAGAGAAAGGGAGAGAGAGAGAAAAAGAGAGATCTCATTCTCTGTCTCTCTTGGTTTGGCTAGAGGCCAGGGGGAGAGAAGTGAGCTGTCTGAAGGATTTGGTGTGTGTGTGTGTGTGTGTGTGTGCATGCTACTGGAGGAGATGTGGTGAGCGCGAGTCTTGGCTCAAGTAATTGTGTGGCTCCCAGGTGATGGAGGCTTTTATGCCATTAACAGTGTCTGTCCTGGTGCGGAGCGTGCCAGCTCTTTAACGAGCCAGTGCTGCTAATTTCACAGCTAATACTGAGCCGTTCCACCTCACCGGGCCGCGCACAGCAGGTGCTGCAGGGACACACAGAGAGGGGATGGACAGAGAGACGCAGAAACACAGAGCGAATTACCAGCACACCTTTCCCTGTCAGGGATTTTTTTTTACTCCTCTCTTTTTGATTGACTTCCATGATTAGTGGTAGGGAGGAGGTTTAGAGAGAGTGAGAATGACAGAGAGCAGGGGAGAGATGGGATGGGGAGTGAGAGAGAGGTAAGGTGGAGTGAGAGAGGTTAGGTAGGGAGAGAAAGAGAAAAATGGAACGTAGAAAGAAAGAGGGAGGGTGGGGAGGGAGGGAGAGAGAGAAAGAGGAAGGTGGAGGGTGGGAAAAGAAATAGAAAGGAAGTAAGGAAGGGAAGGAACGATTGGTTGGGGTGGAGAGATAGAGACAGAGAGAGAGAGAAAGAGACAGTGGGATGGAAAGGGAAGAGAAAACGAGAGAAAGAAAGAGATGTGGTGTGGAGAGAGGGACGGGAAGAGGAAAGTGAAAGAAAAAAGTGAGATAGTAAGGACAGCAAGATGGGATGTGGAAAGAGAGATGAGAGAGAAGGAGAGAAAATAAATATGGGGTGGATGCAGAGAAAGATGGGATGTGGAGAGAGATGGGATGTAAGTGAAGGAAAGAGATAGAGAGGGGGGGCAGGAAGAGAGATATGGGATGGGAGACTGAGGAAGATGGGGTTGGGAAAGAGGAAGAGAGACAGAGAGAGAGATGAGATGTGGAGAGAGAGAGAGAGAGAGAGAGAGAGCGTTGTTGAGCAAGAATGCAGCTGTTTGTCACTCTGCCTCTGTCATGTAGTTCATTGCTGCAGCAGGTGTACAACCACTGGCCCATCTCTGGTTTGCTGAGGGCAGATTTATGAAGGACGGAAGTGGAGTTTGAGGTCTGAGTGGGCTGGTTTTCTCTGTACACCTTCACTACAGTGGCTCTAGAACATCCCACAAAGTTAACAGTTTCTGAGATACTACCACCCTTTGCCCGGTACCCTATTATTATGCCCTTTTAGACAGTCAAATTGCATCCTTTATTACAACTGACTGCTGTGCTTGTTTATTTATACGTCCATGTGGCATGTGTGATGCCCGATCTGAGCTCATAACATTGTGATATGACTGTATCAGTGGGGTGAAGGGTGATATCATCATCTGAGTGCCTCTTGATGGCATAACAGTGGTACCCCATGGGCCAGTGATCCCAGAAGGTAACCACGACTCCAGCGAGCAGTACAGGGCAATCGCCACACCTCTGTGGAGCAGTTAACCTTATGCATAGCTTATATCAGCTAATACAGTCCATACCACAATGTCTCACTCAGTATTCTGATAGAAGTATGTGTACTGTGGTATATCCTGTATTTTACATGTGAGGAATCAGTTGTGGAAACGTAAATGTACCTGCAGTGTTCTCTGAACCTGTTTTTGTAGCACTTTTTTTCTTTTTCTTTTTTCTTCAATTCCTATAAGGAGTTTTTTTGTAAATGGGAAGACTGTAAATGTGTATAAATTGTTCTTTCAATCATGTGACTAGTTTTCCAGAGGGAAGAATTTGTAATATGTTAGCAGTGAAGTGGTGTGGGTGGAGTTTTTTGAGGATTCTTGTCTGATTGCACATGGATATCAGAAAACCTTAGGGACAGTGTAAGTTAGTGGAGCTGCCTTTTACCATGTTAATTTGAGTATTAAAGTACTCAAGAACAGCCTTTTGCTTTTTCATGTACAGTATGTGTGATCGTAAGTGTAATAGTTGCAGGCTTTAATTCATGTAATCACATATTTCAATTAGGTTCATGGAAATCAGCAGCTGCACAATGTTGTCTATTGTATGTTCATTGTTAGTTTGTGGATTTCCAGTTCTTGTTGTACTAGAAGGACATGCATTGAATAATTTGTTCATGATAAGGGACAATAAGCCACATATGGGGCAGATAAATGCTAGATTACTCTTTTAAAGCGTATTATTTATTAACTACATGTATTGGAAAGTCTGGTACTATCTGATGCAATGAGACTATGTATGTGATGAAAGGTTGTCTGGACCCACATTTTATCATGTGTAATGGTATACTGTATGAAAATAATGTGTTAAGACTTTGCCATTGTTGCTCAGTTGTGGGCTGTGTTCAGCTATCCTGAAATATCTGCACTCTTATCTTGGTCCTTTTTGCCCCCCCCCTCTCTCTCTCTCTGGAGAGAAGCACACTCTGACATTCTCCATCAGTGCACTGAGCCTAGAGGTGTGGAGTGAGTGATCGGCCATAAAGAGCTGCAGCTGGACTGGGCCCCTTATCTGCTGTCCCATCACTGCAACAGCACTTCCACTGGCCTTACAGCCTTGAGTGTGTGATTTTTGAGACTTAAATTGGTATTTGAGTTGATCTTTTTGAGAGAATGTATTTTTTTAATCCTGAGCAAACATCAGGTGGTGTCAGAAATAAATTCAGGGATGTTAGCTTTGTCTCCTTTACATGTGATGTGTTATACCACTTTTTCACAAGTTAACACAGTTCCAATGAAATATCTGTGGCATGGTTTGGTCAAAATGCCACAAGGATCAAGCATAAACAGCACCCTTTTAACCCTGACTAAGCAACCCTTAACCCTTCAGAATGCCCGATTTGAGTGCCTGTGCCTGTGATATCTTTACTTGGTTAAAATGATAAAAGAAAACGTTGTCTTTTTTACATACAGATAAAATAAACAATTATACTGAGGCATCACCCAAGTAGTACATCAAATAAAAGAAACAGCCTTCTTTTTTACATATAAATTTGAGTTTTAATGGTTTCCTCATGTGAACAAATGCATTAAAATGTCGTACAGCATCCTGTTTGTCCACTAGCCGTTGCTGTTATGCCTTAGGTGAGAGGCAGCAAACCGGATTTTGCTTAGTGCTCTTCTGTACTGCTAACATGGGGAGGGGAGGGGGGTGTTGTGATGGCGATTTGGCTTTTCAGGCATCGCTCTTGCCATGTAATCGCATTGCGTCTGGCTTACCTGTGCCGCCCCCAATGGGTTTATTCACAGCTAACGGGATTTGCCGCGCTGCAGAGCTCCAGAGAGACGTGCCGCCGCCATGGCTCTCCTCTGCGCTCTTAATTACACCCTGACAGGACATCAGCATTGACAAACCCTCCCTCTGATCACACCACAGAGAAGCCCCCCTGCGTCTGCCTCCACCCGCCATATGATACAAACACGTACCCATCGCAGCAGTGCTTTCATTTCATCTGCTTGCTTGGTTAGATATTGGTATTGCTATATTTGTTTTGTGTCATAAGTACTATAAATCCATAGTGTGGTGGCTAAAGCCATTGCTTAGAGGGCTCATTTGCATATGGCTGCCTTTTATGCTAGCAATTTCACAACAGTTACCATGATTAACAAATGATTACTTGTTCAGTTCTAATAGGTAGTGGTGTAAAGTTGTGACTAGCTCAAACAATGAAGGTAAAAGAGAAAGTTTGAGGCAGTTGGAAAAGGCTGAACACGTTCTACTGCCTGTTATTGAATTATTGTGATTTCACTTTTCTTCAAATTTTCTCCATCCAAGTTTGAGAGCTTTCATTTTAAGGGCAAGGGCTTTAGGGCTTAGGTGTGTAAAGGATATAGTCTATTAATCAACTGGTACAAAAAAAAATACTAATAAAATAAATGAATGAATAAAATCGGATTATGGTCTATGACCTGTGGTGTTGTTCTATATGCGAGTATGTATACAGGAGGTAGACAGAATATTGGAAATGGCAGGCAGTGTATGGATTTGTCAGTAATAAGGAGCTGGCCTGCCTTTTGTCTTCAGAGGGGCTTCCCTGCTTCCTGTAAAGCTGTTAGACACATTTTGAACAATTCTAGTGGGAAATTGGTCCATCCTCAAGAAGAACAAACCCACTACCATATTGATCTGTTGGGAGAAGGCTTGCTTGCTTTGACTTTCGCAAAAGAGAAATACATCCAGATGTGGAAAGGAGAGTAAAATAGATCTCAGCAGACTGTATTACTTTCTTCCTGTTCTCTAAGGTCTAAGGACAGTATTGTTATGAGAACAGAAGATTGCTGTTACAATTTTCTACACTGTCTGTCTCACTACTTTGAAATTGCTGTCTCTGTTCTGAGACCAGATTGCCTCAGAGTTTTGGACAGAGTTACACACTCATCACCTATTAAACCCTTATAATCCCAGCCATATTTCTTCCTAACGTCTATTATTTAGTAACTACATGGAATTTACTTTTAATGTGAGCCCTGGCCATTATGGGGTTAACAGTATTTCCTCTATTTTCTCTGCTCTCTGTATTCCCACCGTTTCCCACAGTTGTGACTTAACAGCTATCTCTCCCTCTCTGAAGCTCTGTCATCACTTTCACTTTGTGCAGGTAGCACAGTGACCTTTTCCTCTGACAGCCTCTCTTTTGTCCGGCCAATCAGGTAGTCCCTATGCCCTTAACAGCCAATCACACACACTACAGGCCTACTGATACTACACACTTGTACATGGCTCTCATAATCCATTGTGTCATCTTGTATGACCAGAGATCACACCTGTAAAGTACAGTACTCTTACTGTATGTTGTCACACATCCAGTAAGATGACATGGGTTTTTGTCTGGAGTAGACTGATTTTTTTCTCTCTTGCTTGAGTAAAGCCCTGTTTAGTACTGAATTAGATTATGAGGGGATATCTGTAAAGAGTGTTTTACACATGTCCTCAGTGATAAAACCGGTGTCCGTACAGCAATAAAGTTACTAAAGGACGAGTGAGGTTAGTACCCGAATGTTTGATTTTATTTATGATATGATCACATTCACAACAGTTACGTCCAAATAGTTGAAGAGATACTGCCTCTTATTTCAGATTGAGGGTGATTATAAAGTTCCAATTACAATTTGATTTTGTTTTTGTTTTGTGATTTGGAAAGTTTTTGTTTCGTGATTGAGAAAGTGCTTAATATCTACCAGAGGATCTCGGATACATGCGCTCTGAGACTAAATAGGATGCATGGCAGCAACTAAAGTCCTTTTTTTTCCAACCTGACATCTGCCTGGATAAACACAGAATCGCGTATCTGGATGGGACTAAAATGATCAGACCACCGCTGAGTTCAGTAACAAACAATAGGTTATTCTGCCTGTAATTTTCTCAGAGGAAGAGGGAGAAAAACACATGGAAAAAGAGAAAATCACAGTGGAGCCCCCAGCAAAGAGAAAGTTACCTCAGGGCCCTATGTAAATTTAATCCTGTCTGAATAGGGGTTAAGACAGTGGTTAGTAGTAAATGAAGTGCTTGCCATTGTGTCCCAGGCAGGTCTGGCAAACTGTGATGTGTTGTAGGATATATTTGTACTATTTGACCATCACTATATTTACAAAAGTGTTGTTTCATTGTTTCTTCTGAAATCAATGGTATGTAAAAAAATGTTATCCTGCTTTTGTTGGAGTAACTGTCTCGGCTGTCCAGGCTTTCTGCTAGATTCTAGATAATAGATTCAGTGACAAGAGCATTAGTGAGGTCAGGATGTTGGATGATCACCACCCCACCTCATCCCCAATTCCCCAACTCATCCCTAAAATGTTGGATGGATCACTATTCCAGATTACATAGTTTACAACTCCACAGCTCAATGCTGGGGGGTTTATACCCATCCAGCCCACACCTGGTGATGAGAGAGCCATCCATGGCCATCCTCTTGGACGAAAACTTAAACGGTGGCACCACTCAGGACAGTGCCAGTGTTCATTATCAACTATATAGAGATTTTGCCGTAGTGTTTCATTTCTAGGCACATTTTTATGCGAAGAAGTTACAATGTAGAATGTCACCAATCTCTCCTCTCAACAGTATCTTCAAATTAGGTGTTTGTGTGATTAAATGTATTTCTCAAAATGTAATGCTAAGATGAATGTGGGTACAGTTAAGAGTCTGTTATCTTGATTTTGTAGAACAGAGGCTAGAAGTTGGAGATATTGTGGGAATAGCTAATGGCAAAAGATCCTTTGTGATGAAATGTTGTAAGCAAGAATTCTAGAAATTGTTTATTATTTCAGATAAGACCTTTACTGAATCTTTGCTTGGTTATTTGCATATATGCTGCCCCAATCACCTCTGTTGTCCCTTTCTATGTTCTGTGTGGATATGAAAATGTTTTAACATTTATTTCAGGCACCTTTTCAGACCTGCTGCTATGTTCGCTTCTTATTTTTGCAACCTCTTCAGCAAAACAAAAGAGACACAAAATTGCTTTCAGCCAGGAGAGGCTGGTATGTGTAAGTATTCAGTAAATTGTATTCAGAGCTATTGGAGAGTATATGCCACTCTAAGCTATTGGGGAAGACAAGAGGACAATTTACTCCCAATGTGGCCTTCTAGAGAGCCTTCAGTGGAGCTTACAAGGCCACTGCAGCAAAGAGAGAGAGAAAGACAGAGCGTGCGTACAAGAGAGAGAAGGATGTGTTTCAGGGAAAAAGAAGGATTATTCACCTCCAACAGGGCTTCTGCATAATTTGTTGGTATTATTTTTCAAATTGACCTCATGATTATAGTCATAATCAATACGTACCACAGGCAGGCTGATTAAGGCTCTCTGTTCTCCTCCCTCCCCTCGTCTTTATTTTACCCCCATTGTGCTTCAGCAGGTATTGCTTTTAATAGCCTCAACCCCACAGCGAGAGGTAGAACAACAACATGAATGCAGCGGCACAGAGTCTGCGCTCATATTGTTTTCTTCCTTTCTTATGGAGGAGAGTGCATTTAAACATAAGAAAAGGGAAAGAATGACCTATTGATATGGATCTATTCTTCTTGCGTGGTTATGTGTTAGTAATGGAACCGGATGTGTGTGCACTTTATGTCTGAGAACTCAGAACGTACCGATGCAGTTACTTTCAGTCAAGAGATCTGTTGTGTTACTTCAGTGGAGCCTTTAGTAGTAGGGCTGCACAATATGTCATTGCAGCATCAGCATTGCAATGTAGGCTTGCACAGCAGTCACATCGCAGGCCATGCAAAGCCATATAAGACACATTAAATGAAATGTTACTTTACCTTTTTTACAGCTTGAGGCAAAAGTAAAGTTCCCACTGTTCTTATTTTCCATCTACCCGAGGCATCTGCCCAGTAGATGCCCATTCATTTTACTTCATGGAGTGCACTACTAATACCACAACATTCTGGATCATTGACATCTGACTTTTTTCTGGGTTTTTTTTAGTATCACACTATACATCGATAGGAAAATAATATACAAAACACCATTGCATATTAAGGTATTTATATGAATGTACATATGTAGAGATGGCATGGCAACACACTTTCGATACAAAAATTCAAATCAGACGAGTAATTCTTATTTAAAAAACACTAGGCTTTAAGAGCTGTTTCTTAATTGAAGCATTTGACTTAGGATGGGCACCTAAAAGTAGACTATTATGCTCAAACTACTCAAACACTCTACCACCTTACATGACAAAATACACCGCTAGCATCATCACATCACCCAGTGTGAGTGTGTGCTGTTGCAAGCCCGCTTTCTCACAGAATTTAATCAGACATTTTTTTTCTCAGAAACCCGACCCAGCATTTTCTGCGGCTGATAGGTTGGGGTCTGCACCTCTGACCTTTTCTTTGTTTCAGTGTCAAGAAATGGCTGAGACATGGTGAAAATATAACAGATGTTTATTCTTTTGTAATTAATATCTCCTCCTTCTGACAATCAGTTGAACATTCACTATGGACTAAATTTGACCTCTCCTCTCAATATGTTACAGGTGAGAAATTATCCTTCTAAAATGACTTGCCGTTATTGTTACTAGAAATGTGACTACTAAATCTGAATGCATGAGCCTGATACCATGATTGTTATATCAGCAGAATGTAAAATTTAAGCGCATCCTCAATTTTTATGTGTTACATATCTGTGAAAGTATATAGCGTGTGTGAACCAGCCCTCAAGCTTAGCTGCTAATAAGCCTCACTTTATGGTTGCGCTGGTGTTGATGTTGTGTGGAGATTAGAGTGCTATAGATCTCCCTGTCCCAGTCCCTGTCAGAGTGCTCTATCCACACACACACTCTTCCACACACACAGTTCTCAGGACATCAAAGTCACTGCGGACATGCATCTGAATGACAGAACTAATGAGGCCAATGGACATCCACAGCAATACCAGATCCACTTTACTGATTGATAGAGAAGTACACTCAGACCTTGAAGGGAATTAGTGCACCTCTGGAGAAGTAACCTTCCTCTTTAGCAGTGTACATCTGAGCACTGTCTGTACTTGATTCAATATGCCACGGAGGCAATGTGAAATATAGCCACTGGCTATGCTTACAGTACGCTTTTGAGGGTTTTGTTTTGATCTGGCAGCTGTTTACCATACAGTAGCATTGTTGCAGCTGTTACCCAACCGAATCTGATTTCACTGAGTTTGAATAAAATAGGCGTTATTTAAGTTGCATTTTCTTTGGCTTATGATCTCACACAAATTCTATGGATCAATCTATCTAAACACTTTCTATAGGGTCTGTACACTCTCCATTTAAAAGCACAATATTTAAAGGTCTCTGATGCTTACATAAACATTATGTGACTTTTTAGTTTTACACGCCTTTACCAGCTGAAGAGATGGTAAAGCCAGTCAGCTATGGTTAGCTTTAATCCTAGCACAGATACCCGATTGCTTCGCCGGCTTCACTTCAGTGTGCTGCTTTTGGCCTTAGGCAAAACCCCTGTCACTAGTTTTGGATATCTAGCACAATATGGTGGTCATATGCACTCTCCGCAGTGTTACTGATGCATAATAATAATAATAAAAAACTGCGTCACTGGGTTTTACCACATTGCTAGCTTTGGCTAGGTGGCTTTTGCTTTCGATTTTGAATGAGGACACAACAGTGTTTGAGGTTCACTGTATGACACCATGGACTGAACTCTTAATTATTCAACCATACCAAAATAAATACAGTTCAGGCCTTTTTAATCAATTTTCATGAAAACTGAAATTTGACATTTTTTAACATTCTGTTTTTTTTTTTTTAAATCACTCTGCCCAGTGATGACCACTTCCATGACATGTGTGTAAGTAAGTCGATGAGAATATTAATGAGGTTACCATAGAGATAACATTTAGTTTAATTAGGGGAATAACCTAGACTATGGCCTTTTTTTACTGCAGCAAGGAAAAGAGGCACAAAAGGAATTGATTGGTTTTGGCATTTAGTCTCTGATCATTGGTGTCATCTATTGCTTCAGGAGGCAGGAAGATAATCTAAAGTGACATTTCTTGTCTGGCTGCTTTTTCGACACTGATGAAGGCAATTACAGCAATCTTAAATGATCATTTGCACAACTTTCAGCCGCTTGATTTTTCCCCCTTTTTGAATTTTTTCAGAGTTGGAATGCGGCGGGGTGATTAGCTAATTTGGTAAATAGGGCAATATGCTTGTGTGCAAGGTGAAGCACTCAAATATTAGGTGTTTACGTAACGCATGTGGAGACATCCTGCTGGCACAGTGTTCAGTGTTCTTTGATATTTAATCAAATGATGTTTCGTGAGATACTGAACTGTGTCTTATTTGATTGACCAAATCTTTCTGCTTGGAACAAAAGGAAATAGCATGCCTTTCCTTCTTAATAAAAGCCATCTGGGAGATCTTACCGTTCTTAATTTCCTCCCTTCAGGAATTTTTGTGTTTAAAGCTGGGGATCCAGACATCCATCTAACACTAAACATTCTGTTTTCTGTTTATTATGAAAGATGAGCATACATTTTAAACACATCTTCCTTCCCTTTTTATATCATAACTCTTAACTTTAGATAAATGCTAGTCATAGAACACTGAAGCATGTTATAAACCCATCCATTCAGTATGCACTTTAACACTGATCTGACTTTTAGATCGCCATTTAGCATTTCTAAAACATTTTCTTCTGATTTTTCAGTTTTAATCTGTAAGAAATATAGATTTCCCATGTTACAGTTTTTTTTGTCATTGGTCCATTAATCTATTCTCCAAAGAATTGTCCTAAAGAATGTTCCAAATGCTCAAAAGTGTTGTTCCTGTGTTTCCAAAAGTCATTACATGCTTTCATCTTCAAGTATGATGACTGTAAGTTGAGACTCAGCGAGTGTAAGCTGGTTTTGGCAGCCTGAGCTGGCCACTCCATGTGAATCACTCTAGCGTTGTGTCTTAACCCCAGACCAGCAGCACACCCACAGTTCAATGGTGCCACATCCTTTTCCTCTGAAAGGTACTTAAAAAGTCATCGGCGGGCAGCGTGTGAATATTGCCAGGATTTCATTTCATGTTTGTTGCATTTACTCTCGTAGAACGTGATAAATATGTCGCTAGGGTGAAGGTCACATAACCTCGACGCTTCAAGAAATATTTGGCAGGCCAACATAATGCTTTCCAAGTTTGCGGAACAAATGAAATTCTGCTGCTCTGTTGCACTTTGCCTCCAAACAACCATTACAACTAGCTTTATATATTGTCTGAGCAACAGACCATCAAATGGTGTTTTTCTTCTTGTGCCAAAGCAGTCGGGAAGATAGAGAATAGTAATCTGCCAATAGGATGTAAGGGCGTAGTGTGTGTCTATATTTGGTGGTAAAATCATCCTATTATACTTTTTTTTGTTTGATGCTTATGGAAACGAACAGAAATCAATGTTGACGACTGTGTGTATAACGTTAACCAGGCGTAGGGAATATTCAGTGTCTTGTGAGGGTGCAGGCATCGCTGCTTGGTGAGTTTTCACTGGAAATTGCAAACATCGCGAATGAATGGCCAAAGGGCAGAGAAGAGCAGGAGAATTCAAGGCTGCTTCTGAGGACTTTATTTGCATACTCAATATAGAGGCTGGCCTCCAACAGAGACAGTGTGCTGTGTTGTGTGTTTATATTTGGTGTGTAAGTTCCATTTCAGCTCCATTTTGTGTTGCCTTTTAGTTAGTTACTGAGATTACAGATATGAATACAAACAATATCAGATGATTTTTCTCCACTAACAGTCGTTCTTCATCTTGCGAGACATTCTGTCTCTCTCTCTCTCTTTCTCTCCTGCACCATTCACCATTTGCTCTAACCAATTTTGCATTTGTGGTGGTAAAAAATTAATCTAAGTGTCGGCCGGTGGGGAATGCTGGGGATCCGGTCTGATTTATTGCAGACTTAATTCAGAATGGCTGGAGATGATGAACGCCACTGAAAGTGGGCAGTTGCGTTTTGGAAGTGTGAAACTGGCTGTTCCGAGTTGTTTGATTGAAAATCACATAAATCAGGAAACTCCAAGCTCGGAGCGGAGTCTTACAAATCTCTAAACAAAAATCTGCGCCCTGTACATTACATTATTAGCGCAGCGTCTCTTAAAATGCCTGGGATTTATGTGCCTTTCAAATTTAAAGCTCTTGGCTCAGATAAGAGTGATATATATTTTTCAAGTTTGTTTTTTTGGACAGCTAATCTAGTGCCTCATGAAAGCACTATTTAGCTGTTAGACAAGGTGACAACACTAAAAAGCACTCGAAGCATAGTGCTATTACAAAAGGAGGGTCAGTCATTGTCAGTGGGAAATGTTCAATGAACTTAAAGGAATATGCTGAACATTGTGTGAGATTGCAGTCCTCTGAGATCTCTAAATAATCCTTGAGGCACATATTGTGGTAGTAGCGATAGCTCACTACAAAGCACTTGTTTCATGTTCAAGTAGGAGTAAGCATGTTAGGAGCCTGATATCAAGGCTAAACCTGGGAGCGCATGAGGCCCAGTCAGCACAGTACTCTTTCTCTGCTAAACTCTTTCAGTGGAGAAGAAGATCTCTGGCCTGCCGCTTGGGTCTCTGGTAAAAAGCAGCAATCTGAAAGTCATTCACTGAGCCGTCCCGAGAGACCTGAGGCCTGAGCTAATCACAACTTCGACCCACTTCTGGATTCCAATGACTGAAACAATTGAGCTGAGGTCTCCCTCTGGACCGGAACAAAGTCAGTGCGAGTGCAACTTTAGCGCACCACAGCCTTGTGCCATGACACCTCTGCCACTTATACTGCATGTGATGGGCATAGAGAGGTGTGTTTGATACTATGAACAGTCGATAAGAAAGACTCCAGCTCAGATATTCACTCCACTTACATACAGTCTGCCATGGACAGGTCTTGCCATTGCCTTAACATTAATGCACTCCACAAAAAGTACAAGGTAAACTTACAGGGTGTTACAGAGATAAGACAGCTGACAAAAAGGCAAATCTGTGTTTCTGGTATGGGCTTCACAAAGATTCTGTTTTATTTTTTTTTTTATGTTAGAATCATTCAATGAATGCCAGTTAATGTATTATTTTTTCCTTTATGTATAGTTATTATGTTTGTATTTTCCTTATGTATTATATTAATATGTTTTTTCTTCATTTCTGTGTTTCAGCATTCCTTTATACCTAGAATTATGCAGGCTGTTTGTTATTTGTTATATTTGTAAATGACCTGTGACTGGTTGCGCATAAGCATAATTTAACTTTTGTGTAAATGAGAGGGATAGTAATATATGTAAATGTGCTGTTTTTGTGACATCACAAAAGCAGTGAATTCAAAATGAGATATTTTTGTAGCTTAGTTTTAGCGTAGAAACCTTTGCAGTGTCTACCCTCACCATTGAATTCTTTTATTTATTTTAAGTTGAAAAGGTTTTCAAGATATGTGGCCTTTAATAAAATAGGAATAATATAATCAAATTAGCTTGACGTTTGAAGTTATGTAATTCTAAATAAACCCAACTGTATCAATTTATGAGTTTATGAGCTATATATTCTTTGTTTTTTTTTGTTTTTTTGAAGATGAGAAAGTGCTTTTAACATAGCAACAATTTAAAATACACAGCTACTGCAGAGTTTTTTTTACAAGCTTTTATGCTTTATTTTTTTAGCTCCACTAAACTTTGTTGCTCATCTGCAGGTTGCAGGCTCTAAGGAAGGAGAAGTCCCGTGATGCAGCGCGCTCGCGGCGGGGGAAGGAGAACTTTGAGTTCTACGAGCTGGCCAAGATGCTGCCGCTCCCAGGCGCCATCACCAGCCAGCTGGACAAAGCCTCCATCATCCGCCTCACCATCAGCTACCTGAAGATGAGGGACTTTGCCAACCAGGGGGACCCGCCATGGAACCTGCGCGTTGAAGGACCACCGCCCAACACCTCAGTCAAAGGTTAGAGATCATAAAATCACTGTTCTGATCTGTACTTCTGTATTTTCTGGGGGGGGGGGGGGGGGGGGGGGGGGGGGTTATTGAAATCATTGGAATAGTTATAGATGCACATACAGAGAAGTGTATAAAAAAGTGGCAAAAAGGGAAAAACTAAGTGAATGAACACTCCCAAATAGCCTGGGTGTGGGCATAATTTGCTGTATGGCTACAGATGAGGGAGAGATAGCAGTAGTGTGGAAATGGAAACGACTCTTTGTCATGCCTCGTGGAAAGCTAATTAGTTGAGAATGGTACTACACTAAAACAGTCTATGGATTTAACAGTAACTATGGATTCTTTGTTGGGCAGTAACGACTGCGTGTGTAATGGGCCTGCTTAATCAACCAGTGCTAACTGATAGGTGATACAAGATGTGGTGAAGTTTAGGAAATGTTCAAAGTAAAAAAAAACAGATAAGGTTTCTCTTCACTGTCTTAGTAGAGAATAATTCTCTAGCTTTTTGTGTATTTCAGGGGCCTGTCTGGAGTTGTATTTGGGAAGGGAAAAAGAGCAGAAGCTAGTCACACAAGGTTTGACTTAGTTTAATATATTTCAGTGTATGATGTTTGTTTCTGGCACACAGCGTAAATGAGAATCAGTCGGGTGCTGTAGATTTGGAATGGCTGCAGTTCTATGAATGGCCATGGGGACCGGAGAAATTGCAGGCGTTTTAGCGGACTGCGTTCTGTGTATTCTGGCCAGCACACAACAGATGGCATCATTGTCGTCCTGCTTTGAAGAGCTGCATGCATTTTAATGAGTAAATGTATATACAGGATAACTCGTTGTGGAGTGCACTAGCCAATTCATGACGGGAAAACCTTCGGCAGGAAAAAACACTGTAAGGTGAAGGGATGTATTAATTAGAATTGACTACATATAATTTAATGAATCCCCAGCAAGGTTAGTTTCAAAACAGTAGGACAATGAGACCAGCGTTTGTGTCCTTCCGTCTCATTGACAGCAGCACTTTAAATTGAATCAGGAGCTGGGCCCATTTTATTTGCACTACATTTCGAACAGAGCCTGCTATCGATTCCCGTTGTGTTGCCCTGCGTCACTGGAGTTAATGGATACTCGGCCCACTGACGGTACCTCCAAGCCCATGAATCTGTGTTTATTCTCCAATCGGAGCGACTCGGTGGCCTTGACCCGAAGCGGCGCAGAGCTTTCCCTCTCCAGCTCACGCCGGATTGTTTTAGGATAAAAGAGCTCGGCATGTTTTGATAGGCGTGCAGCTGTCAGCGAGAGGCGGGAACGTGGAGCATGCTAATACAAGCATATGGTGCATTATTGCATCAGGTGGAGCGGCTTAGAGGGCAAGGCCCATTTCTCCTCTGGATTGTCGGCGCACATGAGTCAAGGTGAGCCGGAGGAAAATGATATTGTTTCTGATGCATGGAAGTCCCCAGTTCATTTGGCAGTCCAGTCCTTCAATCAATTTGCCTGTGACTTTACATGCGGTGCTGTGGCGGCAGGCTCTGCAACTGTTATTACACCAAAACCGCTGAGGAAAAAACCCGAGCTGACTTCTTGTAAGGCATTTCTACCTAATAACTGATGATTGTAACCTTTAGGGAAATCTCAGCGCAGCTGCGTTTGGCAGATTTCCTTGCTCTCCAGGAACGGCTCTTTGCTTAAAGAAAAATCAACATTCTTTTTTCCCCTTTATTTTATTCTCATTTTTATACGAATAAAGCACAGGTAGGAGCTGGCATTTGTACTGTGGTGATGGCTTCCACAGTCGCCAAACATCATTCGAATGAAAGCCCTCTTCTCTTGAATACAAAACAAGGGTGACAAAGCACAGATTGCAGGCGCTTATCGGTAATAAAAGCTCCTGATATTACTGGCATCTGAACTAAAAGAATTTGACCTCCACTTCTCAAGAGTTGATTTATTATCATAACTCCTGCGAGTGAGCTGCCTCTCCTCATCGCGCCTGTTGACCTTTACCGTAATTGACCCATCAACTAATTTTTTTTTTTTTCCGGAGCGTTTTAACCGAAATTTGCTAGTCTCTGTCAGAGGCGTTTCACATCTGTTGAAGGACACTGCACAAACAAGCATGACCTTTCTGTTGTTTGGAGGCTGGCGCGGGCCTCCTGACCCCCTCCACCACCTGTGCATTCATTATTCATGCATGCAGAGCAGAGAGCAGTCACCAAAATGCCACACTTCACCAGGCACATACACTCACAATCACACACACACACACACACACACACACACACACACACACACACACACACACTCCCAAAACTATACACTGCTAGCTCCATTCACGTATCTCAAGCCCTTAGGCAGCCACGAAGCACAAGACATGCATGCTGTAAAAAAATGTTTGAATGAACTCAGAAGGACTTCCATCATTTTCTGACCAAGAGCAAGTGGTGGCCGAAGCATGGATAGGTCAGCTATGTTCTAGTGTAAATGTGCTGGGGATCTGCTCATCTGGATGTTTTCTGATCTGTTCAGCAGCATGTGGGTGTCTTTGGGCCAGACTGATTGAAAAAGCCTCTTGCTTGGTATTAATACCTGAGATTCAGCTGCCTGGCTTTATTAGTGGAGCGCTGAAGGTCTTTGTGTGCTCGCTGGTTGTCAGTGTTTGATCTCCGGTGACTGCAGCACTGCATGGATATGTCATTCTATATTGGATCCTGAAGCCTCTTGCTTTACAACAACTATGCTTATTATGAATGTTTCACATGGCACTCTTTTCTTTGTGCCTTTTTTTTTCAGCGTGTAGACAATATCATTAAATGTCCCTGAAAGTTTTATGTTATATCCAAAGCAATGAATTCTCTTTACAGTTTTGGCACTCATAAAATGTTACTTTTTTTTTCCTTCACACATTACCAGGGCTGAAAGAGTGGAACTGGTGCCAGACGTTCATGTACTTGTCCCAATTAGCATAATTTCATCAATAAACTCCAAAGGGACCTTGAAGCAACATCAGACCTTCTTTCGCCTTCCATCCCCCCTCCCCCCCTTTCCACTTCCCCTCTTCCACTCATTAAGTCTTCTAATGTCCCCTGGACCTCCCGCTCGGCATTTAGCTCCACGCATGCGTGCCCGCCCTGCCGCATGCATGTTTACAGTGGGACTGGTTCCCACCTGAGCGCCACCGTCGCCCACTCTAATTTAACGACATATCAACATATCAAATGCAGTCAACAGGGTGAGCTCATTAAAGCTTTTGACCAGTGCACAAAGTGATGGACCAGTCACTCTTTAGTCCTGGGCGCGCTCCTTTTGGTGGAGCAGGTTGGCAGCGAGTAGGGCATTGATTAAAGTGCTCTCTCCGGGTGCCCACTGTGCTACACTCATTGTTAATGGTAATGAGGGAATTAATGGCGTTTTACATCACAATGGACTCTCACAACACTGAAAAGAGCTTTTTTTTCTCCCTGTGTCCTGGACCTGAAAAATGGCAAGCTCAAAGGTGCTGCACCATGCAAAGCAGAGCATCTTGGACAAAAAAAAATAAAAAAATAAACAAATAGTCTCCCTGATATTTCTCACTGTATAAATGGATTGTAATTTGCCCAGCTGTGTGTGTGAGATGTTCCAGTCCCCAGTCGTGGTGTAAGAAAAATTGAATGACAGTGAGCAAAACAGCAGTAATTATAAAACTAATTACTAAATGCTGATGATGCCCATAGGCTTTGCATAACTAAATTTAGAAGAGGAAATTGCTTTTGGCTGTGAGGAGGCTGTGGGCATGTTTGTGTTATTTTCTTTATTTTCCAATGCACACCAAAGAAAGTAGTAATTGCCATGGAAACAATTACTTGTACACCTTCTCTTTTTTTTTTCGGCTGGCAGAAACAGCTTGAGGAAGCATTGTTGTCGAACAATGTGTTTTAATAACAGTGAGCAGTGTACATACTTTGCTCATGAATAGATTGCCATTAAATGGAAAGAAACAGGGACGTACCACTGTGGAATGGTGGGAAAAAAGCCTGTAATTTTCTTATTAAATTAGACCTTTTCATTGTGCCGGGTTTTCTTTGGGACGCACAAACCCAGCTAACTGGTTGAGTCTTAATCGTGAGGCGACTGCATAGAGCACTTGTGTGCGACTACGCTTTTAATGGCCTATTTCTCTTTCGAATAGAGACAACAAAGCCAGTGTTGGCAGTGGCTGTGTGAGACAGCCCTCCAGGGTGCCTTCAGTTTCCCAATAGCCTTGTTTGTGAGTGTGTTTGTGGGTCCTGGGGTGTGTTAGTGCACACCGCTGTGTGTTTGCGTGTGCGCGTGAGTCTTTGTGCGCGTTTATCTCCAGGAAGGCCTGCGTTCTCTCGCAGGCCAAGCGGTGCGGAACTTCTGGCAGCGAAAGAAAATGATCATTGTTCCCCACCAAATCGAAAGTGCTCTATGATGATATATGGCTAAATGCTTTTATTCTCATTGGCCTGTTAGACTAGTGCTATATGGATGTCAGCTCTATACCTCCAGCAGACTGGCTGGGGGTAATTAGTCCTTTTGCAAATGGTCCAATAATGGAGAAATAAATCAGGGAGACAGTTGAAATGAATATGGAAGTGTTTCCAGCTCTGTGACTGAACCTGTAGTCAGCTGTGGCTAATATCTTCACAAAGTATTACAAATCACCATGCTTTTACTGCACACTGTACTAAAGGAAGGCTTACAGGCCCGTCCTGCTCCATCGTGCCAGAGAGCCAACGAGCAAAATTGCAGAGCAGTCGAGTTACAAATGCTGCACTTTGCTCACACAAACAGGCCAAAAATAGCCATTATCTGATTACTTCGGATTACAGCCATTTTTCAAATAGTAATAAAATGAATACGGCTTTCTTTTAGACCTGATTGTATTTCAGTGGCGTGCAATTTCATCCTTTTGTGTATTTGCAGAGTGTGTGTTGTACCTGTGTGTATGCGCAGGCTCTGTGGACTTGGCCGGCTGACAGGCTGCTCTCAGGATAGAGTGGCGCTCTTTTGAAGTGCAGCGTCTGAAAGCACAGCATGAGCCTCAAATAAAGTGAAGGGCATCCACTATTACAAGTAATGTCCTTAATAATCTTGTTAGTCCAGTCCCTCTCTCAGTATGAGACAAATGGAGCATTATTGGCTTATGGGCTGTAGTAAATAATTTAGTTTCCAATATTCAGGCTGCTTTGACAGTAAATTAGAATGACATGAAAAGAGCTTGTTGAATAAAGAAAGTATCCAATCAAATTTAATTGGCTTGACTTAAGCAGCAGTAATATGTTTTATAATTAAACCAAGTTGTCTCAGAGCTTTAGAACGTCACATGAATCAAAACGTCAAGAATATTTCTGTGGTATCCTGCTTTTAAAACGCCACAGTGTCTGTGTTTTTTCATGAGAGATGCTTTCCCCTGGTATTTACAGGCTAATGCGATGTGAGAGGAGTCTCTCCATATTCACTAAGTTCGATGTCCTTTAAAGCTCTGCGCTTTAGCCTCTGTGAACCGAGCGCTGATTTATGCCGGTGAAACGTTAGCGCTAACGCTAATGCTCTGCAGCGGGCAGCGTGAGGGCTCAGTGAAGTGCGTGAGCTGTTAAGATTTGAGAGGAAGGTCATGGAGGCGGCTGCCCTCATCCGTGTTTGCCACTGTTCCTCCCCCTCGCAGGACACAAATGACTCCCCTAATCATCCAATTTAATCACACCATTTTCTGCCCCTCAGTAGCCCCCGCTCAGCTTAATCAGCCCGTTTGCTTGCTGTCACAAAAGGGCTTCATATCGAAACCAATGGATTTTTAGCATTTAGCGGCGGGCTGGGTGCAGGGCGAGAGCGGCGGGGTCGAGAGGCGCCAGCGCCCGCTCAAAAACCGAGCGATTCATGCGTGAAGCATTTAGCTATTGCTATCTCAACGCATGACTAACAGTTTTCAGTCACCCGTTTTATTCATTAATATCTATAATAAGCTAGTTTGATAACGCTGGCTAGTGCTGGGGATTTTTTTTTCTCGCTCTCCTCCCTGCATTACCCGCCTGTTGAGGTGTTGATTGTTTTGACACTGGGGCAGGCCACATGCAGGACACATGAGAAAGGTTAAAATGTTGCCTCTTGACCCTCTTGAGTCGTGTGCAACAGCTCTGGTGATGATCTAGCACAACAATACCAGTATTACCAGCATTCCTACAGTATGGACCCATATGATGCCCCATTTCTATACTGTCTCTCTCGCTCTCTACAGTGGTCCAATGCTCAGGCTGGCTGCAGCCCCACTGTTGAGTCCAGACATGCTGTCCAGCTGCAGGCTAGCCTCGGCAGGGTTGCCTCTGCTCTCTGCAGTGTGTCCATCTTGGAGGCTGGCGGTCAGCGATGCTGGGACCAGAGCCCAGTCAATCAGCAGATAGCCCAAGGCCTCCGACAGCGTCTCAGCCTGTCCCCCATCCCCCACTCAATCACGCTATCTGCCTTCACATGGTGGCCGCCGCTAATGAGAATGTATATGTACGCATGAATAATACATGAAATTCATTGTTTTGGTTGCAGAAGCTCTTGCCACAAGTAGCTTCTTGATAGGAGTCTGTGTTTGAAGTCCTCGGCTGAATTGCAAGCAGTGTTTGATGGAATTTGCTGCTTGTTTTAAGTAATTAGAAATAACACAGACTTCTCCTTGTCGCACCATTCTCGCCCTGAAATTCTCAGTTGGACGGCACCTTAGAGAAAATTACTTAATTTACGCTTTATCAATCCCCTATGACCCAAGATTCATTTATAGTTTCCAGTCCAATCTTATTGTAGAATTTTTCACATTTTCTATGAGAGATAATAAGACAGGAGCCAGTGAAAATCGACACAATTAACTGGAATTCCAGAGTCCTCGCTAAACTGTTAATGAAATATAGATTTGACGAGAGACTTGGACACAGGCTCATGCAAGATACTTTAGTTTAAGAGACTCAAAGGACACTCTTTCGTCTTTGGAAATAGACTATTGAATAACCCGCTCCTCTCCTTGGTTTAATATTACAATAACATGCAGTATGAATGCGTTCTTGTTGAAGCAGGTTCAAGACTACTACGTAATTATCCTGTCACTGTGAAGCAGTTTCCTGGACAAAGATCAGCCTAGTCTGAGAGTATTAGTGTTTTTGTAGACCAAACATCAGCATTTTCAAGTTATGGCAT
Source organism: Salminus brasiliensis (assembly GCF_030463535.1). Classification (NCBI taxonomy): domain Eukaryota; kingdom Metazoa; phylum Chordata; class Actinopteri; order Characiformes; family Bryconidae; genus Salminus; species Salminus brasiliensis. Next base: position 15,050,041 of record NC_132887.1, on the reverse strand, counting down.
AATAAATAGGCATGGCCACACGCTGCATAAAGTTTTGATTTATCATTGAACACTTTTCACAGTATATATTTCAGCACAGTTAACTGCTTTCACACACAGCATTTCCTGTTCTCTGCAATTTTGTCATTTCCAATTCTCCCCCACTAGCTGGGGCTTCCATGTTTTAGTTATGTCAACTAACAGATGTCTGCACTGAACAGCATCATGCTGAGTGATGGTAAGAGAGGGAGAGCCATCTTACTAAACCAGAGAAAGCAAGACCAGTTTTGTTTTCTGGGATTCCTGGCCACGGATGGCTGTGGCATCACCGGTGATACAATCTGTGATCTCCTGAAAATTGGACAAAGGTTCTCCCACTCATCTGTCATGACTTAAAAGTACTGCATGTCATCGCTGTCATTTTTTTTACCTCGTTGGGTGAACGTTTCATGACGTATTGAATATATAAACAAATAGATATAGAACCACTGACTTTGCTAAAGAACCCTTGAAATACCCACTTTAAAGAATGTAAGAACTTTTACTACATCAAAACTGGCCACACCATTGTTGCTCTGCAGGAGGTTCTGAGTGCACTCCTTAACAATACTCTAGCCATCCATCTGTCTTCTTTTCCACTTATCCTGGTCAGGGTAGTGGTGGTCTGCACAAGGCCGCAAGGCAGAGATATACCCTCTGGACAAGGCACCAGTACATCACAGTGTCCACACACAACCATTCACTCACACCCAGGGGCCATTTAGCATGGCCAATTCACCAACTGTGTGTGTCTTAGATAGGTGGGTGGACACCAAAGTACCTGGAGGAAACCCGCACAGACATATACCAAATATGAATACACCAAACTCCACACAAACAGTGACCAGAGCAAGAATTGAACCCACAACCCAAGGGCACACTACCTGCGGCCCAACAAAACTGAAGATAATACATTATTCTAGATGTTGTAGTTTTTTGTAGTTCAGGTGTTTGGAGATTACCATTAGACCTCATTAGATTTCCTCTAGAATAGATTGTTTTGGTTTCATTAAAAAAGCATAACAAAGCCCACTATGTTCCATGTTGCAGTCTGCATTTTGTGTGTTTGTGCTTTATGTGTGCAAGTTTATAGACTGTATACATATTCACTCAAAACCTTGTATCTCCAAAATGCCACCTTTACAGAAGAAAGAAAAAAGCACTTTAAATAATGTGAATAGTCAGATTCACATTGTCAATGCAAAAAACTAAAAAAATTGAGCATTTGTTTTTTGTCAGTGACAATATACACAAATGTACAGTTAATTCTTCCTGTTCACGCAAAGCATGTAGCTGCAACAGTGTCGTCGTACACCATGTGCAGCTTCTATACTCAGAGGACAGCAGTGCACGGTGTCAATAATGTCAGCGGCATTACACATCCTGCCTTTCACTATCAGTTCCTAAGCTGCCAAGCCAATTACAGCTAAAGGAAGCTTTGTGTGCCAAGAAGAGGCTGGGCAAATCCTCTGGCATACATTGCCATTGTTTTGAGCGGGTCAGGGAGAGCATGTTCCCCTGATTAATAACGCCTCTCTTTTCTTCTTCTCTGATTTGTTTGGGTGTAGTTTCGTCTCTGTATGAAGGAGATGCATCTTAGCAGAGAGAGCTTTAATTTTAAGGACAAGAGGAGTGAGAGTGTGTGAGAGAGAGAAGGGGGTGAGGGGGCTGAAAGCGCCGTTTGTCTTAACGTAGAGGAGATCAGTGTTTCCTGCGTCGGCTGCGTGTCGTGGCAGCTTGCTGCCGGAGACGGAGCTATAAAAAGAGCTGATGCCATTAAATGATATCAACTTCAAGGCCTCATTTTGATTTTGAACTTTTCTCTCTCTCTCTCTCTTTCTCTCTCTCTCTCTCTTTTTATACAACATTCAAATTATGCAGATCCTTTAATTAAACTCCGCCGTGGGTTTGTTGGTTTTTTGTCTGTACTGGTCGGTTTGAATTTGCATTGCTTGGATGTGAGGCAGCTGTATCTCCAGGCTCTGTGTAATGTGGCTTCTCTTATTCCATTTGCTTCATGTGACTGCTCTTTTTTTCCCACAATTCCACAAGGCCTGGGCATCATTCTGCGCATGTCTGTCTGTTCCTTAAAATGCCTGAAATTGAAACATCACTTTATACGAAATTGATACTAAGGCTTGGATATTTACAGTGAAAATCACCCACATAATTGTTGTCTCTGGATTTTTTGTTTTGAAGGCCACGCTAACTCTTTGGGATCGGCAGTGTAGTCGAATGTGTTAAATTTGTAAAGCATTAATCGTAAAATTTGATACACCACCACTACCTTGAAACCAGAGACAGTATTGCCTTACATCACCTATTACTGTAATATATTAAACACATATTAGCACAGTGAAAAGGGTCAATCTAAAGATTTTCAAATGCTGATTGTCTGTTTTCATCTAATATTGCTAGCATAATCATACTGTATTTCGCCGCAGAGCTTTCAGCTTGAAAACAGTGGGCTTGTGAAGCGTTAGTTAGCTGATACCAACCAATAAATAAATACCATTCCCAACCCCAACCGTCCATGACATCTCTAACACTGTCACCCCATCCCGACACCATCCCTTCATTATTCCCACATGCCTCAGCAGTGTTACTACTGAGTCTAGAGTTCAGACGTTTTTTTTTTAAATATGACAATGTGTAACGTCAGAGAGTAGAATTTATTTTTGTAAGTTAAAGACCCATTAGATATTCAAACATTCTGACTCATCCTTTATCACTATTGTGTAGCATTATGATTTTATGCTTTCACAAGTTGAACATTTTACCTATAGGCAGGCTTTGGGTGTCTCAGCTATGAACGTTTCATAAGCTAGTTTTCACGAGAGTTGAGACCCCATAACAGCATGTCCAGCAGACGTATGTCAGACAAACGAAGATCTTTCTATCATAAAAACATCCTGCCTTCTGCACATTGCGATTCAGGGTGCAGGTGCACCGCAGTAGAGAAAATGTCTGTCTTAATACAGTGGCTCTGAAAAGCAGGCCACATGACCTCAGCAATGATCTGTACGCAGGCTTGATCACAGTACGCAGGCTTGCTGGGGGAGCTCGGCGCGCCGATGGGAGATGAGCTACGTAATGATTATTCTCCATGTCACACTGGGTGAGTTTTTGTTGACACGCAAGGCGTAGGAGGGCTAGATTAAAATTTAAAACCCAAACAAGCATTGCGAATGGTGGCCGGCCATACAAGATGCATGGCGATCGCTCCCGCACAGGCCGATTTGCTCCCGGAGCCCAATAAGGGAGGAGAAAGAAAGTCCTTAATTGACAATTTCTTGAAAATTGCTGAGGGGAAAAACAAAAGACCAGCCTTGGTTTGCCAGGGTGTAATAAGCCGTTTCTCATCACTGTCTCTGTGATTGAGCCTATACAAAATCGATTTATTTCTTGGGTAACTCAGAATAATTGAAATACAGACAACGTTTGGTTCCAATTTACCAGCAATAAAGTTGTAATAGGGTTTTCTCTGCAATTTTAGACTTAATGCACTCATTCTAAAGAGCAGTATTTTGCCAGTCGAACAAATAGCATCACTGAGGCTTACGACCAGTAATAGTCCCACATTGATGCACACATTAAACTTGTTAAATCAATTCGGTAGACACTTTCTAAAGTGGACTGTCTGTTCTCTTTCTCCTCCAGCCCTCTCATAGCCTGAACACGTATCAATCACTGGCAGCCGCCCCATAATGATTCAGGCCTTTTAGTTTGTAATTATTTATGCTAGGCAGACACAGCCACAGAGAAATATCTGACAAGAGAGCATATTTATAGGCGGCGGAACACTCAGTCGTACGCACACAGGGCACGAAAAGCACGAGAGCTGGTCAGGGGCGATCGAATTCAGACTGGGTTTCTATAGATTTTAGTACTTTACTGCCTTGGACTTTTTTTTATTATATTTTGGCTGTTGGTAATGAATGCCTGGTTAACCCACTCAAATGGCATCATGAGTGGAAATGAGGGGCTTCTTTTTTTTTTTTTTTTTTGGGGGGATTTAGTGCCAAAACATTCTGTGCAACATTTGCATCGTCCTCCGCATCAGCAGAGTGACTTAATAGCAGTGATTAAACCAGAATGTTAAATATGTGCTTGAGAAAGGCGATTTCATTACTGTGATTTAACGTAGATCTCACAGACAAATTGCCGTAAACAAACCCCTGTGAAATAAGCACTTTGTGACTGTACGTAATTTGTGTTCCTCTGGCTGGTCGTGTTCACCTTTTCTGGCTTGTGCTTGGCAGGGCGGTAGGCTTTGCTCTCCCTGGTGACGCTGTCCAGCAGGGCCCAGTGTGGGTCAGGGGGGGGGAGACAGCAGTGCCTTTGCTCTGGGGCAGTAGAACGTGCTGGGCAGCGAGGATGCAGCGGCTGCCTTTTTTTTTTTAATGCTGGTACACAGGTACAGTAATTAAACTGTCTCAGTGCTGAATCCCCTCTGCCTGGCAGCTGCTGATGTATTATAGAGACATTCAGCTAATCGATTAAAAGCGCCCAGACGGGGGAGATGTCTGACAGCACTGTACTAAGATGAAATTAGTAAGAGGCACTAGAAGGGGTGTGTGTGTGTGTGTGTATGTGTGGTTTAGGGTGGGGGGATTGGGGGGCACAGGTGACTTGAGCCCAGTGGGAGCAAGCTTGGGTAAAGGCGACAGTGCGTGCTGCTCTGCGTGTAATTAGGACAGCCGTGTTTCAACAGGATTTCCAAATTATCACCAGCACAAGAGAGGGAGGCACTGGGGGCCGAGGGGGGAGTTGGGGGGTGGGGGTGAACTACGAGGGGAGGAGAGAGGGAAAAGGGTGAGGGGGGGCTATGAGCTTTCCAGCAAAACCTGGCCCCTATCCAGCACAGCTGAAAATTACACGAAATTATTCAGCTGCCGGGGAATGTGAAATCGGACTAATTGCCTTTTGAAGTAGCCCGTAGCTGTGGCTAGAAGGGCCCGGGCTGGCCGCAGCCCGCCTGCTCCGGAGCAGCGCGCAACCTCAATCGATTTCACAGCTGATATTCCTCCGAATCAACACTTATTTTCCACTGCATGCGGGGCCCCCTTTTAAATGTAAATCCGCTGTAAACTGCACTTGTTGGTCCTCGCAACAAACAAGGCAGGAGGGTGTCTGCGAACGTAGAAATAAGCAGAATTTATTTTACTTCAAAAGGCAAGTGCAGACTGCTTCAGTGAGCGCCGGAGCCCGGTAAACACTGCAGTTTGTCTTCCCCCAACTGTTCCACTGGTGAAAATACACTTCAAAAAGCGCTAGCTTTAGTAGCTGGTAGCATTGTGCAACAACACATGCATCTTCAAAAGGGTTAACGTAGGTTGGAACTCGCCTCCAGTCTCTGAAAGTTCCCATGTAAAGCCCATCTGCACTATCAAAGAGCACAGCGCTAACTGCAACTGGAGCCAAGCAAGCCAAGCCTCAGAAACTGATGAAACAAAAAGAATGCTTAGTTGTTTAGTTGTTTCGCCGCTATCACTGTTCTTTGGAATCAATTTTCGACACATTTCAGTGTGTACTCGATGCGACTCAGACAGTATATCAGATGAAGGCTTGCTTCAGTTTTTTTTTTTTTTTCTTTTTCTTTCTCACTACCCAATAATTGCCTCAATTTAGGTCTGTATCCAGCAGCACCCCTGCCTTTCCATTAAGTCAAGCTGCTCAAAAACAGGGACACTTTTCATCTGCTTCCAGAATCACCACAATTACAAACCACTTTATGGGGGTCTGTCACTTCTAACAGCGGGATCAGCCCAGTCTGCTGTCCATGACCACACTGCTGTTACGCCACAGACGGCTGAATGGAGCTTTTAAAAGGCAGCCTTTTTGAAATCATCTAAAGCACGTTTCAAATACGGGCCTGCGTCGAAGCTCCTTCTTCTCTTTCTTCTCTGACGCAAACTGTTCAGCGTTTCACTGACAGTGGAGATGATCCGAGCGCGGTGCTCAGCAGAAGGTTCAGGAGTGAGATTAGTTAGCCTTCTGTTTATGTATCCCCCTGCCCTTCACCATGTGGAATGCTGGGGAGAGCCTTAGATTTTCTGTAATGCTGAATGAATATTTAAGTCCTTTAATTAGGGGACAGGAAGCTGGTGTCACCAACGCTCATGTGATCTCTTTAATCAATAAACGACAAGGAGTGTGCATCTTAAACAGGCAGGCCGTTTCCTGTTTACTCACACTACTGACATGCACAAACACAGGCCCTGTGCACACACACTCACTAACTCACATGTTTTTACACCATGACAGACAGGACATATATATAAATATATATATATGTCCCGTATGTATTACATCTGTATGCATTAAGTATACACCGATCAAGCATTGAGCACACACATCAGTAAACCTTGTGCACTGATGCCCCTGTTGCTGGTTCACAGGTTGTCCTTCCTTGGATGACTTTTGGTGGGTACTGACCACTGCATACCAGGAACACAGAGTACACGACACCTGCTTTTTTGGTAATGCTCTGCTCGTGTACTCATCACAGTTAGGCCCTGGTATTGGTATTTTAAAGACTGTAAATGCAAATCTCATAGCTGTATGACTGCTGTACACATGCATTTGTTGACAGGTGAAGTTAAAAGGCAAAGAACCATACTGACTGTCAAAGTGGAGTAATAGTACAGAATTTTACACTACAATGACTCTACTACCCACTGCTGTTGGTTCCGCTTTGTTACGCAGTTCTTGCAAGAGGTCTCATGCAACTCTACCAGTATTGTGTAGTGCAGACATTCTGGGCCTGGAGTGGCAATGACAGCGATTACATTCTCCCTATTAAGTATTCTGTCAGATTGTGATTGTTTTTAAGTGCACATGCAAGGTCATTTAGTTTGGTTCAGTAAGCGCTTTTCAGCTTTTTTAGATGTCATTCTTTACATATCACATAGTTGCAGTGACCGCATTGAGAAAGCATGTGATTATTAGAGAATGGTACATTCTCATCTTAGACTACATGCATTGTTTGCATTGTTTTCCATGTAATTAAGCCATAGTTTAAGAGGTTAAGTGTCAGAAATGGCTCTTATTGTATTGACCATGAAGGGTTATCCCCTAGATCAGAGACTGCGCTGCAGTTGAGTCATCCTCCGTTCGCTCTATGTAGCTGAAAGCACTTTGTTCAGAGATGCCGGTTGGTTTTTCTCTGCTGCGATTAGCCAGACATTACATGGAAAACACCTTCGGCGGAGGCTAAGCCCGTGAAACATGTTTGTATTCGCCTCATTACTCTGCAAAGTCAGCTGAGAAATGCGACGGGCTGCCCTGCTCTCACACTCCACTCCTGCTCCCAGCCACTGTTTGCTGACATGCATATTCCCCCGTCGGCTCTAACGAGGAGCCAGTGAGTGTGTGTGTATATGTGTGTGTGCGTGCCTGGGTTGACCCCGTTCCTCATAGAACCCAAAAGGCCCCGCAGACTGAGCCACCAGTCTGAGCTAGCGGCGGCACGCTCACATCAGCCTTGTCAGCCTTCAGCACTCTGTACAGCTCTCTCTGTTAGCCCTCTGACACTGCCGCAGGGCACTGCACCATGCCTTCAAAAATCTGCTCTACTGAGTAGTGGCCTTATAAAATGTGTCTTATCCATAGCCTTGGTGCCAGACTGGTACGTCATAAGTAGTTATATACAAAAATGCTACACAGCAAGTGCCTCTGTCTAGTTTCTGTTTCTCTCTATAAACACTATATATCTTTTTTTTTTGTAAGCCTCACAGTATATCAATATTGTTGTAATGCCCTGCAGTTTGAAAGAATGGTCCCTCTGACCAGTCGCAGAATTGTTTCTGTAGGTGGTTAGCACTTAATCTAACAAGTGTATATAGTTTTTGGACATTCACTCACTTGGCAATATCATCTCAATATGATATTTTGTCCCTACCATGCAGCCCTTATTCATCTTATTCTCCTATTGTCTTAAAATGTACAGGAAAACTGCAGAGTGCTTTGATATGATATAATAAATCATCTGGTTTAGAATTGAAACAGCATGGAAATGCATTTATATACATTGCATCAACTAAAATCAATAGCCCAGAACATCATTCCTGAGACAGTCTGTTCTTTCTGTCTGCAAATACAAAACAAGCATGTCTTTCGACAAGCATGTCTGAATATACTGTGCCCCAAAAAACAGCTTGTCATCAAGCCTAGTGCCCAGATATTATATTGTTGGTGTTATATCAAAATCTCATGATGCTTTAGCATTTCTTTTTTAGCACTGATTCCTTTGCACTGTTTAGAAATGCCAGCACCTACATTGTGTGAACAGTTCAGGATGAATGGACCAATTGGAATAGTCCAAAATGACTTTTTAGAAGTACCTGTTTACATTATTGTATATTCATCCTTGCACCTCACCGACTTAGGAGTGACAAATAAGTTTTCATAGTTTCTTATGAGTTTTGAGAGCTTGAAGTCTCCATTTTGAAGATGAAGCGTTTTGTTTACGTCAGCGACAAAGTTCAGCTATTGGCTGTTTGTAACAGTAATTCAGTTTTGCTAGCCTTGCTATCTCCCAGCCAGTGCAGTGGCATGTGTTTATGTGTAGTGTAAGTATTAGCAGGCTGCACTAAAAGCGGCTCTGCGCTCTTCTCTACCTCTTCATTTCCCCATTCTCTCCTCCCAGTCTCCTTATTAGCACATGATAAAATGCTCCATGGCTGCCTTCAACCAATCATGTTTTCAGTAGAGCAGTTAAACTATTTTATTGCCGCCACCCTCAAAGCTTTAGAGTCTTAAATTTTCCCCGTAATGGTAGATTAATTTCAGGCTGCCTAATGCAATCCAGGACAAAATACTTCAAACAGGTTTTTCCTTTTTTTTGAGGAGGGGTGGGGGGTTATAGTGTAAGTGGGGGAGGGGTGAAGCAATTGTAGCACAAAACCAATCAATCTGCCAGGAAGGACACACTTTTTTAAACACTCCCCTCCAGAAGCATCCCAACATGAGAGATTGACCTGTTCTTTGGCCCAATTGCGTGGCGGGGGGGCAAGTGAGGTGAAGGCGGGGGCTTGAGTGGGGTGAGGGGGCGCGGCCCGTGCAAGCGTCCGCTCTCTGCAGAGGAGATCTATTACAGGCCGCGGCACAGACGAGACCTTCAAAAGGTGCTGGAGAAGAGCAGCGATAAGAGGCCTGGAGTGATAAGAGCTCAGGCTGCTTTACCTGCAGTCTGCTGCTGCTCACTGATAATGCTACATCATCTGCCTGCCGTTTAAGGCCTTAGCGAAATGAGAAACAAAAAGCCCACTCTACGTAAAGGAGGCCAATTAGGTAGAGTCGCTAACATGTTATCGGAAGCACGTTTATTATGTTTGATAATAGAGCTGGTGGGGTTGATATTGCTTGTAGATAATGCAGTGTACAAATAAGCTCTGATAATGATCTTAATTAAATCACTCTGATATGGGTTACAGTATGGTGGAACCTCGTGCTGGCGCTATGCTAATCTGCGCTATACTTGAGTGTTTTTCTTTGCTGTGAAGGTACACATTATTGCAGTCTCATATCAAATTTTAATGAGCATTAGACACTCTACATTCAGACATACATTTAGAAGATCTCACCTTTGTCCACCTCTGCCCTGTCCTCCTACAAACTGACCTCTATATAATAAATTAGAGAGTCCCTTCTAAATCAGCGCTGAGTATTTAACACAACGAAGGAACTAATTCTCCCATTTAACTCAACATTTGCAATGAGATGACTTGTACCCTAATGGCTTGTAATTAATTCTTACACCCTCCACTCTCCTTCCTTCACACATTTTTTTTTTTTACCCCCAGAACCGTTCTAAGGATAGTCAGCGGATTCCGACATTTTATCTAATGCATAATGTTCATTTCAGGCCCTTAATTAGGTTTAAATGAAAATTGGCTCGGCAGCAAGATGGATAGCAGCGAAGGCATCAAACCACCCAGCATGTCCTGGAGTTGTGAGGCTGAAAATGCAATTTGGTGGAGCAGCGCAGCGAGGAGTTCAGAGTTCATTAATTTTTACTGTGCAGGTACTCTCCCAGAGGTGCTCCCTGCCTGCTCCACCTGGACACCAGCACAAATACTGGACTTCACACACACACACACACACACACACACACACACACACACACACACACACACACCACAGAGCACAGATCTGGGAAAAGGCTGCTTCTTGTTTCACTATGGTGATTAATAGGTGAAGCGCCAGAGCATTGCAGTGGTCAGTTTTGAGAAACCTTTGTTTTGTGAAGCTGTATCTACTGCTACACTGTACTGTAGCATCATTTTTTTAATAAAACTATATGAATTGTAAACCTTTTAAGTCAACAAAAGCTAGATTGTAAAAATGTTTCAGCATGACATACAGTATTATTGTGATTCTAAGAAAACATGGGATATTTTGCAGGAATGAAATTGTGGACCTTTGTTTTTACACTATACAGATTAAGATTAGGACAAAAAATTTGGGGCCCAATGTTTATTCATTGTTTCTTTTACAATCTAAAGCATTAAAAAATGTTTGGCCAGCTTTTGTTGGAGTAACTTTCTCTACTGTACAAGGTAGACTTTTATTTTCTGGAGCATTGCTGTGAGAATTTGATGGCATTTAGAGTGTTTAGCATTAGTGAGGTCAGAATGTTGGATGATGAACACCCCACCTCATCCCCAACTACCCCACTATTCTCAGAAAAACTGGCTGGAGCGCCAACACAGTTCCACTGCTCCTCAGCTCAGTGCTGGGGGCTGGTAAACCACTCTAGACCACGCCTGCTATTAGACATGGTGCCAAGAGGTTCATGTTTATCTACTCCAGAGAGTTCTATTCTATTGGCAGTACTTTTTACAGGGACTAGACAAGCTGTGTGTGTGCATTATAGCATCTTTGTCAGCAATGGAAACAACTTAAAGTAGCTGAATACATTCATTAACATTAGGACATGTGGTGTACATGGTTTAGATACAGCAGTAATGATATGCTGGAATAGAGTTTTAGCAGTCAATCCTGACCAGCAATGTAAACATTGTGTGCCATACTGAAGCTTTCTCCCACTTAATCCTCCTCACCTGTTCTGCCTGCTGGCATCATTGGCCAGTACTGTGTCATTAATGTGAACGAAAAGAAGGGACAAATCTCTTAGCTGTACTTATTGATCACTACTTTTTCTCTGCATTTAAACACACAAACACACAACTAACATGCTTGTTTTCATACATTGCCAAGACTTGTCTGCATGTCCTTTATTTATTACATATATAACACAGTACCTATGTTATAGTATGTCCCATATGCTACATATTTAAAAAGTGTAGTGAATTGCAAAATTAATTCTTTGGTTTGATATGTCAATACATTTTTTGCTACAACAAAAATAATATTGTGTGTAAATGGTCTGCGTTCAGTTTATTAGAGCAGTAGGTAATCTGTTAGCCCTGAGCTAATAGTCATCTGTGAGGCAAGTGCTTTTCCTCCCTATTCTTGGTTTTTAGGTAAAGAGGAAACAGTATTTTGTGCAATGTAATCAGTTAGGAATGGCTTATTGGCCTTCAGATAAGATCTAATGATTTCTGGCTGCATGTCTGTGCCAGGACCCTTTACATAAAGAGTTTTTAGCTACATTGGCATTGACTTTTAGCAATTTACAAGTGCTAAAATAAAATAAAAAAAAGCTAAATGCACTGTTTAGTATGCTTTATAAGCGTTGAAACATAGTAAATTTCTTTGGCTGTGTGTTAAATTTTTTTCTGTATTCCTACAATCAGGAAATTGTCTTTGTTCTCAACATGTACAAAGCCTACTCGGAAGATGCAATCCCTCCTTCGCTTTCACGTTTACAAATTAGTCATTCTCTTTCAGCCCTCTCTCACCATTGGCCTTCTCTTAGCATTTAACATTTGCAGCTAACGTTGCACTTTCCCTTGATCTATTACAGCACGTCCTAACAAACGACATGTCTTTCTGTGACGCTGACTGTGGTCAGAGTGGCTAACCCTTAGAGGGTAAATCTCTGTAGCCTGGGGTTCTGCAGGCTGGATCTGTCTCTTTCTGTGCTGTTTAGTGCTGCAGCATGCCACTATAGGTTAGCTCCTAATTACTCTCTCCCAGAGACGTTCCAAATATTCCCCTGGTGCTAATATTTTTCTGCCTCAACGACTCATTATGTTGTTTGGCAGACTGAAACATCAGCCTTTCAATGTCTGAGCACAGTGCCTCATGTTTCACCCACCACTCCCCCCACACCACACCACGCACACATACACACACCTCTCTCCATCTCTCTTCCTCCATACCATCAGTCTGTTTCCACGACTACCTCCAATGCCCTTACACTAAAACTACTTTCAGCCTCCTTCACTCTCCTCATCCAGCCGTATTCATCGACCACAGAAAAGGACCCCATAGACGAACCTCTGTCTTCTTTCCTCTGCTGATTGTATAGCTCTGTCCCTTCCATTATCCTGCATGTGCACTGTGCATTTTACTGCTCACAATCTCTCTCCTTTCTGTCCCTTCATATACACTCTCCTGTATTACACACATACACACAGGTGCATACTCACAATAATCTCTGCTGTATGTTGATATTGGGCATTTTGCCAAGTAGAGTATCTTGAGTCAAGGACAGTAATAGAGGACAGAGGGTATGTGTGTGTGTGGGTATCTGTATGTTTTCATGTTTGCGTTACACGATGAATGTTGCATGGGTGTCTTTGTGTATATGTCATTGTGTGTGTGTGTGTGTGTGTATCTGTTTGTATGCGTTTATGTATGTTTTAATATGTAATTTTACAACTCATCTAAACCATTTCTGAACCATTTTGATCTTGTTGGATACACTGTGTTTTTACTAGGGTGAGTGGACAAACTCATTTAGAGTACTTGTTATTTTATTATTATTATTATTGTTGTTGTTGTTGTTGTTGTTGTATTTACTTGTTTTTTTTTTTCAATCACAGAAACGATAAAACACAAAGTGCTGTGGCTTTTTATTACAGTTCATTTTTCAGTATTTGGGGTATCCCAATCCGATCCAGTGCATTGGAATCAGGGCTGATTCACACCTCTTTTGATGAAGTTGGTATTGGCTCGGATCCTTTGTTTCTGTTTTTGCACTCCTTTTACTGTTGTAGAGGCGCCATAAACTGATACAGTCTGCAGCATTTCGGGATGTTTACAAAAGATTGCAAAGTGCATTTAAACTGAATGGGAAATGAAAGCGTGTATACCTGCAGCATCAGAGATTTTGCTGTGTAAAATGTGAGCATGCTTGTAAGCTATAAAGCTTACTGTAAGTGACATGCTCCTTAAACATAGACAGTTCACTTCTGCAAAGTTCCAGTTTCACAAATCACAACTGGTAAGAAAAACTAAACAGTCACTGAAGCGTTCTGCTTCTGCATTAAAACCTTTATTAAACTGCCCATTTAAAACCGAGAGGAAGGAGTAGCTACCTTCTGAATCCAGAATCTCAAATGCTCCATATTTAGTGCACTGTGTCATAAAATAACAGCTTCTACACCATAACTGGGCATTATCTGTCTAATACAAAGCCATTTATATCCAGAAACAGTCTGCATAACTTCATATTTATCATTTAGTTCAGTATTTGGGTGGGGAATCCACAGTGCAATGATCCATTTGAGATAGAGGTTGTGGTATTATGAGGCAACATTTTAAAATCAGTCAAACTGGATCATAGTCAGTATTAAACACACTATTATATATATATATATATATATATATATATATATATATATATATATATATATATACATATGTAAATCTGTTTCTATGTGTCTGTGTGTTAGTGCATGAATGAACATCACATGGATCTTTTTATTTTTGTTTGTGCGTCTGTGCACATGCGTGTGTGTATGTGTGTGTTTTGCGAGTGTATGTGTTAGTGTTCTGTCTGTTGGACACAGGTTGTGCTGCTGTAGAGAGCTGAATGAGGGAATCTTCCGGAAGGTTCAGTCTTCATGCTGCATTGACTGGCCTTGATGCTTTTTAGCCTCTCGCAGCCTCACACCTCAACCATGACATTAAGCATTATTTGTTTCACTCCAGAAGAAGACGAAAAAGAAACACTCGAAAAAGCAGACAGGAGTGGAAAGGTATGAGCCTTCGGCACATAGACAGCGGGTTTCTGAGATCTTCTGCTGTAAACACGGTGTTAGTGTGACAGTGTGTACAGTTTGTCTAGGGCGTCCACATACAGACATTTTTTTTCCCTTCAGCCCTGCCTCATCAGGATTGTGTGAATGTGCGTAAATTATTAAATGGTGTAAGCCAACTTAGCAGTCAAGCGCTGACCAAGTACTTTATTGGTCTCCAGGAGCAAGCTTGGAGCCTTCGCACAGAAGCACCTCAGTCCTGTGGAATGTGTTAAGGGCCATTTAAATTTCACGGGTAATTTTGTCTTTTGCCGCTTTCCCTCTAACTATGAATGCAGCCTCGTTGCTCGCCATCATTCTTTTCATTGGAAATGTCCCCTCAAGTTCAAACCTGTCTCAACTCATGGATGCGAATCTAATTTATCAGCCTCAACGGCTGCTCATGTAGTTGCTTTAAAAAGTGTTGCTTTCTCAATGAGAGAGTAACCAGCTTGTAAGTACTACTTTTTTTTAGATTATTAGGCTTTATAGTGTACTAAGACTCTGTCGGACAGTGTTCAACTCCTCCCAAATTTGGACCGTATTCTAATCTGGTTTATAGTTTAATGGTTCATTAAGGCAGGCCGTGTCCCATAGGCTAGACCTGAATTTATGAAGATGCAGTCTGCGCTGTGCTTCACTAATGGATTGTTTGTTTATCTGTACAGCTCTGCTCCAGGGCAATACGAGTGGCCTGTCTTTTGCTTTAATGCAGTTAGCCATAATGTATGCATTTACAAATTAGATGAGATTCTTTCCTTTTTTTTTCATTATTTTCTTTCGCTCATCCCAGCGTATCGATTTGCCCACGATGCCCCTTGAACTTGACCTCACTCAATGTTACTCAATGTCAATAATCTTGTCCTCTTCCGCCTTCCCCTGATGGAGGGAGATATCGATAGATGCATTTAGCATGGGTGACTCTCAGGATTTAAAGATCCATGAGCATTTTGGAGCAGTCAGAGTTGGTCACTTCTTGTTAATAACCTGCAGGGAGGTTAGTATTATAGTGTGCTATTGCTATAGTTCAATCGAAACACTAAACATAGGGATGGAGATGAAGTTTTTTTTTTCTGCCTGTTTTTCCTGCCTGATTTCAATTGCTTCAATCTTTAATTGGTTCATTAATAATAATAAAAACAACAACTGCCAGGTTGATAATATGGTAAAAATGCTAAATCAGCAGTGATATATCATTCAGTCCTCCGTTTGGTAAGGTGTTACACATCATACTGTATATTTTAGTCGGATCACCACAAGGTTGACTATCCATGAGCGCAAATGAGGTTTGTTTATTTATTTATTATTTTAGTATCAGCTGTAAATCTGGTAATTCCAGTCACTGATGATCTTCCTATCCGTCTGTGAATAAAATATCAGCCATTAGTATATCATACAAACCAAACTGAATGTAGATAGTAGTAGTACAGGCCAGGATTAATGATCGAATAGTGTTTCTTTATCCCTCTAAACAGATCTAAGTACCTGGAATTATAATTAGTCATTATCAGACACGCCTTTTAAAATGGTCTGATATTTAAATCTCTGCAGTCTCTGGAGAAAAGGCTGTAGATTTCATTGTTTCTGTTTGTAGATTTCCTGCATGCTATGCAGAACTGATCATTTACACTTATCAGGCTTTACGCTGCTTTGGTCTGTCAGAGTTGTTTGCATGGGGGAGCAGATTCAAGTCTAGCTTGCTTTTGCTCTCTTCCTCTCTCTCTCCCTCTGTCTCATTGTCTCTTGTTTTATCTTTTTGTTCTCTCTCTCTCTTGCTTTCTCTCTGAATGTTTTGATATGAATCGTGAGTGGACAGTACTTGTCAGGCTATGAGCCTCTGCCCTGCTCTCTCGCCGTCTCTCTCTCTCTCTCTCTCTCTCTCCCTCTCTCTCACTCTCTCAGCCCTCTTATCTCGCTATCTGACACAGTTGTTTCTGGCTGTGATGAGAGGAAATGGCAGGATGATAAAATACCAAATCACTTCAGCGAGGACGTCAGCGCCACTAGAAGCTTTCCATAGACAATTATTCCTCGCTGAGCGCCTCTTCAAGGTGTAATCTTGCATCGCCCTAACAACTGAGCTGGAGATTTCCACTTGGGGCGCGGGCATTTCCTGTACATGTGTAATATGCAGAGATAATGCTAGTCACACCTCAGACAAACCACTGAGCAAGGTTCCACATCTCTGGAATACAGACACGTAAAGATTACTTGTGTTTTCACACTCCAGCCGACTTGTAATGATACTCTTTGGATGACTTTAAAGAAATAGTTCAAAATGTTGACAGTTAACCCCTTAGCTGCTGGCTTATTATTTGCGAACCTCCATGGAATAATTGGTAACTACAGGGAAGTAATATATATGGTACACTATTAAACCTTTTAATGTGAGTGAATTTAGATTATTTAAGTAATTTACTTTTAGGGGCACCCATTGCTGGAAAAGAAGTCGCAAATACAGGTGCACACAAAACATTTAGAATATCCATAGAAAAGCATTATTAATAGAACAAGAGTATTTGGAGAAGCAGCACATGAGCCTTATTATAAAGCCCTGAGCACTGAGCAGTGTAACTGCATTCTCCGGGGTAATGGAGCTCCATCCAATACCTTTGGTATGAGTTGGAGTGGCGTTTGTGATCCAGAACTAATCATCCAACACCTGATTACAGTGTAAAGCCTTGTACAGTGTAAAGCCTTCCTAGAGGAGTAGAGGATACTTGAAGAGGTGAGAAGGGATAGCTTCCCTATTAATACCATTGACGTGCAGGTGTCAACAAACTTTAGAACATATACAGCTGGTTTTCCAGAGCAGTCATGGACTGTATTTTCATTTCAGTGGAAAATCCCTATTCTTAATGCTATGTAGTCCAGAACTAGACTTTTTCCAGGAAACCAGCCCATATATTATTTAGTGATGGTGTTTTAAGATCTGGTTCCACAATCAAGATTGGTTGCTCACTTGAGTGTATATCAACTGAAGCCTTAAAACAGCAGGAAGAGAATAGAATGCATACAATGATTTACTACACTTTTTGGCCACTCCCAGTTTTGATAAGTGTTGCACAGCTTAAAGTATATAAAATACATTAGAATTATTTCATAAATGCAAGTTATTTTGTATTTTCTTTCATGTGGAATCAGATGTGCCAACCATCCAACGTTAGGCCTTTAGGAAGTCTATGTGCTTGCATGAGCTGCTAAAAAGAACAGCTTGCTGCTGTTTGTGTTTATTAAAGCAAGTTTAAACCACAGACACAGAGCTAAACATGTAACTGCAGTAAAAATAAAGACACCTTTAAACCCAATCATGCAAAAAGCCTGTCTTTAATGTAAACTTTATGAAAACAGCCTATACTGTCATTTATGAATTGCATCAAAAGTACAGAACGGTTGGCAGGGCTGGAGTCGGAATCCACTTTCTTTGGTAATAAGCTGAAAGCAGATAATAGTGCCGTGCTGTGAGGAAGAAAAAATTGTGTGAGGCATATCTGTGAGCACCGTCATTAGTACTGAACGGAGCCGCTTAAAATTTGATGATATAAATGAGGAGAAAGATGAGCATGGATTATTAAACACATCATCATGAAAACTTAAACCAGTCAAAGGCGTTAAAAGAAACTAATTAAAACAAATGTTTCAACCTCCATCTTCATGCTTATGACTTATTCAGGGACATGTGAGTAGTGTGTGATCGGGGGCTGTCATTATGGCTGGTCAGTAAATAATTTAATGGCTTTTGCTGTGGGAAAACATTAGGAATGGATTACAGAGTGAGTGATAGAGAGGGGAAAGCGTTAATTTTCAATAGAACACGGAGAGCAGAGGAAATCTAATTGTGGATATGTGAAATATAACCTAGTTTTGCAATTGGATTTTTTCATCTGTGTTTTAATGGGCTTTGTCTGAAGATACAGTGAAAGACTAATCAATGTACTGAATTTTGAATTTACCAAAGACTAAAAACATATGAAAGCATCAGATTAACTGAATAGTAATGAAAGTGAATTATTCAGTGTCTGTTCTGTTCTGTTCTGTATGGGCTTCTTAACTGAAGATTAGGGGCTTTACTTCCACATATATATGTTACTTGTTATTAGCAGAGATGACCCAAAACCTTCCAGAGAGCTGTGCACTCTCATATTGCTTAACTGTAGTCTCACTATGGTTTTTAAAAGCCCTCAAAATTGAAAATATTGATTAGTATTTCGCCCTTTCATCTCAAGATGATGGAAGGCCTGATTTCAAATAAACATCATGCTGTAATTTCACTTCATGCGGTGTGTTTCACTCCGAGTGTTTTCTTTTGTGGTTTGTAACCTTTGGTACTGCGTTTTTGCAAATGAGAGTAACCTTGGAGAACAAGCTGTTGCGGAAGGGGGGAAAAAACACGTCATTTATATTGACCCATACTTACGACTCTGCTGGAGTCAATTTTTTGACAGAAATGTGTTATTTTCTGCTTTTCCAATATCCTGACTGTTGAGGGGAAGTTTCCATCCAGTGCTAGTTAAAAGCCTGTGCATTTTAATGAGCTGATAGGAAAGACTCACACAGACACATTTCAGTTCTCATCCTCTCAAGTGCATGGCGCTTTTTGTTTGATTCATACAAATGAACAGAGGAATTAGTAAAGTTTCTCACATCTTTACATGGAGCGTCCTAACAATAATGAGTGGAGGAGTTAAAGCATTTTGTACAGTATAATGCAGTTTGTGGGTCTGTGGGCATGTGTGCAGGTGTGTATGTGAGTGGTGGTGCGTTCAGCTCTAATTGGAGTGTGTCTAGAGGCCTATCAATTAAGCCCTGTTGTGTCTCACTCTGTGAGGAAGCTAGCCTATCTAATGAGAGGAGACATGGAGGGAAGATGGAGGCAAATGAACGGGGAGAACATGGGAGAGATCTGACATTGTTGTGCTGTTAAGCGCTAAATCAAAGTAATTAGAATTAGAAGAAAAAATCTTTTTTCCTCGTAAACATCATTTCAGTTTGCCATCCTCATATAAATGGGCACAAGTGCCCATATTGGCAGAAATAAAGTCCCTGTAAAAGCAGGAGAATCCTTCATGGTTCCAAAGCTACGTTTGCTTTGAAGATCAGAAAAAGAAATAAATGATTTCCTGCTGAACTATTCATCCTTATAAGAGTGGAAAAGTTAGCTGGTTGAGTTGTCTTGGGAATAATTGAGGGGGCTAAAGTCAGGGGGCTTTATCTCGAGGTGGATTTATATTCTGAGCCTGTAGCGGTGATTCAGTCACTGCAGTAGATCTAAGAACCAAATCTAGCCCTTTTTATTGTGGCCCTTCAACAGCTCTTGACTGAAGAACTGATCTTTCCAAGCTGATGAAAACCACATCCGCGGTGAAGCCGGGGCGAGGGCCCAGCCGATCGGCCCGGCTCCATTGTGAACCGCTCTCCTGTGTGTCTGCGGCCGGATTATACAACTTCACCATTGTGGCCTTGGCGGCACTGACAGTGTCCACCGGCTCCCGACCGTGAGCACTTTGACAGCTTGATGAATTAAGCCTGACACTTGCCAAAATAGCCGTTGCCTGTGCCAGCTGCCAGTTGAGCATTTACACTCTGTTAATTGAATTGGCAATTTGTGTAACAGTACCTGCCCCTGAGCTTTGGTGAAGCAAGGGGCTGCCATTTAGCTCCGCTAATCCAGGACCAGGGAATAAGGACGCTAAGCTTTGCAGGAAATTATTGCAGATTTAAAATGACAGTCGTGGGCCATGTTGCCAATTTCCCATTAAATGAGAAATAAATTAACAATAGCAATAATGTTGACTTATAAAACCAAAAGTTAAATTGACTTTCAAATAGTGCTGTGATTTGAAATTGCCACTTTGCAGAGAATCAAATTCCATATATTGCGGGCTTGCACCAAAAGCTGTTTGTGGCATGTCGGTATTAAGCACCAACATTAAATATTGAAACTGTTAAATGGGAACTGATATTTCCTCATAATAAAATGGCATTAGTCTAAATCAAGGAAGGTCCTTACGCCATTTGCATGTACATGAATTCCAGTCAAGGACTTCTGAATAATGCACCTTTGCCGTCCCGCAGGGGAGGTACTGCAATACATTTAACTGAATAATTCCAGCCTGAGAAGTAGAGAATGCCCCATTCACACCTATATTCAACAAATTACTCTTTAATACCTATCAAGACTCATAATGTTTTGATTATATACCGCTGCATAGCACAACAACAAACATTCCGTAGTTCCTATTTGATGGTCCTGATAAAGAATTCCCACACGGATTCAAATTCCTCTCTCTGTCTTGCTGGATTTACTTCGAGGAAAGTTGATGCATTTGGTTGTGTTTTCTCACTAATATTTTTTTATCTGCTCAATCTGCCGTGTGACGTCCCTAAAGCAGGGAAGACGTACGATGTGGGATGGTGACAGGGCAGCCGCTGTGTAGCCCCTGCACTTCTGCCAGCTCGCTCTTCATGTTTCATTTGAAGCGTGCACAAAATGATGCAGATTAATAGAGCATAATGCTTGGGATCAATATGCAATTATATTCATCTCCGTGGCTGCTCAGACGCCTGTAGAGGAGCACTGAATCTCCAGCCATGTCCTTCTTACACAGACCTGTCACAGGCATGCTTTGCACTGCCTCTGAGGTCACAGAATGCGAAAAAATAAAATGTACACTTCCAATTCTTTGCTAGTGTGCAGTAATGTAACATATTACATACAAGCTGTACAAATGCTGATTTTCAAAGCTAAACCTACAAGACTGAAGGACTGACCAAAGCACATTTTATGCAGGTAGACCTTTCAGGTGTTTCAGATATGCAACATGTGAGGCAGGTATGTTTTTCATAGTAGTTTGTAGATGAAAACTCCTGCTCTTGAAACTAGAAGAGACTTTTTAATACACATCGGTTTGGCTAATTATGCCCAAAGTACATTTGCAGGTATTTATTGCATAGGCTCTTAATCTTTGTGGCATCTATTATGTCCTATTTAGTAATGACAGATGAGTTGTTCTTATGTCACATAACTAACTTATATGGTGTTTAAGGTGGTTATTTGAAAAGTAAAAGTGAAAATCAACCATTACTCCGAACATTTCACATGAAAGCAAATTGTTTCCAAACTTTTGACAAGCAGGAGAGGTGGAGTTTAGAAATTCTGATGGAGGTTGAAAGCTTCAAAGCCATTCCCCACATCTCTGTAAGCGTAAAGAATAGAGAAAAAAAGTCCTACACTTTACAGGCCATGACTGCAGCCCTGGGGCAGTAAGAGCTTGAGTTGATCGCATTCAGATGGCATTCAGAAATCTTTTGGTTTCTATGGAATGTTCTTCATCCCATAACTGTCCTTTTCATTATTTCCTGATGGATGCTGATCATCCAGCCCTTTAGCTAGTTGCAACAGTCAAGGTCAGTGCAAGGTCCTTGTGTTGAGTTGCATCTGCTCAAGTGCAGCCTCACAGCAAATCAAAAGGAAGTCTTTTCTCATCATGTGATCCCATAGAATGACCTACAGGCCATCATTGACTGTGACATTCATCATCTTAGCCAGACTAATTTTGTCTCTTTATTTTTTCTCTCAGTCCGCAGCGTATTTGACATACTTGGTTGCGAGTGTCACAGGAGGTCCGTCGTGATGTGAGACAGTGTGAGGCCAATGAGCCATCTGTAGCCAAAGCACTGCTCCGAATGACTAATGCCAGCATCATTAGGAACAGCACTGTGCTGTTAGTGTGCTGGCCTCCGTCCTCAATGAACAGGCCCAGTTTAACATTTTAACTTCTTCGTAATGAAATATTAACCAGCATTGGGTTGGGAGCTCCAAAAGATCCCCAAGGTCAAAGGATGTTCCACACACGGAGCAATCTGCTCCTGATTTCCATACAGTGCTCATTCAAAAGCAAGAATCCTTGTGATGAGGGCTATTGTATGGGCAAAAAAAGAATCATTTCCTCCTCAGAGTCTGCACGGATAGGGAGGATGATAATTGAAGTTGGTCAAGTGTGCTTTGATCTTTGATATTTTCTTCAGTCTTCTCACTTGAGCTGCCTGTTTGAGCTTGTGTGTGAGTGTGTGTATAACTATGTGCCAGGTCACAGTGTGAGGGTGCACAGCAGACCATTTTGTAAATGTGTCTGCCAGATTGCAACAGGGATATAAGAAGAAGTTTAAAAGAATAGCATGCTGATGTGGCTAAGACTAAACCTGAACTGTTGTTTTTAGTACTAGGTCAAGCCTTTTAGGGCCCTAAGCAAAACTTGACTTGCTCTCCCCACAAACCACATGTCTGCAACCTCTACCAAATGAACATTAAACGTTTATTGGTAACACACTCCTTAATTCCCCTCACATTTATCTGTTATTAATAATGTTAACCTTGTAGTTATTATGTAGTATTTACATGAATAAGTTACTAGTAATCTGTGATTACATGTATTACAGTGAATATCGTGTATCATGAAAAAAGTCTAAATTTCAAACTAGATTTTGACCATATCGACCAGCCCTCCAAATAATGCATTAAATGTAGACAATATGGATGATAGTAATGATTTGATTTGATTGCATTCAGCAACAGGATCTCCAACTCTCCAACTTATCCCAGAACATTTGGATGGAGCACCGTCATTCCAGAAAACACCATTCCACTGCTCCACAGCTCAATGCTGGGGGGCTTTATACCTCCCAGCCCACGCTTGGCATTAGGCATGGTGCCATGTTATTTTGCTTCAGAGAGTTCTTTTCTATTGGCAGTACTTCTCTACAGGGATTATTCTCTACAGGTAACCTTGTATCTCCATTTTGTTCACTACTTTCCAAGTTTTTCACTAAACGTGCAAATGTTTGTGGCCATGCCTTCTACTGAATACATATAGCTACTTTAAGTTGCACCCATAGCTGATACAGATGTGTAAATGCACACACACACACACAGCTTGTCTTGTCCCTGTAGAGAAGTACTGCCAGTAGAATAGGACGCTCTGAAACATTAACCTTTTGACACCATGCCTAATGTCTGGTGTGGGCTAGAATGCTATATTGGTATAAAGCTACCCCAGCATTGAGCTGTGAAGCAGTGAAACTGTGCTCTCTGGAATCAGGGTGCTCCATCCAATACAAATGGATGAGGTGGGTTGGTGATCATCCAATATCCTGGTCCTGAAAGCCTTCCCTGTTCTTGATTTTAGAAGAAACCACAAATAAGTAGGTGTCCCAATACTTTTGTCCCAATACTTTTGTGTTTTGAACCTAGTAGTTGTAATTCAAATTGTGTTAAATTATTATGGCGAATGGACCATTAGTCTAGTGCTCTAAAATGACCTGGAATAAAATATTTGAGTGAAGTTTAGAAGGGTTTTTCCTTCTCTTGTAAAGTTGTTTGTTTGGAATTTGAGATTTTTGTGTAGCAGTGACATAAAGTGTGCATAGGTTCAAGGTGTCTTGTGTATTTGTGTGTGTGTGTGTGTGTGTGTGTGTGTGTGTGTGTGTGTGTGTGTGTGTGTACAAAATTGCAACATGTACAGTCTAGGGGAAAAAGGTTCTTGCTAGTACTGAGACATTCTTAGATTTAGTAACAAAAGTGGAACATTTTTGGTGCTATAAAGAAAACCATTCTTAAAAGGTTCTATAAAAAACATACTTATATATTACAACTTTTTAACCAGTCCAAGAACCATGAAAGCCTCCAGATTAATGTTTGATTTGTCATGCTTTGTTCCTAAGGAACAACTTCACAGAAGAACCCTTCACAAAAGAATAGCTTAACCAAGGAGGAACCTACAGCCATCAGTTAGCATGATGTAATTTGCATAAGACTGTTTGTGTTCTTTGATTGTTAGCCAAATGTTCTGTATTGTTTTTGAATATTAACACAGGAGTGGCATAGGTGTAGACATGCAGGTGCATTTGTGTGTGTATGTGTGTGCCCTCTGCTCGAGATGGCTGTTCTCAGGGTGTAACAGCTCCCTCTGCTGTGAGCTGCTGAGCTGTCCTGCTGGCTGGGCTTTGTTTGTGCTCCCCCCTGCAGTGGCTGCCGCTGACCCACCTGCTCCAGAGACATTCCTGTGTGTGTGTGTGTGTATGTGTGTGTATATGTGTCTGCCTCTCTCCACCTGCTGCTGCTGCCTTTCCCTGGTCATGCTGCTGTGGCCTTGGCCCTCCTCTGGGCCAGACACAGGGCTAAGCGCTGAAAGCATAACTGGAGGGGAGAGGAGCATTTTCCCCGAGCTGCTCTGAAGGACAGAGGCCCCTCATTCCACAGTCTGTGCCCAGCTCGCGCACACCTCTCCAGGGGCGTGCCGTCTGGCCCTTTCTGCCCGGTCCCCATGCTTCTCTTTCCCCTCCATGGAGCCCCCTGTTTGCTTCTGGTCCTTGAGAGTCCTTAATAGCCATTCAATGCTTTTATTACATCATTAATTGCACTTAATTCAGCAACATTACCCAAACGCCTGGCTAAGCTTGGAAAATTAAGTACAGAGCACTTTGTTATAAAATTCTCAATAATGAGCTCTGGTGGGACAAGGTCTGTTAAGTTTGAAATCACCCCAGGCCATTTTTTAGCTGCACCACAGCTCAATGCATGAGCCTGCTTTAAAGTTAGAGACTCTGGGAAAAAAAAAAGAAATGCCCTAAGGGCACCGTTCTCTGGGTGCCTATGCAGCCGAATCAATGCGCTGATATTATCCCTCATATAAACAGCAGGCTTTTGTAGCGCTCCGCTCAGCTGAATATGCAGCGAGGGGGATGAGCCCGGGCCATAAGTAGGCTTTGATTTGCATCTGTGTATTTACAGTAGCAGGGGCTTAGTATTACTGGGGCAGAAGTGTTTGTTCAACAGTTTACCATATCTGTTTAAATCACACTGGCAAATTCCATTTCCAAGTTCATTTGGAATTACTAAAGTATGGACGTGCATGCATGCACACGCACACACGGACACACACACACACACACACACACACTCATTTGCACTGTTTTCCTTTTTCTTTTCCTCAGCTATTGGGTCCCAGCGGAGGAGGAGTCCAAGTGCAGTTGCCACAGAAATCTTTGAGCCTCACCTGGGCAGCCACATCCTGCAGGTATGTAAAGTTTAATTCTGCACCTATAGTTACAGTCACATCCACACACACACACGCATATTCACTCCATACACACACCGAATTAGCTTAAGCATACAGAAGCCCATCAAATTTACCGAACCTTCTCAAGCATCCCCACTAGCACAATGAAATTCTGGATTTCCTCATGAAGTTCACAATGTTTACACGGTGCAGTGCCTTCTGGCTGCAAGCTGATTAATTAGAATTACATATCCCAGGCAGAGGAAATAAAGGTTTTGTTAACTAAGTGAGACTCAAAAACAGAGTAAATGCAATATTTTCCTGGATATTCTAAGGTAAGTGCTTTCATCTACTGCTAGAATGCCTTCTTTTTAAACCAGGACTATGGGATAGACTGTTTACACACAGAAAATTGGGCTCAATAAATACTTAAAATGGGTTTTATTTAAAACCATGTGCAGCTAAACTGAGCCATCATTAGACAACTTTTCTCACAAAAAATGACATCCTCAACTAATTTGCTCTGGAGCCAATGTAATCCACACTGCTCATATTCATTATAAAAATAGAATCGCTTTGGATAATTATTAGAAGTCTCAGGACTGTCAGTGTTCACTTAGCAGTTATGCTCGTCTCCGCTAAGCTGTTTTTTTTTTAACATTAGTCCAACTAAATTGACAAAATTGGGCTCTGACTTTATCTGCTATGCACCTGTAGTATAATCTCCAATAAATTGCCAAGCCAACTGAGAAGCAACCTGAACTGTTATTAAGTGACTTGTTGGTTGTCTGTTGACTGACAGGAGACTAAGCTAAGGGAAGCAGGTGCTGTGTTAGTGTGAAAGACTGCTGTTGATTACACTTTCGGTATTATTCGGTTCTATATGGCGTATTTCTGATATATGTGTTCCAGAGTATATTTTCCATGTAAAGGTGGAGAACAGTAGAGCTAGGCTAACGGCTTCATGCTGAGCTAACAGATGCTGAAGGGTGATGTCTCTAAGGTCAAACACTTATTAATCTGTTAGTTTGATTTCTGTTTAAACATTGCGCCTCCATTCAGAAAAAAAGGAAACACGACACAGAACAGAATAGATCTCTGTGGTCTCGCGGGAGAGAGATGACAGGCATATGTGGCATCTTTGTGTGCTATTAAACATGAAGAAAATGAGAAGTGACATCTCACTGCGTTTACCTGCAATGTGCAAGTATTCGTAGAGCTCAGGGGAGCTGAGGGAAGCTGGGTGGGGGTGGGTCTGAACCATCCTCTGGAAAAAAAAAATGCTTTTCTCCTATGTTGAACCAGAGCACCAGTGTCCTCTCAGATTCCTTAAAATGACACAGAACAGAAAGTGCAATTTACACCAGTCACCTGTGTCCAGAAAGCCGATTAGGAATATTTAAATAGCGCTCTTTGGTCCCTGGACTGCCAGCGCTCGTCCCTCTTCGACAGGTTAAGTGTCTGACAGGAAAGCGGAAATTTATAATTAACATCAATACCGGCCTGGAAGTCTGTCGAGGCGTGGCCTTTTCAAGGAAGGACTTGTTCCTGGCAAATTGTCCCCATTAATCTTCAGCTTAATTGATTGTGAAAAGTTTTAGGATGACATTTTAAAAAAAGCATGCTCGGCTGGTGATTGATTTGGGGAAAATGAACTAATAATGGATGCGGGGCAGTCATTACTTGTTGAGCGTGGTGGCTAATTTTAGACAGATTAGTCCATGTTTGATAGTGCTTAATAAAGAGGAAGGTGATGAGCTCCTCTCAGGCCTTACCTGCAGAGCTGACACACACACATACTATGACTCCCAATGTCCAAATGATTTTGTTCTGTTCTGGGAATTCAATTCTAAAGTGTTCTATGCATATATTTAATACGTGTAGATATTATATATTTTATATATATATAATATATTTAAAGCCAGTCTATACGTGCCTTTATGTCCTTCCCCGGCTGCCGTAGCCACACTGGTCTTTGTGCTGCTGTGTTCTGTGACTGAACTGCCCTGGTTGACCTGAGGAACAGGCTCAGCACAGAAAGCCCTCTGTGTTCTTTGTTTACCCACAAATACGCTGAATACATTTACCACCCTGTTTTGTCAACCCAGATAATCAATTAGCTGATTTAATATGTAGGCCTGCATGTGAAGGCAGCTGCTCTCTCTCTCTCTCTCTCTCTCTCTCCTTTCCCCCCAGCCCCATACCACAAATGACTGTGCCTTTTTACTAGTGTTTAATTTCATATAAAAAATTGTATTTTAATTATATCAATATTTGTTAATGTCTGTGTTAAAACATACATACACACACACACAACAGACAATTCTTCTGTGACTTTGTGATCAAACACAATGGGGAGATTTACAAAGCCCTACTATATATAAACTATATGGACAAATGTATTGCAACCTGCTCATTCATAGTTTCTTCCAAAAACAAGGATTAGGATAAGAGTTTATCCTGCTTTTGTTGGAGTAACTGTCTCTACTGCCCAGGGAAGGCTTTCTGCTAGATTTTGGAGCACTACTGTGAGGATCTGAAAGCATTCAGCAACTAGAGTGTTAGTGAGGTCAGAATGTTGGATGATCACCACCCCATGTCATCCCTAACTCAATCTCAAAAGTATTTGATGGAGCACCATCATTCAAGAGGACATTGCTCCACAGCTCAGTGCTGGGGGCCTGCATGTGGAGGCAGCTAGTCCACACCTGTCATTAGACAAGGTGCCAGTGGGTTCATGGTTATGTACTCTAGAGTCATATTTCTTTAGCAATACTTCTTTACAGGGACTAGACGAGCTGTGTGCGTGCATTATAGCATCTGTGTGGCAATGGTTGCAATGTAATGTTGCTGAATGCATTCAGTAAAAGGGGTGTCCACAAACATATGGTCATATAGTGTAAGCACTTGCATTATTAAATATTAAATATCCTGCCATTGTGTTGAAACAAGGTTTATATGGGTATGTGTGTGTTTCTGTTCACATGCACGCCACATTCATCTTCCTTAACCATTCCTCCTCCAGTAGTGTCTTGGTTCAAGCCTGGCATGGGGCCAGCAGGTTCGGTATTGTGTGTTTATGGCCACTCCCATGGAGCGCCGTCGTTTGCACAGAAGGAGCTGGGCTGAACTGAATGCGACAGCAGCAATAGGTTGTTAGTCGTCCTGTCCTGTCAGAAGAGTGTTCCCTCCAGCCAGCTAAATAACTGCATTTATATTGCCCAGATCATAGTTAGCCCAAGATAAATTATAGATGCAGAGTTACTTTTTAAAGGCAGATAAAAGCTCAGCTGCCTATGAAGGGCAAATGTCTGGACTGGGAGAGGGTGAAGGGGGGAGGGTGAGTTGGAGGGCTCTGCCTTTTCTTTCTAGCAGTGAGGACTGTCAGCATAATTAGGCATGAGTTAGTGGATTCTTTACCTTAACCACTGAATGTGTGTAATCACTGTGTGCTGTATGCCGTATGGAGTGACCTTGGCTGCTATCAGGCCCTAAGAAATTAAACAATTCCTGTGTTTTTAGAAGTAATCACCACAGACTATAATTTAGAAGTGCTTGAAACAAAAATAGATTAGCAGCTATTATAAGTGTCTGGGTCAGCTAGTTTTCATTTGGCAATCCACTATATGCTACATGTTTGACCAGCAAGTTGCAAAATGATTTGAGTGTTATTTTAAAATCAGCTACTTTCCAGACATTTCTGTAATATTCTATATAGGATTGTGCATTTGCTAGAACCTGGTGAAATGATACTGGAGTAAGCAAGACTATATATATGTTTTTTTACTGTCATAGTATAAAAAACACACCATCATATGAATCAAATCTGAGTAAAAGAAATGTTTACTTTTTATGCAGTCAGAACAGAACCCCAGGACTTCAGTACATCTGTATTTCATCCCTATAGTAACTCATTTTAAACAAGATTCATGTTTCTATATTACGGTTTCAAAACAACAAAAAAAGAAAATGCTGGGCCTGAAGCAAATGTCTGTGAGCCCTGCATGGTCAGTACTAGCAATACTTCTTTTGTCACATCGCAGCTTGTGAATGTTTTTTGCTGCCATCTAAGAGCCTTTCAATTCTAGTTTGAGCCATTTTGGCCTTTCCTTGCAAACGGTTTCTAGTTCTGTGAGATTTTTGGGTCATCTTGCATGCACTGCTCTATTGAGGTATACACAGATTTTTGATGATGTTTAGGTCAGTGAACTTTGAAGGCCATATCAAAACACCTCAGCTTGAGCCTCTTGAGATAGCCCTTATTTTTTATTTTCATATGGTGGGATGTTTGTTTTTAGAATTTCAGAACAAGCCAAAAGTCCATCACCCATATTCTTACGCTGAACTTTGTGGCGGGATTACAGGAAAAGGTTTTGGTTTGGTTATGAAATTGAAATGATTATGATACAGCCAAAATACAAATATTACGTTGTATTTACATTCACAAATCACAAATCAGACTGACAGTAAACAATAATAAACATGAATGAATCTTTATTTATTATTCTGTCATTTTCAACCTTGATCACAAGAAGAAAAAAACTGCCCATGATTTGTCCCAGTGAAGTTTCTTTATATTTGGAATTCTGGAACCTTGTCAGAAAACACTTCAGGAAACATGCTGATTTTCACTGTTTTTGCGAGCCCAATCAGGCACAGGAAATGATGGGTATACAAGTCTTCTCTCGCCATAGTCAAGATCAGTGTTTATGCATTTTGTTGCTTATAAAAGCCACAGTGGCTTTTGATGTGTTTTAATGATAAAGGATGAAGAAGGAGTGTTGCTTCCTGTGAGGATGAAGGGTAGCTCTCATTGACAGAGAGACTTAATTACAACCTGTGCATGTGTGTGTGTGTGTGTGTGTAGGTTTGTGTCACAGATAGCTTCTTTCCTGCTGAGAGTAGAGGTGACAGGGCACCAAACGCCTCCTAATATGCCTCACATCTCCAGGTCCCAAGGCCCAATCTTTCATCAACTCCTGTTTACTTTGTATTTTTTTA
Organism: Salminus brasiliensis; assembly: GCF_030463535.1. Taxonomy (NCBI): domain Eukaryota; kingdom Metazoa; phylum Chordata; class Actinopteri; order Characiformes; family Bryconidae; genus Salminus; species Salminus brasiliensis. The sequence continues at coordinate 15,019,812 of NC_132887.1, read as the reverse complement.
CTTTGTATTTTTTCCTCACTTTGCTCTTTTTTTCTCTCTCTCTTGCTGTTTGTTTTTTTCACTGCTGTTGTCTTTGTTGTTGTCGACTCAGACTTGTGTGTGATAATGGAGCTCAGATTAAAAAAAATGCACACACACAAACACACACACGCACGCACACACACTTTGAGAACCCTTCGATCTCCACACAGGCAGAAAGCACAAAGACGGCGGCTTGTGAAATGACAGCTGTTTACATTTGCATAACATCAAGGAGGAGCGAGGCAGTGTCTTTGAGGCCGTCTGTGTGCAGCTGTCACAGCCTGTAATCGCAGGTTGATTTGTGGTTCACACCAATCGCCATCGCCGCTCCGCTGTTTGGCTCGCTGAGGCTGGCTGCTGAGGCTGGCTGCTGAGAACAGGCGGTGGCTGAGAGGAGAAAAGAGCAGAGAGTGAAGGCATTTCTCACCTGCTAATGCCGTAGAGCCTCGGCCTCTGTCCCTTACTGCCCATGCAGATCAGCCCAGTCCATCAGACCAGCTCTATTGACTGCAGGTCACATGACCATTGTTGGATTTACTGGGACCTATAATGGTGGAGGTTAATTGGGAAAATGTTGGAAATGGGCTTTGTGTTGAGTCTCTCTCCCCAGACAAAACAGTCTAGGAATGCCGCCTATTCCTAAAGGACACGGCACAGCTTATACACACTCCGACACACCCACCTGCCACTCTTTGTGTTGTTCCATGCTCAGTTTGTGTGTTTGTGTGTGTGTGTATCTGTGCAAAGTGCACTTATTTGTGACATATGTATATACGGTGATTAAGACAATGTAGATGTGTGTCTATGAGTATGTGTTTGTGCCTGGATGTATGGACAGAAGTATCTGGTTGTGAGGGGTGTGTGTCTGTGTGGGTTCATTCTTTCCAGACTTATCTGCAGTAATGTTAGATAGGGCTACACGATATATTGTTTGTTAGTCATTATCATGATACTGGCTTCTTCTGCGCTGATATCTCAGAAAGCTGCAAGATGCAAATGAGCCCTCAAACTAGTCACACAATCAGTTCCAGATCAGTTCATTGACCTGTGAAGCCAATGAACCTCTAATCAACATCTATACAAAAAACTGTACTTTCCCTACTGTGCCTGTGATCATGTACTGTTCCCTAAAAGAAAGTACCTTATACCTTAAAGCAGCTTATATAATCATTCATTAATGGCAATCAACAAAAAATATTCAAGTGATATTGATTTGAGGTTGTATCGTCCAGCACTATGTCTAAGTGTTGGCCCTATTGATGGGAACTTGCCAGTTCAGTCCCTGGTGATGCCAGAATCCATCTGAATCCAGCTGTAAATCACAGGGAGAATAACTGGCATTGCTCTCTGCCCCCATCATTCAGATGCAACGATGCAAGTCAGTCAAGCATCTGTTAGCTGATGTAACAGAACTGGCAGTTAGTGTTCTCCTCCAAATATCTTCAGCTGTCTAATGATGATGTGGTTGGCTTATAAAGAAAGTATAGGCTAGCCTTTACCCTCCTAGCACGGGTAGCTTGCGTGATGGGAGAGTCCATATATATATATATATATATATATATATATATATATATATATATATATATATATACATATATATATTGGCACTGCTTATTCATTGTTCTTCAAAATAAAGGCTATGAAAAAGGGTTAATCCTGCTTTTGTTGGAGTAAGGAGATTTTGGAGCATTGCTATGAAGATTTGATTGCATTCAGTGACAAGAGCTTGTTTAGTAAGCTTCTTTTCATGATCAATCACTGAATATTACTGTAAAGTGATGTGTGCATAACTCTTTACAATACTAGTGTACACTGCAGAAGCATTGACTTTGTGACTCCTGAACCTCTCTCATAATACACCTTAACATATACATACTCCAGTAATACAATAAATGGATGTCAGGAGCTTTTCAGTTAGTGGTTTTTGCTCTCGGCCTATTCCAATGTAAATGCGTTGTCGGAAACCTGTCTGTCCACCATGTCTGCATTAGTCTTGGTTTGTCTCATGGGTATGCTTACATTTATTTTCATCAGGCCTGGCTGTGTGAATGTGAGAAAAAATATGTTTTCTAACATGTCCATCACAGAGCTAGAAAGAAGAGTCCATTTGAGTGGGCTGAAGGTCAGTCCACTGTGCTTTTAGCTCTTTTATTTAGATCAACTGTCGGAGCAGCGCTGGAGTTTCTCCTTTGTTGACTAATTTGCTGTTGAAAGCAAACATGTCAGAGCTTTTCCTGCCGTGGTTCACTAGCTTGCATAACATAATGGGAGCAAAATTTACATATCTATAAACACACACACACACACACAAACAAACACACACACACACAAACCCCAGCATCCACTTGAGCTCATCTCTGTGTTGGATAGCTCTCTGACAGACCATCATTTATGATGCTGTCCAGCCCAACTGATGAGCCTACACACACACGCCTCTGATACTTATCCGCTCCCCCCCCCCCCCCCCTTACTTTCTCACTCTATATTTGGAACTGTCACACCTCTGTGTCATTCAGCACATGTCCTCCGAGCATGAAAGACAGCAGGACAGAGTTAACACTGACTAGATATACTGCTTGTACTCCTAAAGTCAAGCAGTTCGAATGGATATGCAGTATATCAGCAATGCGATCCTTCGACCTCACAGCGATTCAGTACGATTCTTCACATGTACAAATACGTATTTAAAAATAAATAAAATGATACAATAAAATAAAATAAAACATACAAATAAAATGAAAATAGTGAATATATAAAATATTATAAAGAATATAATATAAAGTTTTAGCTAATTTACCTTTTTACATACACCACTTTCTCCCCCTCAGTTCTTAGGGGAGCTCACCCCACAGTTTGTATACCTTAGGCAATGATTTAGCACCTCACAAAATTCACCACAGTTCAATTAGATTTCTGTTCTTTAAAATGTATTGTTAAATCCAGTTGTGTTGATCTTATCTCATACTGATAAATTTCATAAAATTAAACCTAAAATGAGGTAAAAACTAAAATTATATAATGGACTACTATAATTTTGACTGTAGAGTGCAATGTCTGAAAAGATAACACAAACAGAAAACACAACAAATGAGGCACTGTGGTTGTACAACTCATAACTGGACAAACACGTCCTTACACTGCACTACCACTAAAAAGTAATCAAAATTACAACAGACACAAGTTTTTATCACCACCCGAGGCATGAGCCCTAATCGATCTCTGAAGGCGTCCTGTGCTATCTAGCACCAAGACGAAAGCAGAAGATCCTATAAATTGTGAGCTGGGGCCTTGTCAAAGTGGCTCACAGTCAGACACCAGTCCGGAACTGGAGCCTAACTGGATTAGGCTGGGATTAAGGGGACATGGTGAGGGCTAGGATTAGGTTTTGGGTTTAGGTTAGGGTTAGGACTGGGGTCAGTGTCAGGGTTAGGTTTTGGGTTGAGGTTAAGGTAAGGAGTAGGGTCAGTGTTAGGGTTAGGTTTTGGGTTGAGGTTAAGGTAAGGAGTAGGGTCAGTGTCAGGGTTAGGTTTTGGGTTGAGGTTAAGGTAAGGAGCAGGGTCAGGGTTAGGGTTAGGTTTTGGGTTGAGGTTAAGGTTAAGGATTAGAGTCAGGGCTAGATTTTGGACTGAGGTTAGGATTAGAGCCAGGGTTAGGGTTAGGTTTTGGGTTAGGCTGGGTTTGGTTTTGCAATGTAAGTAACATATTATGTCTACCTGATGTAACATATTAACAGTAATAAATCAGTCAGTAATGTCAGTAATGCATCAATTTCATCTTTAAGATATTTACCTAGTATGTTCAGATGATTCACTGCTGCTACTGCACTGATATGTTGTTGATGTGTTACTGATACTCTAGAACTATCCATAATCAATGCAGTGGAAGGAGCACCTTCAGAGCATGGTACACTGATGCAGAAAGTACAGATGCTTGAATGTGCATGCATGAGCTTGTGTGTGTGCTTATAGAAGAGAGAGGGAGAAAGAGAGAAAGTGGAGAGAGAGCCTGCAGGTGGCTGTTGTAGGCAGGTGTGCTGTGAGCTCTGCTGTCATTGGGCTGCAGGTGTTAACTGGCCACAGGTATTAAGTGAGTGTGTGCAGCAGCTGCTCCAGGTACGCACACACACACATACTGCTACTGTGCAATGAACAAACAGAAGCCATACAGCAGACCTAAGGCCTCCAGCATGCAGATATGAATTCATGGCATAGTTCTAAGTGGCCAGTGTTTGGTGTTGATGTATAAGCCCTTACTGACCTTTGGCATGTTGTTTTGGGCGCGTTAGCCTGCATGCTAATGGGCCGGATGTATCCTCTACTGTATATTCTGCAGCCTTTAGTCTCAGCTCAGCCTCCCTGTCAATAACGCTCCAGTGCAAGCCTGACCGGACGCCACTGAAGGATCTTGGGGGAAAAAAGGTCAATGGGCAGTGTGAAGCCAGGCATTCTGATGATCCCTCCCTCTATTTTCCGTGCAGCCCCGTCGATTCATTAGCAATGGGAATTTGGATGGGGAGAAGGGGAGGGAAAAAAAATCCGGTCTCATTATTTATGCAGTCAATAGCAAGGCTTGTCTGCATTCATAATTGTTTGATTTTATAGGCCAGTCTTTAAACAAACATTGTCTATGGTAATGTGCTGCCCTGATGGATGGGAAAGGTTTTGTCTGTGAATATCATTTGGATAATTAAAAATGACAGACCAAATCGCCCGCTGTCTTGACCCTCACTTTGTTTCCCGAGTGATGGCGGCGAGATGCTGATTGCTGTCAATCAGGAGTCTGTGGAGGATTGGTGGACGGGGGCAGCCCTGAACCCTGACCCGCACTGTTGATCTGAAATAGATAACAACCTTGAAATACCTGCAGAATTTCAACTGGCCAGGAGACTGGAGCAGAGGCATCTTCCCAAAAGAGACACCCCCCCCCCTTCTCTCTCTCTCTCTCTCTCTCTCTCTCTGTATGTGTGTGAGTAGCACCCCACTCCCTCACAGTTTTGTCTCAGTTCTGCTCTCTTAATGTGACTGGAAACTCCCTAATATGCACACACACGCGCACACACAAACACACACACACACAATCTCACACAAATTAAAACATCAATCCACTAGCCACCTACAACAGTTTTCAGCACCTAAATCTGTTTCTTTTTGGCCTTTTCTGCTGCTTTTCTCATTTACTCCCCTCTGCACATCAGTCCTCAGCTCTTCTACAGAAACCTCTCTGTCCATCTTTTGCATACACGCACACACATACATACACACACACACATATTCTCTCTAACACACCCTTACAGTTTTGTTCTTGCATGCTTTTATATGATAATTGCCATATGCTGCCTTCTTTTTCTTGGCTGAAGTAGCATCATACCTCAGTGCAGCAGCGTGGGTGTGTAAGTGATTTAACTGGGACAGAATAGAGGCTGTTGTCTCAGCTGTGTGTGTCTCTTCTGGCCTCTAGTGCCTTAACACAATACACAGCCTTGGAGCTTGAATGTATTGCCTCTGTATTTAGTGCTGGTGTTTTGAGATGAAAGTCATATTGAGGGATATGAGCTGAAGGTAAACTTGGAGGGGTGTTTAAGTTTTAACAGGGTATCTGAATCTGTAACCGGGGGGGTGTTTAGAGGATGTGCGAGATACAGACTAACCGACATGGTGGGCCAATGACAGTAGCGGATATTGAAGTCCTACAAATTTATTGATTGTTATTGTTCAATGACATTTTTGCCAAACTCATCCCAACCTAACCTTTTAGTATTGATATACAGAGCAGAGTGCAAAGTTTGAGTTCAATAATTGTAACTTATTAATCAGCTAGTTAGGTTGGTTATCCGAAGTTTTAACTGCTTAAAATCATAAAATAGGCTGTTGCACTTGCAGGATTTCCATGTCACTCAGGCTGGTATGAGAGTATTTAGAGGTTGAGTGGAATGGGTTGGACTATTTGGAACTGGGTGACAGTAATCAGAGTGTTCTCTCAGTACAGAGCGCTCAACGTTGGGCACATTTAGCTCTCTACTGCTTTTCAATTCCCTGTGACTGCTGAGCTCCCGAAAGCAGCCAAGCGTTAGAAACAATATCTTAAACAGTGAAATTCCAGCCCAAGAGGTGCTGCTGGAGTGCTGGAGTGTGTCGTTTGGGCTGGGCCGATCCTAGCCGGGATGGGATGGAGCTTTAGACGTCTTAACGCCTCTGACTTCCTAATGACGGGGGAGAAATGTAAACCTCCGTCTCCAAATAGTGAGCGCAAATCCGACTGTGGAAATTAATCCGCTCATTTCTCTGTTCCTCATTGTGTCACGCCAAAGGAATTTGATCCCATTGAATAATTTCATTATAACTTGTGAGCATGTGGATTAATAAGTGTCTTCACTGTAACTGAAAGAGGAGATGGAAAGCTCTCTTTCTCTCTCTGTCTCAGATTCAAATTTGCGGTACCTTTATTGTGGTGACAGTACAATGTACCACTTTACAAGAGTATTATAACATCAGTAACAGCAATAACAAAAGTGACAAGAACACAACAATTCATAAACAGTTTAATATACCAGATAAGATAAAAGATAAAAATAAATCTTCAGCTGTTTAAATCTGAGGGAGAAGTAGATCTCTGATTGTACAGTGATCACGCAGTCTGTCTGCTTGCACTTTAGGCTGGGCTGTTGAGCAGTGCTGCTATGAAGCTGATGTGCATTAGAGTTTGAGAGCGTCAGAACCATCTGACCAGCAGGGGATTGGGAGCTTTTCTGGGATTGGCCTCAAGTACATCCAAAAATGTAGGGGTCTTTTTTGTATGTTTATTAACAGGAAATCGGCCTAACACAGCAAACATATTTGCCAATGCAAAGCTTGACTGCATGTACAGGTTGGTGTTTTTAAGCTTTTAAGAATCATCCTGCAGAATTCAGCATGCTGAGCTTCTTTTGGATGCTTGCCCCAACAAGTACATCTCCCTCACAGCGCAATGGGCTGGATCACCAGTTTGATCAGATAATTTACAGCAGTTTGAGATGGGAATATCAATATTGTTAAATTTCCTCGTAATTGCATACAGAGCTCTGCAGGCTTTTTTCCCCTGTAGTGCATTTCAGACAGGGTGAATTGGTACCTGTGTCCATGACATCTTTTAGTCTTCACTCTCTCTCTCGCCCTATCTCTCTGACTCCCCCCCCCCCCTCTCTTCTATTCTCTCACGTTCTCATTCTCTTCTTACTCTCTCTCTTTCCCTCTGTCTGTCTTGCTCTCCCTCTTGCACCCTTTACTTTCTCTCTGTTTCCTTTTCTCCTCTCTCTCTCTCTCTCTTTCTGGACAGTGAAGTTCACAGCGCAGTGGATTTGCAGGATGCTGCCCTTGTACCAAAGATGAATACTCTGTGCTGTATGAAAAAGTTGTCAATAGAACACTTGTACACAGGGCTTCCACACTACATTATTAAAAAGGCATATTCATTTATAAGCCATTGGCACTAGCTGCAATTTGTGGTTTTCCACAGAAGCAATTCTTGCATCATTTGGCTACGAATACACACAGTCCTATGAATCTGCATGCGGATTGTAAAGTAATTCTTTAATAATATAAAGACACATTTCATGGAGAAATGTTTTCATAGCACATCAGAAGGATTTGTGCTGCAATAGCCATGTAAATCTACCCACTGGAAATTACTCAATACTTGGCACAGCAGCACATTGCGTGCAGTCTGTGGAGGAACTACGCAATAAGAGCACAATGTAGGATATGAGGAAAACAGAGGGCGAGAGAAAGAGAGAGAGAGAGAGAAAGACAGAGAGAGGGGTTATTTACTGTATGGTGAAACCAGGTCTATGAACACTGGGAGAGACACCTTGACCCGTCAGTTAAATGTGTATTGATTATCAGGCCCTGTCTATCTCTGGTTAAATGTCATTATGTCTGCCTGTGAGCAGAGAGCAGCCTTATTAAAGGAACTCTGCACTGTATAGAAACCCAAAGCCAAACACAAAGTGCAGCCTACAGGACAGATCACTATATATTTCATTACTAATGTTTCATTTTATTGTTTTCTTTTTCTTCCTTTGTTTATGACGTGATCAGTTTTGATATGAATGAAGAGGTAAACATTTTAAAGCCTGAAATAATGAAAATACTTATCTTATCTTTACACAGCCACTGGTTATGTGTGTACTTGATTAAAATAGTTAGTATAGTTACTATAACAATGAAAAAAAAGAATTTCAAAAAAACATTACAGTATGCACTTCAGGGAAATTTCCAGATAACATGTCAAACATTTATGATTTTATGCGACTTGACAAAAGATGAACTCATTGCAGATTGCAGAAAGAGCCCCTATTCCAGTAATAAAGCTTTTTGTTTTTGCCTTGTATTAATAGGGATCCGCCCAAACCCACTTTTGATGCTAGAAAAGCCTGTAAAAGCCTCTACATTTAGATTTATGGTATTTAGCATTCCAGAAGGACTTGCATTGTGTCCTAACAGGGAAAGTGTTCAAATGTTGGATCCCTTCATTTTACAAAGGGATGTTTACACGGGGATCGTCAAGTTCATGTCAACCTTTTATCCTTTTAAATATCCTTTTTAAAAACCAGAGGAAATGTCATATAGCTCTCTTGTACCCATCTCACAGATTCATCACCTAATTCTTTGACCTTTGTTTTGTGATGGAAGTTGGCTACCTCAGCTGCAGTATTTGTTGAGGTGGAACTTCAGGGCATTGTTCTCTGTCACTCGCATCTGGTATGGACAGTCTCACTGATTATTATTGGGATGTTTTGATTTCATAATTTATGCTTGCTTTGTCCGACTTGCTGTTGGCACAAGGTGTTACTATTTAATCAAGATACAGAAGAATCTGTAATTTAGACTGTAATTCAGTTAGGGCGTCAGGGCTCTTGGCCACTCTTGTTCTTGGGTTAGGAATTGAACATTGAGCCTTAGTATTATGTTGGCATAAACATGATGTATAGCTTTATACCCTGTTACCCTATTCTTAGAACTGGACAAAGAGACCTTCGGCTCATGTGTGGCTGCTTCAGATTGTTCCATTCTATTACTGATGCTTTTCTATGCAACATATACCAACCCTGTCTGTAACTGAACACTTGTGTCAGCAATGAAAGCACCATAAAGTAGCTGAAATACTGATTAGAATGAGTGTATATGTTTTTGGGTTTTTGAGTTCTGTTCAACGTGTAGTCTGTTTTCTGCATCACAAAATCTACAGGATAAAAACTGTAAGATGGATGTACAGATTAGTTTTGAATCCAGTGCGTGTTCTACCAGCTCTGGGTCGCTCCTCTGATCCGTCAGTGAAGAGAATGAGGTAGGAATAAAGTGAATGAAAACAAGACTAGGGAAAAGCAAGCTGCATCTGTGCACTGTCAGGCATCAGGCAGAGAGGCAGATAGCATCTGGCCTCCAGGCCCTTTGTCATGCTGTTGTTGAGTCTTGTGCTGGCTTTTTTTTTCTGCATGCTGTTTTATTGCAGGCAGAATTTGTCAGCCAGGAGTTGTAAAGAGTAAGTAGCTTCATCGTGTTGGTGCTGAGAGCGGAGGCCCTGTTGGTTTGGGGAGAGAAAGCGCTCTACTTTAACTGTGTTAACGGCTCGCCTCAGCAGTGCAAAGCAGCAAAATGGGCTTTTAATGCCTTTTCATTGGGGCTCATGTGCCATTACTTCGGGACTGTCTTTAAATGCTGGATTTGAACCTCGGGAACAAGTTGTTATTTATGATAGTAGTTAAAGCTGTTTGTTTTCTTTCATTTAAAAGTGAATTTGATTCAGCTTAAGATTGTGTCTTTTCCCTACAGTCTCTCGATCTCTCCCTCCTATTTTATGAAGCAGAAGGATTGTTTTCAGACCCTTTTTTGCTTTTACGTTTTTAGGTAAATGTTGCTCAGTGTTGCTTATGAATGTATTAAGACCCTTGTGTTTGTCTGTACACTGTTACAGTGGATACACATGCTGTTTTCCTGTGTGTGGTTATTATTCTTGCCCAGCAGGCGTCTTGTAATCAAAGTTACCTGGAGTTTCGTCACAATGAGAAAGCGGCAGTGAAAAGGAACTGAAAGGTTATATTTTGACAAAAAGACAGGTTCAGTATTTTTGACCCAAATTGCTATTTATCACATTGTTTATCACATTCCTCTCACTCATTCTGCTTCCATATGCATTCATTTTACTGGCACTGAGGAGATCGTAAAGGTTTATTAATTTAATAAATAATAAATATTTGTTAATATAGTAGTTTTGTGTGCAACTCTTTAAAAGGGGTTGTTTAATCAGAGATTGTATAAAGAATTTTGATCATTCAAATAACCATTTGAATGCTCACATGATTATTTTCCTGGTGAAAGGGGTTCTTAAGATTGGTGGAAAACCTTTTGTATATGATTTTATATATAGCACTGAAAATGGTTCCACTATCATTACAAGTTAAAGAACCCATTTATATGGTAAGTAGGGGCAGTGGTGGCTCAGTGGTTAGAGCTCTGATGACAGGGTTGTGGGTTTGATACCTGGGCTTGGCAAGCTGCCACTTTTGGGCCCTTAAGCAAGGCCCTTGACCCTCTCTGCTCCCAGGGCGTTGGAGTTGGCTGCCCACTGCTCTGGTTGTATGTGTGCTCACTACCCCTAGCACTAGGCTGCATTCACCATAATAAAATGTTAATACCCAACAGACTAGTGAAAACCCTGATAGCACAATAGTGTAATCGGGTATTGGAATGCCGGCATCTGAAACAGTTAACCATGTTTTTGATTACCTGTACACTCCTACTCATCACATCTCAGCCACATCATCCCCCACCACTTGCCACTTCCAGCATACAGCTGTACTCCCATTCAGCCAGCTTGATTACAGTAGCATGCTTTGCTGTGGTGAAGGCGGGCAGAGAGCTGCTTGTTTGCCTTATGTAACAGCTGTTGCTGCTCTATGCACTTCTGTGGAATCCAGCCTGGGTGCTTCACCCATGCACTCATTATTCATCCCATACCTGCCTGCATAAGTAACCCCACATACAGAGTGCAGAGCATCCTTTACATATAGCACTGCACACTGAGCAGAGAGAAAGAGAGAGAAAGTGATATGAGTAAATACTCCATGTCTCTTCGCAGCTGTAGAGTTTATTTGTTTGCGAGGGTGTTAGCTTCAATCGCTTCAGCAAGTCAGTAGCAGAAAGCTCCTCTTCTTGGCCATAAAAAATGGAAGGCTTTTGCAGTGAGAGCACTTTCGATCATGCATCGTCATCACTGCACAAGTGCTCATTGACCTTCATCAGTGTGGCTAGGAGGATGATGGGATATCTGAAGGGGGCAACTGGGGTGGGACTCCAGGAAAGTGGAGGAGATTCTGTTTGTGTTCTGTCTCTCCTGTTGTGTGTGTGTGTCTGTGTGTCTGTGTGTCTGTGTGTGTGTGTGTGTGTGTGTGTGTGTGTGTGTGTGTGTGTGTGTGTGTGTGTATATCTGTCTGTGTGTGTTGGGGAGGTGTAGGTGTGTGTGACACAAATGTCTTGACTATAGGAAATCCAGAGGAAAGTGAAACTAATCTACAATCTCAGGAACTAGGGAAACAGTGATCATGTAAAAAGCTTTTTACAGAAGCTGCAGGCATTTTAAGGGTGTTTTCACATCGGCACTTTTATTCTGGTTAAGTCGGACCCTGGATCACTTTTACCCTTGGCTCTCTTGAGATAAGGTCTCGGTCCGCATCCAAATGAACTCTGGACCAGTGAGAATGTGATCTGACCTCGATTAGATCTATCAGGTGTACTACACAAGTTTCTGACCCGAGCAAACCAACTATAAATGTGAAAGTGCCCCTTTAGGCTAAAAGATACAGAGCATTTATTTGCAGTTACTGTGCTTAAATCTATTGATCGATTGAAGTCATTAAAGTAAGTATCAATCAATATGATGTTGACTGTATATATATATATATAAAACACAAAGAAGGTTTTTGCATGACAGTTCTAATACTGTGTGTATATGTGTATAATGTTTTCATGCTCTATAGATGTCACATTTTGTTTATTTTTGAGGTGAGGTGAAAACAAATCTTCAACATAAAATATATTAAATAATTTTGCTATTTTATGCACAAGTTCTATTTATTATCTATATTATTTAACACACATTGTGTTTTTGTTTGCAACATTTTAGATATGCAGAAGTATGTTCTGTGTTTTGTGTTGGCACTGGAAAATCAACACAGCATTTATTTATTTTTAATTTTGTACATTAGTATGTTATGTTATTAGTATATTACTACACAAGTACATTAATATTATGTATGCTTACATATATTCTATATATGTAGCCACTGTTGGGACAAAATATCCGTATATCCTTATTTTACTGATCTTTATATTACTTTTTACCATACATTTACTCATGCATGAACCAATAGAAATCCCCCAAAATGCCTTTTAAAATGTACTTTATATTCTATTAAAAGTAAAACATTGTTCCCTGTTCTGTCAAGTTACCGTCTTGGGGAGATGAGGTATTGTTATGACAGGAATGATTTAATACATATGGGGCATAGTATTATTACATATAGTTTATTGTATATATATTATGCATATGGGACATATATATGACCCCATGTCCTAACATTGAATAAATGAGTGGGTGTGCATCGTTGTGTGTGTGCACGCACACGCGGCCGAGCGCAGCCCCTAACTCCCACCCCCTCTCTCTGCTCTGACAGCCACTAATAATAACGCATGAAGACAGTCAGGCAAAATGAAGACAAATGCAGCTTGCCGCCCTGGAATCATAATCTCTGGCGGACCTCAGTGAAAGAGACGTCCTAACTGTACACGGATGTTCTTTATAGCTCTCTCCTGTGACCTGCATGCACACACACACACAACCACACATACCAAGGACCACCGCCCTTACCTTCCTCTCATAGCATCTTGAACAACTCTTCCTGTCTTGGAGGTCAAAGGGAGAGACATATGGAGCTTGTTGGATGGCCAGAAGACAATGTTTGTGTGTGTGTGTGTGTAGTTGTGTGTGTGTGTGTGTGCATGTGTGCAGATGGGTATTGTTAAAGATTCATGAAGAATATGAAAGATCTGAGATAGAGGTTGGGCTGCAGTGTAAGAGAGAGAAGGTGAAGAAAATGGCAGCAGACATGGAGCACTCTGCGCGTGTCTCTACAGTATGGCATGGATGCACTAACATACTCTCATGGGAGCACACACACATTTACTCTGCATGGACATGGTAACATGCTCCATAAATAATCCTTTGCACACACCTCCACAGTCTCATTATCTACTAACTTACTGCAGAGTACTCACTCCATTATAACTATGTTGTGCATTTCCATTGTTTCAAGTAATATTTTATGTGATTAATATATCACTGTATAAATATTTTAAATAAGTTTTATTATTATTACATTTTAGTGTATTATAATATCCCCCAGATCATTTTGGACCATGTTATTGGTGTAAAATATTTATAGTAGTCAACAATATACCTTGATGGTTCTTTTGGTCACTTTTGTCCTCAATTTCACTGTGCCGCTTGACCCTACAGCTCAGTGGACCTATCTGTGTTTCAGTAAAGTTTAATTGATCTTCATAAATCTATCCAGAGATGCAGTTGCTCACTGTAGAGCCTGTGTTTCCTTTTGGTACTTTCTGTCTGTTGACAAGGGGCCCTCTACTGGTAAGAAGTACAAAGACCTTTATTATCCTACTGGCTCTGAGCTGCAGCTTCTCCCTCCGAGCACTCGCTGACTGACTGACTGACTGATGTGGTTCCGCTGCCGGTATCATCAGCAAACAGTGCTTGGGTTTTTTGGCTAATTGTATTATACCTCATTTCAGTACAAATCATTGTACTTGTATCAGTATATTACTGCTATTGTGGAATACACTGCTGTTTATAGGCATTCTATAATTGTGGCCCGGACTTTACAATATGGACAAAATATCATATTGCAATTCTGTTCTTATGTACTGCGATTGCCATATATCTTTCAATTAGAAATGGCTCATTAGCGTCAGTATGTATTGGTAGTGGGCTGATATGAGCAGAGAGCTTGAAACAGAAACAGTGTTTGACCAGCAATGACCAATAGAAAAATTGTGACATCTCTACTTCCAAATGCACTAAGAAATCCTCTGTTATTGGTCAAAATGCTCTCTCACCAGTAATCAATTTTGTCAGTGAGAATAGAAGTAATTTGCCTATTGCAGCCCTCTGCTACATCAGCACTTCTTGGCCAGCATTGCAATAGCAGTTTACAAATGTTGGATTGTCCCGCCCCTAATCATCCAATATGAAGTTTCCTGATAATTCTGATGAGAATCAGAAATGTAAAAATAAAAAGCCTGACATGTGTGAGGCCAGACCTGGGCAGGGTAATGCTATTACATTATTAGACCATTGTCAAAAGTAGATGCCTTTTCAATCAAAGACACTTGAATTGGTGGGTGCTGGTGGTGGGTGGAATTTTTGGAAGGGTTTAGGAAGGTTAAACTAGTCTGATGCAGCTTCCATCTGGAATACATTAGCTAAAACGATTTATTAGCAGGAGCGCCTCAGCAAGCATACTGTTGGGGTGAAAGAGAGACGAAAAAAGAAAAAAGACTAATGACTTGGGCTATTTGTTGTTTTAGTGGCTCTGGTTTTATGTTCTTCTTTTTGCCTTTTATTGGTCGCATAAAACATTTATTTTTGTGTTTTATTCGCATTCTTAAAAATAAAGATGCCATATGGAACTTTAAAAAAGAGTTCACTATTGGTTCCCAAAAGAACATTTCAATGGATGTTGCTTTAAATTGCCATTTTTGTAAACGAGATATAACATTTAAGCATCTTTTTCTAGAATCTTTTATCTAAGCCAAGAACCAGTCAGTAATCTTTATTTTTAAGAGGGCAGGTAAAGTGTGTAAGTCTGCTCAAGTTTTGTAATGTGAGATGACACAGTGATGTCTGGCACAAGAGAGGTTTCTGTAGCTTGGTGACCAAGTCACTGTTCTATGTTAGTTAAGTCTTTCTCCCTGCTGTAAAATATTTTCACAAGGTCAGCCTTTAGACCTCTACTCCAGCACATATTCGCATGGGCAGACAAAACAGAGGACTCTGGAAGGGCACTTATTGAGGACTGCCAGTTACTTTTACAGATCTTCTCTAAAAGTTTGAATATCTTCAGTATGATAAAACATGACACATTCTAATGCATTAAATGTGTTTTGTGTGTTGATGACAGCATGAAAACATCGCATTTGGATATTACAGCTGTGCATCATCACTTCACAGCTTATTCCCTGAGCAAATGTGTGCTTTGGATTCTGGGTGTAGAAGACCAACTTAGCCCTGAATCTGAAGAATAGGATTATATGGTATAGCGTAGTTCAGATTTAATCGATTTTGTACAGCCTCTGTCCTCTCACTCTCTGCCCTCCTCCCAGATCTTTGCTATTTCTCTGCTCATGAGAGCCGTAGCTCGATGTAGAAAAGCTTGCTATGTGTGATGAATGTGCTAATATGGGTCTATTTCTGAAAAATAATAAAAAGCAAGTGTATCATCCTGTGTTAATGTAATATATAGAAAATGGAAAACACTATATATTTGTAATATATTGGCTTCATATTCCAAACAGTCATTAAAATCACTGGCAGGTGGAGTAAAAACATTGATTATCTCATTACAGTGGTACATGTCAACAGCCGGAATGTACATATTAGGCAGCAAGTAAACAGTCAGCTTTGGAAGTTCATGTGTTGGAGGCAGGAAACTGGTTAATTTATGCAATCCATGGATCCCCCCACCCCAGATCTTGATGCCAGATACCTCTGGACACCTTTTTGTGCAATCCATGATTCGACATTTCAAAACTTTTGTTGTTGTTATTTTGGTTCAACAAGGGTGACCTACACAATATTATGCAAGTGGTTTTAATGGTATGGTTGATTAGTGTATACTGAAGCATTCCTAATATGTGTAATGTTCATAGAATGTACTTCATATTTACCTCAAATGTTCTGATGAAGATGCCTTTTCTCTTAGACCCAATTTACACCTGGTCACATGTATCTTATACCTGGTGACTAGTTCCTGCATTCTATCCTAATAAGATTTTAGCCACATGCATTTATACTAAGTCAAAATCTGTTTGGGATGGAAAAAGGTACATTTGTTTGGTGCATGGCAGTTATTACTGATGTTTCGATTGTACTGGGAGGAGTTTTGGTTGTCGAATGCATCTTGGAGAGACTGATGTTTTTACATTGCTATAACGTGGCTAAAATGCGTCTCAGACCACTAAAGTCTGAGACGCATCACATCATAGTTGCGTTTACTCTTGCATTTTTATGTGGCATGACCTTATCCAGATATAATCCTGATATTTAGGATGGGTGATGACCAGGTGTAACTGGGCTCTCTGGACTCAGTTTAGAAAGACTCTTTGAAGCCTTTCAGTTTTGGCCTGCACCAGGCTATGTGTATTTTCTATATAATTTCACAAAAACCATATTGCTACTTTAATGGTGTAAACAGAACCAAGTTGTGTTAATGTTTGGATAGCCCAGTAAGAAGGCACTCTTGAAATAAATAAGATCCAGCATTCAAAGGGGTCGGCATCATGAAAATTACGAAAAAAAATTACCAAATCTAAATTGTGCCCAAAAAGCGTTTCACTGGTGCATATTTAGTATGCATATTCTCATAGCTCCTCATTTAGATTCTTTTATCTTGCTCCCCTGATTAAGACTAAATTATACAACTGTTAATTGAAGAACATGTTGAAAGTACTGAACTGTCTTCATTTTTTTTTTCTTAAACAGCAACATTTTTAACAAACAGCAAAACACATGCAAATGAAGTCTGTTTGTTTGAAGCATCTCCCTTTGGATAGGCCTCATAATGAAAATGTATGTACCATATTTCTCCAGCACTTCAACTGAATAACAATCGCGTGAATATTAGGCTTGAAAGAATCATTAATTACGTCCAAAATTGACACGGTCCCGGCAGAGCCAGAGAGGCAGCGGCGCCGCTGTGTGTTCGAGCTGCTCTTTAATTGCTGTGGAAGTTTGAACTGTTAGCAGTTCAATTCACAGTGCTCCCCAATTGGAAATGCAGAGGCCAGAACACAGGGGAGAGAATAATACATTCAGAGCGCTGAAATGATTTAAACTGCAACATATATTGTCAATACCTGTGATTTGAAAGTGCTTGTGTGTGTGGATCTTGTGCTCAGGCTCTGGATCTTGAGTGGGCAAGTGTATGTGCAATAGCTTCTAAAAACAATGCAAATGGTTTTATCTCTGTGGATACTAATGTAATGTTGGATGTGATTGAAAGTGAGTAATCTTCCTGTTGTGTGTTACCACACTGGTTTAGATCACATGGTCTTTTTTTTTTTTTTACGTTCACTGGTTATCGCATAAAGGGCAGCTGTGTGGATGGAATTCTACATTTCATAGCAATGTAAACATACATGAATGTCATGCATTGGTTCTATGCATGTCTTCAAGGCTGCATCAATTACCCAGTGAAAAGCTGACCTTTTGATTGCCATACAGGTAATAAGGAGAGTGATTTAATTTCTGATTAATTATCCTTTGATTTAGAGACACAAGGCACTTGGAGAATGACAGAGGGTAAATTGGGATGGGGAAAGATGAGGAAAATCCACTCTGCTGATGTTCTATGTAACCCTTAATTGACATAGTGATATCGCTTGTGATATTTTACTCATTGCAGTTTAGTGTTAATTATTTCTCATTCATAGCTTATGAAAAAAAATGTATAAATTCTGCTAGTCGACTCTAGTCTAGTCGGCATAGTCGACTTTTAAAACTTTTAATCAATGCTTTACAACGTCAATCCGTATTCTAACCTGTAAATACAGAAGACAAATCAATTGTATAATGTGCTATTTTGTTTTTGTAATTGTAATTTCTGATTTACTTGTTTGATTGATTTAATTATTGATTGTAGAAAACATGAATGCTGTGGTTACATTCCTGTCTGTTCCATACCAATAAAGCAAAAAATTGTCCGCCATGCTGTCAAACTAGCAACCAAAATGTTTAGAGACCAGAGGAGGTGACATTACTACTTTTTTAGGTTCACAGTATTCTCTGTTTGCCACTGAGAAGAACCAAAGCTTCTACAATCCATTTTTCCTCTGAGTTGCTGTTAAAGAATTAGCATGCACCGTTGGTGATTTAAAGAAGGAACAACTATGTTTTACGATATTTGGGCTATTTGGATATTTGGGAAAAAAATAGTGGGAGCACCAAGGCCAAGTACAAATACTACCAAGTCCATTAAGTCCAAGTACACTAACATTAGCTAATTCAGTTACACTGGCCAGTTGCGCTAAAAACATATTTTTTTATGCAGGTAACAGCACAACACAACATGATACATAATAGTACGATTAACTAGCTAGTTGTCTGACAGCAGAAAATGAGATGGAAAATGTTTGGTCTTTGAAACATGTGGGAATGAGCAGAGCAGCAGAAGCACTAGACCTGCTGTGGCTTCACTTTTGAGACATATTATGTTGTCCATGCCTTTCTATTTACTTTGGATTCAATAATCTACAATATACAGAATCAGTATCAATACAGACTTTATGAAATGATTTGGATGATGGCGTAACATTTCTAGTCCACATTCTATGATGTCTCATGAGTATAATTTCAAACTCCTAAAAGGATGTTAATATATCACCACCTCTACTGTATATTGCCATTGTCACACAAAACATATGCATCTCCATTTTTGCCCTTTTTTATTTTTTTTATTTTAAATCTTGCAGTTGTTCCTTACGAGTTTCATGATGAATGGATCAATAGATAATATAAATAGAAATTACTATGAATACAAGCTTTTTACATTAAAAGGTAAGATGTTTCTTCTTCCTCCTGTAAAGTTGTCATTCTGGAGATAAGGTTTTGAAAAGACAGTGATGGTATGTATGTTTATATTTACATTAATTGAGGTTAGGGTGTGATTGTACATCTGGACTCATGAAACAGCTTGCTATCTTAATATATTTATAAACATGCCTGTGCAATGCTTCAGTTTTGCTCACATAGTGAGAGATTTATCATTTTCTTACCCAGTGACCGCATTGTGAAAAGAGTGAATATAGTACCTAGCTTGCTGTATGCAATGTTATTTTTCTATTATTGAGTTCTTTAACAGAATATTAATCCAGTTTTGAGTTCAGAGAGTAGGACTTGCTACCCCTGTATGTAATTACATAATTATAGAAGGGTTAAGTGTAGGACCATGTTCTATATATTTCATTTCACATTTAACACCTGGTTGTGCTCAGAAGAAGTAACAGTGAAACTTGACTTTATGTGAGTGAAAGAGTGAAAGTTAGAGTCCACTCTGTCTGTCTGTTCAAATTGCTTTTATTTGGTCATACCACGTTAACACCCTCCCCAACAGCTGTTCCTCATTCGAACGCCTTCATGAGCATCCACACCCACCCGCCTGGCCTATCCTGATCCCTCCTTTTTTGTTGGCTGTGGT
The DNA here is from genome assembly GCF_030463535.1 of Salminus brasiliensis. NCBI lineage: Eukaryota > Metazoa > Chordata > Actinopteri > Characiformes > Bryconidae > Salminus > Salminus brasiliensis. The sequence continues at coordinate 15,000,269 of NC_132887.1, read as the reverse complement.
TATGATGCATGTGTAGCTCTGTCTGCCTCAGTGTGTCCCATGTGGGGTCGAGATATGCATATTAATTTATATATTTTTGTGATACAATACATGACGTGAATCGTGAAGGCGTTTGGATTTAGTGCTTCAGATATCAGATACACCAGTGTGCATCAGAATGGTTTCCTGTTCTACTAAAACATTCCAAGGTGTTTCTAAAACACAAAACAACAAAAGTAAGAAAAGCTGCAGTCAACAAAACTGCTACATTTAAAACGACATTGTGGTAAATATAATTTGCCAGGTTCTGCAACCTTGTATTGGTTATTGATGATTAACCCCCGAAACAGTTAAATGAAAATTGCTGTTTTTTTATTGAAAATGTATTGTATCAGGGAGTCAAAACCATCATATATACAGTATCGTAGAACTTGTACCGTTACACACCGAATGTCTCAGTGCTGCAGCCTGTAGGACTGCAGCTCTCCAGCTTGATTGACATGGCTAATACAATTCAATTAATCCCCAGACGAGCTCATCTTTCAGTGGCCCCTGAGGTCTAAAGGGGAACTGGTATTTTGGAGGGGGGGTGGGTATGTGAATAGGCCCTCTTCACCGGAGATAGGTACAAAGCAGCCAGGCACTCATGGGGGAATTGAAGTGATATTGAGCTGCGGCAGTAAATGTAGAAGAGGATTACAAGCTCTTGTGCTGAAGCGGCTCGGCTACACGCTCACTCTGATGTCCTACTCATGTCCTTGTGTGTCTTTTTCATCCTCGTCCTCCTCACCCCCCCACACCTCACAGGACGACTTGATTTTGCTCGCTCTGTCTTTATCTTTCTTATGGTTGTGATTGCTCGCTTGCAGGGAAAATGGCTTTAGAATCAAGCCAGGTTAAACTTTCCTGTAGTATTTCTGACTATAAATCTAAATGGACTGTAACTTTTAATGTCCAGTATCTATTCAGAGACTTCAGGGTTTTACCAACTGGTAACACTGGTGTTTACTTGACCTTGCAGTCAAAATGCCTTTCGTTTGCTTTTAAATACTTAGTTAAACACCATGACACATGTAAAAAGTATTACAGTAATGTATGGATTTACAGTAGAGAATACATTTTTATAGTCATTATTTAACCAACATTACCATTTGCACCCTGACAGTAGTTGTTAATATGGGAATGCTGGTTCAAATTACTTTTTACCCAGTTAAGTGTGAAGGATGTGGTGTTTTAAGGGTGTTTGTGTGTGTGTGTGTGTGTGTGTGTGTGTGTGTGTGTGTGTGTGTGTGTGTGTGTGTGCGTGCGTGCGTGCTTCCCTCTCCTCCAACCTGTGTCGGCGCTCTCTGGCGCAGAGCTATTGACATCTTGGCATTTGGTCCAGTCTGTCTCCTCTCCCTTGAGGGCCTGCTTCCTCCTATCCCAGCCGTGTATTGATTGGTTAATTTGATAGTTCTATCACCAATCAGCTTGTGTCTGACCTTTTGCCTTGGCAATGATGGCAGAGTGCTCATTTCTTCATCGCCGGCCTCACCATACATTGACCTTTGCAGTGAGAATGTCAGTGCGGCCCTTGATCTTAACCTGTCACTACATTTGTTATAAGTAGGAGTCACCCTCGCCCTTGACTCCAACTCGGAACCTCCGCCAGAACAGCGCGGCCCGCTTTCTGCATTTAACATCTCTAAAAGAGTGTGAGGAAATGCTGACAGACGCAAATGCTCATTAGGATGTTGGAACCATATGGTGAACTGTCAAAATGGAAAGTGAAATGACTAAGAAGACCAGAAGTGTGTCAAGCACAAGTGTCTTCTGGTGGATAGTACTGTTCAAACCTTTAACCTTTAGAAGTTGCAGTTATCAACAGAAATGTAGCAAATGCATCATGTAGATCAGTGTTATTTCTCTCTCGTGGCTCTTTGAAACAAGCAGAGAAATTGTGTTGCTGCTTTTTGAATTTAGTCAGTACCACTTTGCTGCTGTTTTGCAGAATGAATAGTAGTTTTTACGTTTTTACCATGTTTTTCTCGTTTTCACCAATAGGAAAAAGTGGAATGGTAGATGGAAATGGAAACCATAGGAAAATTATTCAAGTTGGATAGTGAGGAACTAATGGTCTACATACAAAACATTAGAGTAAGATTTAACAGATAAGTTATTAGCTGTTATAGCTGTTACCTCTCCATGAAAAAGACAAACTGTATGCATGTACATCAACCTCTGGCCAGTTGTCATATCTCCTAAGTTTTGTAATTAAACTTTTTGTCTAACATGCAGAAAGATGTGAGTTGAGGATAAACAGCTTGTTCTTGAAAAGCACAGTGCAGAACTAGTACCCTGCTGCAGACTCAGTGCTAATCTTCATATCAGAATGACACAGCTGTTAACGTGTTCCTTCACATGCAGGTGTCCCACAGGAGCCTCTCATTATCACAGAGCTGCCACACTCCTCTCGGGAGACTGCTGTACACGTGCCTTGCTCACTCTTAAACCTCTCTTGCTTTTAATGGGCCTGCATGATCAGAGATGCCTCTTATGCTTTTCTATTGCTAAGATGAAGCTTTATGCATTTCAAAAAGTAGAGCTCTTCAAAAAGCTTTTTTGCACTGCGTTGGAAAAAATGACTAAATAGGAGAACTAATCTTGCTTCTGTATTAATATACTCATATAGGAATATACTCTACTACTATGTTGTACATTATATTTACACTGCTGTACAAATCACTTGTCATGGTTAGTCAACTGTGTTCATTCATTTTCAGTAGTAAATGATATAGTTCATATTTAAATATTATAATGTCAAGTAACAAATAACACAACAGAATGTGTTTCTAGGTGTTTTACCAAATGAGCCAAGTAATTTGGGAACAGTAGTGTAATGTAATGTAATCTATCTTCAACGATTTTTGAGGAGCTTTCATTGATCATTTATTTTGATCATCTTAGAGTCACAGAATTATTATTCTGGATGCATCTAAAAAATATTGAACTTTTAGATATATTGTTTTTTTGATCCTTTCTTATGTATTCTTACTGCATGTATCTGTAACCAGTGGGTTTTATTTTATAAAAAAATCACAACATTCAAATTGTGGTTTACATACATTTTTACACACTGTATATTTCTGCACAATGTTTTGACATTTGGTCTGCCAGCTGTAATTTACATTTTATCAGAATTTTATGATAAATGGACCAATAGAAATGCTCTAAAAGACTTGAAATACAATATTTTTATATTGACCTCCATTGACAGCTGAAAAGATTTTTTTCTTCCTTCTGTAAAGTTGCAATTTTGGAGATGCGATGATATGTAGCTTTGAACATATCTAGAACTAGGATTATCGGTGCAGTAGCAACTGTGTACAAGACTGTTGTGCATAAACAGTGAACACTGTGGCTGTGTAGTTTTCAGAAAATTGAAAGACAAAATACATGTTCCCTAGACCACAAGCATCTACCTGACTCTAACGAGGCACTGCATGTTTGTGTGTTTTGTTTTATATGCCTCCAGTATTCCCCATAATGGCACATGTGGGCAGCACCAGGCGGCTTTTACTGTGGTTCATATGGGCTCATAATGTGGCTTTGGGTGCAGTTACTGTGGTTTTAAATGTGTTCTCTGAGGGGATGAGGCCTATAAATACCCATATGCTTCCCGAACCGCCTCATCCGTGCTGCCTACCCCTGCAATGGAGCTTCTCTTTTCTTTGATTACTGTTTGTTTACTTTACTTGTTTTCTTTGTTTATGCTATAGAAACAATTATAAAATAGTAATAGGGTGCACTGAGCAGTGCACTGACCAGTGCACTGAAATCCTAATGTTAATTGCTTGTTAATTACTGGTTTAAATCTCTGACCTCTATCCACCATAATTTCTTTATTTATTTTTAATGCACTGCAATGTGCATGTATTTGATTGTATTTTTCTAATTATAATTATAATTGCATAAGTGCATTTTTAGATCCCTAATAATTACTAGATTTACCTTAAGTCAAGTGAAGCTATGGTCAAGCATGCCGGGACAAGGCTAGGTTGAGATGTGCTTCCGCTGTGGTATTCTGTGCCCGTCGCGAAGGCTTTGGTGTGTGCTATCCTCTGATCAGAGCGTGTGCAGTGGGATCACAATGCCACGCTCATCCCTCTCGGTCAGAGTAAGACCTCTGAATAGATATTTATATATAAAAGGAGGGAAGGCAGAGGGGTAGTAGTGTCTGCTTATCAAAGATGGGGGGAATGCTTAAATACTCATGAGACCCTGCGGTGTTTAACCTAGATTAAACCGGCAAGGTCCGAGGGCTCTTCAAAACAAAGACAAGTTCAGGACTTCCTCTCCCTTAAGGATGTGTCAAGGGCAATCCAGACAAAAGACGAATGTCTTCTTCAGCGGGGCGATAAGCATCTGGGCACGGGCGGCGTGAAGCGATTCCTTTTCTTTCTCACATCCCCTCTCTCCATTCAGACTAATGTGGCTACAGTGATTTAACAGAATATGGGGCCCTGGCGATTGCTTATCTGGCCCTTAAGGGCATAGCTGTGCAGCTTCGACGCTGAGTGATAGGCTCTATGCTCAGGAGCGGGGTGGGCCAGCAGCTCCAGAGAGAAGTCATTGTACTAAAGCAGTGTAGGACTTGTTGGAATGATTAATGTTGGTCTCATTCCTGGACCCATATCAGGCGAAGTTCCCCAGACAAAACTTTTGCTGAATCTTAAGTTGTGCGAGAGAGAGAAAGAGAGGGAGAGAAAAGGAGTTATTCTCTATTGATTTTCCTCCCCCACGCCCTCATGTAGCCCCTGTCTGAAGAGGCGTCACCGCCGGGAGCACTTCCATTCCGATTCTCTTTGCCTCAGATTTCCTATGGATGTATTGTAAGTAAGTGGCTCATTTTTTACTGCGCCATACAAAGGGCCTGTCAATGGAGTCTCCCGCGGTCGGCACATTTGTTCCTCCACATAAGACGGGAATGCACGAATACAATAAATAAATCAACACACTTGTCTGCTGCTAGCAGGGGAACAGAGGCAGCAACAAAACCCCCTTCCTCTTTTTTCGTTTAAATGGTAATGCCACAGGATTGTAAAGTTAATGAGATAAGTATGAATGAATTCATCGCCCCCATGCTGCCTGTCCCCTCCACAGCAAACTCCTAAAGTAAATGCCACAGAGTTTTGTTTTGGCTTTAGGTTTGTTTACCCTTGTTGGGCTTACTGAACAAATCAAACAGTGTTCTTTTATAAGGAGTAGTAGCAAAGCAGAAGTTATTAGAGCCTCTCCGATCTCGACATAATGAAATTCACAGTACATTTTAACATCAGGTCTGTACATTTCACTGTTAAAGTGAATCTCATGAAGAAAGAATAACTAGTTATGCAAGAGGTGGGCAATATGACATGATCCTATCGTGATACAATTTGTCACTGGGATGAATCATGTGCTTTTCTGAGCATGCAGTGGACATTGACAGTGCTTAAACAACATTGACCAGCTGAATGTTTCATGACAAACTATTATCATTTCCGTCGCAGCAAATCACCATATATTCCACAACCCTTAGCTATAATTAACCAAATTTCCCAGGACAGCTTTGGTAAAATGTTTTTGGGAAGATTTTAATGATAAATGATAAATATTGATAAATAATCAGCAAAATAGTTTAGGCAGGCTTTCTTTAGATCAGCTTGTCTGAAGTACCATTCAGAGAAGGATTCAGTCTGTTTGCTGTAAGGGGGGATGCTTGGCTATATTAATCTCCAGCATTTCAAACATACTTCCAGGCTTTTCCACAAACATGGAAAATCCATACTTCATAACATGGGGTCTTGAAGACTGCAAGTTGGTACCTGAAAAGACCGTAGAAATCAGCCTTATTCTGAGACTGCATTTTGATTTGGTCGACACACATAAGGTCACAAGCAGTCCTTTCAATTCCAGTAGATAACAGCAGTTCTCTAGCTCTTGGTTTTCCAACATATCAATTGTTAGGTTATGAAAAACCCAGTATATCTGTGTTGTATTGTACAGTAATGTACAGTGTACAAGAAGTTGGATCAGGACCAGAAACTCTTCTAACTTTGATCCTCAACACATGCATATGCGATACTGCAAGCTTATTATCAGAATCTTGCTTTTCATTATCGCTAAGTACACTTCTAGATAGGTTAATAGCAGTGTGAAATAATGTGTTTATGGTTGTATATTACAAATGCTCATATAAATTACAGTTCTTCTAAGCATATTTAGATGTAAAATTCACTTTTGTCTGACTGCTGCTAAAGAAAACCTGGGAAGGCTCTATTTCTGCAATGCAGTCCCTTTATAATTACACAATTCTTATCATCCAGATCCACTGCAAACACTGTGAAAGAGTCTGGAAGGAGGCTATTCTGCACACCTGATGGACTATTCCTTTCACGAGACCAATTCTTCACTCAGTCCTCTGATACACCACTCCAACATTTCAATATTTACATCAGCAAACACCCCCCCTGAAATTCCAGAACTTCAGAAGCATTCAGATCAAGCATCTCCATTCTGCAAGCTTATCCCCATCCCCCTGAGTGAGCTATTCAGTTTACTGAATAAAATATTCTAATGTGTGCTGCTTTTCTTCCATTTGGTGTGCTTAAATATTACAAAGCATTTAATTATAAAAACTGAAGACAGCCGCAGTCCTGGGACTGTCACTGGGAAAAATAAATGTACAATCAAAATTGCAATTACCTGCAGAATTTCAGGGGTAAACAGATCAGCAATCTCATAACAAACACAAGCTAGTTTGCATTCTGAAATGAATACAGTTAGATCCAAAGCAATTTCCTTTTATTTATCTTAGCCACCACGCATAAATAAAGCAAGGGCATTGAAGCAATTAGCATAATTAGACTGTGGTGGTCAGGCCCTATGTGATTTCTTAAGAGGCATCGGCGAGGTTTGTGCGCGCGTGCGGTCTTTGTTTGTATCGGCATGTGTTTCTGAGTGGTGATAGGTAGAACAGCAGAAGGCAATCAGGCTTGTCAGTTTGAAGGTCCTCATTGCCTGCAGGACTGCAGTAGTCCAGCTAGCCTTGGACCTCCAAAACCGAAACTTCAATATCTGACATTACACTGCTTATGTATTATTCAGACTGAGTAAGCATATCAAACAGTAACAAAACATCAGCTTGGCCAAAATGTACCATTTGAAACGGCTCCGTTGTGCTGGCTCATCACCAAAAGAGGAACCATTTTAGAAGAACGGTTGATTCGATAGGCACTTAAAAGAGCACTAGACCCCGGCGTGTGGCCTGAGTGTGTTGAAGAGAAGGCCACAGTCTGGTTATGTTGACCTCAGTGTGAGTCACATACCCTGAGTGTACCTTCCCGAGCCCTAGGCCACTCCACAGGCCCTTACTGACGAGCTGATTATGGTGTAATTATCATGTCGTCCCGCTGCTGTAATAGAGCCCCTTTGATGATGGGTCTCTGTCGGGTCCTGTAGAGACGCTGCTCCAGTGTCTCTGAGGAGACTGACCTGCAGCGCTCTTTATATGCACATCCATACCAGGGTTTTCGAGCTACCATACGACAGCGCTTTCAATAAGACACTCGTGTTTAGCTATGATGGGTGGTCAAGGTCTTTAATACTACTTTTGTACCATTGAGCAGGCTATGGTCAGCTTAAAGGTGCCATAGAGTGCAGTATTTTATGTTATAAATATGTTATATATGTTACTCATGGATCATCATGGAAAAGATTAAATACAAAAGTAACAAAAGCAGCATATTCTAGGTTATTTGCTGCCGCCTGTTACTGCACCTCTAACTTGGACTAGGGCAAGTACGCTGTTGTATGTACATTTTGGGGTGAGTAAATATTAGTAAGTTAAGACTGTTACGAAACAGTTCGTAACAACAGTGTTTGAAGTTTACAGTATGTCACTTCTTCTATGTATTGAACTCTCCATATTGGTGAATACAGTTTTCCATTCCAAGGCACTCATACATTTTTTGTGAGCTTGCACACTGGGGACATTTTTTTACATATTCTCTTATACTGTTGTGCTCATGAACATCTCAGTAACTTCATGAACTTGACTTCAGGTTGTCGGTTATTATCCTTATTGCGTGGAAAGTCCTCGTTCATATTCATCTGTCTTATTTTTTCCATTTCCTGCCGGATGTCAGAGTTTTATCCCAACCTTATGACCCTACACAGGGCCACAAGGCATGCAGAATCTTACTCCATGTGCATGTGGGTTTGCTTTCATGCATTTTCAGGACAAAAATGTTCTGCCTTTGTTGGAAAATCTGAAAAAACAGAGGAAGCAACCCAGTGTAAATGTCATGATAAACAGTGGGTTGTTACTGAGCTTGAGGCTCAGTTTATGTAATACATACAGGACATATAATATATTAAGTACGCCAATCGGCCAACTTATCAGCGCCTTCCTAATATTGAGTAGGACTCCTATGTGCCTCTACAACAGATCTTTAATGTATCATTTAATGCATTTATTACATTTTTTTTATCATGATTTTGTTGGTACTGACCACTGCATACCAGAAAAACCCCACAAGACCTGCCTGCCAACCTGGAGATGCTCTGTCCCGGTTGTCTAGGCTCATTTTTCCTGCTTTCAACACATCACGTTCAAGAACTGACACTGACACTGTTCACTTGCTGCCTAAGATATCTCTCCCCTTGTCCGTAGCCACTGTAGATGAAGATAATCAGTGTTTTTCACTTCACCTGTCAACGGTACTAACCTTATGGCTGCTCAGTGTATAGACACCATACAGTATCTTATTAATACAGCATGGAACATTTATATGATTACATGTCCTGACAATGTATAAAAACAAATCCGCCTGTGTGTGTGTGTGAACATGCACATGTGTATGTGTTGTGTATTTAACCTGAGTAAGGGTTTAGTGTCAGCTCCTAGCAGGCAGTCTCCTCCCAAGCCAGCCAGGCCTTTCATTTGTTTGTACAGACGTCATATTACTTTATTAAGCCTGTGTTTAAACACATAAGCATTCAAATTAGAATTAATCCTCTTAGGGTTGAGCTAAATCCTCCTCTAACCCCACAGATTAGACTTAGGAAATATTTCCTGAGCCTAACCTGGCTAAAGCCAAGAAGGAGTGAGTTTGTAATGGGTGAAACACAGGAGAAAATCTCTCTCTCTCTCTCTCTCTCTCTCTCTCTCTCTCTCTCCCTCTCTCTCTCTATCTCTTCCCCTCTCTCTCTCTCTCTCTCTCTCTCTCTCCTCCCCTCTTACTCAAGCGATAACAGAAAGAGCCCAGTCTCCTCAGCACTTTCTCTTAACTCTGATATTATTGTCTTGTGCCATCACCCGAAGGTGACTGTTATCACTTAATTAAATCCAGACACGCAGGGAGGTAGAAACAATATTGTTGCCTCGTCACCCGAAGGAACTTTTCCAAAGCGTGGCAATTTGGACAGAGAAAAGCCCATGTTCACTTTCTGCTTTTCTCGAGTGCGGATCATATTCTCCCTTGGTGCTGTATGCTAATTTAGATTTCAAATATCAGCCGTCCAAGCTGCCTCCTTCGCTGGTGGGCCATGTCTAGGAACAATGCTCTTTTTACAAGCGCTAATCATACGTGCTGCAGGTTCACATTCATACTGGGGACATTTGTATGTAACTAAATAGTTTAGATGGGCTTGTGGTGAGTAATTAATATAATGTTTTTTTAATGACTAAAATGTCATAATTTTGGTGTATGTTAGTGCACACATGCTGAATTTTTGCTGTATATTTGAGTGTACTTTTGTTTCTATAATGGGAGTAAATTTGGCAGAATTTTGCGGTAAAAGAACATGTCAGGTTGAAGTGGTTGCAGTGTGAAGAGTGTGGTGCCTTTTTTTTAAATGGATGCCTGCAGTGTGTCACTTGACTTATAAAGTAGACCAATAAATACATCATGTTGAGCAGGAGCTAAGATCCTTTCTCCAGTGCTAAGCCCTGTATGAAATAAGCGTTATAACGATGCTCTTATTTGAAGGAGGTCTCAGCGTGGGGTTAGATGAGTGATTTGAGCATCCCCTGAGCTAGTGCCTTCAATAAATAAATCAATACTCAGCATCCATATTTGCACATTTCTACATGGCTTGTCAGCCTCAAAATTGACTTCAGTGAAAAATATATTTTTCACAGCTCCCATGGCAATAGAGAAGTTCTGATAAGATCTCTTTTAACGCCCCTCATCATTCTCTCTCTCTCTCTCTCTCTCTCTCTCTCTCTCTCTCTCTCTCTCGTTCCCTCTCTCTCTAATACAAATTTTCTCTGTCCATATGTCCCTCTCCCATACACACACACACTCTCTCACTCTATCTGCATTTCTTGCTCTCGTACCAGTGTGAAAGTGATGAATCTGAGTAGAACACTGTCAATTTCGTCTGTCTGCGAGAGAAAAGATCAGAGCAGTAATGGGCCGGCTGCTCGCTTTGATTTGTTCATTGAATTAAAAGACCCTTTAAATTTCTCGCTCTTTCTGCCATTCATGTTTATATGTGTGTGTGTGTGTGTGTGTGTGTGTGTGTGTGTTTGCGTGAGTATGCAGAAAAGGCTGGGAGATGGGCTAATAATAAGATCCGACTCTGACAGTAGGAGTCTTCTCCTCTGTGTGCTCTCTTCCTCATACACACATACACACACACATACACACACACAGGAGTCCACACTGGCTGATTTTGGCAGCCTTGCTGAAAGTGTTGATTGCAGCGATTGTTCTTTAAAAGAGGAGGACGGAGTGGATGGAGGGATGGCGGGACGAGGACAGGGGGAGCGGTGGCGGTGGTGGTTTGAGGGTTGGGGGTGAGGGGGGTCTTAGCGGAATCTGAACATGTGGCATGCCCCCATCGCCAGCTGCCCTGCTCCCTCTCTGCCTCCCTCGCTCTCCATTTTGTCTGACCTAATAGTTAATGATATGTTAATAGTCATTGAGGCCGCTCTCTGCTGGCCAGCGCTGTGTGTGTTAATATGGCAGTGTGGTGGCTCTGGACAAGGCGCAGGGAGCAGATTGATGTTTGTCAGCCTGTGTCCTTCAGCCCCAGCATATTTGTCCTCTGTTAGGAAAAACATGGGCCGCTTTGGACACAGGCAATGTTTGCTCTTCTAGCACAGCAAGCCCGGACTGCACTGTGGCTCAAGATGGTGGTGTTCATGCTACTTGTTATTCGTTTTGCATCTCAAGCTCAAGTCATTTTAAACCAAAAGTGATGAAAAATATTGATCAACGTTAGCATCTCTGTTCTATATTTCTTATCCTGGAACAAGGGACAATATAATAGTGTCAGTGACAGCTGTGCATCAGAGTCCTCAATCGAAGCACATTTTAACCCCTAGAAGTTACGGTTTTATAATAAGACCATGTTGTAGTTTTATATGATTTTGTCTTGCTTAATAAGGTAGGTAAGCGAGGTTAGGTCGAAAGTCTGAATTTAAACTTTTAGCTAATACAACACGGGGGTTCATAAGCAAAGAGAGAATTTTATTATGTCTGAATTTTCTTTGTTCTTGGCTATAACTTTATGGTGATCTCCTGGGATTTCCATGAACAGCAGTCTCAGAATAGTGCAGTAAAGAACAAAACATCCAGCGAGTGTCAGTTTCTGCAGACAGAAACACATTGTTGATGTGAGAGGTCAACAAAGAATGGCCAGATTGATTTAAACTGAGAAGGGCTACTGTAACTGTGATAACCACTCAGTATAGTTGCAGTTAGCAGAAAAGCAGCTCAGAATGCACAATACGTCACATTTTCTTTAAACACTTTGTACCCATTAATACCAGTCAGTCAACACTTGATTACCACAGACTATTTGAGTACTGTATCTTCTAATGGTTACTTCCAGCATGATAAGACACCATGTTGTAAAGCTAAAGTCGTCTCCAATTGGTTTCATGAACACGACAATGAGTTCAGTGTTTTTTAATAACCTTTCTAATAACCAAATCTGAATCCAGTAGAACACCTTTGTGACGTGGAAGATTCACAAAATGAAAATCTGACAAATCTGCAGAATGGAGTCGTGTTCATGTACACCAGAATCTCAAAGAAATGTTTCCAACTTCCTGTGGAGTCCATTCCACAAAGTATTGAAGCTATTTTGAAAGCAAAAGGAGATTGGAAATTAAATAAAGGAATGAAGAATGAACTGTAAATGCATAACTGCTTACTTACATTTAAATATTGCAGCCACATATAGAAAAAAACCTCTTAACTTCTAGGGGTTCATTTCTATGAAATGCATGAAAGCTTCCATTCCCTGACAAGAAAGATTTAGCCGCATAGATCCAAAGATGCCGCATGTGTTCCCTATTGAAAATATCCTCTTCTAAAATTCTCCATCTGTAAGGAGCACGAGAGTCGGCTCATCTGTCCTAGCTTAATCTAGTCTCTGCGAGCTTGCAGTCATGTTGTTTACTGCCAAAGGTCAAGCACACAACCTCAGAGCAAGTCTCTAGCCATCTTTGAGCTGGCTAGACCACTTCTTAAAACGGCAAGATTCTCCTCTTCCCTTGCAGCTCCTTTGGGGAGAGCGAGAGAGAGGCGGCTCACGAGGCATGACTGTTTTAAACAAATGACATAAAAAGCCCATCCTAATGTAACACATTTCTCCCCCAGAAGTTTGTCCGCCCGGTGATTTATAGGGCACTTTACCCAGTGGTTAGCCTGTAAACAGAGGCCGTTTATCATGAGGGGAGGCTGCTGAGGCTGAGGCAGGCGGAGGCTCCTCCAGAGACCCGACTCTGCTGCCCCTCAGCCGCGCTGCCTCTGAGAGACAAAAGGCCTGGAGATGATTGCAGCCTGGCTTGAGGTGACTGCTGGGGGTCCTCTCTGACAGGCGGGTGTGGTCTGTGGGGACGCAGGCAGCCATGTCAGTGCCTGAGTAGACTTTCCCCGGTCAAGAGGCTGAAGAATAATCCTCCACTTAGGAGAGGTAAGGGTGGTCTCCCAGTGGAAAGCTCTACACACTGGGTGGGAATGATGAACAACTGAAATCTGATACGAAACTAGAACTAAAAATAACACAGGTTACCTCAGCAAACGGCCTATACAGATAAATAAACTGTACAATTAACATGTTATAGGCTGCAGTGTAGATGTATATTATTATGTACACTCATGCAGAAGATCTGATCTGTAAATATGTTCATCTGGGCATTACATGGGTAAACATTATTTAGTTTATTTTATGCTTATGATATAATAACAATTTCTAAAGCTGTCCTCAAGGAAGCCCAGTATTTACAGTTACCACCCAATACCTAGTTAATATAATCAGTGCTGAATTGTTAGTGGAACTGAATATGTCCATACAAATGCAAACCTGTGTTTTAACCAACAAATTATCAGTAACGTCTACAATCCAGTCTGACTACTTTCTTTTTCGTATTTATTTGAATATAGTGAATATAGTCCGATAGTGTTTTTTTTTACAATAAAAAAACTTATTTGAAAATTTGAACAAATATTTAGTTTAATGTTTAATGTACATTAATATATAAATAGCAATGAATTGTAAATCACTTTGGAGTGTTTCTGTTGGTCCACTCATGAAACATTCACATAGCGTAAAGGGCATCTGCCGTTTGGTAATGGTGTGAAGAATAAACTGTGAGGAAGGAGTTAATGAAATGACCGCAATGATATACAGTCTATACATATAACCATGGCTATATAATTGTCTCTATGTCTTATCTAACACATTTCATTTACCTTATACAGTCATTCAGTTGTAAAGCACAACCCTACTTATATTTTATAACGTTATTTTCTACCAAAATAATCCTGTTTGGGTTCAAAACTAATTTTTTATCTAAAACCCACAAACCCCAGGGCTCCATATACTTCCATCATTAATGAGTCATTTGCCTGTTTCACATGCTAGCTGTTTGTTCCACAGACTGCTACTACTGCATTCCACTCCACATGGTTTGCTAATATTCTAGAGTGCTAGACTGTCGCCTGCTTTAAGCTTAGCACAGTGTAATGCTTAGTCTCACGCATCAGTGCTGGCATAAGCGTGGTTGAGATTAGGCCTAATGTAATCACAGCGATGCTATTAGCATAACGTGATACGGAGTGTGACAAAGTGGTGGTGCTAGCATTTGCGCAGTTAATGTAAAAGTAGATCCAAAAATGTGCTAAATCCTGGGCTGTGTGTTGTGAAGTGTCATAGGAAGCGTCAGCGTCAGCGTGAAGGCAGTGTAATGTAAAGTGTAAGGCTAAGCATCGGCACTAGCGTATGTGTGTTTGGGGAGGCTGGCGGGCTCGGGCGGCCCGCTGAGGGAGCTGCTGTTGTCAGCTGCATATCAGCGTGCTGTAAATAGCCCGGGGCTGTGCTGTTTTATCGGCGGGTAGAGACCGCGCACTCCTCTCGCCAGCTGCCACTGCTCTTTTTAGAGCTGGAAATAAACGAGAGAGAGAGAGAGAGAGAGAGAGAGAGAGAGAGAGAGAGAGAGAGAGAGAGAGAGAGAGACAGATACAGAGAGAGAGACGCTCCACTGCCCTGTCTGTGTAAACCTCATTTTAATAAAAAGGTGATCAGATCGGCTGGGACATTGTGCACAGTGCTTTGTTATATATTTTTTATTCCTCTCTTCTCTCTTTTTCTTGTGGGAAAGCCTTTTCTCATTTGTTACTTACCCTTCTCTCCTGTGCTTAGCAGGCCCTACAGATTATCTGAATCAGTAGGGGACAATATGTAATTAACCCGGCTGACCTCAGTGCCTTAATTGTTGCCTGTTGGAGGCCCTGTCTCTGAGTCTCCAGCAGTGATCTCCATACCACAAGGCTTTCCGTACTGAAAAGTCCCTAATTATATGCATGTAATCTGGGCGGCATTAAAGCAGGTCCGTGTCTCGTGTTGGGAGGCGTTATTAATATGAATGTGTCTCTTTGCAGTGACGTGGTTTTATGTGTTCTCCATGATTCCTTCAGCAGTTGCATCTGCGATACAGAGCTGTTGATTTATGTTGTAATTGTTTGCTTTAACGACCTATCCGAGGCCTTTCTACACGGGGTGTGATTGCGGTTGTAACTGTTTTAGGGCGAAGCTGTGAGGCACACTTCTTCCTTTGGTTTGAAAAACGAGCTGTTTGTGTGTATATTGTCTCACTTGCTTCTTCCTCTCTCTCTCTCTCTCTCTCTCTCTCTCTCTTTCTCTCTCTCACACAGTCCCTGGATGGATTCGTATTTGCACTAAACAAGGAGGGGAGGTTTTTGTACATCTCAGAGACCGTGTCCATATACCTGGGGCTTTCACAGGTGAGTGCACATCAAATTTTGTCTCCATTCGCAGAATCCTGACAAATTAGGGCTAATTTAAAAAGCTCACCATTCTTCTCACTTCTCCTTAATTTGCTGCCTTCAGTGCATTTTAACACAAACACACACACACACATACACACAGACAGACAGATTCTCATGAGGACGTCTCTCCTATAGGCCAGAACCTGTACCTATCAATAATGCGAGTGATCGGCAGAGGTCAGCGCGTGGGCAAATGACCTTGAGCTCCCACACAGCTCTGTCTAGTTGTGCTCTATCTTGAGAACTGGGAAGACTCAATCAAAAGAACAGCCATGTGTTAGCCAGTAGTTCTTAGATAAGCCCAGTGACCAGTGAAAGACTCCTCTCTGACTGTCTCTCTATGGTGTGTTGCAGCTGGTGGACAGTACAGCTGCTAACAGAATGAGACAGGACAGGAGTTCTTGCTGTTGGGTGTAGTATTGTAAAGTGAGGTGCAGGTATTAACACTGGCTTAGTTTTTAAAAATCCAAAGATCAGAAGGAAAGTGGATATGACTAAAAGCAAAACGGCCTACTGTCTGCCAGATTGAAGATAAAGCATATGAATTATTAGCGGCAGACTAAGGCGAATTCTAATTTAATTCGGCATTAATTGATTGATGATTTTTATCAAATAATTGATTAGTTGTCCCCAAAGCTTGTGGAATTTGTTGTACTTATCTTTTGTGGGGTTTTATCTGCAGTCAGGAGGTTGGCCTGCTGATAAAGGGCTTGTTAAGTCTTTAGCATGAGTAGAGTTTATTATCTTACATGGCTAAGCTGATCCTGCAAGTCTCCTCATCTTAATTGCTGGGACCTTATAGCTCGTTAATCTGTCTTAGAACCCAAAAAGTGTGCAACTTGGTTAATTATTTTCAACCTTAATTAGATTAGTGTTGTTTAAGCTTTCACAAATTGACAAGATTCCTACTTATGTAAGATTTTTTTTTACTCTGTATTTTCTCCTTCCTTTGATAAAATGTTAATGAAATCGCTTGTATAAGTGTGTCACCACTGAAGCACCTTCTTGCAAAAAAGTGAATGTTTTTGCGCATTTATTTTCTGTTACTAATATCATTGCCCAAATGATATCAGAGCACAAATAGATCAGAACATAATCTTTTACAGTATGTGCATAAAAGCTGTCTTGTTTCACATATAGTGTTGTCACATACGCGAGTAATTAATGTCTTTAGCCAGCGTTACATTAGCTCTGATATTCAAAGAGCTAATGATGAGCGCTATTAGACATTCAAGACTTGAATCATAGTCGAGCCATTACACTTGGCTATAGTCGATAGCATGACCTTTGAGCACTGCTGCTCAATCATCCGGGTGTTCAGACACTCAGATCCAAGCTTTATTCTCAGGGAGAGACTCAAGCTTCCAGAGGCACTGGAGGAACGCTAATCTCCCAATCGAGCCCTTCCTCAGGTCTTTGATAGTAGATATAAAGCATCCTCTCCTGTCTTCAGCAGCAGAGAGACAATGCTGCCAGCTACTGCCACAATTATATCTGCTGAACTTCACAGCTCCACGCTGAGATTTAAAACCTGCAGCACAGTGATCAGACACCAAGTGTGATGTTCAGTTGTGAGATGAAATCTGAGGGGTGAAAATCTGACATAGACTACAAGTGTGCGTGGGACATGTGTGTATTTACCCAAATAGAAGACACAGTCATCACCAGTAAAGCAGCACTATGTAGCATTTTACTCTAAATTAACAGCTTATGTTGACGCTCCCCTGACCCGTAATAGTGAGAGTAGCTACAGTCATGGCAACTCCGGGCCTGGCACCTCAGTCCACATGCTGGTGTACTGCTTTGACAGAAAACATAGGCTGTGTCCGAGACGTAATAAATGCTACCTATTCAGGCAGTATTCAAAGGCAGTAAGTTACCAAGTCACATCTGAATCGAATGATTATATAAAATACTGCCTGCTAAATTACCTTCATCTTGAATAGCTGTATCCTTCGTCGCCTTACTCATCCCATGATCTTCTGGGTTAATGGCAACTCGTCTCAAGACAAAAAAAAGCAACGTGGCAGAAGCACGATTATTTTATTTAATTTTAATTTGGTACACTATCCACAGACAGTAGTTGTCGGTATCCTGGCAACATCATGATGTATTGCTGCCTTCAAAGTGTGTCTCAAACACGATTCGGTTGTATAATCACAACGCTGCCTTCTGACTTATGGGACAGCATAGGCAGCAAGGCATCAAGGCAGCTGCCTTCAGGTTCAGACACAACCATAGTGTGATTTATGTATTGGTGTTATTCACTTATAGCTCAACAAATCATGTAGAGATGAGTCTGATTTCAAGTGTTGGGAAGACCCAGCGGGGAAGAGTGTGATTTCAAAACTTTCTGTAGTTTGTGTTTGTATATAGAAGCAGAGATTTTTTTTATCATTATATGAATTTGAAGAGCAATTATTTTTGTGTGTTCAGGGAAAATTTCTTGACATGCTTAAATCATCTCAGAAGCACAAACTGAAAGCTGTTACATTACATTGATATTTGAATAAACTATAGTTTTACTCATTGCATAACTAATTATTTCATTAAGTACAATTTTATACTCAAGATTTTTCCCAGACCTTCTGGTGCAGTCCAGTGTACTGATCCACAGTCCTCCTCAAAACAATTCTCAAGCCCAAGTGTGGTCTGCAGTGCTTTTAAAAATGTAATTGGTTTAGAAACTGAAAGCAGGGCGAGCGTTCACACTGCAATTAGTGCCTTAAGTAAGCTAAAAAGCTAAAAAGTGAGAACAGCTTCTCGTTTGCAGGTTTCTGCACGAGGGCGCGCCACACATCCGGTGACCTCTGTTTAGCAGTTTTGATCCATTTAGTGTCAAACACAGTAAAGAGGTGAATCATTCGCTCAAAGGTGGAGGTGCTATCAATTCACAGTTCGGATGAAGTATGAAAACAAGCCTACATTAATGAGCTCCTCCCCCTAGGTGGACACTCAACTATTCAGGAGAAGTGAGAAAATGAAATGTCAGTCCATCTTTTGGGTTCTGTGCTTGTAATTTAAGGAACGAAGTATTCCTCGTGGCCTGCGCTGTGATTGGGTTAAATTTTGATCCATCTACAGAGACATTTCTTTCTGGCCCATGCACCCAGGAGAACATTTTTACGGGCTTCTCTCCTCCTTTCCTGTGCACCACCCCCAAGCTGAATGAGAGAGTGATGTGAAATTGCTTTTCCCTCTGTGGCCATTGACCACCTTGTGTTAGATTAATGTGTGCAGACCGGAGCACCTAACAGGTTTTTACAGCACGAGCAAGCTTTTCCTCTTGTATTGCGGACACTATTGTGATGGCGTACAACCTCAGCAGATGCCCTTAGCTATTTGATAATGCACTCAGCATGGTTGAGCTGAAGGCACTGGATGTGTACTTGCTCTCTTATCGCCGCTGTCTGTGACTCCACTTCCAGATTCCTCTGATAATGAGGCGCGTGTTTGACAGTAGGTGAAACACTGCGATTCCTGCCCATATTATTCACTCCACCAGATGGCCATTTAACTATTTTTTGTTGTGCTAATAGCCGTGATCATTTCACTCCTGCATGTAAATAGGCATATGCTGCCAAAAGTCGCGCACGTCTTAGTTATTCAGATCTCTTCGCTAATATTTGGCTTCTGAGCCGGGTGATTAGTTCATTTCCAATAATTAATATGTGATGGATGGGTTGCCGTCTTACTAGATTAATCATCAGAATTGCAGTGGTGCCATTCAATAGACCATCCCATGACACAAATTGAGTGGCAGCAGTATAATCATGCCACTCGGGCCTTCCTTACGTGGTCTGTACGACGATCAGCTCGGCACAGGGTCGCGGGCAGAGTGCGGTTCTTTTTTTGTAAGACCTTGTTGCAGGGTCACAGGAGTCCCAGCAGTGATATTGAGGTACAGCTTGCGAGTGGGCAGCTGTCTGTTTTGTAATTGAGATGTGTATGTTTGCTTTGTGTAACAGATGGCATTGTGTGCCGAGGCTGATGGCTAGGAAAATAATAATCGCATTATTCCGGCCAAAAGAATATTAGCTTTTGGAAGGTGGCCATTTTTCAGCCTGCACCCCTGCCAGTACAGCATATGCACTCGCATGGACTGGATATCCAAGGAAATTGATACATCTGGAATACAGAGTGCATCTGAGTTCTCATCTGCCACGGAGGGTTTCGATTTAACCCGTTGCATGTAGCTGGAAGCGTAGCATAACTGTACGCTCAGCGACATCTGAAGGCCATGTGTAATCTACCATATGGCGGAGGAATTTGTCTTTCTCGGTTGTTTGTGTTTGGCGATAGCGACGGGTCTGGAACGCCTCCGGCCAACCCCTCCTATCTGCATCAGCAGAGCCTCTCCTTCACAAGAGAAGGCGGCTGTGTTCTGAAGGAGCCGGCTGCCCCGAATCCCCTCAGCGTGGAGAAGCGGTGCTGGAAGGAAAGGCAGACACCTGCTGGTTTGGTCATATTTGGTCAGTGGTTTGGGTCTGTGCTTTCTTGATTGCTCTGCAATTGCAGGGGTTTTTGTGGTGTGCCCACGCTGCTATAGTTTTAGATATTGCTTCTCTCTGTTTTAACAATCGGTTAGGTTAAATCTCTCTAACTGCCTACATTAACCAAATGTTCATTTATCAGTAAGATGGCATTGGTCCGATACTGGGTACTGGCATCAGGCTGATGTCAGCATTAAATGCTGGATTAGTTTTTCGGAGGAAAATAAGAAAGAATCCGATCCAATTCTGTAACAAATCTTCCTAATATAACAAACAAAATGTCTGGGCTGCTTAAAAGATCCAATCGAAGATAATGAATGTGCTTTTTGGTTGCTACAGTGCATAGTAGAAAAAAACAAGGCACTGTCCACAAAAAGCGATACATTCTATTATATACTATATAGCGTATAAGCAAGTGTTCTGAGCTGAGTTTTTCCATGTAGATAATAAAGTTTTTCAACATTGTCTTCTCTCTTGTCTGTTTTAATTTTCATCTTCGCCAAACTTAAACTGAAGTAAGTTGCTGTATAACATCATTGGTGTCAGGGTTTACCTTGCCTTGCAGGGTTTACCTTGCCCTTGCCTACCCTGTTTGTGTTGTCCTGTTTCTCTGTCTGGTCTACATGTCTGTGTTTACCTGCGGTGTTGTGTTCATACTTTGTGTCTCCGCCCTTGTTCTACCTCTGTGTCTTCAGGTGTTTATCATGCTCCTCTTGTTATCTTTGTCAGCTGTTGTAGATTAGTTTGGCATATACATAGTCCTGCATTTGTCTCAGTCCTTGTCCATTCTTGGTTGTGTACATTTATTTGTGTTCTTTAATGCTGCCACATATGTGCCATTGTCTAGTCTGCTTAGTTTCTTTTAGTATATCATTATTGACCTTCTTTGACCAGGGAATTACTGTACAAATAATAATAACCGAATTTAACTGGTAGCCAATACTAATAAAAGAAAACAGTTCATGTTTATGTCAGCACTGAATTTAATTTTTTAGTGATTTACAATGGTAGGCAAATGGACTCTTTACAAGCCCTAGTACAGCAGTGGCTTTCCTGCCTTGTTAAACTCTTAATCCTTGAGTTTTTAAGAACAAAAATGACTTTTTCGTGGTTCCAATTCTATTATCAGACCAATCAGTCATAAATGTTACTGTTCATTATATTAAATACCGTTCACCTTTATGTCTTACCTTTTGGCAGGTTAAAACTTTTACATGTTTGGTTTTAGTCAAGTACGTCTAGACAAGAAGCTGATTATACGAGCACAGTGCCACACAGCAGAGTGTTGCCCTAACCAGCACGACTGAAATCCCCTCAGCGCAGGCCTGGAAGGAAATGTAGACACCTGCTGGGCTGTGCGGGACAGAGCAGCATGTGCACCACCACCTGAGAGCCATCAGAGAGGCCTCGCTCTTCGTCTTTCCCCAGACACCCCTCCCCCCCTCCCTGTTCCCCGCCTATCCACTCCCCTCCCCGCCCCCCCCACGCTCCGGCCCCGCCACAGAGAGCACAGGAATATTGAATGTATTAGCATAACCGTCCGCCTGAATGTCTGATCACATCTTTGTGAGGAGATCAGCCCTGCTCCCTCGCTTTATCCCATCCCTCATTCCTTCACTCATTTACACCCCGCTCTGCCTCTGCTTTAGCCCCTTCTTCTACCTGTCTGACAGGAAGCCATTTTTTTGAAGGCACCGTTCCGCCTAATCAAATAATTGAATCTTTGGGGGGGGGTTGGTGTTTGTTTTACTTATTTATTAATTGTACTATTTTGCATGAAGAGGAATTGCATTATTTTTGCATGAATTCATGACGGGCATGTGGCAGTGGTTTACTAAGGAGAAGCTATTTTCTTTATTTAAAAACAGCTGCATCCAAACCTGCCATTGTGAGATATACTCTTCATTAATTAATTAAGCCAAATAATATGACACAAAAAATATGAATACAGCATATTAACCGTATTCACACGGAGAGTGAATCAGTGCATTTATACATATTCTTTGTATTGAGCTGCTACAGTATGTTCTGTTATGAGCACTGTCTAGACTCCATTACAGTAGCAACATTTATTGTGTGCATTTTTCCTTGGCAAGCCCTCTCAAAGCACTGGAGGGCTATTCTACTTGCTATTCTAATAGCCCATCGAGGCTGAATAGCAGAATAGTACTAAATGTATAATAAGTACTCTTTTATTTATGATGTTGTGGTGGCTGAGGGTCAGTATTTGCATGCGGGTTTGTAGCAGTGTGGAGAGAGGCAGGGCAGAGCGAGGTCATGTTTAATTGAGCCACCTCCGATCCCTTCTGTCCCCCCACATCTGTACCACAGCCCTGCACTTTACCTGAGCTGTAGACGAGAACTAGGCGAGAGGCTGATCTTAGACAGAGCTCTGTTATGATGATGTAAAACCAAAGTAGCATCTTTGGGGATAGTTAATATTATTGTTTTGGGATTGCTCACTCTACCAAAAAACTGTCAATACAAAAAATACTGATTATCAGATTATCTGTCAGTAGCATCTAGTAGCTATTTGAGTAAAAAAACTTTGCTTTGTGGAGAATCTTCAGCCTGCTTAATGTGAGTGAGTGATTGGGTGAGTTACTAAGCATAACCCTTACCCTAAACATAACCATAGTAGAATGTGAAATTCTACTTTCTGCAGGACTTTCCGCTCATTCATTTCTTTTTTAAAAGCTTCATAACAGAAAAAAGCAGAATGCTGTGGCGCCTGTGCTATCTCAATTCTTCTTCGATAACGGTTGTGTGAATTTGACAAAATAGCACTACCAGTGAACAGGAGCTCTTTATGAATTGTAAAATATAGGCAATAATAAATAAATAAATAAACATATTACATGTGAGCTGTACCCCTTGTTCTATTCCTGTTTTATTTGTTAGAAAAATTATTTGTTGTGATTTGTTATTATTAAATTATATAATAATCAAAATATTATTATTAATAAAAATAGTTTGAACATTGAGTTGAATTGAA
Source organism: Salminus brasiliensis (assembly GCF_030463535.1). Lineage (NCBI taxonomy): Eukaryota > Metazoa > Chordata > Actinopteri > Characiformes > Bryconidae > Salminus > Salminus brasiliensis. The sequence goes on along the minus strand of NC_132887.1, from coordinate 14,977,476 downwards.
TTGAATATCAAACCCCGTGCCTTAAAAAAATATATTTTGTTCTCATGTTTAATTTCACAAACTGCCACAAGTACAACAATATTGCTACATCCAAACTGACATCTACCTTAATGATTATAAATGACAATGAAATAAAAATGTCTGCTAGGTTGCAGGGCTTGGATATATGATTTATAGCCTAAGAATTGCCTTAATTGTGTGTTAAAATTGTTTTATTTATTAAACTATTAAAACAGTTGATCATTGATATGAAATATTAGAACTAAACACTAGCTAACTCAATTTGTGACTGAGATCATGTTCAACAATAAACTCCTAGCTTCTGGATAGTATGATTCTTGAAGCTGTAAATACACACTCTGATATATGTCTCCCTAGTAGGAAAGGGGGGGAGGGGGGTTTCCCAGTGTTCACCAGTGAACTGTCTTTACAAGGCGCGTTGCTAAAAAACATTATCAATTCACAACATTTAAATTGATAAATGCTTCGAGCCAAAGACTACAAGGGCACTTTGAAAAGCAAATAGCGACCTGGTGAAGAAATTGATTTTTTTTCCCCTGAAAATGACTGCATGATGCATCATTTGACTGCGCTGTGTCCAAGTGCTTGACAGAGATAATCTCTGCAATCCCACGGGTGACCTTATCGTTCTCGGCAGGGCAGGCCTGTCTGCATGCCCGTCTTTTGTGCACGTCAAGGTTTCGGAGGGCAGCATCCTTTTGGGAGCTGGAGTTTCCAGCCTTTCCATCTTGATATCAAGCCAAAAACAATCTGAAAAAAGAAGAATCTGCAAGAATCTCAAAGTCAACAAGGGCTGTTAATAATTGGATGAATGTAAGTAAAAGGCTGCATCCCAGCCTGGTAGATAGCCTGGCATAGTTATTGTTTAACTACAGACAGCGCATGGAGATAGCAGAATGTGGAGAGAAGATACAGAGGGCATGTTTATTAACCTTCTCACAAGAAGTGTTCTGATCTGGGACCAGCCTCTGCCTTTCAGATCAGTATGAATTCGATGGACAGGGAGAAGCCAATGCTAGGTCACAATGTTCATAGAGGAAAGGGAGAAGACAGACTGAGAGAAACAGGAGAACGGGAGGCCGTCTGGGAGAAGCAGGGAAACTCGTGAGCAGATGGGTTGGCAGAACACTGTCAAGGTCACAGAGCTTTCGGGAGGATTTCTGTTCCTCTGTCACCTTTTGTTTTAGGCCTTTAAACAAAATACCTTTTGTTTAAGTCATTGTAGTTCCTTTTCTTTTATCTTTTATCTTTACCTCACACTGCCTCAGTAGCAAACACTCTTATATTAGACACTTCTCCAGTAGGGACCGCTGTGGGTGCTTTACCCTGTTACTGACAAATCCATGCTCTGCCCACAAATGTGTTCATTCATAGTAACTGCTGTAGGCTTGTAGATCTTGCAACATTGTATTGCCAGTAGTGTTAATCTATTCTTATGAGCTGAACTAACATTAGACATAAGATAACATAAGATTAGCCACTATGCCAAAGCTAGCTCAGTTACACAATAAACAAACACCATCCAGTGTCCAGTGTGACCTTGTATACACATATAAAATACATCATTTTAAATGAATAATGCACTCAGTTTCTGTATTTCACAGTTGGCTATGTGATTTTTAGCCACCACTCTGTAAGCTTATCCAACTTCACAACAGTTGCTATGTAAAAACACATTTGTAGATTGAACACAACTAGTTCAGTCAGTTTATGCATATTAAATATTTATTTCTGGTCTATTCCTCATTTGAGTCATACATTATGCGCATATTCTTGATTCAGTTGCAGTGGATCTGTGTGGGCTCACCTGTCTCCAGCAGAGTGTGGCTGGCTATGTGTTAGCTTTGCCACTATCATCCACACTATCATCCATCTCTAAATGGCTCTTTGATAAGCGCAGTGGTCAGATTTCTCCCACGTCCTCCAGCTCATCTCCAGACTGATATGGCCACTCTCATTTCAGATGTCTGCTGGCCCTTATTAATATCTGATGGCAGATCTGTCCCATCACAGCTCCGGTGTGCTGACACAGGGCTTTTACTTGGCCTTTGATCTGAATGGTGATCTGGAGGAATCTGGATGGGGAATACAGCACCGTTTCAGCAGATTTCACATGCAGAGTGGGGTAGGGTATGTTAGCTGTGATAAACACTGTGTTATTTATCACTTAAACTGCTGTGAGTAATGTCTCATTCTGACATCTTTAGAAATAAAGACTTCTGTACTTGAATAATGAGTTGTCTGTACTTGTGTAGTTCCTGTCTCCTATAAGCAGGAATTGTGCACAAATACAAATGACAACAATCAGTAATATAAAAATAAATCAGAAAAAGAAATTCAGTCAAAATCAAGTGAAAATTGTAAAATACAGTTATTTTTTATTTTTATTTCCGGTGGGTTTTCACAGGATCAGAGTTTATAAAAACAACATTTTTTAGTTATTTAGTTACATTGAATAAATAAAAAAAATATGAAATAAAATCACGTTCTTCTGATAGAGCTTCTGTGTACACATTATAATTGTGCTAAATTATGATACAATTAACAATGTTAAATCTGTTACTGTTGCATTTATTCAGTTCATATATTTTAAATGGTTTTTGTTCTGAACATTGAAAGGGATTTTTTTTAGCCATTTCTAGTTTCCATTTTCCTTCTTTCCTTTCCTTTTTATGTTTTAGTTCATGCTTCAAAGTATCTGAAGTTTTAAGTCCAGACCATGTTTTAAATGATGGATAATCTTGTTGTGTTTTGTTTGGTCAGTGTTTGCTAGAAAGCTTGATTCATAGTAGCGTTATAATTTTCTTGTTGAATCATATGACATAACCAACTGACACAATCTAATAAGAAGAGAGTAAACAGGCGAGTACAGTCTTTATAGTCAAAGCATAACATTTTTTTACTTGTTCTCAACACAATACATTGATAGAAAATTTAATTATAGGGTCGTTGTTGGCAGCACTAGAATGTGTTCTGTGTAGAAGACATAAAGTCATTTTCATTTAGAAAATCAAAAACACATGTAATTGACCAGGGATGCAAAGACTTTTGTATAAGACTGTACATTTGGTGAACGGTTGGCCCAGAAAACACTTGCACTTCACTGTATAGATATTGCACAGTGGCCACTGTCCAGGGTGAGTGCTGGCATCCCTCTGGTACACTTCAGTGCTCACTGCTGACTTGACACACTACTGACTGCTACTGAGCTTCTGCCACTGTGAAAGAAGAGACCACCATATGAACCGTAGATGTAGTTAATTATACTTCAGTATTAGTGGTAGTGTAAAAGTGATCTTAGACCATGCCAATGACAAAATGTTTTTATAGGGAAATAAATCACCAGCTGGATAACTAAGCACTGCCGTCAGCAATACATTTTAGAGAGTGAAACACACAAAACTGTAGAGAATCAGATGAAACTGTAAAAAAAAAGAGAAAAAAATGGCCTGTGCAGTTATCCTTCTTAAAACAAGATGCCATTCATTACACATGACTTGTGTTCTCTTTCTTTGAGGCAAAGCCATAAAGCTGGTAATAACCTTTTTTAACAGAAGCGAGGGTGACACCTTAATATGACATATCCACCCAGATGCTGCAAAAGGGGAAAATGTGTTTGTAATCTCTCCTATGTATTAGAGGCTGGAAACCCATCATATAAGGATATAACAAGGCCTGATGAGGCCCTGTGACTCTTGCCATGGAGAATAATAGATGAGACTTGACCCTCTCTGAGAGAGGAGCAAAGAGTCATGGACACCATGTATACCTCCTATTTCCAATTTCTCACCTAGGGAAAATAAGACCATCATTGAGCATTAGGGAGAGGTGGTGGGGGGGATGAAAAAGATATATAAAAGCTGGAGGACTCAGAAATATGTGCCTGCTAGGATATTGTAGCTTGTATGTTTTTAGACAGTACAAAGTCTGGTAAGTAAGGTAATTGTACTTAATTGGGAGCATACCAGTCAAGATTTCTGAATGATGTTCATGAGTAAAATGTGAGGTTTTTCTTTCCATTTTCTGTTGGAAGGTTCCTAATACTTTGGTATAGGAACTTCAACTTGGGTCTTTTTTTATTATTGCTTGTGTTACTGGAGAACATTCTGTGATCAGTGTTTTAAGAGCAATGAAACAGAACATCCTAATGAAAAAATAAGGCTTTAAAATGATAATTCATCATTGAGTTTATATTTGTTTTGCAGTTTTTCTAATGATATAAATTGATCTTTAAACGGGATCATCAGTTTTTACCGCCCAGGAAATGTCAAGTGGTGCTACCACACATTTATTAAGATCTATTATATTGTAATATATTAAATGCTGTATGTCAGAATAAAAGTCATTTGATTGTACTTTTGCTGTGCTGCGTGACACTTGCAGAACTCATGTAAAGAGTAAAGAATTTTTCAGTGAGTTCAATGAGAATACTTTTAAAGATGCCCTGTTTTGCAACAATGTCATTTTAGTTTTCCAATGACTAAGTGACCCTTTTATATTGTTTACTACACATGACTGGATGGTCACATGACATTTGGAAGGCACATTCATTGAAAATGCATTCACATAAAGGAGGCACTGTAGAATCATGTGATATGTTATATATTTAAAATATTATCTAAAAAGAAAATAACAGTCATGAACACAAAAAGAATGCCCATCATGCGCTCGACCCAGAAATGTTACTTTTAAACCGTCAACCTTACCTTTACAGGACCTATTGACAGTGTTACCAAATGCTGCTTGGGTGTTGTAGTCCATCTTCTTCCAAATAATTCCTCCAAATAATTGTATTGCTCTCATGGTCTGGTAGAAAGAACTGCCCTGGGTTGTAATAATTTTTCCAAAGCACATATAGTTTCCCCTCCATAAATATCACTAATACAATTATCTGGATTTATGTACATGAGCTTTTACAAATGAGACTTAATTATTGTGACTTAATGAGGGTGGTGTGAGCAGGCACCTCTGTACCACAACTATGAGCAGATAAGAGGGGGAATTTGCTTAGAGGATTTTGCAAATGTCACTGCCACTTTGTGTACAAGGATGATAACTTCATCCATCCATTATCGTGAGGAACACCTGCAATGATGCACAGCGCACTCTGGCCCGTATGATAGATAATTAGTAATGAATCAATACGCGGAGTTGCGAGAGGATGGAGAGAGTAGTACGGCACACCTCAGGACTGATAAAGGACTAAAATAAACAGACGAGGCGCGGCAGGGACGCCGGTGAAGGATGAGCACGCTCCCTTGTGCCGCCTCCGAGTCACATCTCTGTTTTGGCGAGTGTATGATATCTGTCCTCCATCCTTATGGCTCCGTTCTGATAGGACTGCATTAAGAAAGAGGGATGTTGTGCTTGGTATCTGCTGCCGGGCCAGAGGCACGTTCTAATCCCTTTACATCCATCAGACACAACACGTGAATGGGGAAAGGAACCCCATCATTTGCCTCATAACAAGCGAGGAACAGTTTGCAGAATAACAATGAGCGTGTGAGTGATGGGGAGAATTAGTTTGGTTTAGATGGCCGGTAATGCACTTAATTTGATGTTAGCAGGTGAAATGGACACGCAGACAGACAGATGTCCCGTACCAGTGTAAGGAAACTTAAGTTCATTTTTTTAAACACTTTCATGATGTATGTCAGATGTGTCCCTGATGGAGAAGAGGGAATCCCATCTGAAGTGTGGGAGGGGTGGGAGGGGGTGGCAAAGGGAGAGGAAGAGAGAGAGTATGTGGTCTAAGGAGATCTCATTCCCTCCTCTATAATGTGGGATAAAGACATGGTTTCACATATGGCGTATTGGTAATGGGTCGGCCAGGCACAAATCCCCTCATTTAAGTGCAAATGGCTGTCATTTTGGAAAGCCTTAGCAGCTGCATGCCAATGTCATCCTAACCCTTTGGAGAGACTTTTATTTTGTTTTAGCCATTCTTAACCATCTCAAAGGCTGCAGCGAAATGTTGTAAGAGGATAGTCTTATAGTCTTTTTTTATTTTATTTTATGAAATGTATATGAATATATTTTTTTTTATTGAATTTCAGTTAAATGAAGAAACTGTACAGAGTAGACTCTAAATGTTTCAAGTACTTAAGGAGTAGTTGTCCTTTTGACCTTTGAGTTGTTCCAAATATGCAATTATGCATTAAAGTGCTGCACTTATTAATTAACATGGTTCAGAGATAATGATGCTAAAACAACATCAAATAAGTAAATACTATTTAACAGTAAGCAAACAACAAACTAAGCAAATAGTATCAATAATATAAATAAATGAGAACACAGAAATTGTGCAGTCTTATAAAAATATTACAATGTTCAGAGATTAGGAATGTTACTAAGTAAAGGGCACTGAGATTTCTCTTCATATAGATTTTTAAAGTTAAGACGTATTACCCAAATTCTGTGGCTCATAGTTAGACTCACATTTGCAGCAGCAGTAGTTGCAAGTCATTACATGTGGTTACTGCAGCAAATGTGTTTTATCTACTGCTCCTATTAGCCTTTTTATCCCTCTGCTCTAATAATGGTTATAGCGTGACAATATCTGCCTCATATTACTATATGCAAGATCCATCCGATACGGTGCCTGCAGCTTCTGTACATGCAGATGTTGACAGCATTTTCATTTGTGAGATACGGCGGTTGCATATCGGAGAGGGAAAAAAGATTAAGTTCTCCTTACTCTACACCAAGATTTGACATGCAATAAAAAAGATACTGAATTGGGTGCCTTGACGATCTATTTGAAAATGCATTAGACATCAGATAAATTCAAGGTTTTCAGTGGGAGAGCATCTCTGGGGAAGGCTGGGCGATGAGTATGGTAGCATCCTGGCTTAAGGCACAGATTGTGCCTTTCTATGAAAATCAGCAAAGGGATTGGGGAGTAAAAGGTTATATTGTTTATGACATAAAGACCAACAATGTCTCATCATACTGGTGCAAATTCAGACACAAACTATAGGGATGCACACTAGAGACAGTTGCATAATTACAGCATAACCACCATAATAAGAACAAATTCCAGCAGTAGTCTCTATACTGTTGGTATGATTTAGTAGTAGCCCCCATCCTACAAGACCTCTGAAGGTGTCCTGTGGTATTTGGTGCCAAGACGTTAGCACTAGATCCGTTAAGTCCTGTAGGTTGTGAGGTGGGGCCTCCATGGATCACATCACTGAGCAATGGATGCCCATGATCCTTCCACTGATTCATCGGTTGTCCTTCCTTGGACCATTTTTGGTGGATTCTAACCACTGCCTAGAAACATCCCACACCCCACCTGTCTGATGTTTTGGAGATGCTCTGACCCAGTCATGTAGCCATTACAGTATGGGTCCTGTCAAAGTGGCTCAGATCCTTACACCTGTCCATTTTTCCTGCTTCCAACACATCAACTTAAAGAGATTCAGCGACTGTTCACTCGCTGCCTAATATGTATATCCCGCTCCTTGACAAGTTCCATTGTAATCAGATTATCAGTGTTATTCCATTCACATGTTAGTGGTTTTAAAGTTATGGTGCAGTTGGTGCAGGATTGAATCTAGGCAGGGGTCATCAGTTCTGGTTCTGGAGGCCTGATGTCCAGCATAGTTGAGTTTTTTTCCTTGCTCAAACACACCCAGTTTAACTAGTTATTGACCAGATTTAGTATGTGTTTGAGCAGGAAAATCTCTGAACTGCCTCTTAATGACCCCTGACCTGTACTCTCTGCTGCATCGTTTTTCTTTGAAGAAGAACTGCAGCACAAACAATAAAGTTCCAACATTATTGCTGGAACCCTGAATGAACTGTTGGCTACCAAGTAGATGGGAATTTTAGTGTGCAAATGCTTAGTGATTTTAATGTGGTAATAATTGGTCATATTAGGTTGGGCTACTTCCAGTTTAATTGCATATTTTCTCCTGATGCTCTTTGTGCAGGTGAGCCCTGGATGGTTAATGAAATTTTTATGAAGGGTGATTGTCAACAGCTATTAGTGGAATACTCAGGAGAGATTAGGATATTGTTTTTCAGGCACTACAAGCGACAGTTTTGCTCCACATGTACCAGAGCAACATGGCTCCCCTTAAGGCCACAGGGTATAAATTATGGACACATTTTGGTGGATTTGTTTATATCATGCAAGGCCACGGATCAGTCAGCCAGGCGCTGAGCGCTCCAATGTCTTGGTTGAGTGGGGTAACAAAAAAGGCTTGTTTTGATGATGCTGTCACTAAAAAGTCATTTAGCCCGAGGCCTTCGGGCCATCTTTTGTCCCTTGCCAATTCAGGGTGCTGTGATTGGGAGTGGTTTTGAAAAAATACTGGAATGCACTGTTTTGATATGCGGTGGAATTAGATAAGCCATAAACTGTATAAAAGATGGTGCCTATCAGTGCTAAAGCAGTGTGTGTGTCTTTATTTGAATTTCATATCAAATGCTCTTTTGAGTAGATTGTAATAAGCTGTCTGTAATTGCACTAAATGAAATGGCTATTGCTGTGCTGTGACAAATGTGCATGCTTATATTGCACAGCTGTGAATGACGCTGCCTGTCCGCTCAGTACAATTCTACAAATGACAATAAAATACTCTCTTTTTTCTTGCTATTATCCAAAAGTCTTTAGGTCGTTATACTAAAGCTAAATGTATAGTGTTAGATTTAATTCCTGCCTGCAACCTTATAGTACTATTTCCTCAAGAAAGACAACCCTGATTGGGTACGTGCAGGCTTCTTTCCCCCCGTGAAAATGAATGGCTGTATTAACTTCTCTGATTATCATGGCATTTCAGAGCATGGAGCAACAGGGGTTCCGATCGATACTCTCTTAATGGAACAGAGAGAGAGAGATTCCAGGACCCTTAGCCATGTTTCTCATTTGTTTCCTACAGGAAAAGCCGCCTTGCTGCTAAGATAAGATGGAAGACTCATTTACATTGCCTCTGTCCTTGTATTGCAGAGTTGGGTAATTGAGAATAAATTCAAATGCCGTGTAATAGAAACTAGTGGCTCTATCTGTGCCTTAAGTAAAGTCAGCGTGCAGTGGAAGTGGAATTTGTATTTACTGTGATTTTCTTGGCTGGGGAAGGGGTTTGGCCTCATATTTCCATATCCTCTATATATCGCAAGGACAGGAGACAGCTCAGATGAAAGGAGTCACAAGAAGACAGAGATGCTGCTCAAGAAAGATGGTTTTGTTTTATTTTATTAAATTGTTTTATTTCATTGCTACCATTTTTTTTTTTTCTTATTTTCTCCCCGATTGTTCTTTTTTTTTTTTTTCACCCTCCTTCCACTGTGGTTGGCTGGGCGGCGGAATAGGAGTTGCGAGCTGATATGATGTTTCCTTGCTCAGGGCATGGCCTACCTTGCCTGCTAACTGTAATTTACTTTTCTGTCTCCATCGCCCCCAGTCTGCCTCGCTGCTGCTTTGTTGAATGATGTGCTAATCCATTATATTCTTCAGACAAGTGTATCGACCAGTATAAACAGACTGGAGGGCACAAACCTAAATGAAAGCCGTAGTTCCCCCCCCCCCCTGAATCATTTAACTAGCTCCCCAAGCAAGTGCAGCCCATAACAGCTTTTTTTTCAAGCCGGCTGCTGAATATACATTAAGAAGACATTAATGTGGTGGTAAAGCCAGGCTGATCAGACTGGTGTTGCACTTCCTGTCTTAATTTCTGTGCTTTTCTTGTGCATTTTCCATTCTTGCGTCTTCTCTTAGAGTTCTTCCGCCACCCCAACCCATAACACCATTCCCCACCCCAATCAGGAATATGTCCCCTATACGATTCAGTGTTGCCCATAAATGCTGTGGCTCCAGAGCTCCTCACCCCATCTGTTGTGTGATTTCTGTCTCTCTTGATCTGGCAACAGCAGAATTTTAGGGGTGGGGGAGTACTGCTTAAGTAGCAAAGCCTTTAACACACTCAGTACAGGTACCTTACAGGCTCTTACAACTGCATTAGCGTATTTACTAAAAGTAGAAATTAGCTGCATTAGGACAGAATAGAATAGAAATGCTGTGGGTGGGGCATGTGATGTGTAGAAAGAAAATGAAGAAAATGTCTGTAATGGCCTCCAGAGTGGTGCAGCCATCTCAGTGACATCATCTGGAGATCATTGGTTCGAAGGTGGCATCCTAATACTGGTGATGCCAACGCCATCCATGATAAGAAATGCCAGAAAACACAATTGACCTCGCTCTCTCTGAGTGGGTAGAGAGGCCCTCAGCACACAGTGCGGGCATCTGTTAGCTCAGTGCTTCCCAACACTGGTCCTAGAGGACTCAGTGCCCTGCACATTTTTAGTTTACCCTGCTCCCAACACATCTGATCAAGCTTATCAGCTAATTAGCAAACCCTTCCTAAGTTGCAGGTAGTGTGTTAGAGCAGGAAAACACAAAAATGTGCAGGGCAAGGCAGGGAGCCACTGTTTTGCTGATGTAACAGAACTGGCAGTTAGCGCTCCTCCTAGTGCCCTCCTCTGTTATTCGCACACATGGTGCTGATTATCTGATTAATAATTCCCAGATCGTTTGATTTTTATTATTTCATTTCATGTTTGCAAATAAGAGAAAAGACGAGAAAAGATTCAATTTATACTGCTTGTCATTCAGTGTTTGTTGGTTTGTTTGTTTTTCATTAATTGTTAAATTCACCTACCAAACTGACATATTACAAAAACTACAAATATACATGGATTATTGAATCGTTCATTTCTGTGTATAAATGTGAAAGAGAGTTAAAGTCACAATATGGAATATTGTGAATTCTTGCTTCTGGCAGTGCTGCCTGTTCTCCAAAGTCACATAGTGCAGCGTGCTGGGCCTGGAGTAGCAACTACAATGATTTTGAATCTGTCGGCAAAGTGAGAGATGCAGAGCTAATAAGTGAGAGTGATAGACAGAGCGAGAGAGGCAGACAGAGTGAGAGTGTAAGAGAGCTAGCAAGATTCAGAGAAAGACAGAGAGAATGCAAGGGAGAGAGAGAGAGAAAGTGTTTCTACACACAAGATAATGTCACATCACTGTGAGTCTCATAGGGGAGATGTGAACTTTTTTGTTCTATTTTTCCCTGTTTGTTTGTTTGTTTGTTTGTTTGTTTGTTGAACTCAGCGGTGCACACCCAGTCAGTGAAAGTTAATAACAAGTGCAGCTCTAGAGCCCAGCAATTTGCTTTGACACAGCCATTAATTATTTGCTAATTGAGACATGAGCATTGGTTCATTCATTATGTGCCATGAGACCCTCGTAACCCCTCCAGAGCAGCGCGCTGCTTTCTTCCAGATGAGCATCCGCTCCGAAATTCCTCTCTCTTACGCCTGCCTGTGTTCGCTCTAAAATCCATACATAAACATCCACAGTTAGTGCCGTGGAGAGCAATGGGATGTGTTTGTGTTGCTGTAGTGAGCCTGCAGCTGGAGCAGAGCGGAGGGACTGTGGGCAGCTGGCCGGCCCTCAGGGGAGCGATCTGAGCATGCTCAGTGTGCTGGAACATGCTTCAGCACCACCGCCATACAAAGGAAGAGCCTGAAAGAAAATTAAGCCTCGGAGATGGAGGTCACACAGCTGGCTACATTTACTTTCCCGGTTGGTCTGGTGTGACATTGCTGCATCAGTGTGTGTGTCTGTGTGTGTGTGTGTATATATATATATATATATATATATATATATATATATATATTGACACACCCTGTTGTTGATGTTGAGCAATAGGTGCCCTTGTTTGACTGACCACTCCATACTGGGAAAACATCACATGACCTGCTGTTGTGGAGACTAGACCCTACAGTTGTCTAGCCATTCACAATTTGGTCCTTGGTCACTCAGATCCTTACTATTGCCCATTTATCCTGCTTCAAACACACTGTGTTAAAACATACTGTTCACTCCATAATGCATTCAGTTTATAGGCTTCAGAAATAGCCGGTTTTGTATAAATTGTTTTTAAAAAGGTAACAACATTTATACATCCAACTATTCAGTCTATAGCAGTCTATAGCTCCAGCAATTCATACTGTAGTTATATGGAGTATGCGACATACTGGAGCTTCACTGTAAAGATACAGTAATAAACAGCCTGTTTAATTATAAGCAATAAAGACATGTTGAAAATTGGTCATGTTAGAGTGAAATATGACTGTTGTTGGTACATAAACCAACATAATTGTAAGTGAACCTCAATGAACGTATAATATAGGTCCTTTGACAGGGTTCTGCATTCATTACACCAGTAGCAGACATTTCTAAAGGCATTTCTCCTCAGTGATTTTAAAACTACTGTACTAAAAGTTGCCAGTTTTCATCATATATGAATATAGTGTATTTTGTTGTTGGTTACTGTACAGCAACAATGACATTGTTAAGTTGTCCAGTGTTCCTGCTGGATCATACAACGTCTGACGATTTGAGGCTGTCAGGAGTGAGGTGTTTCACTGTCATTTGTTGAAGAGTTAAGGTCAGACAGCACACTGATATGCATCTGTCACCTATGATAAAGGCCACACACACATACACACGTGTGGTACTGTAATAGGATGTCCCCTTTGCAACTAGTCAGTTCTTGAAATTTCTTCCCTCCTAGATATTCTACGATCAGCTGTGAGTAGTATTATTGGAAGGTGGACCACAGCACAACCCAAACTATTCAGCCACAAAGCAGACCACATAAAGTTACAGGTTCAAGTGTCGACGAGTACAGCATGAAAGTCACCAACGCTTTGCTTACTTAGTAACTGCAGTTCCAAACCTGCTGTTAGAGCTGCGAAGTGGAGCCAACTCTGTATTAATCAATCAATACTTTTGTCCATATAGTGTATATGAGATTACAGATACCACCATCATATTGATAATTGTGTATATCATGGTGACACTGACATATAGGTACAAGCTTGTGCCCAAACCGCCATAGAGCACAGCTAGTAGGTATTTGGGGGCATGTATATCATGTGCAAAAACACACATACACACATGTTCATAAGCTCATGTTCATGTTTTCCTGGGTGAATTCTTCACACCCATCATCCATGCAAAATTCATGATGTGGTCTGCTTCGAGTTTCACCGCAGAAGAGAGCATTTCTGCTGCTGGAGAAACAGCTGTAGTGAGATTAACATAAATCGGCAGTTGGTTAGAGCGTGTTTAGCAGTGCATTAACAAATTTGCCACCTTAATGAGTCGCTAAGTAATTGCCTTCCTGCCCCTGAATGCAAACAGTCCATTACCTACAACTATATGATTTTTCAATACCAAAACACCAATCCCCAGGCTGCTCACTTAACTTGTTTTCAAATTAAGCCGCGCTAGATAGTGGTTTCTCCTCTGCCTGGTGTTATTGTTTGTGTGTGCGAGAGAGTGTGCAGTGTGCGAGAGAGAGAAAAGAGAGAGAGAGGGAGAGCGCATTGGGAATATTTACACAGAGTGCACTCATTAATGCAGTTTGATCTTGTCCAGGTAGCCCTAGTCCATGCTGATTGGAGTGCTCAGTGTAGTTACAACATTGTTTAATGGTAATTGTGAATTTTTGCCCTTTTTTTAGTCATTGACTTCAAAGCTCTTCTGGAAGCACAAACAAGAGAGCAACTGTGTGAGAAGCTACGTGTCCGTGTATCTCTTCGGCCCCCTGTTTACGTTCACGCTGTGGTGTTTGTGGGGTTGCATTAGCCGCTATGGAGATAAACCGGCCTCTTATTTATGGCTGTGTTCACTGGAGTATGGGGAGAGGCCTCCAGTCTGTCTCCATTGTTTGACATGGCGGAGAGCTGAACGTCAGCATGCTTGATAGTCATATTTCAGGCCTTTTCATTCTGAGAGTGTTCGCCATCATCCTTCATGGGACTTGGGCTTGGCAAGCGTGAGCACCACACACGTCAAAGCCAGCGGGGTGGAAAAATATTAGTTTACACAAAGGCAGGCTGAGAAATTAAGGATGATTTTATTTTCTTATCTTCGCCCCAAATTCATTACTTTTGCCGTGTGTGGCAGGCTCAGGGCTTGTCAGGGGAGACTAATGGTCTGTCCGCTCCACTGTGGAAGCGTTGTTAGCTCGTCCACATTAATAATCAAGGCCCCTCTTCCCCTGTAGAGCAATCTGGATGATCTCAAATTGAAAACAAATAGTAATTTTCCATACTCTCCTTCGATGAGGTGTTCCTTTCGCGCGTGGCTCTTGGTGGTGGTGGGAGGGGGAAGTGTTGCACGAGTGCGACTTCATCCCTTTCTCGTTTTGAGTCTTTTTCTTCGAATCTGTCTCTAGGTGAAGTGTGCCCTTTCAAGTGACAAACACGTCAAAGTACGTTAGAGGGAGGGGGAAAAGTGCAGACTGTGTGGAAACCCTTTGCCGTCTCTGCCTAGATTTAGATTTATAATTCACAAAATAAAGGAGCCCAAACCAAAGTTGTTTTAAAGACAGCGGCGGAGCGACTGCTCCGTTTCCTCCGTGACGGGTTGTTTACGTGGAAAGTGAAGTTCCACGCTAGTGGAGGGGCGTAAAGTACAATTGTCCTTGAAAAGGGGAAAAGCATCGGAGTCCCACCTCAGCGTCGCTCTCGCGCTCTTTAAAGAAACCCTGATTAAGTGACAGGTGCTTTGTTGTTTGCACATGGAGGCCCCATCTATGACTCTCTCTACTCCCACACATACACGTTCACTCAACACACAAGAGAAAGATTAGAGCCACAGCGAGCGTGTGAAACTGGGCTAAAAAAAAAAAGAGAAACAGCAACAACCTCCAAAATGTAGAGCAATGTGAAGCGAAAGTGGCTGGATATGTAGGCGCAGGCGAGCGCTCGCTGTTTTTTTTTTCCTTTTTTCATTGATAGTATTTTTCAGAACAAATAAAAATTCCCTTTTAAAAGGCTCGCTTTCGTTCTGGAGGGTTTGAAGAGCAGAGCGGCGCAGTGACGAAGAGAGAGCGAGAGAGAGCGAGGGAGTCATACAGAGAGAGAGAGAGATAGAAAGTTAGCAGTTTAGTGTACTTGGCAAGGTCATCTTTAACAGCTGAATGTATGGATCCTTGGGGACAGAGGCTGAGGCTGGCAGACCCAGACTAATAACAAGAGTGTGGGGGGGTGCGAGGGGTGGGTAGCTGAGCTGCAGACTGGATTTACCTTGCTATGAAATTAATTGCCCCAACAGTCCCTCCCTGTGCCCCAACCACACACACACATAGAGAGAGAGAGGGACTGGAGCCACAGGCTGTGTCACACAGCTGTGTCCTCCGCTAACGGATGCCCTTTTAGCTTTTTTGTTCTTGCTGAAAGCCTTGAAGTCACACGTATACCATAATCAGTCTGTCTTTGACAGCTGGATTTCAGTCATTTGACTATAAATTAAGACTAGACAACAGTCAGATCACCACAATTAATTAAACTTAATTGCACAACTAAAAAAATCATCAATAGGCTTCCAAGGGGCGCAGTGAGTGAAGGGTTAGCCCTATTTTCTGTAGAACACAGGTTCCATCCTCGGAAATGCTGTTTTATTAAAATTGGCAGCTAGAATTGTCCTTTGAGCACATTCGGCTGTCTAATAACATTGCATTAAGGGCAGTTCAAAAAGACGTAGTGGCTAGTCTTGGAGGAAGCTTGTGTTAGTCATCACCCTCCCAGCGCTGGTAGTATCATGTGATAAGGGGAGATCTACCTAGTGTAGCTATAGTCAGTGGGTGGGACTAAGCATGAGAGAAAATTGTGCAGAAATCCAAAAATAAAAATTCATCCTGTTAACATTTAGCTTCTGATTGAGTCAGCAATAACATGTTGGCATTTTGGATGATAATTAATATTCACACACATTAACATTTACATACTGCTGGTTCTAGTATTATTTATTAAACTGCATTTGCATTTTCGTAGGTGAAGTTAACAAGTTATCATATAAAATGCTATTTTTAAATTAGCTTTGGATTTAAAGGAAACAGTTGCTGCATGCGTTACATCATCATGGCTGTGGAGAGGTGTGAGTTGTTTTCACAGCAGGGGTTCTCTCAGCCCGTGCTCTTTCAACCATCATTGCTCACTTACAGCTCAAATGCGTTGTTTAGCACATACAGAAAGCCAACAGTGTCCTACTTAAAGGGGAATGTTACTGTATAATTAAATGGTAAAGATGTAAACCGTGGCATTCAGAGTAAAAGGGCTATATTTGCATTGTAGACAATGCAGCTCCTGGTTCCTATTACTACAGCTGTGAAGAAAGCTGAACCACTCAGAGTCTGATAACAGAGCTATGAGGGAAAATATTTTATTTATTATAATAATTGAAAAAATATGTGAGTCTGTGTCAGAGTCCATTGGGGGTCTGCAGAAAGAGGGATTTGGGATTTGTAGTCTGTTAATTATTTTGGAATCTTTGAAGGGTTATGAATGGTTTGTAATCATTTAGGTTAGTCTATTCTTAGTGATTGGCCTTTAACACAGTGTTAAACGAAATGAATATTTATGTTGATTAGTGGTCAGACTGATCATTGATTAATCAAGCAGTAATATAATCAATAGCGACAGCTCTAGATACTGGGGTGGTAGTGTTTGTTGTGGCAGCTTCCATGGATAAATCACACCGAGGCGTTCTACACAGTGAAAGCTACTCCAGCGACTGGCCCGGCCACAGATAACAGTGCTAGAGCTGAGGAGAGTCTTCTCTACGTGGCTTTAGTGAGAGAGAGGTGTAATTGCGCTTTGCTCGCTCACTCGCGTGCAGCACAGAGGGGAAGCGGCATGGTCTATATATTTATTACCACTGTTCTCTGGCTTGTTAGT
This sequence comes from Salminus brasiliensis, assembly GCF_030463535.1. Taxonomy (NCBI): domain Eukaryota; kingdom Metazoa; phylum Chordata; class Actinopteri; order Characiformes; family Bryconidae; genus Salminus; species Salminus brasiliensis. Next base: position 14,960,697 of record NC_132887.1, on the reverse strand, counting down.
TTTTAGTGCACTGTGTTTTTTATTCTCTATGGGCAGCAGAGAATGGCTCAAAAACGACTTTTTAAAGAGCAGCATTATTATGAATGCTCTCGCCATTTGAGAGATGCATTTCAGTTATTTATGCCCTGGCTCCCGCATTTGTGTAAACATAAAATCCCATGCTTTATTACATCCCTCCTGCACCCGGCGCCTTGACCCCCATCCTCGTAAATTGAGAAATAGTGGGGAACTAATGGAGACAGATGGGACTATGGCATGCCATTTACTCAAATTGGTGAAGTAATTAACCTCGAGGTGCTGGGGGTTTGTGAGAGAGATTGTCGGAATATCTCGAGTAGTCAGATAAACAGACTCCCGGCCTAACCGCCTCTGACAACTGCATCATAAACTAGACTCATTCTCTTCAATTGACCTGTCACCATCTCAAGACCGAATAAAGATTTGTATTGCGGGTACAGTTTGGCTGGGCACACAAAGCTACGCAGCCATACACACCCAGCTCACACTCGTGCACACGCTTTCCCCATTAGCGCTGCTCCTAGGTCCACCTGCCTCTCTCTGTCTCTCTCTGTCTCTCTCTCTCTTTTGTTCTCTCTGCTGTGAATTTGGTTACTTATGTTACTACTACAGGTGCCATGGACATATTGAGTCGGTCCAAACCCAGAGGAAAGAAATATTCTAATTAAGATTCTTAATCTCATTCCATTCTCCCACACACGGTTTAAGCCCTGTTTGAAATCAGTGTGAGACTTATGCAATTTCCTCCTGTATCTGAAGTTCAGCTCATGAGAAACAACTCTCTGATTTTCTCACTTTGATCAAAATAATGTCTCACATGTGTCTTAACTCTTTTTGTCAGACTGATCTCATCTCGGTCTCTGCTTAATAATAATATTCTTATAAGAAAAGTGTAAGATCTTGTTATTTATTTAATTGCTCTCTTCAACATCTCAGAAAGCATTCAGTAGTATATCAGTACAGAAGGAGATCTCATACTTTTCTCATTTGTGTCTAGAACCCCCTGCCGCTAAATACTGACGTTGATCTTCTTTGTTTTCTTCTTAAATTTACACAATTGTCCTTGTACCACAGATGCAGTGGATCAGCCAAGACATGTTCAGTGTCCCAAAGTTGTTGTTTTTTTGTTTTGCACTAGAGATACAGGCTAAAGTAGCCGGCAGTTAATGAAATGGAATTATTGAAAACTCCTAAAGTCAGCCTTGTGCAAACCGCATGCCTTAGTCATCGTACACTTGCTGCAAACTGTGTCAAGTTCTGAAGTAATCTAAAATTGACTGCTTTCTGGGATTTACTAATATATTTTATCTGTAAAAATGGACAACAGTGCTAAAAACTGGGGCACAACAACAGTTTCATTTGAAAACCCAGTCATGTCTCTGCCTGTGTTCATTTCTATAACATGATAGAAGCCACAGTCATTGCAGATTTGAGACATTTTTTCAAGCAGCTTTATATAATAAAAGCCTATCACTGCAGCGGGACCAACCATGAGAACTTGTCTTTTACTTTCTCCTAATTACTAAACCATCACTCAAAAAAAAACAGCATTATCTTTTTTTATTACAGTACCAGAGACCGTTTTAGGCCAAAGGGTCACTTTTCAGTTGCGTTGAGGGTTTTTCTGTCCAGGTGTATGGGAGAATTCCAGCGGTGTGTGTGTTGATAATTTGTGTGTCCTGTCAGTAATCAGGCAGTCAGGGACCTGCTCAACAACAGCAGTCACACATTAGCACTGATTTCCATGCTTCTTTCTCTGAAAAAAACTTAAGCCTGTCCACCCTCCATGCCTATCCTTCCACTGTCCAGTGTCACAGTACAGCACACAGTTAACCCTTTATGTTCCTTTAAATGGCCACATCCTAAGAATTATTATTCAGTAACTACATACCCCTTACCTACCCCTGATAGCTTACCCTTTAGACATCAACATCATTTAGCTGTACTACTGAATGCAATTAAGTATAGTACTTGTCTATGTAACTGCATAGGTTTTGTAATTGCTTATGTTGGATTTCTATTCTGTATCAAATGCTTTTTCCATTACCTTGGGCAATAAATGTTAAATGTTCTTTCTTTCTACAAAACAAGACAAAATGCTCAACAAATAGTTTTAGCAAATTCTTCTGTTTCTTCTAAAATTAAGGGTATTTCAAATAGTGTATGCTGCTTTTGTTAGAGTAACAGTCTCTACTCTCCAGGGAAGGCTTTCTACTAGATTTTGAAGTATGTCTCTGAGGTTCAGTGACAAGAGCATTAGTGAGGTCAGAATGTTGGATGATCATCACCACCTCATCCCAAAAGTATTGATGGAGCACCATCATTCCAGAGAACACTGTTCACAGCTTTTGGGGAGCTTTATACTCCTCTAGCTTATGCCTGGTATTAGGCACTTAGGAACTTTTCTACTGGGACTGGACACGTGTGTGCATTTACATATATGTGTCAGCAATGGGTGTAACTTAAAGGAGCTGAATGCATTCATTAGAAGTGATGTCCACAAACATTTGGACATACAATTTTTGTGGTATCATTTGAAGGTTTGTATCTATCCAACTGACACCAGCTGCCAGTTACACCATGATTTTATTATTAGCAGTGAAAGCTGTAAACTCTTAAAGAGGAGAATTACAGGAGTGAGGAATGGTATTCTGGAAAAGTAACCAAACTTACCCTGTCTTTTACTCTCCAGTACTGTATAAAGTGTCAGCAAGTCCAGGCAATCAGCAATTGGCCTCATTCTCACTTACTCACTTGCTGACACACATCCAAACACACACGCATATTCTTCCCATGGTGTCCTACTGTTCCACACTGCCTTTAAATCTTTGCACTAGGATGGAACAGTCTGCCCGACTCTCCACTCGCTGTCTGAGGCATAATAGGGGAGGTGAGTGTGTATGTGTATATGTGTGTGTCTGGGTGAAAGACTGACGGCAGCTGACTGGCTGGCTGGTACCTGCATACCTGACACATTTTCTTAGCTGTGACATCTGATTTGACAGTGACGGGTGATTTCGGGCTAGCTCTAATAAGTGAATTAATCGGAGGTAAAACATAGCGATCTGTCATGTTCCCCATACCTTAACAGCTGGCTGGCTTGTCCTTTGGTGACAAGCTAGTTTGTCCTGTGCAAATCTTCTGTCACCCCCCAAAAAATGGAGACACACAGTGTCGAGGGGTGGGGGGGGGGGTGATGTGGCAGTGGTTGGAACGAGTGAGAAATGTCTTGTCAGGCGTAGCCAGCTGTGCCAATAATATTATCTTCAGTAGCATTCATCACGCTGCTCCTGCAGCACCTCCTGCAGCACCTCCTCATCGCTAAACATCTTCTACAGGAGGAGCAGAGAGTCACTAGCATCCCTTTCACCTGGGGGAACTTGAGAGTACAAGTGGAAAAGAGAGAATGTGCATTCCAGAAAGCTACGAATGATAAATGAGGCTCTATCACCATCCCTTGAAGATGCACACACAGTCATTAGTACGTGAGGCAAATTAAATCACTCACATGTGGAACTAGAGATTTGTTACTGCTGTTACATGCAGTAAAACAGCTTGGTTGTTGTCTCTGTGTCCTTCGTATCGAAGGTGGCTGTGTAGCAGTATTGTAGCCGGGTCAGGGTTGAATGCTTGGACAGTTTTAATACACTGTAGAGCCCTCTGGATGCAGTACTGCTCCAAGGTTCTTTGTTGTTGTTGTTTGGCTACTGCACATACGTTTCTCAAAGACAAACTTTCATGGTTCCTTTACCATTTTAACTGTAGATACATAAAAGCGTTGGTCCGGAGTTTAATGTTTGATTTATGTTTGAGATAAGGGAAAAAGTTGTAAAAATACAAGGACACACACACACACACACACACACACACACAAACACACACCTGACTCAAAGTAACTCTTTGCCCCTCACCTGTTTAAAAAAAAGCCTGCGCTTGTAACGAAGGCAGGATTACGTGTTGTGCTGGGAAAGTTTAGCTTCCCTTTGAGGCTAATATCATGGTATTAGACATGAGAGGTATTTGGGCTTCTGACACATATTTAGGCTTGTGGGGAAGCAAAGGCCCAGAGGCAAACGGCTGGCTTTGTGGAATATAAAACACTCTGAACACCTCTGGCACCGAGCTGCCAGGGGCTTGACACCTCTCCAAAAAATATATATATATATCCCCACGGAGATGGGACTTTTAAACAATTACAAATACAACAACACCGACTCTGTTGTTTATTAGCATGCTTGTAATACCCCATCATTGAACTCCATATCAGTAGATTTCAAGTACAAGTGAATACGAGTTCATTTGATTTAGGATTTGTTTTATCTAAAGAGGAGAGTTGATCTGTGATTCTCCATAAAATTGGAAGTAGTAAATGGTTAATTATGATATGTAGTCAGGCTTCAGGGATCACCAGTGTTCCCACCAATAATTATGTTAATGATTGCATTTGTGCAGTGAAGCGTGCATTGTCATTGCTTTTATAGCAATAGTGATCTAGACCATTTTTATTGAGATACTGAAAATTAGCAAGTTACATTGTGAATCCCAACGAGCATAAGAACTGGCATCCTTAACGGGTAAAGTTAGTCTAAAATATGGATGGATGTCTAAAATAAGGCATGATGTCTACAAGTGTGGATCACAGACCGCTGACCAAGCAGAGACGCCCTGCAGTTTGGTTTGGAGCATAGCCTGCTCTATCGGTTAGAAACCTGGAGAGTTCTGGAGAAGAGGGAGGTGCGATGTGGAGCTTTAAGCTGGGCTTTGCTCCAAGGTCTGGGCTGCCGATTGTACAAGCATTGAGCCTCCTGGTGTCTGGATCATAAGTCCTGTTTGCAGTAGAGCCGTAAATTCTGCTTACCCAACAGGAATGAAATGTCAGCCGAGCCTCAGTTTGACAGACGCATTCGTCTGACCAGGATATCTGGAAGGGTGTGTGTGTGTGTGTGTGTGTGTACGTGTGAGCGGGGTTCTCGGTTTGTCAGGCCGGGACTGTAAGTTTGAGAAGTGTAAGTGTGTGTGTGTGTGTGTGTGTGAGTATGGAGGAAAGGAATTATTTCCCCAGCTCCTCTCCCATTGAAATCAAGCCCTGATTGCTTTGATACGCTTTGCGGCAGGATCCTAATCGCAGGTTCCTTCTTGGTGTGTTCTTGGCTGCATGGAGAGGCTAAGTATGGAAGCTTTGCTCTGACGAGAGCCTCTGTTGACTGGCATCTGGTGATAGTGCCTCTCCACTCTCCAGCGCTCATTTCCTGTTTTGGAGAGGAAGCGGAGGCCCGGTGTTGAAGTCCTTTTGAAGGGAAGCCCTATCTCCGAGAGACACATCTGTAATAAATTTGGGGAATGCGCAGCCCTGTGTATCTGATCCAGCTCCTCTATTCATCACATTTGCAGATTGTATCATGGTAATCTTATCCGCTTGGCATGTAATTTTATTGGATGGGCATTCCTGGGAGATATTACCTGAGCAGGTCTTTAAAAAAAAAAAACTTGTGCTTTAGAGTAGGTATCTCTGCCTCAAGCTTTCGCACATTTTAACAGGCCCCAATTCGACAAGATCTGCAGCTCCTCCCTGAAGTCGAGCAGCTCCTCTGCAGGGCCAGGGGGATATGCCGCTCTTCCTTTGATTCTGCTTCTCCTAAAGCACTGGAGCCAATCGCTCTCACCCTGAGCTGTTCGAGGCATACCAATTTGACACCTTGGCTGTGAAAGTGGGGCTTTTGGCACCAGTGGGGTCTTAAGCAATGGCCAACTGGAAACTTGACTTTTTCCCTCTTTTGTTCCTCAAACCGGACATTGATCCAGGTGTGGATGTCTCATCTCTCCCTCTCTCTCCCGTTCTCTCTGATGTCCGGGGCTGTCTGTCCAGAGCTTATCACAGGCCACTACACTTGTTTTCCAGCCTGATTTATGAAGGCTTTGAAAAGGTCTGCTGATCCTATAGGCTGCAGTAATGCGCTGGATTCTGAGCCTGTCGATGCCATGTAACACCCCCTCCCCCTACACACACACACACACACACACCTACCTGCCACACACAAAAACACAAATACACACCCTCCCCATGTGCTTTCTGCCTTCAGGCCTCCGTGTACCTTGGACTTATATTAATTGATCAGCAGCAGAGCTCCAGAGTGGATTCGTAGTTTGACAGCAACTGTAATAAAGACCTTCTCCTCCTCCTTCTTTGCACATTGTGTTGATAAAGGTTGGATCTCGTTGTGGCCAGCAGTATGTCCTAATGAACACACAGGCTTGCTGAAGCTAACGTGCATTGGTATTGGAGCTAATTATTTATACCACTGTCTCTCACTGCCTATAAGCAATATTAGCAGTCGCTTATCTGGGGGACCCATGAGTATGGAATATTTATTTTATTTATTTTGTTTTTATATGCCCCTTGCATATAAACATTTACGAGGCCCCTTAGTAAAATATAAGGTCCTCAGAAATAATTCGGATGTGGTTAAACTGTCTGCAGCATGAAACTGTTTAAAAGAGGGAGAAAATAAAAAAATAACCCATAAACCCCTAAACTCTTAAAAATAAATGTGCTACAAAAGTGATTTGAGTGATAATATGCAAGAACTATTTTTGGTTCCATAAAAAGAGATGCATGTGTGCAGAACCTTTTAAATATTTAAAGATGTGGATGAAGGTTCTTTCTGTGGCTCTTCACACTCACTCTTTTGAACAGTCACTAATATCAGAATGTTGATTGTGAGGATTTTCTTCAGGTTCAGCTAGCCACACTTAGCAGTGAGGGTTACAGTGCCCTAAAACTGAAAAGGTTTTTCTCCATCGTAAAAGTAGGATATTGGCGTATTCAAGATGTTCTGAAAAGATAGTCTTAAAAACAAGACTATCACATCACAAAATCCAATGTCAGCCTAGCATATCCATAAATAGGTGTTAATGAACCTCAGGTATTTATGTGCTCAGTGTATTGAAAGTGTGAACTGGGCAGCTGTAATATCAAACTACAGAGACTGGATTAGACTCTGTATGAGCAAAGGACATAGTCTTAAAGATAGTCTTGTTTCTATCAGCAGTATTTATCCCTCTTCCTCTTTATATAAATCTCTCTTTCTCCGTGCCACTCTCTGCCTCTCTCTCTCTTTCTCTCTCTCTGATTATGCTCTTTATTCTGATGCTCTGACTCAGTAAATCAGACTCTCCTCTGGAGCCAAACAGAGTCATGGCATGCTAGCATAAATCCCAGCTTTACAAAAGCAAGTGTGCTTATAATGGATTGATTGTGCTTTTGTGGAGCAGAAAAGGAATGATCTCTTCTGCTGACAGAAAGCCACTGCTCTCCTGCTTTATTGGCCCTCCGTTGATTTATCATGCATGCAATGTGTTTCCAAGCTGAGGATTAGTTATCAAATGCTGCTCTTTCAGAAAAAAAAGTGGCAGTCTGTTTTGTCACATAAAGCCGTATTCTCTCTAATGAGATCTGATGCTCTTTGTGCTGTAGTCTTTGAAATAAATGCTGTAAAAGAATTATTGGGCCTTTTTGAAGGGCATTGCTAAACCACCAGTCCTTTTGTTCCGAGCCTTATAATATGTACATTGTCCTGTCTCATGAACACCTAATGAAACACACAGGTAGTATTATTAATTCATCGATTAATGCCTACAGCTAAGTTTCCAACAACAAGAAGAAATCTTTACTTAATGAGCTCATCAAGGTCACTGCCCAAACAATGTGACGATAGCCTTCCTACAGCCTCCGTAGGTTTGCATATGCAATGTATATTGTATCCATGTATCAGAGTGCAGCCCGCATTGTTTTCTTTTCACCATAGCGTTGCTCTGAGCGACTCGTGTGACCGCTTCCCCTTTTAGAAATCCCTGTAAGGAACAAAGCACACTGCGTGTGTTTGAATAGATCCACTGCTGCGGAAGTGGAGGCTGGGGGCATGGATGTATTCAACACTCAGAGGTGCTTGTCAGTCATTCAGGAACAGACTGCAGTCTATCAGGCTTATAAAGCAGCCCCCAGCCCACCTGCACCGTGGAAAAAGCGAGTAAAAGAGAGAGATGCTGCTCTCACTGTCCATCATTAGCACTGTGTTTAGCCTTGTTTAAAACCCAGACTAAGCCCCTGCTGGCCCAGCAAAACACACACTTGTACGCACACACACTACTGGCAGAGCCACCAACAGGTGTGGTTTTGTGTGTGTGTTTGTGTGACTGTCTCAGTTTCCCTATGCACCCCCTGTGGTCTGGCTGTTTTAAGCCAAAAGAGAGCATTAACAAGCATTCCTCAGACACGCAGAGATAGAGAGAGAGAGAGAGAGAGAGAGAGAGAGAGAGAGAGAGAGAGAGACTGAGAGAGAGTTAACAAGCAGTATGGAGATCAGCGGCTGCCCCATTCCCAGATGAATAGAGAGTGTAGCGGATGGGTGGATGGATGGATGGATGAATGGATGGATGGATCGATTGGCACTCATGAGAGCAAGTGGGTTTGACTGGTGGGCTTGGAGTCTAAGAGATGGAGGGAGAGAGAGAAGGACGGAGAGAGGGATAGGGAGAGAGAAAGTTGGCATGCAGCCCGCTGCTCAGACAGCTACGTCTGTGTTTGTGGCATCTCCACCCCGCTCTGCTGGAAATGAAGCTGTTCATACCCACTCTAACACTTCCTCTGACAGCGCAGGATGATGTAAGACAAGAGAACAGGAAACACACCCACTTCTCACACACACACAAACGCATGGACATTGTCTTAATAAAACCACGTATCTTGGACATTTTTAGTGTAGACAGGAAAAGGATTCTTCTGTTGGTCCATTCATCATAAAAGTTCTCACAGTGCAAAAATAAAGTTGCCAGTGTTATGGCAGTAATGATAATACAGTATAACACTAATCATTATCTGATCATTAAAAATATGATAAAGTTTCATTAATATTTCTTTACATTTCACTTTTTTGAAGTGAATTAACTGGTAATAGCTTAGTAAAATAAAGAATAACAAGTTAGAGTCTAGAACAGAGATGGACTCTTTCAATCTGAACTCTTGATCTTTCAATTCAGTCGTCCAATCGAGGGCGGAGCTGGATGCCACTTTTTAGGCAAACCTGGTAATGCATCATCATTGATCTGATACTGATCTGATACTTGCAGCACTGGGCTGAGTGATGTACTCTCGAGGGGGATATCTGGTTAGAGGTGTTAAGTCTTTACTTTGCTCCCCCACGATGCACATTCTACAAATATGTAAGTTTGAGTCTGGATGATATTTAATGAGATGAAATCATTTTAACAAGCTAACTATAAAAAAAAATCCCACTCTTGGTTAAGGCCTACTTAGCTTGTGAGGCTGAAGTTGCTTTTTTATTTGCCAGCTGCTCATTTATATTGTCTGTTCCATCTTAAATGAAGGTGAAACATTTCATTTCAGTTAACAATAGTAAAATAGTAAAAAGTAATGATTCAAAATATTAGTTTTATGTTTAAAAACAAAAAATAAATAAAATAAATAAATCAAAGCAGCTTAATGCAGTGTGATATGATCAGCAGTCTTTTTTAAGAGTTACTTGGAGGTGTGTTTGCTTGCTTACTCAGTTCCTGCTTTTGTTATACATCAGAAGTGACGTGAGAACTGCAGTCCTGGAGGGCCGGATTCCTGCCAAGTTCTTTTCCTGCTTAAGAACATCTGATTTAACTCACCTGCTAATTACCAGGTTCAGTAGCTGTACTGAAGCTCAGCCCTTGGTTCCCCACTCCTGCAATACATTATCATCTTTAGATAATGATACTGTTTTGTGCAGCACGCTAAGCCAAAAAAACAAGTTTGCCTCAAAGTGCTCAAGGAATTGCTTTTTGCTGATGATCTGAAGACAGGCATTTAGTGACGGTGTGTTAGCCATCAGGAGGAGTAACCAGAAGCTCTTTCCACACACAACACCAATCATTTAAATCTGCAGGTCAAAATTGTCGCAACATATACAAGTGATAGTTAGCTAGCAGTGACAGACAACATAGACAAATGGTTAAAGATGTTTGTATACTTTTACCATATACTGTTATGGAGATCAGAGATCAAAATGGAAATTTTGACCATCATCTTTCTGGGACTGGACTTGGCAGACCCTGTATGACAGCAACAATATACAGGAAAATCACATGATCCATTTAAATCTGAATCTTTAAACCTAATCTACTGATGAATATGAAATACGGGCAAGTAAGATGATCAAATATCTGTACATCTTTAAAGGTTATTAGATAGTTTCTGTTTTTATTGATATACACATGTCTAGTTATGAGCTTCTGACTCTGCACTTGGATTTGAGGTGTGAAGGCCCTGGCTGATCAGTGGTCAGTATGGAAGGTGCAGTAGAGGCTGTGTGAGGTATAGGTGTGTGTGTGAGTGTAAGGAAGCTGGGCTGGGTGTGAGTGTTCACACGCCTGTGTGGAGACATTAACCTTTAAGCCATGGAGCACTTTTGAAGTGTGATCACAGTTATGTGTGTGTGTGTGTGTGTGTGTGTGTGTTTTGTCCAGGTCAGAGGGAGGCTGTAATTGCATGTATGGCAAAACAGAGACAGTATGTGTGCTTATGTGTGTGTGTGTGTGTGTGTGTGTGTGTGTCTATGTGCCTGGTAATGTGAAAGAGAGAACAAGAATGTGTGTGTGTGTGTGTGTGTGTGTGTGTGTGTGCGTGTGTGTTATAGCAGGTTCAGTGACTGTATCATCCCCTGTATTGGGCTCTTGTACGTCTGGATCTTTATAATTTCCCTCAAGGTGCCCCGCTGCCAGGAGCAGTCTTCCAGCATAAATCAGAATAGTCACTCAGCCAGCAGCAGCAGCACAGCGTCCTTCTGCCTGAGCCTCTGCAGTGGAGAACTGAGGACGCGCACACACACAGACAGCAGGTCTGGAGACAGGTCCGAATGGCAGCATGGCACACACAGATCAGAAGCATGCACTAACGCAAGTCGGCACGCTGGCCAGATTAATGAACGTTGCAGGAGCAGCAGCATAGCTCTCCATGTCTGAACACTCTTTAGCCAGATGAGCCCTGATAGGCTGCCCTCACTTTAGCCCATTACCTGTTATTGATAAACCAAGGGGTCATACTGTAGGTATGTGCTGAATACAGCAGCTCATTGGCTCAGTGTGAGCCACAGATCACTCCATCCTCTGGAATGGGCAGTGAAGAGTGAAGAACAGAGCAGCAGTTTGCGAGCCGGCCCACGCCTGACACCAGATTAAACAGTGTAGTGCTTGGTGTATATGTGTGTGATGATGGTAATGCTGTTAGAGCGGTGACGTTTTTCAGGCTGCCCCGCTGCTGTCAGACTGCCGCCGCTGGCTCCCCTCTCCGAGCGCTCTTTCATTGTGTTGGAGTGTCACGGGTGCGGCTGTGTGACTTGCTCTAGGTGAGACCATCTGCCTGGCAAATAATTGATTGAGCGAATGAATAAATGAATATGTTTACTGGTAATTATATACAAACACCGCACGAGATGGTGAACGCCTTCTCCTCCTCTTCTCTCCATGAGGTGTGTGTGTGTGCGCGCGCGCGCATCTGTGTGTCCATCTACTCTACTTCCTCTTGTTTCATGTTCTCCACTTGATATGCAGTGTTTCACAGACAAATAGGTTCTAGCATTGTGTTAAGCATTTTATATTACATGTGTTACAGCAGTGTTGACAGATCATCACTGTCAGACAAAAACCTTTTATCTAAAAATTGCAGCTTAACAGGACATGGAAGATCTATTTTACTTTTTCCAAGATATTTTTAGCACTTCTGTTGGTACGTTCACCATGACATTTGAACACAATGTACAGAACAACAATTAAAATCATGTCAAAAAGTCAGAAACAACAAAAATGAACATACAGGGTTTTTCTCATCAATGGCTTTTAAAAAGATTTTGGGTGGCACAGACTTTCAGACGTAACTCCAGTGCAAAACTTAAATAGTACTGCAGACACAAAAGTCGGGATGGACGTTGATAACAGCAACATATGTGTGTGTTTGCCTGTGAACACCATATTATATTAGAATAAAGGGAAACAATGCATTGCAATGTGAATTGTAAAAAGGATATGTTGTTTTTAAAATAACATTCTTTAATATCTTCTGAGCTAGTCAAATATACATTGGATTCCAGATTTGACTTATCAGTTTTCCAATTCCTAAATTTGCAATGATTTAGGCTCAGTTAAATATTGCAGTCTCAGGTGCCTAAGGTATGTTTGCACAATACTGTATATATACATGTACATATTTTTGCTTGGGTTTTTTGTCTATCATAACACCTTTTTACTGCATCACTGCATAACTGAGCTTAACACACACTAGAGTTTACAGGCTGTCGTGAGTGTACAACCGCACGCTCAAGCAAACGCACACTGAAGCGTTTACCATTTTAACTCCAAAATCCTGCAGTAAGTGCTCCTGGCCTTGTGCTGTGACGCGCCGTACGAAACACTGCGCTGGCAGGATCCTGCTGCACGCCTTCCCAACATGTTAGGCAATACTGCTGGGGAAACAGTGATATGTAAATACACAGAAGCGTGTCCAATAAATAGTGGTATGTAAATGTATGTAAATGCATGCTGTAGGCCTGTGTTTGTGTTGGAGTATGGAGACAGGCTGGATGTCACAGGAAGTGGTGCCATGCTCTCTTGCCCCTGTTGTGCTAGCTGACAGAGCTAAGTCTCATTCAGTGCTGGCCAAGCTTCTTAAACACATTTTAGTTTATAACAGTTGTAAGATGAGATGATAAGATGTAGGGATTTTGAAAAAAATATAAAAAAAGGGAAAAATAGTCAACGTTTAAAGCAGCGTCCCTCTGTATGTTCCAGTGGCCTCTTATTTGCTGTTTTTGTTGGAAACCGCTGTCAATTTAGACTAGGCATGTGGGGGCATCCTAACAGAGTAAACTGATGACTGCATGTAAGTTCTAGATGATTCTAGGTCTGGATCTTGGGGCTGGTATTAAATATTGACCCTTATTGTACCTGTATATTGTTACACCCCTTGTAATACATTTATATCTTAATAGAGTAGATTGAACTGTTTGTTTTTTAGACAGTGTGGCATAGTGGGTAACTACACTGCATTCCTCGTTTAGTTTCCTGACTGGACAAGCACACACCACACCACACACTACACCTATAAGTCTAAGTCCCTGAGTCCCTGAGAAAGACTCCTAACACTACATTCCCCTTCCTGTGTAACATGATTCGAATTTAAGTCTCTCTGGATAAGAGCCACAGATGTACATGTAAATTAAAAGATGGGGCAGGAGCTGATATTAGTCTGATGCTGATATAGACTGACTAGGTTCATTTTTGATTCTGGAGATGCAGTGGTTGCTCATTTTTGTTGATCTCAGTATAGATAATTCCTACAGTGCACTTAGGGTTGTCATGATACCAGATTTTAACCCAAATACAAACCGTAATTTCACAATGCTTCAACCCACACTATGGTAAGCCAACAAATCCATTTTAGTCAAGTTTTAGTTTAGTCCAAATTTCTAAAATATTTAGTCTAATTTTAGTCATGCATTTTTTTAGGTTTTCCCGTTTTAGAGGTCATATTTATTGTTAGCTCACCTAAACAGTAGCTTAAAAGTGATGCATTGTCTCAATGAACACAACCTGCCTCCATACATCTGAAGGCAACATTAGCTTACCTTTTTGTAAAGTTCTGCTTGGCGACTACACGTCTCTGTTTACATTTATTGTGTTTGTTAGCTCAATGAAGTTAGTGTGGCATTAGATCTTTAGCAAATATTTGAGTTTCTCACCTCCTAGGTTTCAGGACTTTATAACATACATCCAGAGGCTCTTTATCTCTGTAAATCCTTTATGTTTTTAAAGTGTCTGCAGTCCCTTACCGTCTTCAGCAAGGATTAAACTTAATTCGCCCATTTGTCAGTCTGTCACATTATCGTTTAGTTTTTATTAATTGATTAAAAGTGTAGTACATTTCATCGTATTTCTCGTTTTCAAATGTTCCTTTTTTTTGTTCTTGTCTCGCTTTTATTGTGAAAAATCTGTCGTTAACAAAAATGAACACTCTTCTGAACATAATGCATAAACTAAAACAAATCCTGTTTAATTGGATTTAGTTGGATGACCTGGGATCTGTGTCTCACGACATCATGGTCTTGTATTTTGCTGTATTACCCATTTGTAATTAATTACAATGTATTTCACACAACTGCAGCATGGGTTATACTTTTTTCTACCACTTTTCAGATACACAGCATGAATAAAACTCTTGATTTAGACATTAAAAAGTGTTGCGTCTGTCCGCCCAAGTTACTGGCATAACTGGATTCACCTGTAGGCAGAGCACAGCATGAGTGCAGCTTTTTGAAATAAAGAGTTGATGTTTTGGAAGGCAAATATTTCGCCCAGGTGTGTCCATAATGTAGCCCATTCTCTGCAGCCTTGCTTAGAGAAGGATCATAAAATGCACTGAGGGATTCTGTAGTGGCCCGAATTGCACCAAGATATGTATGTATGTGTATGTGAATGTGTATGTTTGGGAGTGTGTGTATGTGTATGTGTGCACTCTTTCCTCCTGTTCAATAATTCATCAATTCAGCGCAGCGGGGAACAGACATAGATTTATGGCCTGTGATTGTGCAATGTCTGGATTTATCAGGACCATGGAGAGAAAATTGACCACAACTACAAAAGGCCATTTCTGCTTGTATTTGATCAGCATGAGAACTCATCAGAACCCGGGGGCAGAGGGGAGGAGAGAGAGAGAGAGACAGACAGACAGACAGACAGAGTGAGAGAGAAGTGAAATGAAGGGATGGGGTAGGCAGGAAGGAGGAGGTTGCAGAGGTTTCATTAAGGGATCATGGTGGCCCCCTGGTGCTTCCCATCTTCATCCTCTTCCATCCCCAGCACCCTGGACCCCCCACCCCTCCCTCTGTGTCTCTCCGATTAATATGAAACTGTTACAAGAAAATGAGGGTTTATTGATTTGTTTTAAGGCATGCATGTATCCAGCACTGAGAGAGAGAGAGAGAGCTATTCAGATGCAGAGAGGACGATAGATAAGTGATCCCAATAAAGGGGACATAGAACGATGCTTTGGAATGAGTGAGAGAGAGAGAGAGAGAGAGAGAGAGAGAGAGAGAGAGTGTGAGAGAGAGAGAGAGAAAGCATTGACTCGGGGATGTTTAATCTCTCTTCCAGAGGAGACTAATAGGGGCCGTTTGGCTGTGTTTTATTTGGGTGGTGATTTAATTTGGGTGGGCTGTAGTGGTGGTGGGGTGGGGGGTATATGGAGACTGGACAATAACAATAGTGACGCTCTCCTGCGCGAGAGCACTGCTGAAATCCTAGATTGCCGCCTACACCCATGACACTTCCCCCTCATGGAGAGGCACTGGGATGTGACCGTGCGGACACTGGGGTTATTGCCTGGACAGATTTCTCCCTGAGTTGATTTTCATTTTCTTGATTTTCAAAGTGGCCAGTGATCTGTAACCGGCCCCCACCGTGGGCAGAGGAGGGGGAGCTGGAGCGCAGTGGACAGAGGTTACACCGGTCCACAAATGGGGAATTGTGGCTGAAAGCCCCCCCTCCCTTTTCTCTCACTCTCTTTTATTCTCTCCCATCTCTCTCTTTTCCCCCTCTCTCTTTCTCTCTCTCTTTCTTTTCATTGTCCTTACTCTCTCTCTATCTCTCTCCTATATTACTCTCTCTTTCTCATCTGACTCTTTCTCTTTCATTCTGTTTCTTTTCTTTTCCCCCTCTTCCCCCTCTCTCTTTTTATGTCTCTCTCTCTCAATACTCTCGCTTTCTTCTCTGACTCTTCTTCTCTTTTTCATTCTCTCGCTTTCTTTTCCCCCCTCTCTTTCTGTCTTTCATTATTTTTTATTGGTTTCTCTTGCTCTCACTCACTTTCATTCTGTCATTCTGTCTTTCTCTTTTTTCATGTCTTTCTCCATTATCTCTTTTTTCATTCAGTTCTTTTTGCCTCGCTCACTCTCTCTACCTCCCTGTCTGTCTCTCTCTCCTCCATCATTCTCTCTGTTTCTTACTCTTTCATTCTGTCATTGTCTCTCTTTTACTCCTGTCTTACTTCCTATCTCTTGCTTTCTCTGTCTCTCTTATTCTGTATTGTTTCTTTGAGAGACCACACTGTCTCTTTTTTTCTGTCTTTCATTCTCTCTCTTTTTCTTTCTGTCTCTCTGTCTCTCTCTTTTTCCCTCTATTTAAGGATCCATTGTTCCCATTCCCGTCCTCATTTCCAGATCCACACATTGATTTTGTCTAATGATTTTCACTGTAAGCTGTTAAGTGTAGCATTGCGAGAGTCGTGAATGCACCATATTAATATTTTGGATTTTATTTGCGTTTGTTGAAAACACTAGGACGCCCTGAGCATAGCTTTTGTTAAAAATCGATCTTAACGTTTTCAGCACTGTTGCGTCTGGGTGTTGGTGTAAGGGTATGGATGTTGTATTCTATCTGTATAATTTTGCTATTGGTAAAATATTTGGTCTTGAAGCTGCTCAGAAGTGTCAAGTGCTATCTTTGTTCTGTGGATTAAGTAGCTAGCTTGCAGAGTTCGTCAATTGTGCTCTCCTTTGTGAGCTGGCTTTTGGTCTTTGCTGTCACGAGTTCTGAAGGTTGAAGAGGAAAGCGGTGTCAGAAAGCTGATTGGTAGCACAGAATTTCTAAGACAATCTGAATCTCATATTCAGCTACTTTGCCACAGTGGATTAAGATGATCTAAGAGGGCTTTGTGGGGCTCGATAAAAATCAGGCGCGCTGGAGAGAGGAGCACCGGGAGAAATTTTACCCTTTTTGTCCTTCGAAGTTAATTGTTAAAGTTATTTTCCCCCATCGCTGTTGTCTACGCTTTGCCAGGAAACGCAAGTCGTGTTGTCCGTGAATTTAATTTCCCTGCTCCCAGACACATGCCAGCACACACACACACTCACTCACAAGCTAGGTGTGCCAGAATTTCACTTAACCACATCCTCACGCTACCATCTGTAAAGAAACAGACTGCACAACCCGTGGCTTCGATTGTAATAATGTGCTTCTCATTTTGAGAATGAAACCCACACTTGCTGTGATGACAACAGTACTTTACTTTATTATAATACATTTTCATTGACTCACTGATTGACCGCTACATTGATGGATGGTATTGTGCACTTGATGTGTCTATAATGGCTCTCATGCATTGCCTTAGGCTAGTGTTCGCCACACCAGCTGAGTGAATGCAGTGAGCCTGAGACTCTCTATAGCTCTTGATGCCTTCCATTTTTCCTGAAGTGACAGGCTTTAGTTGGGCAGTGAAGATTAAGGCCTTGTGGAGAAGTGGCACAATGCAGCATTAAAAGCAGAGAGCGAGAGAGAGAGTGAGAGAGAGAGAGAGAAAAGGAGAAAGCAAAGTGCTCCTTCAGTAAATCTCAGCCTGTCTGTCTGTCACTGGCCAGTTAAAGGTTACTGTAATCTGAGCTGTGTAACCCTCGAGTAGACTGGAGAACGCTCTCACCAGTTAATTGTGCAGCTGTGATAGATATACCTGGGCCAGGCAATACAGTAGCTAAGAGCTGAGAATAGAATAGCTCAGAACTTCATCTGGAGATGCTAAAGGAGCAGAGAGAGAAACGGGAATGAACACTCCACACATTCATAAATGTAGTTCTAAAGGGTTCTTGGTTTGAAAAAGCTTGAAATCGAGTTAGGTAGGGGCTCTTTAAAAATGCATTTTTTTAAGGAACAAAAATGGTTCTTGTTTAGCTTTGCTCCGGAGAACCCTTTTTAAGGTCCAAGGTCCAACCTTATCAGTGCATGTTTTTAGAGAATGATTTGTGTGAACAAGATACGTGTGTATGTAAAGAAACCTCCACATACTGTAAAAGCTCCATGTCGAGCTCTGAAATTGATTCAATTAATATTGAACCCTCTCATTGCATGAAGGTTCTTTAAACCAACAGTATGTAGCAAGTATAGCTTAAAATACTAGCTTTTAAATGGGTTTAATGGCACACTGACTTGTAATAGGGAGAGTAGCATCTCTGTCATTACCAACCTAAGCCTAGAATTCAGGCTGCTGCACTGTTGAACTTCAGTGGTCAGAGCACTAGACCTATCATGAGACCTTAGAACACTGCATAACCCGAGTCATATTAATGTAAATTTCTGTAGTATTACCTATCTATTCAGTTCACATGCTTAAAATTTTATTTGTTTTTAAGGCTGGTGGGCAAAGAAATTCCAATGCTTGCAAAACCCGCTTCTAAGCAACACTAAAAGCAGATAGGCTGCACCCAGAGGCCTACTTTCAATCCTTGACCGTGGTTTCCATGAAACATAGTAAATGAGAGAACCTCGGACGAGTTAGAGGGTTGTTTCAGCAACATTTTGATATGCTTTTTCTTAGTTTTCCTTTTTTAATACTGTATTAGAATACAGCACTGATTTGATGTGAAACCATTATGTTCTGAACACACACATACATGCATACACACACACATTGTGCAGTGTGTCTGTTTGAGTTGTGAAATTAGAAGACCTTGTCATTTGGCTGACAAATATAACTCCTCAGCCCTGGGCTTGGCAGCCTTCACATCATCCATCTATTTCTTGCCATGAAGTCCGTCCGTCGCCCATGGAAACTTCCCAGAAGCCTTTTAGACTTTTTTTTTTCCTTTTTCGGTTCCTGAAAGCATTTGGTTATTAGGAAAAATGAAGTAAGCTTTTGCCGACTTCATTCTCATTCCTGGCAGTATGCTTTTTATCATAAGGCAGATAGTCATTAATTTACAGAATCAACGCTGAGAACATCTTTTGTGATCTCATATTAAAATTTTCCCCCCGAATCCACCCCTTGGCAAAAATTACTCACATCGTTAAAAAATATTTAATTAGGCTGTAGTTTATCCACGGCTCACAAGGGAGAGGGGATTTGCATGAGGCAGGTCGCCCCGCATGGCGGTGAGGGAGATTGGATGTGAGTGGGGTTCAGGGGGTCACCCACTCTGCCAAGGACTCCCATTTGCCAAGGTCAGCCAGGTAGAGAGGTGTTCCCCTGGGTCTGCGCTCAGAGAAGACAGCTCCAATTGGCCCTTAATTATGCCCTTCCTTTAAACCACTGCAGGCTTTTGTTTTAAAGAAGATCTCTCTCTCTCTCTCTCTCTCCCTTTCACTCTCTCTCCCTCTTTCTTTTATGCGTTTAAATGCATATATAGATTTCATATACAAAGATTATTTAAGCTTCCTTAATCTAGGTTATGGATAAGTATGTGCTTGGAACACACTGCTTTAAGAGCAGGTAGAGCAAGTAGAGTGGCAACAGTAGGTCATATCTAGCAATCATAGCAGCTTCAGAAAGGTCTCAAGACAAGGAATCAATATTTGATTACAGTTGCACAGATCCTGGTGCGATCAGGTCATTTTGGAAGGTTTTGTAGATATCCTGTTGTAGATATTCTTTCATACTGACCATTTTTTATATACACATCAACCCTACAGGTGTTCAGACCCAACAAAAGTTCATACAGAGTCTGTATGCTAACCACTAATCAGGCACTAAGTGCACAACTACTCCAGACTGTCTAGCATCTTAGATATTCCCTGTCATTCTAAACACCCTATGTCTCTTTTCTTTACTTAGTATGCCAATATGGACCCAAAAATAACACTGCCATTTAACAACTGAAAAACACACTATATATCTCTATGCAAAATGTTTTTTTTATTGAAAGTGATGTAATATGAATCATTTATACTAGTATAATTAAATGCTTCATATAGAGTGCTATTTAGTTGCAATAATTAATTCTCAACCCTCAAGCCAACATCAATTTATTTGATTATTACTTGTTAAAGTCCTTCAAATCTTTTAGGAAAGGTTTTTTCCCCTGGTGTGCGTTTACTATAATCCACAACCCCGGGGATATCATGTTTATTTTATTTGAATCTTTTCTCAATTTATGAATGGATCCATTCTGCACAGAATCTGTTTTGGAAGCTAATTTTGAATGGATTTAAAATAAAATAAATGGAAATAAAAGTCATTTATACAGACAAGAAAGTGCACTAATATTCAGTAATTAATAAAAAAATCCTATTGCATTTACAAACATATAACATCAAACACAACTCATTGATTACACAGTGCAGTTTGCTCATAGAGAGAAAATACTTATACTTTATATATTATCTTATATGTTTTTATTATAATTATTCATCAAATGAATGCATAAAAAAATCTCTGTAACCTTTATAACCTGTACTGGTATGTGTTTATACAATGGTTTTAGTTTTGAAAAGAAATGGAAATCTTGTATGTTTTAGTGAAGCCAAGTGTGTTTAGTGTTTAGTCACCAAAACAAGAACCTGTTAGACTAGTCTAGGAAGTTAAATACTGCTGATTAAAGTTTTTAGGGCCCTATTTTAGCGATCTTTTGGAGAGCCATCAACCGTGCACCTTGCAACTTGATTTTGGGCATGTCAGTGTGTCTTTGACAGGAAAAGTATGCCTTGCACGAGTTGAATTGCACAAATGGCATGTACTAATACTAGTACTATTACTAGTACTGTACTTCTTGCCATTCCCTTTAAGTCTGACTTTGGCGGATTGCTATTTCAATGACATAAAGCAGAGGTGTATGTGCATTGGGCACGCGGCTGTGTTGACAATTCACTGCCAAGATGAGAATGAGAATGTTGACTGTTGACGTCTTCCGCTGCTATGATAGCAATATGCCAGAAATTGACCAGCATGCCCATCAGCGTAGATATATTCGCAAGAACCGTTGGTATTTAAACGTCACAGGCGGCAGGAGTGAAAATAGACTGTTGGCAGGGTCTAGGATAGCAGTGAGCATCGCGATGCCCCCTGTGCAGGGTGTAAGATGAGGCCCTTAGAGTTTTTACTTAAGAGCTGAGAGAATATCTTTTCTGGAATCCAAGAATCGTACAAGACCTTCAGTGACCAAGAATACTATGTGTTTCTAACAAATGTATTCAAACTTTTGGCTGGTGTCCTTCCCAGTTTCTCTTGTAAGTTTTACGCTCCTCATTTCTTTCCGTATCATCTGCAGGCCTCTCGTCACTGTGGGTTTTGATAGTGTGTTTGCACATGCTGCCCTGACCAACTGTTCCTGGACTGCAGGCAGGTTAAGTGTGTGTGTGTGTGTGTGTGTGTGTGTGTGTGCACGGGAGGAGAGCGCGGTTTGATGCCAGAGAGTAATTGTGTCATAATGAGGAGGATGAGGCCTGGCAGGCTCCCATGGCTCTTCAGCAGGGTTCAGTGACACTTGACAAAGCACCCTGAGGCTGGTGGAGCCGGGGCAGGAGAGGGCGGCCAGCAACAAGAGAAACTAGCGCTAGTGTTTCGGTGCAGACGCAGCGAGGATGAAAGAGGGGGGCAGCTACATCTCCAAATCGCTTCAGTCATTAAGCAGAGAAGGATGGTGCAAGCGAGGAGAGAGGAGGGGGAAAAAAGGCAAACAGGAAGGAAGCTGTCTGTCTTGTGATGAAATTTGACAGTGGGGATTATGGCTTTGATGGAGCAGAACAGTTAATAGCGGATAGCTGACATTTCTGAAACCCTGCTAATTAAGGGCTTCCTTTTTTTAAAGCCAAGCATAAAGTCTGCTCTCTCTCTCTCTCTCTCTCTCTCTTCATGTTTGGAGAATCAGGTGTTTTCATTAATATGTGCCAGTCAGTCTTAATAAGCCGGAGGAGAGAGGAAGGCGGGGGTTGTGGCTCTTATTGAGTGACCTTCTACAGAATAAACGTGTTACTGAGGGCGCTGCCTATGCCCCTTCTCCAGCGAGCGCCGCCTCATTTACAATGCAAAAGCTCCAGCCGTAATCCAAGTGTCCTTTTTGCAATCACAGAGTATAATCTGCTGCTCTCTTGTAACGCACAACACTGGTACTTTACCGCATCCGCCCGCCGCACAATGAATATTAGACCTGGTATTATTTTCCACAGCCTTAACCCCCCACACCCCCCACCCCCATCTCCCCATCACCACGAACAAGGCTGGACGAGTGCTTTGTGGAAGCACTTGTGTTGAAAAGTAGGCTCATTCTAATACAGTTAAAATAGTCGACGGGGCCGTGTTCATGAATTATAATAGATACAAAAGGTTTGTCCGCGCAAAGCCTGGGAAAGAGAGATAGCTTTGGCATTTCATCTCCATTCCGAAATAGATTTTTTAAAGCACTCTGTGTAATGTATTCAGCGCACTGTCATTCTCGCACAGACACACTGTCATCTCTCTTATTATTCAACTTTAATCCAATTACTCATTTGAATCGCTATCATTCCTCCCATCATCGTAATCCGTGCTGCTGTTTGGCTCTCAAGGTTAAACACAGTTGTAAAATGCTTCTCTCCACTTTATGAGAGAGGCTCGCTCTGCCTTTTGTTTGAATTGAGCTCTGAGCATTTGTAAGCCGGACGAAAATCCTCGCCCCACCTCATCAGTTCTTCAAAAAGAATCCGCAGTTCTCCAGTCCGGCAGATGCAGGCAGAACAGTCAGTCTTTCAGAGCGAAATCCAGAAGGTCTTAGTGCTAACGTGCCTTCTGCTTTGATGCCTGAAATAAATAGTAATACTATATTGTGAGAAGCACACACACACATACTATATATATATATATATATATATATATATATATATATATATATATATATATATATATATATATATACAGACAGAGAAAGTGCACAAGGCCTCCTCTGAGGCACTGCTCTGTTTTGCTGTGTGCTGCTGTGGATTGCTGTGTAATTTACAGTTGGGGTTGAGCTGTAAAATGAGTGAGCTGAGGGAGTGCAAGCAGGTCAGCCTGAGAACCTGTTCAATCCTGCAGTCTAGGTTAAACAAGTACACACTGCATAATTCTACAGCACATTCAGCACTACAGCAGACTGCATGTGTAAAAACAACAGCATTACATTTCAGTTATAGTAACTTTTCAAATGCAGTAGTTCACAATCATGACCAAAAACTGGCCCTACTTTTACTACAATTTGTTTTTGATTGGACCAATAGAAATGCTCCAAAACAACCTGAAAGTAAAGCTTACTACATCGACGCTTATTGAAAAAAACAGAGATTTTTCCTCAAGGAAACAAGGTTTTTGCATGACAGCTATGATGAACTACTTAGTAATGAGTAAGGGCTGCATATACAGTACGTGTATACAACGGTGTGTATATTGTACACAGCAGCTACGCTAGAAGCATTTATCACATTATCATCTACATGCCCTTAAGGCTTAAATACTATGGACGGATCAGGGCTGAAACATCCCCTACTAAGCGACTTTTGATTTAGCACCAAAAAAAAAATAATAAGCACAACTGAGGCTGAGACTGTACTGTTGTGCAGAAAGAGTCTTCTGCTGATGTAATGTCACACTGTGTAATACTGCCTCCACTGTTCGTGTTGGTTTCATGTTGGCATTGTGTTAATTTAGTTTAGTTGCTGGCGTCATAAGTAACATCTCTGGATTTGTTTTTTGTGTACGTAGCTAAAAAGCTGGAATTTGAGCTGACAGTTAGGAGACATTGCAGACGTGTGTATCTGTGTGTTGTGTGTGTAGATGCTAAGAAAGGGGAATGAAGAGAGCTCGCCCTCATGGCTGCTCTATGCTCTTAAATGTTTAATCCTCTACACATTCACAACACACCATTTCCACTGGGTCAGCAAAACAGCCCAGCAACACCAACACCAGCTAGTGTATATATACTCTGTAATGGTGTGTTTTACATCGCAGTGCTTTTATTAATTGTCTTTCCTACATTCCAATAGGGCTGAAAGCAACAAGCGACTGTTTTGATAGTCAGATTATCTATCAATTATTGATTAATTGATTATTCAGATTATAAATTTCTCGATTAGCAAAGAACTTTGATGTATCTATCAGCTTTTAAGTCCAGATTAAGGGAATTATTACTATAAACAGTAAAACTGTATTCCACACTGTTATAGTTTAAATCTTGGCGTGCATTCCTAGTTTGAGAAACACGCATGATGACCCCACCAACTAATCGACTATTAAATTTACTGCCAACTAATTTGGTTTTCGGTTATAGTCGACTAAGACGATTATCCGCCATACCCCTACATTCAAGACCTAGTTCGCTTTCTGTATGGAGATAATTAGCTTAACGTAACTTTATGCTATTGTTATATTGTTGTTTTCTGCTCCTCTGAACTTGTGCCTACATGCCACAACTCTTAAATTGTCATCACTTCCTTTCTGTGAACATTGTTTCAGGCTAAAACAGTCGTTTCTGAGGGGCTAAATTGCTTTGAAGGATTGGACATTAAAGGGATTATTCTCATGTAATCCTAACATCCCTGCAGACTGCGACCTGATCAGCGTGCAGAGCAGGCCAAGTACTATTGAAAGAGCTGGGAGACGAAACAATGGGATATTTAAGACACGCAGGACTGTGCCAGTGCCAGAGATGCTTTAACTGCCTGCTGGTTTTTCATGTCATCCCTAATTAACAACAGTAAACCCTTTCCCCTCAGCTCACTGCCACGGCTGTTTACTGGTTTTACCTTCAGTATTTCTTTTCATCTGTAAGCTCTTGGTGCCAAAGTGCCATGTTGAGGGAGAGAAGTATCTCAGTGGGCAGAGTAAGTCCTCAGGAGGGAAAGGGGGCCTGCATCAGCTGTAAATGCTGTGTCTTTTCAAAACTAAAAGAGTATTAAACAGTGTTAGTCACTGGGAACTAGGGCCTGACTAATATGAAACTGTTATGACAAATACTGATTACTGAAGAAGTGTAAATATGTATATTACATGCTTTTGTTGTTTGGCCATAATGAAAGTTTGTATTCAAATGTATAAATACAGCTTATGTTGCTGTTTGTAGGTGAGGATTACCAGATGAGCAATATTAATAAAGACTGGTGGAAGAACATGAATGCATGAGTCATAAAGAATGTGGGAATTTTCGCACGTCGGAGGCCAACACACTAAACATTGGTGCTTTATCAACTGGATTTTTACTAATAGTGATGGATTGGCAGGGCTTTGATATTAGCCATTTTTATTGGCCTACCAAAATATCTGCCTGGCCTTAAATGAGATACTTTAAAACAGTTCTTCAATAAAAGTGTTTCTATATAGAACCATGTGACAACTCAAATAAGCATTTAAATGATATGTTAGAGAGAGAGAGAGGGTTCCTTACATTGGTGGAAAAATGTTTGTGGATGTTTTTAATAAAACCTTTTTTAAAGTGCCAATAAAAAATTGTTTTATATAGCACCAAAAATGGCTTCCACTATCGTCAACCCTCTATCGTCATCTAACAAATAATGTTTTCAGTATAATTTCAGTGGCCACAATAAAAAAAAGCATTTAATCTAATCTCTCTCTCTCTCTCTCTCTCTGCAGGTGGAGTTGACAGGCAGCAGTGTGTTTGATTATGTTCACCCTGGTGATCAGGTGGAGCTGGCAGAGCAGCTGGGGATGAAGTTTCCCCCAGGCCGAGGGCTGCTGTCTCAGGGAGGCGGGGCTGAAGATGGTGCCAGTTCCGCCTCCTCCTCCTCCCACTCTGAAACCCCAGAGCCAGGTAAGAACTACCGCTGCTGCCTGTTTATAGATGTGGACTTGGGCAATCTGGAATCAGGTGTGACCTGGTGTGTGTGTGAGTGTATATTTTCCCATTTTTTTGAAGAGCAAATATACAAATAATAGAAATGCATGAAGATTCTGACATCTTATGATTAAATGGTTGCAATGATTAAAAAAATTATTTTTACTTTCAACATTTTCTGTTGGTTTCTGATCATAACACTAGTGTTATATGATTACATTAATGTCAACAATAAATAACAGAGCACTGGAAAAACCCTGACAGGGCCTAGTGTACTGGACAATAAGACATTGGCGTAAAGAACTAATTATAGTGGAGCAGGAGTTGATCAGAGATCCTTCAACAGGCCTGTCACACCATGCTTTAGGACATGTAGCCTGATATAAATGTCTTCAAGTTCTTCATAGTTACAGCGGTTTGACTAATGCATTCAGTTGTCAGAATCTCAGTGTAAGATGATCACTGTAAGTGTTACAAATGTAATTCATGATTTTGCATCAGCTGAACGTCTCTTATCGCTTCATCTGTTATTATTGAGGCCCATAATTGAGTGGCTGGCTTTTATCTAGTGTGTCATATGTCACATTTGATTAAAACAAATCTAAAAGGAAGAAGAGAAAAGAGAAGGAGAGACAAAAACAAACAAATCTACTAAAATCCAGAGTGTCTCATTCCCCTGACTGAGTTCATGCTTTCTAAAAACTGTGTGAAGCCATGCATTAAGACCAATGGCTGACTTTTTAAAATCTTGGCCAGAAGTGGATGTGTGTAGCTGAGTGTGTGTGTGTGTATGTGTGTGACATGATACGCCTGATGAGTGTCTTCAACTCTGCCCCAAATTCTCGAGGGGGAAAAGCTGTGCCGGCTGCACTGTAACACAGGCTTTACTCTGGCCCGGAATTTAATTAGAGGAATTGTATAGAAGAAATGAAAAGAAGTGACATTCCTCATTGGAATTCCTTTCAGGGCGGTTATAGACTTTGCCTTCCAAATGTTCCCATTTTCATTGTGTTGTACTGATGATAATTTAAGTATTAGGGGAAAATCCATTTATAAATTAAACAAAATGACTTGATATCCATCAGTCCCTTAGTTCATCAAGCTGTTCAAACAGAAGGGAGATTGGCTGTTCGGTCCGGGTCTTCGGAGAGCCTCAGTAATTAGATCTGCCAAGGATTTATTCTTTGCTGATTGGGGCTTTAAATTAATTGAAGTTCCACATTTGTGGTTTTGTCCTTTTCGTGGCTTTTTTTTGCCAGCAGATATTTCACACTGGTGGAATGGGGGTTTTGTGTGTGTGTGTGTGTGTAGGGTAGGGGGTTATGTTCTGTATAGAAGTGCTTCCCAATGTTAATTTCTTGGCAGTAGTGAGAGAGAAGCACTTTAAAGGGGGGGTGGGAGGGGGGTCTCTGACATTGAGATTTATTTGTGTACACAGAGACTCATTATGAATGTGCTGTAGAATCAGACAAAGGGCACCCAACATGTCCCCACCCCCATCCCCATCTTCCTCTCTCTCTCTTTTTCCAAACGAAAGCATAAGCAGCTGCTAAGTTACCCCCAAAGAAGCTTTTTCACCTCGTGTCACCTCCCTTTCCTGTTCTGTCCCATGCGTTTGCCTCCTCCTCCCTTCTACTCTGGGTGAGATGTCACCTCTGCTCTACCTGCAAAGCTAAATTGTGTTATCAACAGCCTTGTTTAAATATCTGGCACTGCAAAGACACAAGAGCCCCCCCCCCCCTTCCGCGCTTCGTTTCATTGCCATCTTCTCTCTCAAGGGCACGTCACGTCCGTAATAAAGCGGTAAATATGGCCGTATTTTTCCTGAAGATAGTAATCCCGATGTTTGTCAACAGAAGTCCTTTGATGAGGATGAAAGTCAGCTCTGTTTGTGCGCTTGTAGATGCATTAATAAAAGAGAACGCTGCCAGCTTCATTTGCAATAAGATGAATCCAGAAATGCCAGCCGCAGCCTGTGACATCATGTCCAATTTAATTCAGCATAGAGACATTACTAAAAGCGCGCTCGCTTGCTTTGTTGTGCGTGTTTACGGATAGTTTATCATTTTTATTTAATATAGAAAATAAAAATTAAATCCGATTAAATCCAGACGTGTTTAATTAGGCTTTAGAGGTAATGTGTATTAATATAACCAACAAAGCAAACATGTTCAGTGCAGACTTTATGGAGAATCACTGCTGAAGGCTGATTATGTGTGATTTAAAAGTGCACAATTGGCGGCTTCTTTTCCAATCCTTTTCTGGTCGTTGGGCTGGCTGATGGCTCACCAAGGAGTAACATATTGATTGGAATCCATTTTGCTGCTCTGGAACTTAAAGAGGCCTGGGCAGTCTCCTCCAACTGCTGCTCAGCTGATGGATGTATTTGTTTTCTCTTTAGTTTCATTACAACAAAGGCTGCTCTGTGCTTTTAGAGCAACAACCTGGCTTCATTTCTTAAAAAGCTGAAAGAAGGAAAGTCAGATATTTCTGTCTTCTAATTCAAATCTAGACCCTGTGGTTAGACATCCATTTTGCAGTGGTTCAATTTTCATAGTCTAGGGCAGGGTTGACAAACTCATTTGAAGTAACGGTTCACATTACATACAGTCCAGGATCAAATCTCTGACTGATGAAAGGTAACTGGGGCACTTTTCTCAGCTCCACATACAGCCTGTCAGGTATGATGTGAAGAACAATGTCAGGAAGGTTTCAGTGTCAGTGTCAGTGCTTGTTTTCAACCTGCAGGTTCACACTGTGCTAGCTAACATCATTGAAGAACATCTAGTCCTATCTTAGTGAAGTAGCAGTGAAATACTGTGATTGGCATTTAGTACATTTTATACATCGTGAAACATAAAATGTGGTGAAGTGTACGTTACTGTAAAAACACAAATTAGCGAGATGAGGCAGTCCCCTTGGCAAATTAGAAGTGCACTGGTTTTCATTGGAGAAATCTCACCCCCTGGTTCTGCCACTGAGTTTGACTGTCTTTTGTCCCGCCCCCCAGCTACAATGGAGATTCTGATGAGTTCGGCTGCTCTGAGTCCATGATTCTACTGTTTTTTTTGGCAGGTCAGATTTATAAGGTCTTGGTCAACCTTAACCTGCGATTGAAACAAGGCCTATACTGGATGGACTATTTGAGATGTGTAAACTGTAAAGGCTGTGGTCACTCCTGAAAGTGATTGCTGTCAGACTATGATAGTGCAAAAGGAAAACAGAACTATATATGGACTAGTCTTTTGTACAGCTCTTGAAAACGACTTCAGTGCTGTCCATAGTTATTACATGCCTGTCTAAGGAGTGCAGCTGCGTGTCAAGAGGTGACTGTGTTTAGATGCAGGGCTGCAGTGGTATCCCCAGACGCCTGTGCAGGGATAGCCTTTGGACAGGGTGATCCTGCCTCTCCCGCAGGGTTAGACCTTTGATTTGTGTGCATCCTCCTCTAGCTCTGAACAGGTGTCTGCTGCTGAGTGTGACATTTGAAATGCAAATGGAGCTCTTTTCCACCAGGCCTCCGAATCTGGGCCTGTCAAAGCAGAGTAATACCCACAACCCCAACACATACAATTACACTCACACACACACACACACACACACACACACACACACACATATATATATATATATATATATATATATATATATATATATATATATATATATATATATACTTATAAACACATATGTGTCTAGTTCTAGATGTTCTGTAATAGCCAGTGAGCTGTAATGTCAGCAGTGTCAGTAGTACGGTAGGTGTCCTACGACATCAGCAGCACCCAGACATCTTTGCCCCTGCTCCATTCACTGAATTCACATTGTAGTGTGAGCTAGGAAAAAGGCTTTGCCGTCCTTTTCTTAGAGTCACGATCTGTTTTTAAGATGTTGCAAGATTTTTGAGTGTAGGCCTGACAGAGCAATTATACAATAACGCTTACAACATCTTAAATGTAGGGATTATGGCTATAATAGAATAGAAGTAGAATAGAACCAATGTAGATTTTGCAATATATAGAATAATAATAAAAATAAATAAATAAATTAATTAATTAATAATAATAATAATTATTATTATTATTATTATTATTATTATTATAATGCTTTTATTAATAAGTTCTACAGGTTGTTAGCACACACACATATGTGAACAACATGGACATGGTGGATGTGGGGTGAATCAAGCTACAGGTCACTAAAAGTATGCATTTAATCTTCTTGAGCTTTTTCAGTTCCATTCTGAAATTGATTATTTCATATGAAAATGTGCCAGGGTGTTTAAAAACAAAAAAAAAGGACCAAAAGTTGAGCTAGCTTGACCACTCCACATGTGGCCCGGTCAGACAGCAGCAGCAGCCAGAAGAGGTCATTGCCCCCGGCCTGGTCTCTGTGGGCTGGACAAGGCTGCTGTAGCCGCCGGATCTCCCTGGTGATTCCCGCTCACTACGCTGAAGGTGTAACCACGAGCGAAGAAGTGTCCTTGAGAAGTGGAGTCAGGGGTCAAAGGAGACATTTGTACTCTCCCAGAATACAAATAATGGGATTAGTGCCCACAGAGAGCCGACATTAGTCTGATCCACCTGTCAGCAGGGTCTGCTTGTCATGGACACACACACGTTTAAGTTGTAGCATTAGTGGAGAACCGCCCAGTTAAAGTTTGTAGTTTGTCTTGACAAAGTTAACCTCTTGGCCAATGCTTCAGTTATTATTCAGTAGGGCTCCAGCTGTACTTTACATCATATTATATAGTAATGTGTCTTATTGTATTGTTGTAGCTTTCTTTAATGCATTAATCTTGGGTTAGTGTGGTTTCTGTCCTGCTAAGAGTTCAGTGCAGCAAAAAGACTTCTAAAGACTAAAGTCTCAGTTATCATGTCTTCATATTGGTGAATGTTCTGATAAGCTGTACAGTTACTTATTAACATAAGGCATCACATTTTCAGGCACTCTTTATTTGGACAGTATTTTTTTTAAAAACGACACCAACACCCCCACATACATGCTCTGAAAACATACACAGGTCTACAGATCTAAAAAATGTAACCAGTTCACCACAGAGCACTCCATAGCATGCCTGGAATAAAGTGGTCAGAAATGATCACATGACCAAAACTGTTGCTGGAGTTTTAATTGAAATCCGAAGCCACAGAGGTCTGCAGCTCAAACATATTGATTTTGCTCAGACTGACCCAGCCAATGGGGTCACGTTCGAACTCATCTGACATTTCTTCAATCCATCACACACTCAAGCAGACCCCAGTGCTTCAGCCCGTTCTGGCTGAGGTGAAAGTGTGTGTGTTGAGCTGTATGTTTCGGTGTCAGGTGTATCTACAGTCAGAGAGTCTGCCATGTGTCTGCCAAACATCTCATGTCTGTTTTAAATCTATTTAAAAAGAATGTTGTAGAAACTGCTCTGACTACATGTTCCAGAGCAAATAACAATGCACCTATTGGCTCCATGCCTAATGCCAGGCATGCGCTAGAGGGGTAAAAGACCCCTAGCATTGAGTTGTGGAGCAGTGGAACCGTGTTCTCTGGAATAATGGTGCTTCATTCAGTACTTTTAGGAATGAGCTGGGGAGTTGGGAATAAGGTGAGGTGGCGACCATCCATCATCCACCATCAATGCTCTTGATTCTGAATGCAAACAAATCCTTGCAGCAATGTTCCAAAGTGTGGTAGAAAGCCTTCCCTGGACAGTAAAGACTCCAACAAAAGCAGAATGAACTCTTTTTAGTACACATGATTTTGGAAGACACAGTGAATAAGCAGGTGTCCCAATACTTTTGTCTATATGTTATTTTTAATAAGAGTAGTCTCTGCTCCTCCTTATAAAACCCTGAGAGAGAGAGAGAGAGAGAGAGAGAGAGAGAGAGAGAGAGAGAGAGAGAAAGAGAGAGCACTAATCCTCCACAGTGGCCTTCACTTTAGAATTCTGGTGTCAGCTCACCTCGTCTCTGCAGTCTGTACGTTACGGAGCCTGTTCTGCTTCATGTGTGAACACTACACAGAGTTAAGTGGGTACAGCTGAAGATTAGAGTGTGTTATATTAGGGTGTACTTCTTGGCTCAATCTATGTAGCATGATGTTCAGAATGACATACCCATGGGTGAACTGACCACATTTCCCAGTATGTAGGAGCAGTGATGTTCGGTGGTGGCCATCTAGTTGTTGTTGTTTTTTTTCTTATTGTAGCGCGGCTGCAAATTCATCGTTGTCTTCATTTGTTTGTGCGAAACAACAACTGCTTCCATTTATTCTCGCTCACGTCTCGTTTTGATTAAGAATGCAAATCTGATCCTTTTGTCCATCTGCCTTTCTGTCAGGCAAGGAGTGTGTTCAATTAAATAAACATCAGTATCTGCTGGGCTGGCCGCTCCGCTCATCTATAGCCCCCACCTGCTAAAATCAGCCGAGCAGGCTTCGTCTCCTATGTTCCAAATGGAAATGCTAATGGCAGGCGGCAAACGCCTGCCGCCGTCCTCAGCAAAATGTATACATTTGTTTTCCGATATCATTTATTACACGAGACATGACTGCCGCACAGATTTGGGGATTTGAGGCTTGATTTTTTTTCTGCTGGCAGTTTCCAATCACAGATGGCGGAGGGGATTTCTACTATTCTCAGAGCAGAGATGAGCTGCGAGAGGGCGGCAGTCGGAGCGCTGCTCTGAGCCCACTGCACACTCCTTTATTGCTCAGGAGAATCCCTCAGGATGAGGCAGAAACAGGGCTGTCCTCTAACCCGAACCTGCTGCTGGAAGCCCAAACCAGGCTGGATAAGAAGAGCAGAGCCTTCTCAGATTTGTGCTTTGTTTTGTTTCTAATAAAAATCTAAGTGTAACAAAATATCACCACAGATATACACTGAAAATGTTTGTGAACACACCTTCTAATGAATGCTGACACATTGCTGACACAAATGTGCAAATGCACACACACAGCTTGTCCAATCCCTGTGGAGAAGTATTGCCAATAGAATAGGACTTTCTGGAGCAGATAAATATAAGCCTATTGGCACCATGTCTAATGGCAGGCGGGCATGGGCTAGAGTGGTGTTAAGCCCCCCAGCGTTGAGCTGAAGAACGGTGGAACTGTATATACCCTGGAATGATGGTGATGAAACTGGGGAGTTGGTGATGAGAGCAGGAAAGCAGGACAAACTCTTTTACTCTTAGTACCCTTGATTTCAGAAGACACCATAAATGAGCAGGTGTCCCAGTACTTTTGTGATGTGTTGTTTTTGTTATTAAATATTTTGTACCCGCCACATGTTGCTGCTATGTATATGCAGGCTTTGGTGTTTAAGACTGAATGATCAGCCAGTCAAATCCCTTACAAACGACATTACAGAACCTATTCTGGTTAAACTAATCAGGTTCATACAGCACTAAAGATCTTTATCTATATAAATATAATACTACTGTGCTAAATATTTAAATAATAAATAATGGGGTTGTTGTAAACATATGGTTGCACACTGAGTAAAACAGATGGAGTATTACATCTTTAATTCTTGACAAAAAGTCATAGTGTATCAATATTAATATCAATATGGCCAGAAATTTGCTTTAAAAATGGATTGACATTTTTGACCCATACATCGGAATCATATCTGATGTACACTGAGCAAGTACGCAAAATTAACTGCATTTGATTCTTTTTAGAATTTGTAACCTTGCAGAGGAAAATGTCTTTTTTCTTTGTAATGCTATTTCACATGAATCTACATTTTATAAAGAATGATTGCTGTCAGCAGATCAGCAGTACGTGGGATTGTGAGTCAATCCCAGTATCAGTGCATCCCTCAATCCATATGTTCAGGTGGTTGTAAATGACATTGACTGTCTGGTCTATAAACACAGGTTTAATTAAAGATGACTCCATGAAAACCATAACTTCTCCTGTATGGTGTTTGTGTAATTTACTCACAGTGAGCCTCTCAGCCTCTTTCATAATTCAGTCCCCATAACAGTCCTGCTAAAGTAAAGTCATAATGCTTGTTAATTTTCCACAGCCAGGAAGAAAAGTCATAAGTTACTCGGTAATTATGAAAGTACCTATCACTTCAGCTGGATGGATTCTCTGTCAGGGCATGGTGTTGGGCGTGCTGATGATCTAGCCACCATAAATAAGGGCCTATCCTGCTCACTAAGACAAATGGTTTTAATCATCTGATGCGTTCATTTATCCTAAGCCCTAAGTTTAGCCTTAAATTAAGGCTCTTGTGAAAGCATAACTTGATTTAAGAAACGCCCATCAATCCTGGCTGTCTCTCACATGGAGGTTAGGCTATGATGGAGTGTTTTGATCGTTTATTCGTCCTTTGCCGCACAGAAAATGTTTGCACCTCTGTGGTTGTCTTCTGGAACCATATACAGATGCAAACCAGCATTATGCAAAGAGATTTCATATTCCAGACTCAGTGGGGCATTACTCTCAGGAAAGCCCCACAGTAATATTCTAAAATACTGCAGGTGTTTAAGACCAGCATCTTCAAAACATTGCATGCAGTTCATTTTAAATTACATAACACTGTGTTTTGTATGCACATGAGTGACTGAACTTCATGTCCTTATGCCTTAGAAAGAGAGGGAAAGATGTTGTTTTGCTATACATTCAGTTTACACTGTGCATTTATATATATTGTCACTATTACATAAAAACTTGTATCTCTACTTTTGCTGTTTTTTACTTTTTGACCTGATTTAAATGCGGTGACTATCATTTGCATTGTATCAGAATGAAAGATAATAGAAATGCTCAAGAAATGCTCCAAAATGGCTAAAAGACAGAGTCTTTCTTTGCTTTTGTTTTAATGGGGCCATGTCAGATGTATTTCTTTTTTTCCAAATGTAAGAGCGTGATGTTGTATGTAAACGTTGCAAGTACTGAATGGGTATATGTTCCATAAATGGAAACCTAACTGCTACAACAGCTTGTTTTCTGAAATCATAGAAAACAATGCATTTTAACATATACCATATGGACAAAAGTATTGAGACACCTGCTCATTCATTGTTTCTTTTAAAATCAGTGGTAATACTAAAGAGTTTATCCTGCTTTGTTGGAGTAACTGTCTCTACTGTCCAGGAAAGGCTTTTTACTAGATTTTGAAGCATTGCTGTAAGAATTTGACCGTATTATGTGACAAGAGTCTTAGTAAGATCAGGATGGTGGATGGTCACCACCTCACCTCATCCCTAACTCCCCAATTCGTCTCAAAAGTATTGGATGAAGCACCATCATTCCAGTTCCACAGCTACTAAAGCAGTAGGGGCTTTATACCCCTATAGGCACAGAGCCAATAGGTTCATGTTTATCTGCTCCAGAGAGTCCTATTCTATTGGCAGTACTTCTCTACAGGGACTAGACATTTATGTCAGCTTAAAGTTGCACCCATTGCTTCTTTAAAAGAGGTTCTAATCTGTCCCTCTAATAAGGTTTAGCCACACCTATCCATGCTGATTTTATTAGGAGTGTTTTAGCCGGGACTGCTTATTGAATAAAACACAAGACATGGCAACAATCAGAACCAAGCTCATTCAAGTCTATCAGTATTAACAAATACAACCTGTTTAGTGCATAACAAGAGGTCAGGAAATGGTCACATAAACATGAGTTAATTGATTTTTGATACAATATTAATACAATAACACATAAAAGGATTTCAGAGGAAAAAATGACCTGCAGGAAAAATGTAGGATATTGGCCTTTTAATGACAACAAATGAAAACAGCAAAAAAATGTGAATATTCCACTTATACACACAACATAAATGAACTGCTTATTGTGGTAAAGTTTCAAATCTGCACTTTTGACAGAATGTCTTCACCTGTTTGAATGAGTGGGAGTGCAAGTGAGAATTCAACAACGCATAAGAAGAGAGGTTTACAGGCATCTGCACCACAGGGAGAGGAGGAGGTTAAATATCTGTTTATAAAGACTGGGGTGTCGCTTGCCTGCACATTAAAGGGAAGCTGACTGCCTCTCATCTCTACCGTTTAAGAACGACATTATCAAGCTTTTCAACCGCCTGCGCCTTTCACCCGCCGGTCCCACGCTCTGAGCCGCCCAGTATCAAACCGTACCGAAATACTCGCTAAACAATCCTCCGAGAGGAACACAGAAACTAATGACAGCTTAGCCGGCCTAAAAAGATTGAAAATTCTGTCACGGGGAAAGTACAAGATCACTAGAGGAGGAAGGCTTCAGAGCTTCCAAAGACAAAGGCGGGATCAAGCGGTCTCCAGACTATTAGAAGCCAGTTTTATTTAAGCTTATTTAGCTGATAAGGTTGTCAGAAAGGGCTTTTTATCGGCAGAAGTGGAGTAGGCATGGCGCATTAGGCCCCGGTTCCCAGGCAGAGAGAGCGCTGTGAGCAGCGCGGTGGGAAAGTGTCTGAGTAAAGCTGGCAGCCTCGTTCACACAGGAAAAGGAAAAAGGCCTCTTCAGCGTGGTGAGGTACTCTCAATGGAACCCAGAGAAACTCGGTGCTTTACGTGCGTGCAGCTGGCTTTTACTGAGCTTTTTACTGGCTGTAATTCATCATCTGCCCTTTTTTTATTTATCATTATTATTTCTGGACGGGGTCTGCACTGTTTGTGTTAGAGAGACCAGATTTATTTATTTGTTTTTGGGTTGGTGGGGGATGACAGGTTAAATGGCATTTATTTATGTGTCAGTGGATGAGGATTGGTGTGCTGTAGTGGAATCTTTGGGCATGTGCATGTGTGTAACATTAGTATTTAAGGAAAACACAGTAGAAATGACACATATAATAGAAGTCAATATGATGGACCATAAGCAGCACTCCTTAGTAAAAGCAGTCGATATTTGTAGAAGACATCTTAATGAACTTAATGATATTTGATGTGGTTCTTTTTAATATAGTATCAAAAGGTTCCACTATTCAAAGATTTTTCTGTTCATTCAATACATGTAGTGATGTGTTAAAGAGAGGCTAGGCCAGAAAACAATTATGTATTCCTTTAATGCTTAATTCTTTTCAGGGCACAGTGTAGTTCAGCAACTCTACACACTTCCACCGTGATCTCCACATCTATGTCCAGCACAGCACAGCACTGCAGGTGTGTTTTTCTAAACAAATTGTTTGGTGGTTCGAGTGCCGCTCCCAGCTTTGACGAGCGGCATTATAATGCAGTGGCACTTGTCTGGCAGCCTGGGTCACCACGTTCCTGAAGCGCTTATTCACACACCTCTCCTGCAATATCCCCCTTCCTCCTTCAGCAGCTCTCTCTCCACTCATCTCTCAGATCAGCGCCCGCTGCAAATAATGGACTTATTTGCGTCTTTGTGCGCAATTGCTTTTGTTGCCCAGTTTCATATATATACACTTTTGTTTAACTGGGTCTTATAACACAGCCGAGATAAGGGCTAACAGCTAACAGGTCTTTGCCCAATAAACGGGGAAATTATCTGCCCTGCTTTTCCTCGTGACAATTTGTCAGACCTGCTGATAGGAAACAAATTCTATTCATAAAGCTCTCCTCCCCTCGGCTCCGGTGCGATTCGGTAGCAATTCAATTATAGTTTTGTGCGATAGTGAGCCCAGAGAGAGAATCCGGCCTGACAAGAAATATGACAGGACAGTTACTGAGTGTTTATGCAATTAAACTTTCACTGACAATACCTGCCGAGTGATGAATGCCTGGGCGGAGGTGGATGTGCACAAGCAGTGCCCCACAAGGATTGCACATTTTTCATTATTTTACACTCCGCTCTGATCTTTCAGGGATGGCTGCAAGGAAGCAGAGAGGGAGAAAGGGAGAGCGAGAGCAATCGAGAGAGAGAGAGAGGGGCAGTGATGTGGGGTTGCAGGAGTTTTCATGGGTAGGCTAACAGCGTACCGGTAGAGGAGAATAAAGGCTCTGATAGAAATGAAACACAGTTTAAGTGGTGGTGTGATAAATTAAAGTGAGAGCTCACTCTGCTTTAGAAGGACTGGACTGATTCCTGCATCAATACATGTAATACGTGTTGCCAGCTTCCAGATCTGATGTCCTTCACTGAAGCCTTCGTGGAGAGGATTTTTTTTTACTCATGCTTTTAAATAAGGGACCATTCTGGTACTTTATAGAGTGTTTTATACAGTTCCACTAATATTTGATATACAAAGAGTAAGAATAAACAGAAACTGTAAATCTGGGGTGGGGAATCAAGGGCTAGGCTAGCACAGTTTGCTGAATCCCCTGCTCTAACACACCTTTGTGGTGTAAAACTTTTTAATTATTAAAAAGTACAAGTAAA
This sequence comes from Salminus brasiliensis, assembly GCF_030463535.1. Lineage (NCBI taxonomy): Eukaryota > Metazoa > Chordata > Actinopteri > Characiformes > Bryconidae > Salminus > Salminus brasiliensis. The sequence continues at coordinate 14,922,817 of NC_132887.1, read as the reverse complement.
TCAGGTGTGCAAGAGCAGGAGCAGCACGGAACCGTTCAGGAACCCGGCACTCCATGACCAAGGTTTCTCAACCCTGTTTGAAAGAAGGACCCTAAAACATACACTACATGGACAAAAATATTGGGACACCTGCTCATTTATTGTTTATTCCAAAATCAAGGATATTAAAGAGTGTTCTTTGTCCAGGTAAGGCTTTCTACTAGACTTTAAAGCATTGCTGTGAGGATTTGATTGCATTTAGAAGCAAATTTAGTGAGGTCAGGATGTTGGATGATCACCACGCCATCTCCTCCCCAACTCATCCCAAAAGTACTTGGTGGAGCACAATCATTCTAGAGGATGATGAGCAGTTCCACTGCTCCACAGCTCAATGCTGGGGGTCCTTATACTCTTCTAGCCCACACCTGGCATTAGGCATGGTGCCAAGCGGTTCATGTTTATCTACTTCAGAGAGCCCTATTTTATGGGCAGTACTTCTCTACAAGGCAGAGACAAGCTGTGTGTGTGTACATTTACACATCTGTATCAGCAATGGGTACAACGTAAAGTAGCTGAATGCATTTCTTAGTAGGGTGTGCACAAACATTTAGACACACAGTGTATATCTTTGCTGTCATATCATGTCATGTCTTTACGCCATTTAAAATGCTACCTGCTCTTGTTAAGCCGAGACATTACACTGATGAGAGCAAACGTGTAGAAGAAGGTTTTTGAATCTCCACCTTTTTGAATGCAAATTTCGCTGGGTTAAATAAGAACACGGATGAGCAGCAGGTATTGTTTTTGTATATCTTCTCCTCTAACTGGATAAGCCATTAGCTACCGGTCATCATATATGCTGTGTGACTGTTATTAGTGTGCTGGACCAAGGTAGCGCTCTAGTGGGAATTTCGAGTGCCCTGTTTTGTCCAAAGATCAAAACGGAGGTGAGCTGTTCTTTTTAATTAATCATTTGTCCTTCAAACAGCGAAGTTTCTCTCCTTACCGCACTCTTTCCACAGATAATTAGGCCCCATAGTTCAGCTAATTCCACCAGAGAGCTGGTTGTAGCCACCTGCTCCTTTTGTATGGGTAATCTTTGTCTTGTAAGATTCCGTCCCTGCAGAATTGCTCCGTCTTGTAAAGAATGAGAAAACCTCTCTGCTTTTCCCTGTAGTGTCCCACTATGCTTGAATTTGTAATGGCATGCATGCAATACATACACACATGCATTCAGACACACACACACACACACACACACACACACTCTCTCCACCCCCACCTCTCTCGCTTTCTGTGCGCATTGATAGGAAGGTGTTGATTTTAGGTGTATATGGATCTCAAACTAATCCTATTAATTCAAAGTGAATAACAAAGAGGAGCAGGCCTTTTCCCATGTTGTTCCATTTATTCAACCTGCTAGTGTTTTGTTCCTCCATCATAATTATTTCCAAGTCAGATCCGCACTGATTTCCTGGTGGACTTGTGTACCTCAGACTGACTTGAGGAACAGCGGAGCTGGGATAATTCACACTGCTCCTCTGGGGTGCTGTTCTCTGTTTTGTCAAGGACATTTTTATTACAAAGCTGATGGAATTTGCATATTAATTCATTTCTTTCAATTTTTAAGATTAAATGTTGTCAACATGTATCAGTGCAAGGCTTTGACAGACCTGATGAAATGGGTCAGTCATGCTTGAACATTTCAGAGTAAGGCAGCCAGCTGCAACCTCTCTGAAACCTCCACTGTAGAGGGTGCTCTCGCTCTCTCTCGCGCGCTCTCTCTGTTTCTCTCTCTCACTCTCTCACCATACACACCCCCTCTGTCTTTTTGTTTCTCTCTTTCTGTTCTCCTCTTTCTATCATTCACTCTCATATCCTCTTCCCCTCTCTCTCTTTCTTGCAACTTGATTAAGGGAAAGGGGAGAGGGGAAGGCTAAAATGACATGCCAAATTCTATCAACCTGCTTTGAGGGCTCTCTCCTAAATTAGAATGCCATTAGAAGCACTTGATTTATAAGTGCATTTTCATGTTGCACTTCAATCTCCTTTTTTCCCTTTCTGTAGCTGCCTGACCTTTCCTGCTTGTGGACTCGCCTCTCTCTATAGCTCAGTAGGTGAGAGTGTGTTTTCTAGATGAGAATAATGCTTTGTTTAGACTGTAATGGGATCCAATTGCTTCTTCTTGACTGTCTGTCTTTACTTCTTTCACAAGCATAAATCAGTAGATTTTAAAGCTTAGCTTATATTTTAGCATTAAACAGGCCATCTAAAATCCGTTGTCCCATTGCAATTCTTAACTGTTTCAAATGACTCTTTTTTTGTGTGTGTGAAACTAAGCAAAAATGTGTAGAAACAACATGCTAGACACAGCATCACTGTAATTGGCTAATCTGCTGTTGACTTTATACCAGTGTAGATCATTTAGAGTAGGGGTTTGTAGACTAACCAACATAATATAGCCTAACAATTTGAAGAATGGAATATTTTACTTACTCAAGTTAGTAATTCACTAAAGATATTTCCATATATTACATATAGCACCTCCTGGTGGACAGATACCATAAAATAGTGGGTGCATGGTCAGAAATATAGGGAAAAACATATTGCATTCTCTATATATAGCTCACTTAGTCAATATGGGCCATATTTCATTAGCCAGCATCTGGCAGTGACAGTTTGGCCTACCCAGGATCTTTTAGCTACTTTATCTGATGCAAACTCCATAGTCTAGGACTTATTCACTGTAGGGGATATATTATGCAAGTTAGGGTTAATATCCATATGGCACAATTGCAGACTTTCCTGCCATAAGTAAAGCAATCAGGAGATATATCTGGGAGTACTTAAAGTGCTTTAGTGTAGCGCCACCATCAGGTTGATTAAAGTCTCTTAATTGACCTCATAACAGGGTGGATACTTCAGCTTTCGACCAGATTTAATGTTTCCACACCGTATGCTCCTCGCTGCGCATCATACTTTAGTGCAGATGAAAAAGAACAATATGGTTCCAGTACTTGTGCTTGGACCCCTAATAATCATTGAAACAAAAATGAGTGTAAAGCTGATGTTAGGCAGATGTGTAACTGCAGTGATGATCCAGGCTGTATTAGTGTAGTGGGTGCAGTGGTATGGCAGCTGCTCCCTTGGGTTCAGTGCTCATTAGTTTAGCGTGAATGCGTCGCTGTGACAAGTGTTATTACTGCTGCATCCGGTCCACCTGCTCAGCCTGAATCCAACCGCCGCCTGCTTCTCACTGCCTCAGAGACGCACTGTAGGACACTCCAACTGTAATGTCGGCTGCTTGCACAAATTCAGCTGTGGCACATGAGTAGGTGTGATGTATTGTGCACATGAGTACATTGATATTTTGTGATGTAAAGATGTAGCCATGTGCATCATGAAGACTGGCAGTGTCAGCTGCGTTATCCTCTAACGCCAGGCCAGAAATCACTATATTTAGGTCTGTCTTTTTTACTGTTGTTGCATTTATTGTGATATATAGTAAACATTTGTCATTAACAAACTGCCTCCTTTTTCATTACATTTTGCACAACATATAGCTGGTATGACAAAGTGGGCAAAGCCACTGCCCTCCACATTTCAGAGTAGGGTTCGATTCCTTGCCCAGCCAAAGCCCCCCTTTTATACTTAGAGGAGCACTTGCCAGGAAATTCTTGATCCACATCCTCTGATTTGACCCAAGTACTTTAACATTACGTTTAGCCAGTGCAGATGCCATCTAATCCAATCTTTGTGTTTTCACACTTAATACAGCTACACAGTATGAATAATGCTGCCAGTTAATTCTGAATATTCTGTATATATTTTCTTGTCTTTTAGCCTTAAAATTTCCAAATATTATTGTGTTTAACATCTTATAATTCAGTTTTTGATCAATTACTTCTGTACTTGATCAGTTAATTCTGTAGGGGACTATGTGCATAAGTTAATATGTGTATTCCTTTTGGTTAAAGGAATATTTTGTTTTAACAATATTGAGAGTGAAAGACACAGTACTAATGCATTTCTCACTTGGCCTTGGTCTCTACTACTCTTGGTAAAGAGTAGTACTTGATTGATCTTAAGATAACCCTTATCCATTAAGATATGCCTGGAACAGCATTTCCTAGTCCTTTACCAACGGATCGTGTCATTCCTAGTCTTTGGGCAAAACACCTAGATACATTGACCAACCTCTGTCAAATGGTTCAATTGTAAGTCATCTTGCATAAGAGCATCTGGCAAACTGCATAAATGTGAGTAAACTGATTTATGCTGGTTTGTTGCATGCTGATCATATGACCAAATTAAACGGCTGCTGACTACATGCTAGAGTGGCTGACCAAATGGCCTTCAACACTCAGGGGCTGCTGTGACCCCGCCACAGATAAAAACTGCCCAGCTTGTCACTGGCAGAACCCCTATTACCATATTAATAATGGATGAGTCCAGCGGGCCTTCTCTTCTTTCAGAGGCAGAGACAGGATGAAGATGTGGCTGGGCCAAAGGGTTATCTGACCAATGCTTCTGCTCTGAGACTGTCCCTTTCAAATCCTCAGCGCCATGGTCACTGACAGGCCTGGCGCCTTACAGGAAAACATTCAAAACGGACCTCCATAGCCTACAATGCCCTGTGAGAGAGAAAGTGTATGACCCTCATTGATGATCTGCTGATCCCAATGGCCCACTCAGTGGCCTAGTACAGCCATTTTTGATGACACATCGACTGCGGTCTGTAGATGTAGAAGCCCTAATCTGCTCTCTGAAGTAATCCAAGCAGAGGGACAGCGGTAGCCGAAGCTCAGCTTTTGATTGATATTCACCTTTTTTTTTTCTTCCGCTCCCATCAAGGCTTTATGGTGGGTGACAAGCCAGAGAGAGCGTTCACTTTGTCTGTGTCAATAACGTTGTCAGTGCACAAGTTTGCCTTGCCTCTGGCTGTCATAATAACATCAAACTGTAATGTGACTGATCTCTCTGAAGATTGCTGCACGTGCACTTTCTCCCTGCTTTAGGATAATAGATATCTGCTGTCGTGTTCGACAGCCTGTAATTCAATGTTAATGTTACAGTGTTTGCAGGAACTCTCGGTGGCAGGCTGATCTCTCCTGGGTTCTAAAAAAACATAGCCGTTTCTGCTGATGTCAAAATAATCGAGTTCCGGCTCCGTGTTGCGTTCAAATTGGTGAGCATTCACGGGCGCCATTAACCTAAGTAAACATGACCCCGAAACCATTTGGATCGGCTCTTGTAGACTAATGTAGAACGAGCAACAAATAAATCTAAATGTGTGCGCCTTGATTCGAGAAGAAAAGAGTGCTTCAATTAGAGCACTTTCAAATTCATTTACAACCCCAAATTTGATTATTGCTTTACTTTTCCAGATGAGGGACTAATTAAAGCAGTGTTAACAGCAGCTAATTGATATCCCGTGTTTATGGTTATCAGCAGCGCTTCATGCTAGCATTTAGCAGCAAATGCATGGCTTCATCAGAGGCTGCAATTACACCTTGGCATGCTGACTCAGGGGGCTGTCTGTTTTCCGCGAGATCTTCACCGCTATTGAAAAAGCTCTTTTCAAGCCCCTCTCTCTCTCTCTCCCCCGCTCTCTCTCTCAGCAAAGTCAGCTTCTCAGCTCACATTTTGATGGCTCTCATTTTAATTAGACAAGTGGTGTACACATTTGAGCCCCTATGTAATATCAGAGAAAATCTTGATATTATTCTCTTATATTTTATTGGTTGTTTGTTTTCTAACGTCAGAGAATGTGCAAATATAATATGTCCTTCTTCATCTGAAAGCTAAAGAAATGGTGACACCCAGAATGCTAACTCTTCACATATCATAAAGGTATCATTATACAATCGGGTCACATCCATCCGGATCGTTCTGTAGGGCTCTAGAGTTTTTGCTGGAGTGTTTATGCTCTGCCTCTTTAGCAGAGATATACTGTGACATTGTGTGAGTACATGTCCGCCACATTGTACTGGATGTCAAAGCGCGGTTGCTATGGAAACAGGGGCATTACACACATACCTAAAGATACAATGGTTACAGAGAGGCCTCTTGGGAGTCTGCTGAGGGGTTTGTTTATGTGTTTGTGTGTGTGTGTGTGTGTGTGTGTGTGTATGTGTCTCTACTATAATTTAAAACATGCTCTCTATAGACTACCAGATTGATTTACATTTTTGAGTATCCTGTAATGCATAAGTAAGACCCCATTCCAGAGGACAGTATGTTTACATTACTACATATACACAGTATTTACATGCCTAATGTACAGAGGAATTGTGTTTCATTATAACATAGACCATTCCTTATACAACACACTGTTCCTACTCAGTACACGCTATATAAAATTCCTCACAGCTCTCAGTCCAGCACCAGCAGTGCCTCTCAATTAGCACAGAGCTGTGTGCATTATACATCATTACTAATTTACACAGCCATGCCCTCATTCATCAGAAAGGGCCAGAACACACTTCCACTGGTGTGAGATGGCAGAAAAAGCAGTGTGTGTGTGTGTGTGTGTGTGTGTGTGTGTGTGAGTGTCATGGCCTGCAGCCGTGATTTATCCGTGTGTTAAACACCCGACTTGCTGAATTGGTGGTAATATTTATATAAATGTAAATTGAGGAATATTAGCTGGAGTAGACAAGCTTTCTCGGGGCCTATAAGTCATAAGGCTGAGCGGACAGCGCACGTGTTTTGACCAGAAGTGCAGCCTTGTGTGTGAGAGAGTGTTATGCTGTCAGAGAGAGAGGGGAAAAAGGGACAGAGTGGACCTTGTAGCCTGCCAGGCTTTATTGATGGTCAACACTCAACTGCATGAAGAGTAATACTTTTAAAATCTCATCATTTACTTCCAGAGACATCTGTTCCCAAAGGTTTCATCAAGGAAATTAATTCCAGAGCCTTCCGAACCATAAATTGCCACGCTTTCACACAAATTATGCCCCCCACCCCCACCCCCCCTTTTAAAATGTCATCTGAGATATTGTCAGTTTTATATGAGGAGCAGATTCTTGCTAAGGTCTGATCTATTTCTAGAAAAATTTGTTAAGGTTATTGCAACAGAATTTTGGTTAAAAAGTAGTATTAACTCAGAAAAAAGCTGTCTAAGAGAGGGGAACAAGCAAATTAGTGGAAAATATATTAACATGACAGTGTGCTTCAATCTAGGGCCGCACTAATCCAATTCAGATTATGATTTCCGATCAGCTGCTTGCCAATTTTTGTTAACTTGTTGATCTACATTTTGTAACTTCGTGAGTCTAGTTGTAACATTAAAAACATCAATAATACCAGCATTAACATAACTCACACCCAAAAGCCTGCATTTTGCAGGCTTAATGAACTAATACAGAACAAAGAACACAGTTCTTATAGTGTTTACTGACATTCCAGTAGGAGCCTGTTTGAAAAGAGGCTGAAGCATCTTCTGAAGGTGTCTTAATCAAAGTTTCTGTTCCACCTGAAATAGTGCAGCAGTTAGATCAGGGACACATAACTGTAGTAGCAAGCTAACTTTAGCTTTCACTGAGCATAGAACATCAGAGTGTGTAGTTAGATGAGTCACATTATGCACTTCAAATATACAGCTGTGTAAATAACTGAATCCTGTTGTAAAAACACACACGGGTTGTTGTGTAGCTGATCTGCTGCCTTAATCTCAGGGATCAGGTCTTTAATGATGATGCTGCAAATCCTCCATCACTCATATTGCTGGAGAAGCTTCTCTTCTTCTTCTGCTATGTGCTCTGTAGTGGTAGTATTATGGCAACCTGTTTGAAAAGTTACATTACAGCTCCTGCGGATCGATACAAAATCTGTTGCATAGTTTGACTTTTATTGTTTTCTTTCACCTTTGAGGGGTTTTATAGTATGTCATCTGTTAAGACTTTTAAAGTGGCGGAAGGGTCGCTATGATCATATTCTCCCTGTCTCCTGCTCTTCTTTGCAATATTGCACTTTACCTACCCTTTTCAGTCTGTGTTACTCTATTTTATACTGTTATTCTCCTTTAAGGTCTTGGTCTTGGTTAATGGTTAGTTACCAGCCTCAACTTACTGAGATGATACAATGTATGTTCTTCCACTTTCCCATTTAGAATCATTAGGACATAATCATGTATTAGTATAATGATAAAAAAGCTGAATTAAACTGAACAACATATAATATAGCCAGGTTTTTTTTTTTAAATTTAAAAATATTTTGGGATATATTACACAAAACAAAATCACAATAAAAACACAAAGCTCTCTTCCTCTAATGATGAATAATGCCATGAATTAGTTATTGTGTAGCACTGAAACGTCTTGTGTGTGCTTGTGTGTGTGAAGCTTACTCCCACCTTATTTCACAAGAAAGCAACAGTTGCTGAAAATGGCATTGAATGCATTGTGAAACCAATAATTGAGATATCTACCTCGCTCCCAATAGCTAATATGCTAATTTATCATAACCATTGAATGAGCTCATGACAGAAAGTTTCAACAGTGACCACATGAATCATCTATTGATAGGAATCAAATGATGCAGACTATAAATTCTATTAATAATAAAAGTTTGAGGAAATTACAAAGTGAACAGTTGCTTTTATTACAGATTAGAGAGATTCTGGGATGTTTTCACTGTACTTTACAAACATACTGCTCACTGATAGACTGCAGCAGAATGCGCTACCATGGAAACTGGGTAGGGCAGACCCAGCAGCACCATGATTTTCCATTGGCTGCACAAGAAGTAGGCTGGATTTCATGTACACACTTATGGATATGGGTATTTTTCACATATATAAACAATTCATTAGCTTCATGAACTGAAACACCATTTCATCATTCCCTGACTAGCAGAACAGTGTTCCGACACGTTCTGTCCCAGTTCCACCAATGGATATGAGTCGCTTTCATAAAAAAATAAAAAAAGTATTTCAGTGTATAATTGATATTCCAGCCATCACCTGCAGTGAGAGTTGGTAGAGGGCATGCTGTAAATGACCTCGCTGTTTCACACAGTGTAAAAAAAGAATGCTGTGTCTTTAAGCCTGCCTCATGTCTAATGAAAATGCAGAGTTCTAAGGGCTTCTGATCTTGTGTTTTAGTAAAATAGAACTCTACGCTTGACTGACAGCTCTGATCTAAAGCATTTAAGTGTAAGTTTTGATCTCTCTGCCTTTGATTAAAACTAATGAGCTCATTTAATTCAAAATGGGAATCTGTGATAAGAGAAATAAGGTTGATGTGATTGGATTAGAGAGGCGAATTAAACTCTCAGAGCTGAAGTTTGTGCTTATATAGTGTATTAAAAAGCTGTTGGCGTATTCTGCTGTGTTAGATGATGAGAAAAATTTCATAGTAATTCATATTTAATCAGAAGAAATGAAATGACTAAATATAACATGGCTCTGCCTTTTCCCCAGAGTGATAAAGGACTAGTTAGATTTTAAATGACATTTAATTCACGTCCTCAGAAAGACAGACAGAGAGAAAGAGTGTGTGAATGAGAGAAAGAGAGAGAGGGGGAGAGGGAGAGACTGCACTCCTCCTCTCTGTCATTGTCTTTAGTTCTAAAGCAATGTCACTGTGGTCTACAGTCCTGTCATATACAGTGCAGTGGAGAACTGGATTGCGCTGAAGTTCCCTCAGTAATACAGTTTCACTCATCTCCTCATTCTGTCCAAACACTGATGTTCCTGCCTCTTCAGTCTCTAGCTGTCTGAGATGGAGTCTCTGAATGAACACTGCTAGCCTTAATCTTAACCTATTAACCAATCAAATCAGGTTCAAATGTGCAGATAATTGCTTTAATCAGACGTTTAAGTAAGGTTTGTACCGTCAACTTTTGCTCTGTTGCTAATGACATGACTTGTAAGCCAAAGCAAACATTTCTTCTCTTCTTTTCTCAGCATAAAGCTGTTCTGTTCTATTAGCATGTGTCAACCAACATGAGAAAATATTTGGTTTAAATATTTTGTATGTGTGTATGTGTTGAAAATAAACTGCTAACTGCTATTATCTGAAGGCCAGTCCATTCCCTTTTTTTAATTTGCTCATTATATGCCAGATAAATATGTCCGCCAAGCTTGGTGAAATGTATTTGTTCAGCAGTATCTGCTGTTGGCTCTCCATGAAGAGTTTAAAGCAATTATCGCACAGGAGCAGGCAATGGTTGTTGCTATTAGAAAACATAATTAAAACATTGTCAAACTTTTATTGACATGGTGTTTTTTTACCTCATCAAGTTGTGCTCTTCCATTAAACGTGTACCTCCAGGTGATAGAAACTCAATGAGAACTTATTACAAACCATCGTACCCACCAGAGCTGTTTAATATCTTCTTCTCTCTGGAGCTTAACTGCACAGTACAGTATTGGACAAGTAATGTAAAGTAATTGGATTTTTTTTTTCTCTCTCCTGTTGTGTTTGCTCCTGCAGTGGAGTCTAGCAGTCCCAGCCACCTCTCTCCAGATAACTCTCTGGAACGCTCCTTCTTCATCCGAATGAAGTCCACGCTGACCAAGAGAGGCGTTCACATCAAGTCCTCCGGCTACAAGGTAACACTGAGTCCTGCGGCCCCCCACATCTTCATTCGAGCAGCTAAATCTCCCTCCACTCAATCACCACTCCCTTGTGTGTGCTAATACACTGTGTAGCTGCCATTTGGCTGCATATATTATGTTCGCCGTGCCGACAGCTTCTTTGCCTTATTTGATTAAAGCCATTTTAGGATACATTGATGGATTTTACACTGGCATGTCTCTGATTGTAGCCTACAGACTAGAAGGAGTTTGGAAATATCATTGGGGATACAAATTAGAAGCTGCCTCGCTACTGAGAATCATTCATTTCCTTTTTTAGCCCTTATTTTGTATCAGGAAACACTAATTGATTTCTGCTGGGTTTTTGTACGTTCAACACAAATTAAACAGCCTCAGTTTCAGTAGTACCCACTGAAGCTTCTGAATGTTTTTATTTTTCTGCATCATTCTAACATAGAAGCTGCCTTTTGCATTGCATGGACATTCATAATGAATGGGCTAATATAAATGATCTGAATAAAATAAATCTCTCTTTTTCCTACATTAAATTATAATTTGCTGATAAAGTTATTGATTGGTGATGATATTCACCTTATTTTCCATTAAAATAAGGTGAATGGCCATCTTTATTTTGTATTGAACTTCAAATGTGTTAGGGGATGGCCATCTTTATTTTGTATAGAACTTCCGGTGTGACAGTGAATCAGTTGATACAGACCACAGGAATCATAAATAATAGAACAGTAGAGTCTGCTCAGTTAAAGGGTGTCACAATAATTGGAAAAAGAGAATTTCAGTGAACACTGAAGTGTTGTGGGGCACTATATAACTATCCGCTGTCTTCCAAAAAAGAGAACTTGCATCTGTGGTTGTAAGTGCTACATTTGAAACACCCACCCACACATACACATGTTGCTCTTATTCTTTTGTAGAGGGGAAACAAACAGCAGAACATCCTTACCCAGAGAAATGGCTTGGTTATGAAGCTTCAGGGAAGCAGGAAGCATGTCGGGAGTTTGTGAGGCTCTTAGGTTAACTCCTAGGCTAACGTGTTATCTGACAGTCTCGCATGCACTCAATGCATCCGCTACACTAGAAATTTATAAAATAGATTTCCCTCAACTCAGACCCAGCCAACATATTTCCAGTAGGATTGGAGTCAGGATTGTGAGATGGCCACTCCCACAAGCTTAATATTAGCCTATATTATTCATTCTGCATTCACTGTCCTGTTGTAACACCCAAACAACTCCAGAATAAGTAATAATACACATCTAAATTTACTCACTGATGACAGGGCAGCACTTGCTCAACTCAGACTAGTTAATACATTTAAACAGGACGGGGTTGTGTGAGAGAGAAAGGCAGCTAAACCCCCCCCCCCCCCCCCCCTTACTTTGTCTCCTGCATTCGTCTGGACGCAGATTTGATGCAAATAAGCATGAAGTAAGGGAGCAGCGCTAGCACATTGCATAAATATTCACACATGCACACATGCATACGTTACTGGCCAGACAAGGACACCTCTTATTACATTTACTTTGAATTAAGTCAACACTTGTGTTGTTACATAATACAAAGGTATGAATTTTGCATACTCGTTGCCAGCGATAGGCGTCGAGGCGAGGCATGCCACGCATCATGGCTGCTTATATCCTCCCTTCACTCTGGAGGTCAAATCAAAGTGAATTCTTCTCCAGCTTAAGCCCATCTTTTTTTCAGCACATCTCGGCCCCCTATCTCATTTAATGCACTCATGTAAAAGCTCTCCGTCATTATTTGTGCTGTATCACATTTCAAAAGCACTCCAGAGAATCCCTAGGAACAGATGAATCTTATTTCTTATGTATACCTCTTCTATATTCACCAGCGGGGGGAAAAGAGAAAGGGGGAGAGAGAGAGAGATAGACAGAGAGAGGAAAAAGAGAGGGAGAGAGGGGGGAGAGTGCATTGTGTGCTGAACCATGAATTATAAAAATTGATCCCTTTGTTATGTTGGCTTGTATTAAATTGAGATATGCTATGCGCCCGCCTCTCACTGCAGCCGTGGTGAACCCTTGCCGCGTCAGTTTGCATTTAGCAGCCTGAGCATATTTAATGTTTTGCCAGGGCTTATGATGTTCTTGCCAAGAGCACTCCTGCAGCAATTCACCACCGACACTCGCTTTGTGGCAATTACTTCAAAAGTTGTATTTTCAAACTAACTTTTTGATGCCCCTAGCTTTGGGCTTCTGAAAGGATCATTTCCATTTTGTATATTTTTAATACATTTGAATGTTTATTTATTGAAGGGGTTGAGCTCCTTTTTCTGAGCGGCTGAGTGTTCATGTGTATATGTGTTTTATGGAAGTGTGTGTTTGGCACAGGCTGCCTCTGTGGTTTATGAGGAGCTGCGTGCAGGTTTGATATCAGCTTGTAATTAGACATCTTCTTTCACTGGCATTGTGCTGTGATGTCTTATTGAAGGCTGGCAACAGCTGTGTCAAGTGTGTCTGTACCTGCCAATCCCTCTGTCTGATCCACGCTGACTGCACACGACTGCAGACCAGCTGAACATGAGCTACATGCTGCTATCTAATGCCAAATCTCTCTCAAACACATGCCATCTCACAGCTCCCCGGAGTCCCCAGCTCCTTCTTAGAAAGTTCAGAATGAAGATAGATAGAATGCTTTGAAAGTTCAGTAGCAACACCACCTTCCCCATGGCAGACTAGGGTTCAATTATCTGGCCAGACAAGCACACCATGCTGCACCAAAAAGAGTCCTTTGCCAAAAGTCTCAATATATGCCTACCTGTGTAACATGATTCAAATGTTGTTGCTGTAGATGTCATATAGAGAAAGGTAGGTAGAGGCCATTTCTTATGTAGCTTGTTAAAATAAAAATCATATGCGCTATATATAAAGAACCAAATTTCCAAATTTCTGCTTTATTGTTTCGGTTTATTTTCTGACAGCATGGACTGTAGATTTACAATAAAGTGTGACCAGCAATGCCATTTTCGACAAACACTAATAAGGTTCTTTATCTATTCATATGGAAAATGCTTCATTCTCTATATACCAGTGACACATGGTAACAGGGATGCCATGATGCTCTAACTGCATGCCTGAATGTCTTATTTATTGTTCTTGTGCTATACTTTACTGGAGATATTTAACAGTGCTTGTTGGCCATCTGGTGATATCACTATGACAGTCACAGTATACTGTATTATGGCAACTTCTAAGAAAACTGTAGATGAACTGAACTGAAGTCTAAATCTTTACTGTGTTTTTTGGTGTATTTTTTCACTTGACTTAAGAGAGAGCATACATATACATCTGTTTCATAAAAGCAATGACACAGTATCACACTATCACGCTTCTTTCTCATCGCGTCTTTTTTCTTTTAAAACAGATTAAAAAAATGGAGCCTCTTCAGCTTTGATTCTAATTGATTGTAACGTGTATCCTAGAAAGTTAGAAACTCCTTTAATTGGCCCCTAATTTGTGATGGCCTTTGATTTCTGTGAGTGCTAAAGCAGCCTCGCAGCTCCAAATCCAGGCTTGGGAGAGGGGCTCTTTTTAGTTAAAGTGGCAGTCACTCAGTCCCAGGGTCTGGGCTCGCGTGTCCCCCAACGGAGGAGCACAAAGCATCAAAGAGCCCTCGCGGCGTCAGCACTGAGTGACTTCAGGGGCCAAATCTGTCTATATGAATGATGCTAATAACATCTCAGAGGTGAAACAGTGAAAAGCCAGTGTCAGAAGTTACAAAAACTACAAAACAATTCCCCCTGGGTTTGCCTGGGTGATTAAAATGGATGGATCCAAAAAAAGTACAGGGTTGCCGATCTAGTCAATTCTTCCTCTGGGCAAAATGAAGCTACAAAGACTTTAAAGCTTTGTAAAACTTTAAAGCCAGAGAAAAGGTAATTAGTTCCTTTGCTTTTTTTGCACTCTTGATTATTTCATAGAGAATTAGTAGACTTCATTGTACTTCTTAATGTTTTGTGCCTCTGTGTTCCTCAGTTGTCACAGCTGGATGAAGAACCTTAATAACATTTGGTAGGCTGATATGGGCTGGTCTTTATTCACGGTGCAACACATTAAACACAGCAGCAGAGCATAGTATTACTGCTATGGTAAAAATAAAAATGGAGTACAGTAAACAAATGGTTGAACTCTCTAGCCACTGTAGCTGCTCACTGATGATAAAAAAAGTGCATTTTTACTGTAGGTTTCACAACACCCTGTACTGACCCTCTGCTTTGTCTTCCCTAAGGTGATCCACATAACGGGCAGGCTGAGGATAAGAATGGCTCTAACGCACAATCGCAATGTGCCCAATCAAATCATGGGCATGGTGGTGGTCGCCCATGCTCTTCCTCCCCCCACCATTAACGAGGTTCGCATCGACTGCCAGATGTTCGTCACGCGGGTCAACATGGACCTCAACATCGTCTACTGTGAGAATAGGTACTAGCCATCTTCCTTCTTTCTAGCGTTTTTGGTGTTTAATGACTTTATTGATCATGCATGCATGCACTGTACATTTTATATTGCACATACATTATTTGCACATGTATGTGCAGAACTTTGACATTTGCTCAAGCAACATCTGGCATTCCTTTAAAAATCAACCCAGAAAGGCTTCCTTTGTACTTTTAAAAACCTCCGAGAAGCCATTTCTGTTCTGCAAAATGAGAACATCTTAATTTGGTCTGGCTTGAAAGGAAATATCTTATTAGTTTTATTAGTTTTATTTATGTCTCTGGGATTAAAGTCACCCCAATGTCTGCTGAATTTTTTACCACTCCCCTGCACTTAACATATTTATGAGGGGATGGCATCAGGCCAAGTCCATTGCACAGTTATCATCATGGCAAAGGCTCTTTGAACATGGCACTTGATAGCGATCTTACCCTCTCTCTTTCTTAAAGTCCAGCTTTTTCTGAAGCCACTCCAAATATGTTTTGGTGTTCCCGCACTTACAGTTCAGCTGCAAGGGCATGCATCATTTAAAAGCATGCTTTATGTTACTAAGTGATATTTCTTTTGAGAACAGGCTAAGGTGTAACTCTTTTATCGTAGAAATGATTGCTGATGATTGTTTAAACGTGATTCATTTAGTATGTATTTGACTGCTTGGTTGTAAAAGCACAAGAGATACACACTGACATGTCTCATTGTTCTCTTACAGAATTAGTGATTATATGGACCTGACACCTGTGGATATCATAGGAAAGAGATGTTATCATTTCATTCATGCGGAGGATGTGGAGGGCATTCGGCATAGCCATTTAGACTGTGAGTACATATGGGCCTCGCAACTGTAACCTAACTGTCGTCTGTAAAATGTTGTATGCTGAGTTTAGTCAAACACAGCCAGTATGTATGTCATTATATTCTCTAGTGGAGCACAACAGCAACTGGCCAAAGCCACCTTCAGCTGAAAACCTCGAAAAAACATGCACAGCCTGGCAGAGTTATTAGAGTGCAGTCACTATAACACATCAGCATAACAAACTCTCTTTGGGTCAGCCAGTGCTGCATATGTGTAGGGACTATACACAAAATAACAGAACCACTAGGTAATACATGAAAATATCTATATATCTATATATTGTATGTATTGTATGTATATCTATATAGGTATGTACAAGGAGCAAGATTACCATCACCTTTTATTGCTTTATTGATTTTAATGATCTATTTTAAAGAAATACTAAAATATTAGACACTTGAAAAAAGCTGCTTTGATGTTGAACACAAAAAGGCATATAACAACACTGAAATACACTGATAACCAGGGTTATAATAACAAGTTGTTTAGAAGTTACATAAATACACTATATAGACAAAAGTATTGTTTTAAAATGATTTATCCTGCTTTTACTGGAGTAACCGTGTCTACTGTTCAGGGAAGGTTTTCTACTAAATGTTGGAGCATTTCTGTAATGATTTGATTGCATTCTGCGAAAATAGTGTTAGTGAGGTCAGGATGTTGGTTGAACTCCTTGACAGTTCCATTGCTCCACAGCTTGATGCTGTGAGGCTTTACACCCCTCTAACCCACACCTGGCATTAGGCATGGTGGCAATAGGTTCATGTTTATCTATTCCATAGAGTCCTATTTTATTGGCAGTACTACAGGGACAGGACAAGCTGTGTTTATGTGCATTTGCACATCTGTGTCAGCAATGGGTGCTGTTTGTGTGAAACAAACAGAAAAGGTTGGACAATTAGGTTTGAATGTGTTGATATAAAGTACAAATTAAATCTGATTGTAGCTCATAACATCATATTACTTTGTAGTACTGAAAAAGTGCTCTTTGACCCATAACAATAACAATGCTATGAAGAACCATATACGAAAGGTTTCCATCATAGAGAACCATTTAAATAATCAAAAAAACAAGCTTTTCAATTCTTTATGTTCTCTAATAGAACTGTTTTTAACCCTTTTTTAAGGGTGACTAAGGGTGGACATTATGGCTTATCTAGCAGTGCCAAACCATAAAACTTTGTTTCAATTAGTTATATTCAGAATGTGCTGTAATTCTTCCAATTAAGCAAGACTAATTATGCGCTTTGTAATGAGTTGATCAGTGGTCTTTATGTTCTGGTTATCCACTACATTCTCTAAAAAGCATATAGTTTATCACAGCAACATTCACCATGATAACAATAACATGTCATTATATTGTCCTTATAATATTGTATTATATTACCTCTAGATGAATAGAATTAGATATGTAAATAAATTGAGACACAATAACAAATGTTAAGCATAGCAAAATATCAGTAAGAACTCTAGACTTCTAAGAGTAGGTTGTAAAATGTGACATTTCTCATGTAGTTTGCATCATTTGGCCTCAGAGCAGGCCAGGTCGTTCAGAGCTGAACAGGACTGAAAAACTGTCAGATTCCCCACCCTGTGCTGTGTGTGTGTGTCTGCTCGCCTCTCAGCGCTCCTCTTAGGTTAAGCTGCACTTCTCCATATACTGCCAGTGCATTTTGATCACACTTTTACACCATGTAGTATTCATCTTGGCAAATACCCTGCAGGAAAACTCTTTGAAGGCTCCTCAACCTTTGGAGCGCTCGGCTTTCATCGTTCTCGGCAGGAGGGCCGCTGACCGTCTGGAGGAGCATTCGTGCTTTTTGAATATCCTAAATCATCTGTTAAGTGTGTTTTGGCAGGGCACTTTTTTTCTCCGCTCTCCTCTCCTCTCCACGGTAATGGCAGAAATTCAAAGCGTCATTGAGAGCAGCGTAGCGTTTCATACAGTAAATGCTCGCTCGCCTCGGCAGCAGGCAGGTTGCCATTATTTAAGTAGGGAGGGCTGAGGCGCGGGCGCAGGGGGGATAAATCCCTCACTTTATTAGGTGTTTGCGGAGGAAGACGAGTGTCCTTGGGGCTGCTGCTAGAATTTGGAGCTGTCTGATTAGATATTGCAAGTTCAACTGAATTAGAGCGCAATTACTGCTGCATTGCACTGTCCTTTTGCCTTAAAAAGCCACCAGATTGGGTCCATTAGGCCTTGATTTGAAATCCAGCAAAGAGAAAGGAGAGAGGAGTGGAACCCCGGCCTGGATTACATTGATGAGAGAGTAAGAGTGGGTGAGAAAGAGAGAGAGAGGGAGCGAGCAAGAGGCCAAGTATTGCAAGCCTCTAGCTACCCCTGTCTAACCCTCTATTACACATTAGAATGGCAGCAATCACCATAAATGTGGGAGTACTGGGAATGACCAGTCACAAAGCTACTGTGAGAAGCTATTTGTGCATTTCACTTCACATTTTAGTGTTACACATCTTACACAGAAACTCAGTGTTTATTTGTTCATTTACAAAATGCAATTAAAGTACACTTGAATGCTACAACAGGCCAGCATCAACTATGGTTTTATACGCATGCATGTCAAAAGTGTCAACAAAGAGGATTTACAGTCTCATGCAAAAGTTGATACCCATAGTCAAATTACACATTTTGTATTTTTTTTATTATTGATAAGCAGTAAACACAGAATTTTGTTAACATAAAACAACACAACAGTTTCTAAATTCTAACGCACAGATAGTTTTTGAAAACATAAAAAAAAAAAATCTAAACCATCAATAGGACCTGTGCAAAAGTTAAACTTAAGCGTTGCAAAGGCTCAGAGTTGTTGAAGAAAATCTCTCAGAGAGAACTGCTTGTACGCTGGTAAAACCAAAACCCCTAATTGATCCTCAAGAACTTGCAGGAAGGGTTAGCTGAGTCAAAACTTTCTTGTGATTTTGTCACAAAACTCAACGTTTCATGTTTACTACAAAACACCTAAGAAAGCCAGTTGAGTTTTGTAAGCAGGTGCTTTGGATTGATAAAGTTGAAAAAGTATGTTATAAAAAGTATAATGATGTTTCCACAGTCTGGATTATAAACACATTCTTGCAGAGACTGGGTTCTCACTGTTTAGTCAAAGTAAACAATGGCTGTTCTACCCTAATTGCAGTGTTGACAGTTGTGCATACTCTGCAGATATATAACATCACACCAAACATTTTAGGTTAGTTTGACAGAGTTAATAGCAATAATCACCGTCATCATTGTTCTATCAAAGGCTCATCACACTTTGACTGTGTGTGCATGCTGAAGGAACGGTAGCAATTCTCAGTGCAGTCCGTGGTTCTGCTGATTGCCAATCAGAGAGTGACATCAGGTCACGCGAGGCCATCAGATCAGCTGGAGTGAGGAAAATGAGAGCACGTGTCACTCTGCACTAACCTCTCTGACCCATTCTGCCTCAGCAGGGCAGCATAGACACACACACTCATACACACCAGCAGACTGCCCACATCCTTAATGAGTTCTGTTTGATGAAATGTGTGGAATACAGACACTGCTTCACAAATCTAATATTTATTGTAGGGCATTTAGAAACTAGTTGTAACCAAAGTTATTACATAATGAATGTCACTGGTCAATTTTTTGCTCTTTCATGTGCATTCATAAATTTTCTTTGAAGAAACCTAAAGCAAGTCTTCACACCAAGTTGCCTGTTACACTAAGGATACAGTAAAGACAGAGGCATTCCTCCTACCTGTGATAAAGATGAATGTACTATATTCAGTAATGCTTATCTTTTATTTATATAGCACCTCTTTATTTGAATAGAACAAACAGACAAAGTGCTATTGCTAATAAAGAACCATGTTTGTAAGAGATGTGAGCATGGTGTGTGAAGAAGATTCAACTGATGTAAAGGTTCTTTACCAATTTAGTTCTTCACAATCAGACCAAAACGTGGTTGTTCTGTGGCATTTCTTAAAAAAACATTTGTAGCACCTTTCTGTTTTAAGAGTGTAGACTTACATCTACAGGTTTAATTGCCAGGCCTTTTTTTACACACCTGTAGGTTGTTAATTACAAGTACGTCACACTGGCTTCAGTGATTAAAAAGCTTTGTCATTTCCTGCATTCGCTCAGTTTAAATGTTACATCGTCGTGTTTTAGTTCACCACTCATCGTGCATGTTTTACATGACTTCCTATTACAGAACGAACAGAGCTAGATATGCTTGGACTGGTGTGCAAACATCAGCTCCTCTCCAAAGCGTTTGATGTGAGCAGATGTTTCTTTCCTATCTGCAGAAATGTAATGTGACAGAGCTGACCTCACCTCAGCCACGGAACAGGAGGAACACGTAAATTAACAAAAGACGTTCTGCTACACAGCTACACGTCATATGCACTGTGTAAATGGTCTGTGTATGTGTGTGTGTGTATTTTTCACCAGCTGAGAAAGAAGACAGAGGGGGGTGGGAAAAGATGGCTCAGAAAAGTGTGGAGAAACCCCAGGAGAGTGGAGTTGTGTGCCTGAAGGCAGACTCATAGAGCCGCTCTCTGTAGACTAGTTCAAACTGACTTTAATGAAAGACTCCCTTCACTGCTTATTGAGTTTAAAGACAGACTCCAGCACCACGAAAAAAACACACCTGCTAGACACAGCTGAGTTTATAGCAATTTCCCTTATCACATTTATAACAGACGTGAAAAAGAAAAGCAGTTTAGCGGCTGTAGAAATTAGGAACCAGACATGCACTGTTTAGTCTGTCTGTGAAGCAACTGAGAGATTATTTTGGATGAAAATATGCACCTTTTAGTTAAATGTCTCAGGAAAACGTATTCAAGCTTGTCAGAGGATCACTAGCGCTGGGTATTACAAATCAGTGCTTTTATACTACCAGCTGATTAACATTTGACCACTTGCCTAATATGTTAGTATGCCACATGCTCCAACAACAGCTCACTCTACAAGACCTGTGAAGGTACCCTGTGGTGTCTGGCACCAAAACGTTGGCAAAATATCTGTAAAGTCCTGTAATTTGTGAGGTGGAGCTGCCACAGATTGGACTTGGTCCAGCACATCCCAGCACGCACATACCCGACCACCCATGTGATGTAAAGCACTCTTCTTCCTTTGCTCCAACATCCAGTTCCAGTACTTGTGTCTGTAGGCACTTAGGGGATAAAGGTCAGCACAGGCACTCTGACTGGTCTGTGACTACTTAGTCCCATACGCAGCATGGTGAGATGGAATGTATGTTGTGGGTTTTTGTCTCACTGGATGTTTGTGTCTTGATGCTCTTACAGAATAACTTCAGATCTTTACAAGTTACTTTTGACCTTTTTTGTCAGTCCATTCAACATGAAATGTTGAAAATTATCTGAACAAATTAGAAACAGCAAACAGCGAGTCATTTCTCTAGGGATGATGTGACCCAGGTCTTTTTTTTTACAGTACAACACTAAACGATACAAAACATTGCAGTGCTGTCCCCCCTCTGCCAGCCCAGTCCAGTAAAAGGAGCTCTGCTTCCAGCCAAGAATCCTTTTCCCCATGCCTTCTCTCTCATTCATAAAAGGCTTGTCTTTACGATAATACCCCAATGGACTGCAAGGACTTTTCCATAAAGCAATTTCACGGGTGTAAATTACTTACTTTTATATGACGGTGACTCCCCCTACCTCCTTCGCCGCAAGTGGGGGACACGTTGGGTAAAGGGTATCTGAAAGGTAGCTGCTATTATGGAAGGGATCCAAGTGATTAAACGGAACTGAAGGACAGAGGCCCGGCGTAGAGAGAGGGAGAGAGAGGGAGAGATGGAGAGAAAGAGAGAGCGAGCTCGTCCTGCAGGCTAGCCCGAGGCTTCAGGAGAGAGCAGCCAGATTAAAGATGCCGTATTCCTTTTAATGCCTCCAAAGGCTGCTGACGACTCCGGCACGGAAAGAGAGAGAGAGAGAGAGAGAAAGGGAGGGAGAGAGAGAGCGCAAAGGGGCGGCTTCATTACCACTAAATCAATAGCGCAAGCAGGTCCTGATTGATTTAATGGCAGTGTAAGTGAAAGGGGTTAAAAAATAAGGTTCACCTGCACAACAGTGGCACCAGGCAGAGCCAGGGGTGCAGCGTATTGATGGCAATGCAGATGAGCCCTGCTCATTAGGTTTAAAACAAGCAGAGAATGGGCCTGGATTTCATACAGTCGATTTTAAAGGGAGCCCTGGTACGCTGTATTGCGATCACATAGAGAGTAAGCGAAAGAAATAAGTACTGGTAAAGTAGATATTACCTTGCCGTTTGTGCACACTAACAGATTCTTGCAGACTCTTTGTATTTCTGCATTTCCATACCCTTTCTTTAACTCGACAATAGGCAGCTTCTCATTATAATTAGACTAAACGTATTTTGCACTTGTGAGTGAGGTTTTGCTGGTGTTGGAGTACCAGGTTTAGTCCTCCTGTGAAATTGCTAAAAAAAAAATTTTTGCTCAGGTTTTCAGTATTCTATACCACTGTGTATGTGTGTGTATAGTGTGGAAGCAGTGAAGGTTAGAGCAAGGTTATGCCCACCGGGTGTGGTGAACAAGTCAGAAAAACAACATATTTTGTCTCAATTTTCTGCAGTTATTTGTTAGTTTTGCATTTACTGGCGAAGAAAGCAGTCATTGAGCTAAAGTCAATTATTATCGCCTTGGGATGGCTTATTAAACAATGTTATTAGTCCCTAATAGTTTTAATTACTGGTCTTCTTTTTGTATAAATCATTCTCCTCAAGGAACTCTTTTTTTTATGGAAAGCACTATTTGTGGCTGTAATTAAAGAATATAAATTTACGACTTTGTTCTGATTCTGACCATTTTGGGTTCACTGAGAAATGATTAATGCAGATACATATTGGTTGAGATAACCATTTAGTGCTTAATTTGGCAAAATTTATTGCGGCCGACCGCCACAGTCTCTTTACTTGAGCAGCTTCAGACAAGGACACAGCATAAGAGACATTGGAAGCAGCCACAGCGCACTCTGGTGGGATAACAAGGATACTGCACTCTTGTACACAGATCTTTATGTGGAAATTACAGAGGCAGTAGAGATAACCTTGATGCTCTGAAAGGAGCATAATCCACTGGATTAAGCATCATTTTGTCTAAGAAGCTCTGAAGTCGGGACAGAGGTGTTGTTAATCTGCAGATAAATAGTAAAACTTCTCTCTGTTGTGTTTCTTTTCTCCATAGTGATGAACAAGGGCCAGTGTGTGACCAAATACTACCGCTGGATCCAGAAGAATGGAGGCTATATCTGGATCCAGTCCAGTGCTACCATCGCCATTAATGCCAAGAATGCCAACGAAAAGAACATCATCTGGGTCAACTATGTGCTTAGGTAAACAGGGCTATACTCGGTTAAGTGTAATCCCAAACCACTCTGACGCTTATTTGTCAATGCCCATCAGAAAAGTAGAGGATTTCTCATTTGTGATTGCAAGACAGCAATGGGCAAATAGATAGATCTCTGTAAGCCTCCATTTAATTTCCTCTCCCTCTGTGGGCCCGAGCAGAGACTTAGCCTGAGATCATTAGAGAGGTGTGGGCTTTGGGGAGCACTGGATCAATCAGGATGTTTGAGATGTTCAGGAGCAGTGAGTGTAGTGGAGCCTATTTCATGTTTTTTTCGGGAGGCTGTTAGAAACAGCTCTTTTTTGGCACTGTGAATAACTCTTCTCATCTGTTTCTGTCGGTCAGTAATCCGGAATACAAGGACACGCCTATGGACATCGCACAGCTTCCAAACCTGCCAGAGAAAGCCTCAGAGTCCTCAGAAACGTCCGACTCAGAGTCCGACTCTAAGGAGAACTCTGGTACAGTATCAATATTACCCTTTGTACTGGTCATACAAATAATGTCACACCAAATAATGTCCCTTAGTTGTATACAATCCAGTCTGATCTCAAAGGGAGTTTAACAGAATTTAACAGCTGAATCAGTGGTCACACTCTCAATTTGGTCGGAGTGTGCGTGAATTCAGCATAGTATTTTAACAACCTGTAAATTGCTTTCTACATGGTCAAAAATAAATAAAATCCTCAGTATCATCACTAATATCAATAATGGAATAACAATAAAAACATCAAAAATAACAATATGATAAAGGCATTATGACAGGGTTAAGATGATTCTAACAAAGCATAACCAATAGTTTAGGACCTTGCTGAATGTTTTTTGTTTTATTTGCTCTCAGCAACTTAAAGCAGTGTATCTCATGTAATTTATGTGGTTATGAGGGTAAATTGTGGCATGTCACCTGCAAATGATATGTAAAAACAGGTGTTTTTATCCACACAGCTGATTCATCAGTTGCAGTCAAATCCCTGCTGTAACTGATAGTGTCATGAATTCGACAGTTCTTAGGCTATTCTGAGCGCTCCAGTTTGTGCTCATTTCTAAGCAGCTTTGAGTAGAGGCTAATAATACCACACCTGTAGACTCTGTCAAGTTTTAAAGTTATCACATAGGCCACATCCTTACACCCACGCTCATTTCCGAAAATCCTCTCCTTTCGTCCCGAAACACGAAATTTGGTTAAAATAAATGATTAAGCCTGGGCAGTCACTTGGAGATATTAATTATGCATTGCAGCGCAAGATTGAGTGTGATTCCAAAGATGGTCTAGGGGCAGTGAGAGAATGAGGCTGATTGACAGACTGGGGAGAGTGCCAGGGCACTGTCCCCTGAAACCTCTGCATGGTCAGCCCTTTGCCAGCCTTCATCACAAAGGTTACAGTCTCTGCCAGCTGCAGCTGGACTAGACTGTGCCCTCACTCCGTCCCTCCCTCCCTCCGTCCCTCCCGCTTTCCTGCTCTTCCTCCTCTCTTTCTTCCTTCCCATCATTCTCCTCCTTCTCTATTTCTGTCTCCCTTGTCTTTGTTTTCTTTTTCATCTTTCTCTGTTTCCTCATGTGAGCAAAACATTGAAGAGGGTGTACACTTGAAAACCAGATAGAAACAGAAGATAAGAGCTGTTACTCTGGGGAATAATTATTAATCCTCTTGTGACTGTAATGAAGGTGACATGCTTTCAGTAACTCAGCACTGGATAACAATCTACAGAATCAAACTACACTGAACTTGTCTTATTTCCTGTAACACAAGAATCATGGAGCTTGACCTAAAATCGAGTTGAACAGTTTGCACAACAAGTGTTTCCAATTACATAATTTTATATTTCAAGTCTACATTTAGTTTTCAGTAAGTACAGGATTGGTCACGAAGAGACATGCTCACCTAATTATTATTGATTGCTAGTAGAAGCAGAGATATTTTATAATGACCTGAATGTGTTATTTTTAGCAGAATGAAAATCCCATGTATTTTCCCGATGTTTTTGTTGGTTTTTGACACCAAAACAAAACTGAAAAAGTTGAACTTAAAAATTGAAATGGAATGAAAATGTTTGACTTGAACCTATTGATACAAAATGCTTTTAAAATAGAATAGCAACTGCAAACATAACAGCAACTTTTAAGTATTAAGTGTTTTAAATTTGATAAACTATAGAATAAAGTCCCAATTCCACCTTCTCTGTAATAAAAAATATTACTTTTGGAGAAAATCATATAACTTCAGTGATTGCAGTAATTTCTGAACACCCCACTTCCTCTCTCCTTTTCTCCCAGAAGACAATGAGAACTCAAAATCAGACGGGAAAGGGAATCAATCTTCAGAGCACAGTGAGGACCCAGAGTCAGACAGTAAAAAGCATGCCGGCCGGCCGTCAGAGCAGGAGATGAGGCGTCAGGAGGAGGGCGACAGCTCCAGTAACCCAGAGAGCCAGGACAGCGAGGACAGCCTGGAGCCATCTGACTGCGAGCCTGAGCGCAAGGAGGGGCGGCTGGCCCAGCTAGGTGGCCTGCGCATCAAAGTGGAACGCTATGGCGAAGGAGATGGGACAGAGCTCCAGGACTCACCCTCGTCCTCCTCTGAGGAGGAAGAGGATGAAGATGAGGAAGATGAAGAAGAAGATGAGGCTGGAATGAAGGACTGCCACAGCGGAGGGGAGCTTAGTGGCCCAGCAGTCAGCAAACACCAGAGGAGGAAGAAGAGAAGGAAAAAGCAGCAGAAGTGGGAGGCCAGTCGCCAACGGCTACGACTTTCACCCCCGGCCGCCACTAGCCCAAGCCCAGGTAGTCTGGACCCTGCTTTGGGCGAGCAGCCCCCCTTGCTTCCACCGCCTTCCCCTGCCACCGCTTCCGTGCTGAAGATCAAGACGGAGATGGCCGAGCCCATCAACTTCGACAACGACAGCAGCATTTGGAACTTCCCACCCAACCGCGAGATCTCCCGCAATGAGTCGCCGTACAGCATGACCAAGCCCCCAGCCACACATGACGCCTTTCCATCCCCCCAGCCCACCGGCCTGCAGGTGGCCATCCCAGACTCAGTTCTCACTCCGCCCGGCACTGAGGGCGGAGCGGGCAGCAGGAAGTCCAACTTCACTAACAGCAGTAGCAGTAGCAGCAACAACAGCAGCAACAGCGCCCCCACTTCAGCTTCCAGCTCAGCTTCTGCAAGCCTGGCTCCACCCTCTTCCAACTCTGCAACCTCTGACCCCCTTTCTCCCCCTCTCTCAGCCTCGCCGCGGGACAAGCAGCAGGGCACGCCCACCTCGCAGGGTTCCCTGCTCTACAGCAGCGACCTGGAGGCCCTGCAGCGGCTGCAGCAGGCAGGGAACATGGTGCTTCCTCTGGTGCACCGGGTCACGGCCACCAGCACAGCAGCCGCCCCACGCGTGTACACCACCGGCACCATCCGCTACGCACCAGCCGACGTCACACTGGCCATGCAGGGCAACCTGCTTCCCAACGCTCACGCCGCCGCAGCAGCCGTCAACTTCGTGGACGTCAACGGGCCCAGCTTCGGCATCGACCCCAAGACGCCCATGGAGATGCTGTACCACCATGTGCACCGGCTCAACATGTCTGGGCCATTCGGAGGCGCGGTCAGCGGGGCCGGACTCACGCAGATGCCCGCCGCCAATGTCTTTACCACAGCCGAGGGACTCTTCTCCACGCTGCCCTTCCCTGTATACAGCAACGGCATCCACACCACGCAGACTCTGGAGCGCAAAGAGGACTGAATGCAAAACTCCAAGACCATATTACTGTGTTCAACTGTGTTCAACAAGACTCTTTTAGAGGCATAAGACTGTGTTTCGAGTTGGGGGGAAATGAAATGTTCTAGCACTTTGAATTTCAAGCAATCATGCTTGTGTAATTGAAACAAACGTGTTGTTTTTTTTCCCTTTCCTGTCTTTCTATCTTTCTGTCTTTCTTTTCCTTCCGCATCCTCTTCTTCCTCTTTCTCTCTCCTTTCCTCTAGTTGTCAATGGCATTTTCTCTAAACAACTAAACAGACTCGTCTCTATTTCAGAAAGCTCCTTTTGAGCCTCAGAGATCTCACCATGCTGCAGTGTGTGGTTTCTCTGTGGTGACACAAGGTGTACTTTTTGACTTCGGTATATTGCATCCTTACCAGGATGTCTTGTATATTTAAAGGCAATTCAAAAAGGAGATGTGAATGACGTGAAAAGAAACTCTTGTTCTTTTTATCAGTGTCTTGATGTGATCAAGGTTGACGCAGACAAAAGGATGTTACCCTGTTTGACGTAGTTGAAATGGGTTTTGAGGGTTCTTTCTTAACGAGGGAATAGTATTTTAGGAATAATGCTTTTCTTCGTTTTTTTTTATAGTTCAGATTTAACTTACGAATCATGCATTTAAAAAGAATAAAAAAATAAATTAAAAAAAGCAATTTTAGCCGGGTATTGACCTGTGAACAGAATGTTACTCTAAACTCCCAGGACTTTGGAACAGGTCAGTGTGAGATTCCTCCGGTTCCATCTTCTTTTTGCAGTTCCATGGTGCTAACATCAACTAACCCTCACTCAGCTGGCTGATGTAGGTACTATTCCAGAGCTCAACACGAATGAAGGCTTGAGAGATTTTCTACCGAAAAAAGTCAAACCTATAACAGGCAGGTTTATTTTTCATGAGTTTGTTCCCCACAGAGAGCGGAGAAGGGTCTGGCGGCGGCTCAATCTAATTGAGTCAGGAAAGAGATTCGGAGCAGGTTGATTCTGTTTGTACTTTTTAAGTGAATTTCTTCTCTCAGTGTAACTGAGGCTAATTTTTTGCATCATAAACTTGAAGATGAATGTGAAACTAACTCTTCGCTCAGTTTTTTCCCCCCTCTCCTTCTTAACATTGGAAGCCTAGTACCTTTCCCCCATCAGTCTCTTCCAAAATCAGCTTCCCTACATCCTTCATGAACTCTGGAAACCACATATCAAGGAGATTGTAATATGGACATGCATTTTCAATCAAAAAATGTGTTTTGAAAAATCACATTCCTAATTTCTTTTCCACTGTTGCCAAAAAAAATATTGTCACAGTTTAGTGTTAAAACACTGTGAATTGTCGTTTGAAGAAAAAAAAAGAAAGAAAAGTAATAAAAAGGAAGAAAACTGTCACTTCATCTTTTGGCAGCCGTCCATCAAGTCATCTATTACCAAGCGTGATAACCGTAAATGTGTACAATGTGTAAGTGTCATTGGCTGTCAGTCTCCATAGCAATTTCCGTGTGTGTTACTATATGCAGTATATGCCGAGCTGATGTAGCTGTTTCGTCCTTTGTCCTCTCTGTGCTAGTGTGGGCTTGGACGGGGAAACGCTAGTTCTCCCTCTCCTCCCCCCCCTACAGTCTTAGTGAACCAGTGGAGGTTAGTGGATTTTTGTGTGGTGGCCTTCCAATGTAGTGTCACCTTTTTGCTGCTTCCTTTTGTCTGTATTACTTTTCTGTTCCTGCTATTGCTTTGCTGTCGTGTAGTCTACAGACCTCTCTCTTTCTCTCAGAGATAAAAGACTCTTAACTAGCTCAAAGGTTTAAGGAGCCATTCTTTGCCACTGAGGAATTCTGGGATTGCAGTTTCCAGCTCGAAACTGATGAGGATAAAAACTGAAGTAGCATTTAGACCAAACGTCTAAACTGGAAAACCTCAAAGGCCGCAGTTGTGAAACACTCCCAGAGTCCCTTGTGCTTCTCGTGTGCATTGGGTGTATTTCATTGGTTTCCACCAAACCTGTTGACTTTAAGGACCCTGCAACTCACAGGAAAATAATAATAATAATAATAATAATAATAATAATAATAATAATAAAAGATTGTGGTAGTATTTCAGGACAATAAACAATTTTAAAGATTTCTAAAGAGATGAAGAGAAAAAAAATTTCGCACTATAAAATCTATTTTTATAGGTGTTTTGGAAATGCATGTTTACTAAGTTGATTGTTTGGTTTACTTGATTTTCTTCGGTCCAGCAGCTTTGTCAGCGTTTAGTGTTTTTTAGTCTGTCCAGCAAAGGAAAGGGGGAGCCTTTTGTCTTTTTACTGAATCAGGCTACTCCTGTACATCAGGAAACTCGTGTCTGTGGTTTCTGTGCAGATGTGTTGTTACTCAAACCCAGGTCATGATATATCAATGTTTTTAAAAGCGATATTGGGGGGCTTGCTGTTGGAGCAGTTGCAGGAGAGCTTGGCGTCACCACTGGAGGTCAGCGGGAACCTAGAGTTTAGCGTTTTCTACATTGCAGTGCAACGTTATAGTGCTGGGGTGGGGGCAGCTCAAAAAACAGACACTGTGGACCAGGAAATACACCCATATGTTACAAACTGAACAGCCGGGCGAGCTGTCTCAATGTTTCTGTGTTGTGTCAAAATGATTGCTGGTGATTTAATCTAAAACTAATCTCAGCTGCTGTCAGATAAATAGTGTTTAAAAATTACAATATGAAAAATCACTTCATTACCTGTGAAAACTGTGTCTGTGTTTTTAACTATTTCTTGTACAATTATACAGATTCTTTTATGAGGAACTTGGTGCCAAGTAGATGAAATACGGGAGAAAGGGATTCTCTTAGTATCAATGTTAACAGTGTTATAAATTCTAAATACAAACAAATTAAAATATTAAAAAGAGAAAACTATGGTACATTTTTATTTTCTTTTTTTTGTTTGTTTTGTTTTGTTTTGTTTAATTTTTTTTCCAAAAAAAGGAAACATAACTAACTGAAGCTAACTGAGTGCCTGGCTTATTTTTTGAAAAACATCTTTTTTTTTTCATTTACCATGAATAATGCTGCAATTCTGAAATGTACATACTTCATTTTACAACAGGGTTCTTTTATACTTTTGTAGGTTTTCATCAGTTTAAGCAAACATGTCATACATGGTTGTCTTTATGTAACACGGTTTTTTACCATCTTACAGGTGCCATATTCATAATAAACTTCTCTTGGATTTGTTACTATCTGGCATCATTTCTTTTCTGTTCAGTTCATCTCAAGTGAATGCCACACATCAGCGACTTCCTTTCTTTAGTTCTATCCTTCTTTATTTCCCTATGTTGTGTTTTTCTTCTGTTCAGATAAGCAGTCGAT
This sequence comes from Salminus brasiliensis, assembly GCF_030463535.1. NCBI lineage: Eukaryota > Metazoa > Chordata > Actinopteri > Characiformes > Bryconidae > Salminus > Salminus brasiliensis. The sequence goes on along the minus strand of NC_132887.1, from coordinate 14,892,502 downwards.
ATGTCCTTCGTTGGTGTCATGGTTGGTTTTACGATTCAGGAGGGAACCCATGAGATCGAAGGTCTCTCTCTCTCATCCTGATGCGCTCATACTTCTAACACACACACACACACGCTGACACAGAGCATGCAGTCCAAGTGCTTCCATACACCAGACTGCTTCTCTCTCTTTTTCTGGGGGTCTGTGGCAATCCAGTGCATTCGTATGCCTGGCCCTGTCTGTCAGACATAATGTTTCGTGGTGGTTGAGTGCATTTGTTGTTTTTTCGTTGAACAGGAGCTCACGGGTATATTTGATGCTCTATCATACCTCGCAATATCCTCATAGGGTTTTTAATTAGCGGGTAATATAGACTGTGCTATCCGTGTCATCTGCCATACTGATCTCACTGTAACTCCAACAGCAAAGCTGAATAAACGGGGAAAAAATCACTCATTTTAATAGTGTTTTATTTTAGATCTTCTGCCAGGGTGCTCAGAGAGACTGAACCTTGCAGTGGTGCTGGTATTCAGAAGCAACAGCTTGGTGTCCGGGCATTGAAACGTGCCTTTCAAAGCTGTGGAACTCTTCTGTCTCTGTTTCTCCTCGTTTCTCTTTCCTTCCCTCTCCTTCTCCTTCTCTTTCTCCTTCTCGCCATCACTCCTCACCCTCCACCTTCCTCCCTCCTTCACTGAGGTCTCCTCAGTTCCATCCCTCACTCCCCCCTGACTGCAGGCGCTGTGAGGAGGTCACTGCCGAAGCCCAGCGAAAAACTCCAGCCAACTTTAAATATTTCACGCAATTTTAAATGAAGGCCATGAATGATAGATCACAGGAGAGAGAGGCAGAGAAAAAGCCTAGACCTGAAACCTCCCTAATGACCATGAGCTGTCCATCTCCCCGTACTGTCCTTATTGGGAATCATCGTGTGCGTTTATATAGCAGCTCATTAGATCTAAAGGTACATAGCACCTGAAGCGTGCACCAGAGAGGAGACTATGCTCCCGCTCAAAGACAGCTCTTGTCTTATAATTACTACAACTTTTGAAAATGAACAGGCAGCACGTTTTTATGCTGTTGCTTTTTTATTTCAACTAGAATTATGGTACTGTGGGATGTAATACAGCCCTAATAATTTCCCCCTTATGGTGCATGTTTTCTGTTTCCCCTATTGCTTCATATTGCTCACATTATTTAACAGTACTAAAAAGAAAGAAAGGATTATTTTAGCCTTTTCAGTTTTTCTAAATTTAATGATGATAGGAACCAGGAGTGAGGATGTCTATTATGACCTATTACAAAAAGACCAGTGGCCTTTTTTGTTTATGTAATATTGATTATGGTATACAAATGATGGCCTTGGGTTGCCAGGGACACGGGACAATTGCCATGAATGCATTTTTCAAAATATATATATATATATATATATATATATATATACTCTTTGGCTAATACCAACATCTCAGGCATCAGGCAGAGTATTAGTAATGATGTAGCCTTAAAATGCATCAAGCTCAGAATTTAGACATCTGGATCCTATCACCACTTCTGTGATCCAATTTTACATTTTCTTAAGGGTGAATCACTTCATATAAAATCACCCTCAATGACTCTGCCAACCTCTTAACATTTTTATATTAGATTTAAAAACCTAAACTGTCTATGAGCAGTTTTGTATCCTTTCAAATGAAGAGTAAATCTTCTTAGAGCTGTGTGATATGTTGCATCAACAGTGGATTAAGCACTTCTGAATATACAGCTACAGTTTTAAACGCATTCTGGATTATCCAGACAGTCAAAAGAGCACTAAATCACTGGAGCAAAAAATGAATAACTTTTTTTCAGTTGGTCTTTGACTAGAAATATGAATTGTGTGAAAATAAGAGACTTGTATATATGAGAAGCCCCAACCCCACATAGCTTCATCACAGCGTGTACATCTATTGTGTGGCAAGACTGACATCTAGTGTGCAGGTCAGGAATTGCCAGCTACAGTAAGCCTGAGGAACAGAGACAGGGTCCAGAACAGTGTATTCCCTTATACTAAGTGAACCTGGCACATGAGTCCTAACACACAACTGAACCTGGCACATGAGTCCTAACACACAACTGAACCTGGCACATGAGTCCTAACACACAACTGAACCTAGCACATGAGTCCTAACACACAACTGAACCTGGCACATGAGTCCTAACACACAACTGAACCTAGCACGAGTCCTAACACACAACTGAACCTGGCACATGAGTCCTAACACACAACTGAACCTGGCACATGAGTCCTAACACACCAACTGAACCTAGCACATGAGTCCTAACACACAACTGAACCTGGCACATTAATCCTAACACACAACTGAACCTGGCACATGAGTCCTAACACACAACTGAACCTAGCACATGAGTCCTAACACACAACTGAACCTGGCACATGAGTCCAAACACACAACTGAACCTGGCACATGAGTCCTAACACACCAACTGAACCTGGCTCATTAGTCCTAACACACAACTGAACCTGGCACATGAGTCCTAACACACAACTGAACCTGGCACATGAGTCCAAACACACAACTGAACCTGGCACATGAGTCCTAACACACAACTGAACCTGGCATGAGTCCTAACACACAATTGAACCTAGCACATGAGTCCAAACACACAACTGAACCTAGCACATGAGTCCTAACACACCAACTGAACCTGGCACATGAGTCCTAACACACAACTGAACCTGGCACATGAGTCCTAACACACCAACTGAACCTGGCACATGAGTCCTAACACACAACTGAACCTGGCACATGAGTCCTAACACACAACTGAACCTGGCATGAGTCCTAACACACCAACTGAACCTGGCACATGAGTCCTAACACACCAACTGAACCTGGCTCATGAGTCCTAACACACAACTGAACCTAGCACATGAGTCCTAACACACCAACTGAACCTGGCATGAGTCCTAACACACCAACTGAACCTGGCACATGAGTCCTAACACACCAACTGAACCTGGCATGAGTCTTAACACACCAACTGAACCTGGCACATGAGTCCTAACACACAACTGAACCTGGCACATGAGTCCTAACACACAACTGAACCTGGCATGAGTCCTAACACACCAACTGAACCTGGCACATGAGTCCTAACACACCAACTGAACCTGGCTCATGAGTCCTAACACACAACTGAACCTAGCACATGAGTCCTAACACACCAACTGAACCTGGCATGAGTCTTAACACACCAACTGAACCTGGCACATGAGTCCTAACACACAACTGAACCTGGCACATGAGTCCTAACACACAACTGAACCTGGCATGAGTCCTAACACACAATTGAACCTAGCACATGAGTCCAAACACACAACTGAACCTAGCACATGAGTCCTAACACACCAACTGAACCTGGCACATGAGTCCTAACACACAACTGAACCTGGCACATGAGTCCTAACACACCAACTGAACCTGGCACATGAGTCCTAACACACAACTGAACCTGGCACATGAGTCCTAACACACAACTGAACCTGGCATGAGTCCTAACACACCAACTGAACCTGGCACATGAGTCCTAACACACCAACTGAACCTGGCTCATGAGTCCTAACACACAACTGAACCTAGCACATGAGTCCTAACACACCAACTGAACCTGGCATGAGTCCTAACACACCAACTGAACCTGGCACATGAGTCCTAACACACCAACTGAACCTGGCATGAGTCTTAACACACCAACTGAACCTGGCACATGAGTCCTAACACACAACTGAACCTGGCACATGAGTCCTAACACACCAACTGAACCTGGCACATGAGTCCTAACACACAACTGAACCTGGCACATGAGTCCTAACACACAACTGAACCTGGCACATGAGTCCTAACACACCAACTGAACCTGGCACATGAGTCCTAACACACAACTGAACCCTGGCACATGAGTCCTAACACACCAACTGAACCTGGCACATGAGTCCTAACACACAACTGAACCTGGCACATGAGTCCTAACACACCAACTGAACCTGGCATGAGTCCTAACACACCAACTGAACCTGGCACATGAGTCCTAACACACCAACTGAACCTGGCATGAGTCCTAACACAAAACTGAACCTGGCATGAGTCCTAACACACAACTGAACCTGGCACATGAGTCTATGAGTACATGAGCTACAGACTGAATCGCCACTAGGTGGCATGCTAGAGCAATGACTTGCGTACAGGGATTCTTGAATTCTCCCGTTTCTAAGGTTAGCTATGTCTGCTAACCAGCTTCAGTTAATATTTACCACATTTTACCTGAACATTCCTGGTCATGCTCTGAATAACTGACCACTCACAAGGGCATTGAGTGCACCCTCTGATATGTCTACAGTAAAGATGATATTGTTGACCAGCAGAAAAGTGATACGCTTTAAAAAGAGAGCATATGAGTAGAAGGGACCACCACTATACCTAAGCAACACGACTGACCACTGGTAGTTTTTGCTAGTTCCAAAAGGGGACAAAAGTATTAGGACACCTGGTCATTCATTGTTTCTTACAAAATCCACGATATTTAAAACGTTTATTCTGAGTCTCTATCGTCCAGGCAAGTAGTTCCTTCCCTACCCGCCTCATCCCACAAGTGTGGGCAGTGGTGGCTCAGCGGTTAGAGCGCCGGGTTATCGATAACAGGGTTGTGGGTTCGATTCCCGGGCTCGGCAAGCTGCCACTGTTGGGCCCCTTGAGCAAGGCCCTTTACCCTCTCTGCTCCCCGGGCGCTGGAGTTGGCTGCCCACCGCTCTGGGTGTGTGTGTGTACTCACTGCCCCTAACACGTGTGAGTGTGTGTTCACTACCAGATGGGTTAAATGCGGAGGACACATTTCGCTGTACAGTCCACACTGTTACAGTGACGAATACGTGCACCTTTATCCTTTTTATCCTTTATCCTTTGTATTGGATGCAGCACCATCATTTCAGAGAACACAGTTCCACTGCTCCACAGCTCAGGAGCTTTGAGGAGCAGTGGAGCTCTACGCCCCTCCAGCCCACGCCTAGAGTCCGATTCTTTTGGCAATATTTCTCTCCAGGGACTAGTCAGGCTGGACTCTGCCTGTTCCTCTCATCATATCAAAAAAAGACTAAGACGCTAGAGGGCGCACTCGAGTAAGGCTTTATTTTATGAAGCTGACTGGGTCCAAAAAGATAGGCCTGTTCATGTGTTTCTAGTCTATGAGGCAGCAGTTTTCTGAAATTTTGTAAATTAGACTAATGTACAGTATAAATATTTCATTAAATTCGCTTTTAAAAACACTTTTATATAAGATAATACCTACATATTTTATATCAGAATGCTCTCTCTAAAATGAGACCCAATATAACCTAGAGTTCTGTGTAAAGAGACACTCTGACCCTAAACCAGAAAAAAATAAGCCAGATTTTAGACATTCTTTATATTTCTTTTAAGAAATACACTACAAGAGTAGTGTGATGTAGTGTATGAATAAAATGGTGTATAAATGGTGAGAGACAGAGTGTCCATTGGTCACACAACATAAGAACTCCTCAGAACTCTGAATCATTAAAGAAATAGGAAGATACCATCCTCCAAATAAACTGGCTCTGGTTTGAAATGCAGGAAATGTGTAACTTAAAAAGTGAA